>NC_058380.1:15471153-16117115 GCF_018350175.1 Felis catus
ACCTGGGGTTTAAGGTGTAAGCAATTTGACTGTAATTGCTTCTTCCCAGCAGTTACTTTTTGAAGTGGCGAAGGGGGACATTTGGTTGGTTCTCTTTTTCCATCTGCATAAATAGGTATTGGAGTCAAATCCAAAGAGCATGGCGTATTTATCTAGAAATAAATGTTACCCCCCACGACGAGAGTTTTTAGCTACACTTTTGTTTGTCTGACTCTTTTCTTAGCTTGTTTCACTAGAAACTTAGTTCACTCTTTCATTTGCATGTGATCTGTTGATTTCTCTGGGTGAAATAAAACAGATTTTTATACTATACGAACGCTATAAACCGCATGCTTTTTAAAAATTTTGTTACATCTTCATGTGGAATCGATCCGATGTGTCACTGCTGTGTTGGACTCAACTACTGTTTCTTAAGCTGCTTGTAGAAAGCATTTCTGATATCCTCTATCATAAATTTTTAGTTCCCTCAAATCTCCTTATCAGTTTTTGGTAGAAAAGAACAGATATGATAGTTTTTAAGATACAAAACGGATGGATCTGTAAGTCTATTTAGTACCTATTTGTTCAAATGATGCTTCCCTTTGACTTATGCAAAGGGTCCCCGTATGGCTTCAGATCTTGGGGAAATCTTATATGAGTAACATGATATCTTCACAGAAGTTTCAATGCAGAATTTACAAAGTTTAAAGAAGTGTTCTGAGATAAAAATCAAGCACAACCTATATAGAGAGTCAGATGGTGAGGTGGGCTGTAATGTGTTCCTCTTTCATCGTTATTTGCTTAAAACACCCTTGAATTTTGGTAGGTCCGCTCACGTGTGATGGAGCGAAGATTAAGTCATGCTATACTGCACAGCACTGGGATAATGAAGGTCATGTATTAACATGCTCTATGAGAATATCATTGCCTCTGGAGAGAAACTAAGTCAATGCATATAAAGATCAGTGTAATGTTAGAACGGCACAATGATCCCAGTTGATCTAGTACAAGTTAAAATCCTGAAAAAAATTTAGGACATGGCATACATCTCTTAAGCTGCTGAAGAAAATTTTGTTACTGTCTCAAAGTAAGAGTGGAATTTTATTCATTGCGTGTAATTTATAATAGAGTGTATCAAATTTTTAGTTCAATATCTCTCCTTGTGTTATTCATATTTGCTGTCAAGCAGTGCATGGAGATGCACTGATGAGAATTTAATTTTATTCCTTAAAAACACTGATTCACTTTAATAACATACTTTCCTAGCATGCCATCCCTACACTACTCTTACAGATAGAGCAAACTATCCAACTCATCATTTAAACCAGAATACCTTTGCAAGTGCAAGTGGGTGCTAGTAATAATTGCACTGAGGTAATAGGCATAAACCGAGACTTTGGAAAACTGGGACATACAATTACCATTCTTAAAGCACAGCTGTGTCTTAAAGTCACGCATAATGTCGGTGTGTCATTTTTCAAGGTCTTGGTGGCACCAGACCTAATCTGTTAGTGTGATGACCGAGGCACAAGTTTCAGGAACTTGAAATGCCATGACAAATCCAGCCCATATTTTTGTTATGATGAGTTATTTTATTTTATTTTATTTTTTGGTCCTGAACATCTGCAGAATCAGAGGGCATCTCCGATCAGAGAGAATCTGGATGTAACCAGAAAGAAAGGACAGAGTGTTGTTTGGACGAGCATTAGTTCATCTAAATCCAAGAGGACACATTTCCAGCCTCCTCTGAGAAGTCAACAAAAGAGGGAAAAAGAACATTGTTCTTAGATGACTTTGCTATTCCCTGAACAGCAATTCCTTAGTCTCCTCTATTCTGTAACTATGCCCTGGGTGATCCCTGGGTATTCCACTTAATTGCATGCCATTTCATCCTTGTTCAGTAATTATACTTGTGCATAGTTATGAGTAAAGTGATTTTCCTATATATGCATTAAAGTTAAAGTTTGCTCCTGGGGTTGAGTGCATGTGCCTTCTAGTGGCATCAGGCAGGAGCACGTGTGCTTCTTCCTGCCATGTGTGAGGGAAGAATCTGGTCAATTACGATAGTGAAATTTACTAAATGTGATGATAAACACTTTTAAAAGCAGCTCAACAAATGATTATGGATTTCACACTTTTACTAATTGCTTCAATTTCTGACGGAAATAAAAATCTTCCACTTGCTTTAGTTTTGTGGGTTGGATATCTCGGGAAAATATTACAAATATCCATGAAGTATCTCTTACTGTGCATCTTACCCTTTTATTCCTACCTTTTTATTCCTATAAATTGACTACTATTTCTAATTTTCCCCATAGAAAAATTATAGGCAGCCATATAATTATATATATATATATATAATATCCTAAATATTATATATATATTTATATATATATAGCTATCCTAAATGTCTTTCTCATCAATATTCTCCATTATTTTATAGAAATGTTCACTTTTTTTCATTCTTTAGGATTAAATGTAGGTTTTACTCTCATTTCTTCTTTGTCACCACAATCACCTAATTAACTCTTAGCTTAAGCATTGCTATCTCAGGGAAGTTTTCCCTGAAGCTTCTCCCTGTCCCCAGATTAGGTTAGTTATTTTTCTTACACGGTTTCAGGTTGCATCTTACTTGTCCATTATAAGATTAACCACATTGTCTACTGAACTTATGGTTTAGGTCAACTATCCTCAGTAGACTGTAAGTTTTATGATGGAGCTTGTCTACTTTTCTTGATGCTTTATTAACAGTGCCTTATAAAAAGCACACTACATAATAAATGTTCAAAATCCATGTGAAGAGAGAAGTTGAAAGGAAGAAAAAAAGGGAAAGACTTTTTTTTTTTAAAGTAGACTTCATGCCTAGCATCGAGACCAAAACAGAACTTGAACTTACAGCCTTGAGATCAAGACCTGAGATCAAGAGTTGGACACTTAACTGACTGAGCCACCCAGGCGCCCCAGGAAAGGCATTTTCTTATGATCCCTTCCAACTGTACGGGAACGAGGTTCGCACAGAGAGTCATGACACCAAGACTTCTCTTTTCAGGAAGCAAATTTATTTGTGCTGGCACAGGCTCAGTGCATTCGTACCCAAAAACCTGAGCCCCAAGTGCAGTGGGGTGTAGCCTTTACTATGATTTCTACTTCTTTGTCTCCCATATATGGTAACATACAGACATACAGTGTGATGGGCAGTCTACACTACAGAGTCATGAGGAATGTCACATACGTGCACATGGCCAGGTGGCCCTCCCTTGTCTTGAGGTTGTTCACCACATTCCATAAGGAGGGGTTCTATCACACAATAGTCTGAATATTGATGATTCCATTGATCAGTGATGATTTCTTTGCAGCTAAATATGGATGCTCAGCCCCAGACTGAGTTGTCAATAACTGAATATTGTTTGTTCTGAATTTTAGGGGAGTCTTTTATTACCTGTTAGTTTTTCTTTTCTTTATTTTTGAATAAAGTTTATGTATTTATTTTGGGGGGGGGCAGAGAGGCAGACAGACAGAGAGAGAGAATGTGAGAAGAGGAAGGGCAGAGTGAGAGGGAGGGAGAGAGATTCTGAAGCAGGCTCCATAGTGTCAGCACAGAGCCCGATATGGGGCTCAAACTCATGAACCACGAGATCATGACCTGAGCTGAAATCAGGAGACAGTCACTTAACTGATTGAACCATCCTGGTGCCCCTACCTGTTGGTATTTCCATGTGGAAACCAAACTTTACATTTTTCTGTTTTCTTAGCTTTCTTCCTTTTTATTGCTTTTCTTTCACTCCTCTCCACAGGCTCCTTCGCATATCTTCAATATCTTTGTTAATGGGTATCTGTTGCTTAGGTTGATGGAAGCCAATGTGAAGATTGAGGGCTTCGTGTAGTGTCGAGTATACTTGTGCATGGTTATGAGTACATGTTGGTGTAATAATACTATTATAGAACAGGGGCGCCGGGTGGTTCAGTCGGTTGAGCGTCCGACTCTTGACTTTGACTCAGGTCATGATCCCAGGGCTGTGGGATTGATCCTGCATCAGGCTCTGCACTGAGTATGGAGCCTGCTTAAGATTCTCTCTCTCTCTCTTTTTCTCTCCCTCTGTCTCTTGTACTCTCCCCACCGTCATGTGCTCTCTCTCTCTCTCTAAAGTAAAAAAATAATAATAATACAATTATTGAACAAATGATACTTCACTGTCTCATTTGGTTTATAGATCTGTGTGTTTCTATTATCTAATAAGCTACTCAGAGAAGGTACTGTGCTAAGTTTGTTCTGGATCTCTTTCTTTAGTTTCTTCAGGTACAATTTCTGTGCTCCGGGAGGTTTCTGCTTGGGTTCACCTGGTGGGAAGTACCAGCAGGAGCTCACAGGGTGAGAGCACAGTGAGACTGGGATGGATTCCCTCACTCCTGAAAGATGGCTCATTCCATCCAGGGCTCTCTAGATTCTGGCCTTTAGGGCTATGGCTGGAAAGAGCACCCCACAGTTACTATCTATGGGGTGCTACATCACTCTTTGTTCCTCAATTTCTTCTTTCCTTTAGCATGGTTGTAATGTACTATTTCCTGAATTCATAGTTGTTTTCGCAGTGCCCAGCACAAATCCGACACTTTTGTTGAATGAACAAATTAATTTCTATGCAACATTCTACCTCATGAGCCATGGTTTTTGCTAAACCACCAAAGTTTCAGAAACAGCAGGAATCAAACGTAGACATTGGAGTGGTAGTTTCTATTGAGATCCTGTGAACAGTGACAGAATATTAAAGTCCTTACTTGAGGCAACTGTTCCTTTAAATATAAATCAATGTTACCCAGTTCCTAGACCACATCTTAACTGAGTGGCCTTAGAGAGAAAAGACACAATCTTTCTGAATGAGAATTTCTTCAATTATTCTTTGAAAGGTGGAACTTACTAAATTTGTTAAATCTGATCCATTGCTAGTAATGTAACTAACACTTGACAACATTTCCATCTTGAATTTTATTAAGAGATATCTTGGAAAGAATATACAAATAAATAAAAAAGGAACTAATAAAAGGATTATTTTGAACACTAGTTTTCTTGTTTGTGGAGTATAGTATGTTAGGTGTAGGATTATGTTTTGGTCATAATGAGTGTACTTTTTTTTTTTTAATTTTTTTTTTAACGTTTATTTATTTTTGGGACAGAGAGAGACAGAGCATGAACGGGGGAGGGGCAGAGAGAGGGGGAGACACAGAATCGGAAACAGGCTCCAGGCTCCGAGCCATCAGCCCAGAGCCTGACGCGGGGCTCGAACTCACGGACCGCGAGATCGTGACCTGGCTGAAGTCGGACGCTTAACCGACTGTGCCACCCAGGCGCCCCAATGAGTGTACTTTTCAACTTGTCCCATCTATGAGCCAAGTTGAGTTGCTGAAGAATGACTTCTTTTCCACAGGAAGAGAATGTTGGCAGAAAGAGTTTTAAATGTCCCTTTCTAGCTTTCTGTTTCCTCATATGCTCCTTCTTGGAATACAATTCTTATCCTATTATGTTTGCTTATTAAAAAATTACTTGGATGCTGATTTTAACTCCAGATGCACATTTTTTTTTTTTTTTGGTGCTGCGGCCCATTAAGTATTTGCCATTGTTTGAATTTCCCACAAAGTGTAACAGATATTTTTTTCCCTTTTGATTTCCCCACAACTATGGTAAATTCCTAGTGTTTCATGTGTTTTCAAATGCTACAAGGCATTCTTTAGATTAGAAGAGAACTACGGTTGAATGCAGATAGTGGCAGCAATTGTATTCTGTGTCCCAGGTGCTCCCAGATAGGACATGACTACTTGTGATTTCACAGTTGGTCTGAAAACAAGGGGTAAAAAAGTGTGGCTAGAGTACACGCAGCTTTCTTTGGCTTTAACCAGAAGAGCTAGAATATTTCATTACCGTAAGGAAGACAGTGGATCATGTTAGTTCCTTACATAGTTTTGCGGTGCCTCAAGCGAAAACCCAGGACCTACCATTTATTTCTGGTTCTCAGTTTCCTCATCAGTAAGAAGTGGATAAAAATAATAGTACTCATACAGCTGCTGTCAGGATCAAAGAACTTAATGTAAGTAAAGCCTTTGGAAAATTGCCTGGCATTTAGAAAGTGCTCCAAATAAGTTCAATAGTTTTCTGTTGAAGTCCCGTAGTATTTTCTGTATCTTTCAGAACGCATGGCTATTTCTGCTTTCTATTTAAGTTGTTTTTGTAAAGACCATACCGTCTGTACAAAATTAAGAAAAGAAAGGTTTCCTATTGCATTCATATCTTTTACACAATTTGCATCGATTACCACAATAATTCTTAATTTATCAGGTGTGCAATAAATCTTTGTGCATAGGAGAAGGGATGCATTTTGAATGATCATTTGTAAGCTTTGTCTAATTGGGAAAATTGATAACTTTGAAAGTCTCCATTACTTGTTTCTAAAATAATTTTATCATTTTGCGAAATGATATAATATACGCTGCAGAGTTTCCATTAGCCCTTGGAAAGCATGACGATTTTCATGTAGTATGAACGTTGCCTGAGAATGGAAATTTAAAAACAGGAACTTAACTGAAAGTTACGATTGTTAAAGGGAAACAAGACTGAGAAAAGATTAATCAAACCACAGTTCTTTAAATGTCATCCTGATGTGACCTACCTCGTACAAACTAAGTACTCAGGATACAGCATGGCAAAAGAACATTCAATTCCCAGACTGTTCTCTCTGTGGCTAGATAAAATGAAAGGAGACAGAAAATAAAGATACACATTTTACAACTAAGATTGTCTGAGAGTCTTTGCATAAAGTAATAAAAAGAAAACTGGACTCCATGTAGCCCTGGGGGAGTTGTTTCTCTTTTCCCCATATGTTAGGGAAAACTTAAAAAAATTAAAGTGCTTTTAAACAAGATAATCTGTTGAGTTCTTTACAAACCTAATAAACTTTAATTATCATCATTATGTTTTTTTTCTCATTGGGGATGGACTGCTTTTAAATTATTTTCAATTATTGCATAACCATTAGGCTTCATGAACAAGCAAATGGAGGCATTTGTTAGATGTTAAAAACAATTAGCTTTGATTCTACTCTTTGTGCATGACAAAGGACAGTGTTCATGAGTTAGAATTATAAGGGCTTTGCCACACATTTCCATATTGCTCTGAAAACAGTGCTTTGTGGTTAGGAAGTTTTTCAAGGATTTTGGTGAGCTTTAAAGATTTTTTTTTTAAATTAATGTAAATGGATCTAAAAGTGTGACACCCCAAGATGACTAAATAGCCAGCTGTTCAGTTGGCAAGATCTTAGCCCAGAATTTATACTCTGGTCAAAAAAGGGTGAAGGAGTTAAAGCTTTCATGTGTCGTAATACATGTAAACCAAACCATCTCGTGCACTATGCTTTAAACTTACACAGTGATATACATACGTCAGTTATTTCCCAGGAAAAGTGGAAAAACAAAACCAGCTTTTATGTTTGTACTTTCGTCTTTAATTATGTGTTTCTTCGTATTGCTTATTGATTTTCTGATGTTCAAAGAATTAGCAAATGTCTTTTGATTTGGGGTAGGATAAAAAAAAAAGCTGCTTTAAATTCTTTTTCAACAGGATATGAAAAGCATCATTGCTCTTTACTGAAACTGCACTTAGAAAATGAGTTTCCCAAATTTAAAGACGAGGGCATGCAGGAATAGAAAAGTTTGTTTGACCACAGATAGGAGCAATGTTAGTTTTTTTTTTTTTTTCTGTAGGATTTCTCAACCTGCCGTGCTTCATTTCCGATTGTAGAGCCATCATTAAGAAAAACCTGCTTTCTTTTATCTGTGCCCCATATTGTATTCATTTTCCCCTAAGCTATTATGAGCAATCAGGTCCCCAAACTGAAGCTTTTTTGAAAAGTCTGTCTCTTTAGTCTCTTTGTAAATATGCTAAGTTATTCTCTATCCTCCCTGCCACCAATGAGCAGACTTAATCGAGATAATGCAAAGTGTTATTCCTCTGCTATTTATACGTCTCCAAAAAGGGAGCATTATTTTCAAGTAAAGATACCTAATACAAAGGTGAGTATGTTGAAGAATCACCCTGCAATTGTAGCTCTGGGAGATGTGCTGCCCTAGCCCAATTCTCATTTTGATTTATTTAAGTTTGGAAATAACAGTATTAAATTAGCAAAGACAAGCAATAAACAAAGCCCTGGAGATGAATTAGCCATTGTCTCTGGTCCATTAATCTCCTCTTCAATTCTAGAGAATTGTGGCTCACCCAGACCCGAAGATCAAATAAAATGCCTAATTGGGAAAATCCTAAACAAGTGTGTCCTGGGGAGCTTGAATTTATTTGTCACCCGCTCAAACAACTGTGTTGTTTATATAAGTCTTTAAAACCCTGATACTTTTCCGCTACTATATCTTAATCCCTGGTTCTTTATGCTCAGGAGGGCAATTTAGAGTTGTTTTCAATTAACTAGAATGGAGAGGGGCACTTACTCCAAAAACAGATAGCTGTATAGTGAGTATTTTGCCAAACATGCTGAGTGCTTTAGATCTCAGCATCAGGTTTGGGACATGCTTTGGAATCTCCTTGAAGGTAATGATATCTGTTCTTTGGTGCTTTTTATTTTTTTTAATGTTTATTTATTTTTGAGAGAGACAGAGACAGAATGCAAGTGGGTTAGGGGCAGAGAGAGAGGGAGACACAGAAGCAGAAGCAGGCTCCAGGCTCTGAGCTGTCAGCACAGAGCTCCACGCGGGGCTCGAACTCACGAGCTGTGAGATCATGACCTGAGCCGAAGTCGGACGCTCAACTGACTGAGCCACCCAGGTGCCCCATCTTTGGTGCTTTTAATATCAGTAATAAATGGTTGAACATAGTCACAATTAAGGACACAGGATAGGCAAGAACGCTGAGATGTAAAGGCTAAACCCAAACGTAAAGTAAGGAGCTGAGATAATTAGCTACAGTGGCAATCCCTATCAGGCAATACTTTCATTTCAAATATGCAGATAATTGAGATCAGACTTTTTATTTGACACAGTAAAATAGAATGAAAATCAGTGTGCTGAATTTTGTTGACACAGGGGTAGGGCATTCATTTTCAAAACCTAAAATGCACAAATACTTTATGTTATAGAAAAAGCTGAAAAAGCAGAAACTGGAAACCAACTGATGAGCAGAGAAATGACGACACATACTGTTAACATTTACTGTGTCTCAACAATAATTTAAATGCGGTAGTTGTGGTGCATGATATTTTACAGGAATTATGTCATTTAATCCTCACAGTGAATCAGGGGGCAGATAATATTAGTAACACTGTTGTATAGATGAACAGATGGCAGCTTCCAGGAGTTAGGGATTCACCCAAAATTGGTCAATGGGTGGGATCAGAATTCATCCTCAAGTCTGTCTGCTTCTAAAGTCTGTGCTTTTCTTACTAAACTGTATGGCTATTGTCACTAAGGTTGCAAAATTAATGACAGGATTTGTTGAAGGGATTGGTTAATTTGACTAGAAGAGAAGTTCAAAAGGATGACTGAGCCTAGGTGAGACAGAGGGGAGCTAGGATTTGGGGAACACCTGAAGGAATTCTCTTGTTAGTATTAATGTGCTTGAAAAGGTTGCCTATGAATCAAGTCAACTTGTGTGTTATACTGGCTTCATTCTTCTATTAGTGGTCAGCTATGCATTAATTTGTTTTAAAGGAATGCTCACCGGAACAGAATAGACAGTATTTAAGATAAAGAATAGTGTAGAGGATAGGGGTCATGTGATGATAAACAGCCTGATAAATTAGGCATAGCATGTTTGAATATTGTTGCTATATAGGCATGTCGATAGTTATTTGATGGGGTAATTACATATCAAATGGATCATTTAAAATATTTGCTTTGATTTAGAATAATTGCAAGGCTATTTAAAAGCATGATTTACCTGTGTTTCTCATCACAAGAAAAAGCAATTTATAATTATGTGTGGTGACAGGTATTAACGAGATTTATTATGGTGATCATTTCACAATATATACAAATACTGAATCCTTATGTTGTCCACCTGAAACCAATATAAGGTTATATGTAAATTATATCTCAATTTAAAATGTACCATTTAGTTAACAAGAGACTTTACGGTACGGAATTTTACTTGATTCTCAGAATAGCCTGAGGGTTATATGTTCTTACTGTTTCTACTTTACAAATGAAAAAATAAAAACATACAGAGGTTTAACCATAGCTATGACATAGTTTAACCATAGTAATTACATAGCTCCTTAAAATAAAACCTGAGTAAAAATAAATAAATAAATAAAATAAAATAAAATAAAATAAAATAAAATAAAATAAAATCCAAGTAAGGAAGGAAGACATTAGGATGAGGGGGATTATCAAAATATTAGAGTGAAAAATTGAGATGTTTTCTTTTTCCTACTTTGCCTGTACATGAAATTGTCAGAACTTGGTAGGTTTGGAGCAGACAAGTCTGCATTTTCAACTCTTATGGAGGTGAGGGACAGAAAAAAAAAAAAAGCAATGTTGATAAGAGGCACAAAACGACACTGACAGCTGGGTTAAATCTCACATAAAATTTTTATCTAGACTAAACATTTCTGGGATAACTTATTCAACAGTTTGAAATATTCAAAGAATCAAAAAAATTTTTTTGGGTGTGATTCTAATCAGAATGTCCAACCTTAAAAGTGATGTACATTTTGCCTCCAAACTGTTACTAGTTCATACATTACTAATTAATTATGTATCATTGAGTAATAGATGCCTGGAAACTTTATCTGTGGTCAACAACTTTATTGATTTTTTAAAGTTTATTTATTTATTTTGAGAGAGAGAGAGAGAGAGAGAGAGAGAGAGAGAGAGAGAGAGAGAGAACCCCAAGCAGGCTCTGTGCTGTGAGTGCAGAGCCCAATGAAGCGCTCGATCACACGAATCATGAGACTGTGACCTGAGCCAAAATCAAAAGTCAGATGCTTAACCATGTGAGCCACCCCGGTGACCCTAAAATTACTCTTCTGATGCTGAGACCATGCCTGGGCAGCGCAGCAGGCAGTTCAGGCAGATGACACACGATTTAGCCTTGTGCATAAGAATTAATTACAGCTTGGGGTGCCTGGGTGGCTCAGTGGGTTAAGTGTCTGACTTTGGCTCAGGTCATGCATGATCTAGCAGTTCGTGAGTTCCAGCCCCACATGGGACTCTGTGCTGACAGTGTGGAGCCTGCTTTGGATCCTCTGTCTTCCTCGTTCTCTGCTCCTTCCTCCCTCCTGCTCTTGCACAGCACTCTCTCTCTCTCTCTGTCTTTTTCAAAAATAAAAAAATAAAAATAAAAACAAAAGAATTAATTACAGTTTGACTTTGCTTCTGTTTTGTTCTGGTTGTTTCAGCCGTGTGTGGCTGCCATCTGTCTTTTTAAAAGCATTCTATAAGAGAAGGAATATTAATCTCATTGGCTACTATTTCACTTCAATGAAACTTTAATAAAATTAACACAAATTTATCTACAACGTTCTACGTGCCAGACACTAGTAGAATCTGGGGATGGAAATGTAAGCACAAACGGACATAGTCATTGCTCGCGTGAAATTTAGAGTCAAACGTGGAACACAGATGTTAATCAAATTATGTAAAATAAATAAGTGTAAAAAAAACTACTAAGTGCTACAAAAGACACTGTATTCTGTACTAGGAGAATATAGAGTTGAGGAAACTAAATCAGTCTGGAGGTTCTAAATGTTTCCTTGGGAAAGCTATGATGGAGGAATGACTAGGAGTTAGGTGAAAAGAAAAGGAGACAGCAGCTAAACCATGGATACAGCACATTCAAAGGCCCCCTCTCAGAAGAAGCACAGCACACACAGGGACCGAGGAGCACAAAATGACAGAAAGGATGATAGAGGATGAGGCTAGAAGAATGGCTAGGTGCCCAGCCCTGCAGGAAATCGCTTTATGCATCCCACGTGGCCATTCACACCTACATTCAACGCACTGGCTCCTTAATTTTACACAAATGACGTTGCTACGTGTGATAGTTAATTTTATATTTGGCTTGGCTGGGACCCAGGACCCAACAATGTGGCCAAATATTATTCTGGATATTTCTGTGAAGGTGTTTTTTTGTTTGTTTGTTTGTTTGGTTGGTTGGTTGGTTGGTTGGCTGGTTTTTGGACAAGATTAACACTGAAATCAGTAGGCTTTGAGTAAAGCAGATGATCCTCCATAAAGTGTGGGAGGGCTTTATCCAATCAGTTGAAGGCCTTAAAAGAACAAAAACTGACCAACCCCAAGCAAGAAGGTATTATGCCAGTAGACAGCCTCTGAACTCAAATACAACACTTCCCTGGGCCTCCAGCCTGCTGGTTGACCCTGCAGATTTTGTTTTGCCAAGCTTCCACAATTGCATGAGCCTTTTCCTTAAAATAAATCTCTAGATAGATAGACAGACAGACAGATACATACATACATACACACACGCATATACACACCCTTTTGGTTGTGTTTCTCTGGAGAACCTGACTCGTACACTAGATTATTAGAAATATGGGCTACATGCTTATGTGGAAGCTTAAAGCAGAGGTAAAGACTAACAACAAGGACATTAGAATACAGTAAGGTAATCTAAGAGTAAGTCTAAGAAGCGGAACAGACTTACTGTAAGAGTTAGGCATAGCATGTTAACTCTTGCAATCACTGCAAGAGTTAAGAGGACAAGAGAGCACCTAGGTAGACTCAAGCAGTCGGTAGGATTGAGTCGGGCAGGGGGACGGCGGAAGACAAATGGTCCAGCTAAGGCAAGTGCAATGGTGCAGGGAGAGAAATACGCAGAGCCTGACTGCAAGGCTATGAGTAGAGCAGCCAGAATGAAGTAGGGGCTTCTGCTAATAAACACTGGAACCTGGCATCCCTCCCTGACGAGTCAAGAGGTGAATGGGAATCCAGAGCTGTCTTGTCTACAGAAGGAAGCCACGGTGTGTGGGAAACCTGGACGTGTGGCAACGTCGCAGGAAACGCAAGCCGATGAGATTTTCTTTATGAATTATTCAGAAGGAGAAAATTAAACAACAAGTCCTGTAAGATGGTCTAGTTCTATCCGGATTGTTTTCACCTCACAGGGGGATACAGAATGAGATGAGTAGAGCAAAAAGAAAGTGAAATAACCAGTCAGCCAAATATAGCCAGAGAAACAGTTCTTGGACTCCCAGCGTGTGGATGCGACGTGAGCGACGCTCCTAAGGGAGCGGTAAAGCAAGCCTTCTGTTCCTGGGGATGCCAACCTTTCCACAGCAAAGTGCCTTGCCAGAGTCCTTTACTGCTCTTTCTGCAACTAGGTTAATCTTTTGTGTTGTTTCTTTCTTGCTTTCTGGAAAAGGACTTGGAGAGAATTCTACTGGAGGTAATGTCTGGGAAAAGTTCTTTCTTTTATGCGCACTGCAGCGCTTACTGCTATAAAGCTGGTGAGTGAGTCACTTGGAAGTCGTCTGTTCTGATTTGTCACTCAGTGGGCTCAGTTTGCGGAGGCAAAGACCGGAGCTGTCCCGTCATGGGGAGGTGGACGGTACAGTTCTTACGGGCTGTTAGAGGCATCAGTTCATTTGTTCCACTGGTCCCGACTGTTCCAAATAACTGGCTGGAGGGTTTATGCAACCCACATTTAACCCTGGGCACTCATTAAAAGTGGCTTGCTGAGGGGCGCCTGGGTGGCGCAGTCGGTTAAGCATCCGACTTCAGCCAGGTCACGATCTCGCGGTCCGGGAGTTCGAGCCCCGCGTCAGGCTCTGGGCTGATGGTTCAGAGCCTGGAGCCTGTTTCCGATGCTGTGTCTCCCTCTCTCTCTGCCCCTCCCCCGTTCATGCTCTGTCTCTCTCTGTCCCAAAAATAAATAAACGTTGAAAAAAAATTTAAAAAAAAAAAGTGGCTTGCTGAGTCATTTGGGCAAGAGTGGGTAGCATGAGGTGACAATATTTCTAGACAACAATCTGTGAAAAACTTTTTAAAAATTTTGAAACTTGTTTATGATGTAGGGGTTTACTTACATTAGTGACACTGAAATGATTTGGGGGCAAAAGAGAGAGCGTCTCTCAAAACAACTGAACAGCATCTTACATTTAGTCGCTGATGAGGTAAGAGAAGGGAGAGACTGTTTTATTATTCAGCTTACCAAAAGATACACTAAATTCACAAAATAGGCAGGCACTCGGTTCAGCAGTCTACCTGCCTTACTCCATTGTTACCTTACAACAGTTGTGTACTTATCCTTTAGCGAATTTTACTGAACACTTACTTTGTGCCAGTTGCTGGACACAGAGGGAGTTCCTGCTCTCTTGGAGCTTGCATTCCAGGAAGTTAGGGAGGCAATAATCAAAGTAGAGTGTAAGTTCCATAAAGGCAGTGGTTTATGTTTCTTTTATCTACTATTGAGGCTCCATCAACCTAACATATAATAAGTAGATAGTCAATAATGTTTGTTAAATGTTTCAAAGGTGAGAAGGTTGAAAATGAGAGAGAGTTACTTATCCATGGATCTTTATGCCTATAAAATACATATGCCTTCTAGATAACATCAAAAGAATATTCTAAACTATTCCACTGTTTCGGGGCATCTGGGTGGCTCCGTCGGGTAAGCATCCTATTTCAGCTCAGGTCATGATTTCAAGGTTCGTGAGCTTGAGCCCCGCGTCGTGCTTTGTGCTGACAGCTCAGAGCCTGGAGCCTGCTTCAGATTCTGTGTCTCCCTCTCTCTCTGCCCCTCCCCTGCTCATACTCTGTCTCTGTCCCTTTCTCTCTCAAAAATAAATAAATATTAAAATAAAATAAATAAAATATTCTACTGTTTATACTCCTCCAAATGAGGAAAATTATAATTTTACAGCTCAGGTCTTTCCCCATGTGCTCTCTTGTCTGAGTATTGAGATTTTTTTTTTTATTATGGTTGTTATATTGGTTAGAGCCATTTTATGTTAATATTAAAACCACCACTCCCAGCTGCTTAAGACAAAGATAACATCAAAAACAATCTCTGAGGGGCGCCTGGGTGGCTCAGTCGGTTAAGTGTCCGACTTCAGCTCAGGTCATGATGTCACAGTTCATGAGTTCCAGCCCCTTATCTGGCTCTGTGCTGACAGCTCAGCTCAGAGCCTGGAGCCTGCTTCAGATTCTGTGTCTCCCTGCCTCTCTGTCCCTCTCCCGATGTGCGCTCTGTCTCTGTCTCTCTCAAAAATAAACATTAAACAAATTAAGAAAAAAAATCTGTCAAGCACTGCCTAGGTGACACATTCTTTTAGGTGCAGGAGAACTAGCATAACAGAGCCCTTCCTTGCCTCTACTGAAGTGGAGATAGGCAATAAATAGGTAAACAGAAACTAAAACTAAATAGATAACTAAATACAATAAATGGCCTATTAGTAAGTTCAATGAGGAAAACCAAAGAGGGAAATGTGGTAGTGAGACCAGAGGAAGCCGATTGTCAGGGAGGACTTCTCCGACGAATTGAGATGAGACCTGAGTGGTGAAAAACATCCAGCTATGAAAGGATATCATGGCGAATGGTGCAAGGAGAAAGGAGGGAAGGCGAGGAGCTTGGCTTTTACATTGACAGACATACCGCTGTTTAAAATGGGGTGCAGCATCCCAGGTGGTGTAGTAGGGAAATGGAAGTGGCAAGGTAGACGAAAAAGGGCTGTGGATTTTATCTTAATTGCAACTGAAAGGCTTTCTCTGGCTCTGTGTAGGTGAGAGGGAAGGTCTGATTTACACTTGAACAATCACCCTGGCTGCCATTGGAGTGAATGCACAGGGTCAAACTTGCCATCAGGATGACCACCAGTTAGAAGTTTGTTTTAATATTTCAGGCAAGAATTAATGGCTGAAATAATCGTCTCTGATGCGGTCAGAGAGACGTTATGTTTTGGAAATAAACTAGGCAGAATTATTGGTGGGTTGGATATAAGTAAGGTGTGAAGAAAGCAATCAAAGATGGCTCTAGGTTTGCGGCGTAGGAACTGGCTGGGGGGGGGGGGGTGATTCAGGGACAGTGAAGAAGGCTTTAGGTGGGGGGTGGCATATAATTGTGCACAAACTGATGAGAAGACTCAATGGTTCTGTCTGGCTCCCTAAGTTTGAAATGGCATTAATGCC
The DNA here is from genome assembly GCF_018350175.1 of Felis catus. Lineage (NCBI taxonomy): Eukaryota > Metazoa > Chordata > Mammalia > Carnivora > Felidae > Felis > Felis catus. The sequence continues at coordinate 15,487,267 of NC_058380.1, forward strand.
AAATGAAGCTTTATATTACAAATCTATACTGCAAAGTAAACAATAAACACCAGGTGTATGGAGATGGGTATAAACCTGGGGAGTGATGTTAGACGAAATTTTCAAAGACTTCAGTGTATTCGTAGTTTTGGAAATCATGAGACTGAATGAGATCACTTAGGAGGGGAGTATAGATGGAGAAGGGCACCAAAAAGAGAGCCCCTGGGTGTTTCAGTGTTTAAAAGCTGGTGAAAAAATCAAGGATCCAGAAACTGAACCTGTCACATGTTCAGGGAGGTCAGATGAAAACCTGACAACCTGTTATGGAAACAAAATGCTACAATAAAACAGAATGACATTAGAAAATATCAGAAATATCAGCAAGATGTTTTCATTTTAACAGCAGGAGGAATATGGGGGACTATCAGGTAATAATTAGTAAAGGGTAATTAGTAAAGGGGAATAAAGGGAGGTATCAGACAGATTTTCTCTATGAAGTTTCTAGTTAGTCGTTCATTGCCCAAGAGTCAATTAGGGAATTATGAGACTTGAGAGGGGAAAGTGTGGGACAGTCGTGACAGAGAGGGTGAATTACCAAGGATGTATTTTAAGACTGTCAAATTTGGGTGTCAGGTGGAGAATTTTGGTCGTACACTTGAAGGAAGTCCTATCAGCAGAATCTTTTTGATTTTCTAGGTCCATATTCAGGATCTTGAGCACAGAAGCAGAATAAATTGATTTTTATAAGTTATTCTGTGTTGAAAATTTCCAGGGATGTACAATGGAGGCAAATAACAGCAAGCTGGTCACGCACACTTACGAAGGAGCAGATACGATGCTAGAACGTGGAACCAGTGTGCGTAAGGACAGAAGCACAGGCGGGAATAGGGTGGTGGCTCAGTGGGCTCCTGTTCTCACAGAGTTAGATACATTTTGGAGTACATTTCACTCACTGGGGAAATAGGAGGGTAATGTTATGTTTAAAATCTGTGTGTGTAACTGATGTATACTATTGGTGTATTACAGGTCTAGTGTCTGATCAGGTGAGAGGGAGGCTAAGGCTGAACTAAGAAAAAGGATCCGTGGAGATAAGGATGTCAAGCAACTTGGAATTCAGGGTGTTGTCATTATGACAGGAGTCACTGACGAGAAGAAGGCAGTCACAGAGTTGCTGAAATCATTGGTGAATTATTCTGCAAGGAAGAGGAAATTGGTAGTTTCAAAAAAGAGAAAAACTAGAGAAGCAAAGGACTGTCAAACTATGATGACATACGCATCAAAGAAAACACAATTATTGAAGGCTAAAGGAGAGAAATCGTTTGGATGTGGCAACGGTGAATAATTGCCCGGAGACAGTCCTAGGTTATGCCTTGCTGCCTTGGTACAATTTTTAGCATCCCTTTTTACTATTAAAAGTGTCCTAGTTTTAAATGGTCACTTCAGTAAGAGATACCTCTCTTGCCTCCCTGAATTACATGGGGTTAAAAATGAGGAAAAAACAACACGTTCACCTAAAGGGTATGTAAGGTCACTTTCCTCAGTGGACAGTTGCATTTCTGTTAGAACCAGAAGGTGAAAAACTGTTTAGAGCAGAGAACAGGTCATTGGTAAGGGCTTATTTGTAAGAGCTTGACGGTTTGAAAACACAACCCAGAGGCTTGGGAGCTGGACGATAAACGGCCAATGAGATCACACTAGGGATGCGTAGAACAGGCCTATGAGGTTTGCATTGTACTGAGGACTTTTCCTACGGGGACATGGGGATTGAATACCCCAGGATGGCAGCTGGTTTCACACAAAACTGTAGGTTTTGTGGCAACTGGGACTATGCAGCGATTGGAGACCTAGTATTTTGGTGGCTAATCGTGCTTTGGGAAAGGGGTAGCCTCACAGGAGCAATGGTCTGGATAGAGACCTAAGGTCTGTTATTTGGAGACACATGTACTGAACAAAGCTGAGCCCCATCACTGAATTATCCTTTTGATTTATTCAATCATTGGTTCACTGACTGATTAAATAACTACCTATGGATTACCATGTTAAGAGTCACGGGAATATTTATCCCTAGACAGTGCAGATTCCACAAGAGAAAGCTCAAATGGTGAAAACTTACTGTAAAAGAAGTTGAGATAAATACCATAAAACATATTATTAGTATTATTATATTAATGATTGCCGTTTACCGAATGCTTAGCATAGGTTAGGGACTGTCCAAACCATAAGACCCTGTGTATTTAATCCTATCAATCATAGCATGGAGTAGACATCTGTTATCCACCTTTCACAAATGAGAGGTTGGGAAGTAGTTTGTATCATTCAGCCGGCACACTCTCAAAACACAAAGTCTGATCGGAAAGGGGGCTATTTGTATTTATGTATGAGGGAAGGCTTTTAGGAGATAATGGCCTTTGGGCTGGGCCTTGGAATACAGACACATTTGGAATGGTGAGGCAACATGAACAAAGTTGGGGGGGAGATTTTCAGAAGGCAATTCCCTAAAATGGAATGATTATTTTGGCTGCATTTTAAGGGGGTGGAAAAGCCTGAGGGAGAGTAAAAGACTCAAAACACATATTAAGGCCAAAAGACATGTCACATATGCATTTAACATAAAATATCTTGTAGGAAATAAGAAAAAAAAAAGAAGTCATTCATGAACTGTGTAGCAACATAACATTTTTAGAAATCCTAATCTATGTTTGTTTATTTTCTTTTCTCAGCTGCTATTTCTACCCCTTTCCATTGCTTGCCTTCAACAGTTGGCTCTGTTTTTTGTTTTCAAAATTGTTAAGTCCTCGAATGGAGCAGGGAGATAATTTGGGGAATGGATAATGTGTCTTATTTAGTCATGAAAGGACAGTAACTCTTTCTGGGCAAACAGTCAGTTCTTCCCAAGCTGAGTGGAGGAGGGATGAGAAGGCAGGTACCTGTGGCCGACAGCTGTGTCTAGAACATGCCACAGTCCCAAAAAGGCCATCCAGGAGCAGAGGGTCCCAGCAGAGAATCAGGGACAACCGAATCAGGAGTGACACATGTGGCCCCAAGATAAATGAATAATAAACAGGGAGGGGGCATCTGGATCCAAAAGGTTACATTGGCTTTAAGGTTGGACATTGTGACATTGCATGGGGAGACAGGGGACTCAAAGTCTAGGTGACTTTATACCCCTGCAAGCCCCAGGAACTTTAATAGAGGAGTTCGATAGGGGTGGTGTGAGTGGGGGAGGAGATGACAGTCAAGAAAGACCGGTACTCAAGTTTTGTACATGCGTAGCATCATGGGCAGGGGGCTGACCACCAATTTAATTATAGAAAATAAAATTATTAAATGAGTAAATAAATAAATACATAAATAAATATAAAGCCGTATCTCTTATACACTGTGAATTTGTAGACTGACTCATGGCAGCTGTTTTAGATTATTCAGGGTGAATTAGTTAGGCTAAGCTAGTGTAGGATGTGGCAAGAAGTAAGCCCAGAAATTTCAGTGACTCAACATAATAACCGTATTTTTCTCTCTGCCTAGGATGCAACGTGGTGTCATACCGCTGGAAACGTGAAAAACGTGAAAGAAGTAGATAAAACAGCACATTGGTTCTTAACTGCTCCAGCCTGGAAGACACAGACATTACTTCCGCTCACCTGTCCTTATCCTGCACTCATCATGTGGTCTCAAAGGAACTGAAAGAGGGGACTGGGAGAAATACAGAGTAGCACATGGATCTTTGGGGAGCGCCAACCGTCTATCCCCCACAAACCTCTGCAGCTGGGCAATGAGAAACTTTTACCTTCTGCACTGCAAGAATTGTACTTCTTCCAGCTGAGCACTACTTGGATTCCCGTGGCAGAAGGCTTCTAGAATCCATGGTTCGTTCTATCTATCTATCTATCTATCTATCTATCTATCTATCATCTATCTATCTATCTATCTATTTATTTTTAAATGTTTTTATTTATTTTGACACACAGAGAGAGACAGAGAACTAGTGAGGGATGGGCAGAGAGAGAGGGAGATACAGAATTCGAAGCAGGCTCCAGGCTCTGAGCTGTCAGCACAGAGCCAAACATGGGGTTCGAACTCACAAATTGTGAGATCATGACCTGCACTGAAGTCTGCACCTACTGAGCCACCCCAGGCGCCCCTAGAATCCGTGGTTCTTGCTTTCTGGAGTCACAGAGTGTTCCTGGGAGCCCATTTGGATGTTCAGGCAATGTTTCAATTCCCTTCCCTCTCCTCTTTCTGCCCTCTTTAGGAAATTTACGAGGCTAATGAACAGGGCTAATTGTGTGATGTGAAAGGAAACTCATTAATTGCATTTCAAAACTGGTATTAAAATTTAAAATCTGGAGCTATTTAATAGTGGTCCTAACAAGCCAGTGCACATTGTCCTTAGTCTCTCGTTTGGACTAACAACTGAATCAAATTGCAGTAAATCTTCATTCTGATTTCTGCAAACTTCTTACTACTATTAGAAAATGTGTTTGCAATTAATGTACTAATATGGTGTAGAGGTGTCATTTAGAATTTTCCCAAGAAGTAAAGCAAGGACCATTTCAGAGCCATAAAACATAAGACATTCTCCTGATATATGCAATTTGTTTTCATTCACTGCCAGTATGCTCTCTAACCACAGAAGCACACAAAAGAATGTCAAAGATTCCCTAATGCTGGATTTCCCCTCTGCCTTGAGAATTCTCTTATTAAACTAATTTGACATTGAATTAAAACTTTAAACAAGGTGTTATACCTCAAGAAGCAGGATATTATAGGATTCACATTTGAACGTAATAGAGGTAGAGTTTGTATAACTGATCTGTCATGACTCAATTCAGTGACCCTTACTGGCATCTTTGTTAAAAATTTTATAATACAGATTGTAATTCCAGCGTACAATATTGGAAGAATGTTGCATTGACTTGTTGATTTGATAGCAAGATTTTTACCCGATGATGCAAATCCATGTAAATGAAAATTAAATTCTGCTGTTAACATGCTGCTATTTTAGAATTGAGTAATAAAAAAAAAGTGAGACAGAAACAGAAAGAGAGAGAGACAGGGAGAGAGAGGGAGAGAGAGAGAAGAGAGAGAGAGAGAGAGAGAGAGAGAGAAAGAAAGAAAGAAAGAAAGAAAGAAAAATATAGAAAGTGGGGAAGACTAGATTTCTACAAAGCTTTTTTTTTCACCAATGGTGCAAGTTATTGCCCTACTTTTGGTTTAAAAAAGTTTTCAGGTTAGCTCTACTAAATGATTGTCATTTATCATATCCGAGAATTTGGCATGTAGGTTTGGATGGTTTATTGTGCTGGGTGGCTGCTGATAAATCTACAAACACAGCAACTGTCACCATCTCTCTCAAATTCATTTTCCATATGCTGAGTGTGTATGTGTGTGTTTCTTAAATACTTTTAAATACTTGGCGAGTCCAAGATTTGCCTGGCTAAATTGGGCTTGTGTGAGTATTAAGTATTTTAGGAAACAGAGGGGAAAGGTATTTATAAGGGTGCCCACAGAGAAGAGCTTACATATCTTTGGATCATCAGCATTATTCTCTGGCAACACAGAATTATCACACTTTTCTTCCTACCGTGGCCAGGTACTGAAGAGTTGAAGAACGGGTGTTAAGTGAAGCAGCACCTAGATAGAGCTGGGGTATTGGCTCAGGTTATTTTATTCTTTTGCCACTCACCCATGCCAGTTGCTCTGACGGTCTTCAACACTGAATTTATCCGAGACCTAAGATACACGGAAATGATTTTCTTTCAGATCAGTTTACCATCTGATCAATAGTTTATATTACTTAGTTAAGAGTCCCCATTAAGCAGATGTTCCCCTGCTGCCTGGCTCCCACTGACATTGTTAACAACATTCTTTGAGCTCGTGAATCCTCTGCTATACTCTCTTATCACTGCGGACTACATTTTAAAATTTGTTTATCATTTAAGCAGCGCCATTCGTTTCTGTGATAGGTCGGCCTTTCTTCTTTGAGATTATTTCTCGGGGTGGTTATCCATATTAGACTTGTCTTATGTTAGAAGAATTTTAGAATTTTCATTATGATTTTTTTCATCCAGTTTAATATCGCCACATTTTAAAGAAAATAAGTGGGTTGAAATAATAGGCTTCTGTTTTTGCTGTCTACTGGCATCCATCACAATGTCTGAAACATATTCAACTTTTTTTGCCCCATAAATAAAACCCTGACGCTCCAACCTGATGGCAGGTCAACGAAACCCCATGAAATATCTTCCTTCGTATGTGACTGCCAAGTTATGGATATTTTACACGTTCTTACTAGATGGCTTTGTCTCTGACTCTATCAGTTTTCAATGTATTTTATGATTGATTGATTTCAATCATGTATTTTATGGTTGAGATATCCAAGTCTCATTAGTGTGGTCAATGACTCCAATTTGGTCTTTATCTAGTTTTTTATTTTGGTAAGATTCTATGGTTTGGTTTTACTCTTCTAACTGGTATATTAGTATTTATTTCTGTCTAGGTTGCATTTCTCTAAATTATGACACTTTTGAGCCATTTTTCAATACCACTTTTATATCTTCAAACCATAAGTCAAGTTTCTTCTGCTAGACTGTTGTGCTACTATGATGAAGAGGGGGGAAAAAAAGAAAAGAGAAAAGAAAACAGATTTAGGGCATCTAAAACTTCCAAACGAGGGGCTCCTGGGTAGCTCAGTGGGTTAAGCACACGACTTCTGATTTCAGGTCAGGTCATGATCTCACGGTGGTGAAACCAAGCCCTGTGTCAGGCTCCATACTGGGCGTGGAGCCTGCTTAAGTTTTTTTCTCCCTCTCCCTCTGTCCCTCCCCCTGCAATAAATGGAAATTCCAAATTAGATTTAGAGATTTGTTTTCTTTCAGTTATAATAATGAATAACAAATAAAAACCATACACAAATGGTGTAAATTTGTCAGTATTAAAGAGATTCCCGTAACATTTCTGAATCTGATTAAAAAATAAATAAATCCAGAGACCTGTATCCCTTAAGAACTTACAAGCAGCAAAGAGTTATTCTTCAGGAAGCATAATATATGGAAAGGTCAAAGGCATGGGAGAGAGAAAGACCTGACTTTAAATCTTAAATCCATAATCTACCATGTTATAGATTTAGATTCCCAATCTCTGTTTAGGGATGATGATGATGATAACACCTATTTTTCAGAATTACTGGATGGTTTAAATTGGAAAACATATGAGGTGCTCAATAACTGTTTTCCTCTACTCTTTTCCAACCCATTCCTTTTTCCACTTCGTATCTGTTTTCTGTAATAATTTCATTTAATTTCTTAGCTACAGGCCAGAAGTTTCCATGGTGTGCTGGTAAAGGTTTAACAACTGGTTCTTCAGGAGGGAAAGAAGTCCTGAGTTGTAGTGTGTATTCATTTCTGAGGTATAAATACTCCCACCATAGTCCATTAGAAAGGACTCATGTGATGCCACAGAGGGCGGAGTTGGGAAGAGATGCACAGCTTCCCCTCTTGCAAATGGGCAGGAGTGGGCTCCCGCATACTGCCAGTGCTTCGTTCTTAGGGCTGACTCCTCTGTTCCTCCTCCATGGCCTCCTCACAGTAAAAGGAAATGTGGGAGGATGGACAATACTCAGTTCAGCAAATGACGGATTAAGCATAAATTATAAAAAGAAGACATCGTGATGGTCTAATTACGGTAGGAAAAGCCAAAAATTTGCATTATAAATTCTGACTTCTTCACTGCTTCTCATCTGACCCTTGTCTTAGGGGTTTTAGGTGCTGATTATATGGTTTTGAATTTTAAAAACAGCTTCTTGTCCCTGTCCTTATGGTGTTTGCACTTCTATGGAAGGGAGACTTTAATAACTTAAAAAAAGGATGATTACAAATTATGGTATGTGCTTTGAAGAATGTGAACTTGGTGGTAAAACAGGGATAGCGGGTGGAAGAACATACTAAAGCAGTAAGTAAAGACGGTTTAAGTAAGTATGGAGTTCTTTTGCGAAGGTTAAACTTATGAATTCAATTTCCTTAATAGTAATAGGGCTACTCAAATGATCTATTTCATCTTGGGTGAATTTTGGTAGATTGTGCTTTTTGAGGAATTAGTTCATTTTGTCTGTTCCTGAAACAAACCAGTGAGTCAGTAAACTTGAGGGCAACAGGAAATTTATTTGTGTCTTGTCTGAAATATTATTCGAAGCATAGATGATTTCTGTATAAAAATTTTTGTGTGTTCATTTATGTAACTAGATCTTGACCTGCATAGTGAGGGAATGCAATCCATTCTCCATTGTGTTCTACTATTATGTACAAACCAAATATAATTGAATTCTACTTGCAAATAAAACCCTATTTCAAATTATATTTTTTAATATATATTTTTATGTGGGGACAAAACCCAAAACATTAAAAAATGACAATTTAGGAATATTTATTTTTATTAAGATATAATTAAACATTACTCATATTTTTAAGGTATTATAATTTGCATTTTGTATTTACATCTATGATCCATTCGTTATTAGTTAATTTTTGTATAAGATGTGAGACTTTGGTCAAAGTTCACTTTTAATTTTTGTTTTTGGTCAGTGGATGTTGAATTACTCCAGGACAATTTGTGCACATTTGCCAAAAAATCAACTGAGCATATTTGTGTGGATTGATTTATGATTTTCTATTCGTTCTCATTTTTCTTTTTCTATCTTTTTAAAATTTTAATTCCAGTTTAGTTAACATACAGTGTTATATTAGTTTCAGGTGTACAATACAGTGATTCAGCACTTCCATACATCACACAGTGCTCATCATGATGAGTTCATGCCCTAATCCCGTCATCTGTTTCAATCATTTCTCCACCCACCTCCCCTCTGTTGACCATTGGTTTGTTCTCTACAGTTAAGAGTCTATTTCTTGGTTTCTCTCTCTCTCTCTCTGTCTCTCTCTCTCCCCTTAGATCACTTGTTTTGTTTCCTAAATTTCACATAGGAGTGAAATCAGATGGTATTTGTCTTTCTCTGACTTATTTTGCCTAGCATTATACTCTCTAGCTCCATCCATGTTGTAAATAGTAAGATTTTATTCTCTTTTTATGGTTTAATAATATTCCAGTGTGTGTGTGTGTGTGTGTGTGTGTGTGTATAGCACCTCTTCTTTATCCATTCATCTACCAATAGACACAGACACTTGGGCTGCTTCCATATTTTGGCTATTATAAACAATGCTGCTGTAAACATAGGGGTGGATACATCCCTTTGAATTAGTGTTTTTGTGTTTTTGGGTAAATACCCAGGATAGTGTGATTGTTGGATCATAGAGCATATTTTTAACTTTTTAAGAACATTCATACTGTTTTCCACAGTGGCTGCACCAGTTTGCATTCCTACCAACAGTGGATGAATGCTCCTTTTTCCTCCATATCCTAGCCAACACTTGTTTCTTGTGTTAATTGATTTTAGCCATTCTGATAGGTGTGAGATGATGTCTCATTGTAGTTTTGATATACATTTCTCTGATGGTGAGTGATGTGGAGCATCTTTTCAGGTGTCTGTTGGCCATCTGGATGTTTTATTTGTAAAAATGTCTGTTCATGTCGACTGTCCATTTTTCAATTGGATTATTTGTTTGTTGGGTGTTGAGCTGTATAAATTTTGGGGTATTTTGGATACTAACCCCTTATTGGATATGTCATTTGCAAATATCTTCTGCCATTCAGGAGGCTGCCTTTTAATTTTGTTGATTGTTTCCTTCGCTGTGCAGAAACTTTTTATTTTGATGTAGTCCCAATAATTTCTTTTTGCATTTATTTCCCTTGTCTCAGGAGAGATACCTAGAAAAATGTTGCCACAGCTGATGTCAGAGATATTACTGCTTGTGCTCCCTTCTCGGATTTTTATGGCTTCAGGTTTCACATTTACATCTTTACCTCTTTAAGTGTATGTTTGTGTATGGTATAAGAAAGTGGTCCAGTTTCATTCTTTTGCATGTAGCTGACCAGTTTTCCCAACACCACTTGTTGAAGAGTCTGTCTTTCCCACTGGATATTCTTTTCTGCTTTTAATTAACCATATGCTTGTGGGTTTCTTTCTGGATTTTCTATTCTGTTCCATTGATCTATATGTCTGTTTTTGTGCCAGTACCATACTGTTTTGATTTCCATAGCTTTAAAATATAACTTGAAGTCTGGAATTGTAATATTTCCAGCTTTGCTTTTCTTTTTAAAAATTGTTTTGGCTATATGGGGTCTTCTGTGGTTCCATATAAATTTTAGGATTGTTTGTTCTAGTTGCATGGGAAATGCTCTTGGTATTTTGATAGGGATTGCATAAATCTGTAGATTGCTTTGGGTAGTACAAACACTTTAGCAATACTTATTCTTTCAATTCATGAACATAGAATGTCTTTCCATTTCTTTGTGTCATCTTCAGTTTCTTTCATCAATGTGTTATAGTTTTCAGAGCACAGGTCTTTCACCTCTTTGGTAAGGTTTATTCCTAGGTATCTTTTTATTTTTGGTGCAATTGTAAATGGGGTTGTTTTCTTAATTTATCTTTATGCTGCTTCATTATTAGTGTATACAAATACAATAGATTTCTGCACATTGATTTTGTATCCTGCATTTTTACTGAATTCATTTATCAGTTCTAATAGTTTTTATGTGGAGTCTTTCAGGTTTTCTATGTATAGTATCATGTCATTTGCAAATAGTGCAAGTTTTATTTCTTTCTTGCCAATTAGGATGCCTTTTATTCCTTTTTGTTGTCTATCCTGTCTCCTTTTTCTGTCTGTCCACCCATCTGCGAATATCACACAGTCTTTATTATTATTATTATTTTAAGTTTATTTATTTTGAGAAAAAGAGAGAGAGCATGAGCAGGGGAGGGCAGAGAGAGAGAGAGAGAGAGGGAGAGAAAGAGAATCCTAAGCAGGCTCTGCATTGTCAGCATGAACTGTGAGATCATGACCTCAGCAGAAAACAAGAGTTGGATGCTTAACCAACTGAGCCCCGCAGACGCCCCCATAGTCTTTATTATTGTAGCTATATAAAAAGTTCTGAAATTGTGGAGACTGATTTATTCCATTTTGTTCTTTTCAGAACTGTTTTAGCCATTCCAGCTCCTTTCAAATTCTGTATAAATTTTAGAATAGTACTGTTTGTATGTACAGAAAAATCTTCATGACATTTTGTAAAGAATTATATTAAATCTGTATATTAATTTGGAAAGAACTGACAACTTTACTATGTTGACTCGTTGAAGCTATGAGCAGGATGCTGGTTGATTTATTTTTCTTTAGATTTTTCATCAGCGTTGTATAGTTTTCAGCATAGAAGTCTCCTCCATGTTTTGTTAAATTTACATCTGCTTCATTTTTTGAATATTGTAAATAATATTTTATTTTTAATTTTAGTGTCCATATGTTCATTGCTACCATATATAAATGCAATTTGTTTTTATATATTTATCTTATATCTTATAACTTGCTGAACACACTTTTCAATTTTTGGAGTGTGGTTGTTATCCTTGTAGACAATCATGCTATCTGCAAATAGGGACAGTTTAGTTATTCCAATTATTCCTTTCAGATCTGTACATCTTTTATTTCCTTTTGTTGCCTCATTTCATCATCAAGGGCTTCCAGCTCTATGTTTATTTAATAAGTTGGTGAGGGCAGACATTTTTACCTTGTTTCTAATCTTGGGAAGGGTGTATCAGTCTTTCAGCACTAAGTTTAATGCTATTAGTAGGGGTTTTTGTGCATTGCTCTTTATCAAGTTGAGAAATTCCCCTCTATTTCTATTTTCCCTAAGATTTTGCCATGCATGAATGTTGAATTTTGTCCAGTGTTCTTCCTGCATCAATTTATATAAATATGTGATTTTTCTTCTTAAGCCCGTTAAGATGGTGAATAACAATGACTCATTTTGGAATATTGAACCATCCTTGCATGCGTAGAATAAACCCCACTTGGTTATGATGTATAATTCATGCCATATCTGTTTAAATTCTATTCGCTAATGTTTTGCTAAGAATTTTTGTATTTATATTCTTGGAAGATTTGCCTCTGTAGTTCTAATTTTGTACTGTCTTTGATTTTGAAACCAGAGTAATGCTGCCTTTGTTAAAGTAATAGGAGAGCTTTCTTTCTCCTTCTGTTTAAATAATTGGTGTTAATTATTTGAAATTTTGGTAGGACTCTCCAGTGAAACCAACAGGGCTTGGAGATTTCATTTTCTGGATTAAAAAAAAATACTCTAAGAGCTTTATGAATGAGCTATCATCTATAATTTTTATCCCCATATTATAAACATTGTCATGTTTATTGATGGAGTGCACATATTTAAAACAGTATCTGGTGAGACGAGCAGTGGTATGCAGGGCATTGTATCCATGAATCCTCTCTGTGTACCTGAGATAGATTTATGAAAAGGCCTAAGTACCATAGATAACAAGAGGACAAATAGCATTTTCTAATTTTTCTACTCATTTGAAAGGCTTAAAACATACCTTGACCAGCAATAACAGATGTTGGGGGGTGGGGGGGGTGTAAATTTTGCTAGCGAATTTAGCTCAAGGGCATCCACTGCTAGTACAGTGGGCAGTGAGGGTACAGTGTCCTGGATAGAAGAAGTTTAATTACTTGGTGAAGGATGGGGTGTTATTATGTCTTTGAATCATGTGCCATTCTTTTGCTTATATATTAATTCTTAAGTTTCAGATCTTACTTCTTCTTTCTTGTCACCAGTAAACTTCTTAAGAATATCCCCCCATCCCTTTCCAAGTTACTTGTTTCTCTTTCAGAAAAGATGCCTGTTCCCAATGGCCATGTCTGATTACAAACATGTTCGAGTCCTTTCTCCCTACCGCCTAGATCTTAGATCTCTTCTTAGTTCAGTGTTTCTATGCTGGGAGTGAGGAGTTCTTTTCTGTGTTGCATCCTGATGTTCTCTCTTGTTGCCTGGGATGTCTCTATCTGTCTCTCTGCTCAGATATAGACTTCAAATCTGGCTCGTTGTGCTTTGTACATGTTCTCCCACTTACATGTAAATAGCATTTGTAATATTTCCTGTCTCCTATTTATGTTATAGACATTGGTTGTAGGTGGTTTTATTTACTGTCTTTTTTTGATATGTATGGTTTTTGGAGAATGTGTGCCATCTCTCCTAACTGCCTACCTCCTACTCATCTTTTGTATCTGAAAATAAATATTATTTCTTTCAGGATGCCTCCTCTGTCTTCTTATATACTTCTAGAGCACTCATCTCAGCATTTACCATACTGTACTGTTAGCACCCTTTAACTCCTCTGTAATCTCCTTCATACCATTAGTTAACCGAGTAGACTTTCTTATGGCCATTCTTTCATCCTCTTTAATGAACACAAGGATCAAGAGCTATTAGACTCTGAATAACTATTTCTTGAGTGAATGCCTGTATTATTATTATTTTTTAAATGTTTATTTATTTTTGGGAGACGGAGAGAGAGACAGAGAGAGAGAGAGTGAGAGTGGGGGAAGGACAGAGAGAGGGAGACACAAAATTCAGAGCAGGCTCCAGGCTCTGAGCTGTCAGCACAGAGTCCAGCGCGGGGCTTGAACCCACAAGCTGTGAGATCATGACTTGGCCGAAGTCTGACACTTAACCAACTGAGTCACCCAGGCGCCCCTGAATGCCTGTATTATCTATCAGTAAGGAACCGAATAGATAGTTGGTCTCTGATGTATGCAGTAAAGGATACATGTCTATAGGTAACTTAGATATGATAATAAAACCAACAAAAAGTCTGTCTGCTCTTTATTATTGCCACACACCCGTATTTGTAAATAATTACATGATAAAATACTCCTCTTTGTTGGTACAGACTCCTCTGTCTGTGGTGCATCACTGTTATTTCCATAATCAGAAAAAGATGTACATTTGGTTATGGCTTGATTTTCAGCCTTCTGCCATACCCTTTCCGAGAGTCCTTTTTTTCCCAAATACAGTTGACCCTTGGCCAATGTAGGGTTAGAGGTCCCCATGCAGGTGAAAATCCACGTATAACTTTTGACTCCTCTGAAACTTAACTAGTAACGGCCCATTGTTGACCAGAAGCCTTAACAGTAACATAACAATTGAATAATATGTATTTTGCATGGTACGTCCATTATATACTGTATTCTTAGAACAAAGTAACCTAGAGAAAAGATATTATTAAGAAAGTCATATTTGAAAAACAAATTCACATATAAGTGGACCTGTGAAGTTCAAACCTATGTTGTTTAAGGGTCAGCTGTATTCAGAAAGGATAATTTATTTTATACTTGGACGGTACACATGAAATATTACTTCAAAATCTTCTGGTGCTTCCTCACTGCTTTGGCCTCACTATGACAAGTTCCCTTTGCTGTTAGTTACTGCCTGCAACTGCCATATTCAGTGTCCTTGGAAAAGGAGAGTCATTTCACGGTGTGTCACATCTCCCTTACTCCTGACCAAGATGACCTTAAGGTTCCCTTCACTTTGACTAAACTTTAGAAGGATTTCTTCCTGACTCTAGGTACCTGATCTCTCTTTTCTTAGAGCGTTTATTTTAGAAAACCTGCAATTGTAAATTCTTTTTCTGCTCCTTTGAGATGTAAATCTTCTACAACCCAGGAATGTTTTCCTCAAGGACCTGGGAGCCATTCCTTTGAAATGTAATCATCAAGAAAGATGGTGCCCCTGTCTGCCAGTCTCTGTGAGAGGGCAGGGAGTCTAACTTCAATAAGCACCAATTAGCAAACACTGATGGCCTAACCACATTGACCCAACCTCCCAGCTAACGTCCTGCATCATTTTTCCACCAGTCCCCCCCTGTGCTTCAAAACTCTTCTGCTTTTGTTTCAAAGGAATTGAGTTCAGTCTCTCTCTCCTATTATAATGACGGTTTCTCCCCTACTCCAATAGTCTTGAATAGTCTTCCTTGCCTCTTTAACCAGTCTAGTGCAATTTTTCTTGTATACTTCCCTGTATATTTTAGCTCTACGAAAACACAACAAAGCCCATATGCGTTTTAACAAACAAAAGAATCACAACAAAGAGAAGAAACCTATAGAATGCATGCTAAATAGGATTTTCTCAATAACATAAGAGAAAGGCATTTTCATAAGCCCATAGAAATGTCCACTCAAAGGGCATACCTGACTTTATAATTTTATTCTTCTGTATTCAGGTATGCATTTAAAAAGGCACAAAAATGAAGACAACAACAACAAACAAAAACTTGCCTTTCTTTCTACATTGTCTTGAGCTGTACGGTTGTTGTTATTATCTTCCTTTTGGGAACCTTCACCCTTTATTCTCAAGGAATGTTCTCCCTCTGGTAAAAAATCATGCTTCCCTCCCACAGTGTCAGAATATAGTACCTTTTTCCAAGTTGGAATATTTGGCCCATAGCCCTCTGGCACTCTAGGGACAGTCTGGGGACATAAGTAAATTTCATGAAACAGTTCACGGTAGGTGTAGACACTCCAAGCCAATTCCTCTTGGAATTCTACCACCAGCACGAGTTTCAGACACACTTATTTATTTATCCAGTGTGTGCAAAGTAACTGCTAAATCCTACACCCAAACACATTCATTTCTCAAGTGACAAACATTTATTCTCAGAGACAGTACATTCTAAACCCACAGGAGGAAGAGAAATATATTCCTAATTGCATAATTTACAAGGCTGCCACTTTCACAATGAAGTCAGATCTTTGCATTATCATTCAGAATACTGTCAATTCCCTTTTTCTTTTTTCTGTCTCAACCACTTTATGCCTCTTTGGTTGGTCAAGAATAAGAAAGGGGCACATTCTGGAGTCAAACAGTGACTAAAAGTCAAACTTTTAGTCCCCTAAAACAAGAATCTTTCTGAAATTCACTATTTGTGACTTTATTTTCTTGGATTTTGATTTTCAGAATGAAAATTAATGGACACTGATGCAGTTCACTGATATAGTAAACCAAACAAATATAAATAGACGAACAGCATTTTTATGATTTTCTTTGTTTTTACAGACTAAGAACATTATGGTAGCAGTTTCATTTAAATAATACACTTAATTTCTTAATAAGACCTCTTCGTTCTTTATCCAACTGTTCATGTTATGAGATACAAGAATTCAAGTGCCTAATTTTAGTTCTAGCCCTTGATGACGGTATTTGGTTGGATGTGAGGTGTATCCAGTTTAGGCTTGGTTAACTTGTCCTGTTTAGATTGATTTTATATCTAAATAGTTTTGTGATGTTTATACAAAGAAAATGGAGCACTATCATAACCATTTGATTTTGTTTCCAGATTAAACAAAACATCCATAATCTTCAAAACACCTAAAAGCCTGCTTGATATCTGGAAATTGTAGTATTTATCTACTATTCTCAGAAGACTATATGGTAAGTATTAAGAATGTTGCACTGAATGATACTCGATGAGTCATCTGGGACCCTGTCTGGCTCTATGATATGGGGAAGATATTTGATAATAGAAATAGGGGCAAAGTCTTCATTCAGTCCACTGGAAATTTATTCTGTAATGTAATTGCCATTACCTATGTTTGTGGTGGCTATTCTGAGATTATCTAGAGGACATCATCATCTTGGTTGATCTTCACTTTCAAAAAAATTCATTTTGGATTCCTATTTTAGTACTTCAGTCGGAAAAAGAAAAGTAGACATCACAAAGATGGCAGCATAGTTCATTGCTGACTTTGTTCCCCTCACAAGAAGAACTAATATCTATTCAAGAAAAAGACACCGTGGAGAGTAGCTTGGAAGGCTGTGGTGATGCTGAAGCAATGCCTTTCACCTGGAAAACCAAGATAGGCATTAGGAGGGTAAGAGAGGTGTTGATCGCATTGCCCCTCCTCCAGGACAGGGCAGCACCACATGGAGAGGTCTTCCTTGAGCTTCTGATTCTTCCAATGGGAAAAGAGAACCAGGGAGGACAACCAGTCTCCCCCAGCATTGTAGGTCACTTTGTGGGAGCCCTTTCTCTGATTTCACACCATAGGGGCTGTAGGGGAATCTGACTGTGATGGAGAAATGGGGAGGAGTTTGCAACAACCACCACACAGATCTTGGCAGACAGAGTTCATACCTGTAGTGCCCAAGTAGTAATCTTAACCAGTGGCTTTGCTCATGTACAAAGCCAGGCTGGGACTGCACTCTGACTAGGAAACTCTGTAGGGTGCAGATTTGCTTGATAAGGACCATCGAATCAAAAGTTTTGCCAGCTTTAAAGCATGGTTTGCCCATGCCCAGGCAAGGTGCTGAGTCCCAGCCCCACTTACTGTGGAGAGTGCCTTTCAGTCCCATCTGGCCTGAAGGGCTGGCGGCAATTCCCACAAGCTATGCAGCCCAGCACACTCAAGCTGCGAGGCAGGAAGGAGAACTGACAGCCTCCAGATCAAAGCTAATGGCAGGCATGGAGGCTTCCTATGCTAAACACAGACAGGAGGATTAATTCATATCCAAGGCTAAGGGTAGCTCTCAGGGAAATAAGTTTCTCCAGACAAATGGAAACGGAAACACAGCATACCAGAACTTATGGGATACAGCAAAAGCTGTTCTAAGAGAGAAGTTCATAGTAAACGCCTACATCGGGAAGCAAGAAATGTCCCAAATAAACAACCTACATCTATGCCTTAAAGAAGTAGAAAAAAAGAATGAGCTGAGCCCAAAGTTAGCAAGAGAAAGGGCATAGTAAAGATTAGAGCAAAAACAAATGAAACAGAGAACAGAAAATCAGTATAAAAGATTAACCAAACTATGTGTTGGTTCCTTGAAAAGATGCACAAAAATGACAAATCCTTAGCTGGACTAACCAAGGAAAAGAGAGAGGGGACCCAAATCCATAAAGTTATAAATGAAAAAGGTGACATTACAACGGATACCACAGAAATTCAGTGAATCACAAGAGGCCACTATGAACAACTGTGGGCCAATAACTGGACAACTGGAAAACTGGACAATTGGACAAATTCTTAGAAACATAAAACTTACCAAGACTGAATCAGAAAGAAATAGAAAAACTGAATAGACCAATTATTAGTAAGGGGATCAAATCAGTAATCCAGAATCTCCCAATAAAGAAAAGCCCAGAATCAGAAGGCTTCACTGGTGCATTTTACCAAACGTTTTAATAAATAACACCAATTCTCCTTCTTAAGCTCTTCCAAAAAACTACAAAGGGAGGAATACTGACAAACTCATTCTACCAGGTCAACATTATCTTGGTACCAAAACCAGACAAGGTCATAACTAAAAAACTATAGGCCAATATCGCTGACAAACATAGATGCAAAAATTCTTTTTTAAAATTAATTAATTACATAATTCATTTATTTTGAGAGAGAGATAGAGAGTGAGCAAGAGAGGGGCAGAGAGAAAGAGAGATAAAGAATCCCAAGCAGGCTACACACCATCAGTGCAGAACCCGATGCAGGGCTCGAACTCACGAACCATGATATCATGATCTGAGCCAAAATTAAGATGCTTAACTGACTGAGCCACCCAGGCACCCCTAGATGCGAAATTTCTTAATAAAATACTGCATTCACCATAATCAAACCGGATTTATCTCTGCAATGCAGATGTTTCAAAATATGTAAATCAATCATTGTGATACATCACATTAACAGAACGAAAGAAAAGAATCATATGATCATCTCAACAGACACAGAAAAAAGCACTCAACAAACCTCAACATCCATTCATGACAAACCTCTTACCAAATTAGTCACAGAAGGACTATATCTGAACATAATAAAGACTATATATGATAAGCCCACAGCTAACATCATACTCAATGGTGAATGGATAAAAGTGTTTTCTCCAACATCAGGAACAAGACAAAGGCAACCACTCTCACCACTCCTATTAAAGCAATGAAAGTCCTAGCTAGAGCAATCAGGCAAGAAAGAAAAAAAAATAGAGAAGGTATCAGAATTGGGAAGTTAGAAATAAAATTGTTTTTATTTGCAGATGTCATGATTTTATATAGACAAAATTCTGACTCAGCCAAAAACCTGTCAGATCTCATCAATGAATTCAAAGCTGCAGGATACAAATTACCATACAAAAATTACTAGTGATTCTATACAATAAAAAAAAAATTTCTGAAAAAAAAAAGAAATCGATCCTATTTACAATAACTGCAGCAACAATAAAATATTTAGGAATAAATTTAATTAAGAAGGTAAACAATTTCTATGCTGAAAACTAAGAGACATTGATGATATTTAAAAACAGCACAAATAAATGGAAAGGTATCCTGTATTCACGGATTGAAAGAATTACTATTGTTAAAATGTCAGTATTACTGAAAGCCATCTACAGATTAAATGCAATCACTTTCAAGATTCCAATGGCCTTTTTAACAGAAGTAAAAAATAAAAACACTCCTAAAATATACATGGAACCCCAAAAAGCCCCAAATAGCTAAAGAAATCCTGAGGAAGAAGAACAAAGCATGAGGTATCATACTTCCTGGTTTCAAGCTGTACTGTAAAGCTGTAGTCATCAAAACAGTAAGGTAGTGGCATAAAAACAGATAAATAGACCAACGGAGAAGAATCAAGAGCCCAGAAATAAATCCAAACAAATAGAATCAACTACTATTTGAGAAGAGATTCAAGAATACTCAATGGAGAAAACACATTCCTTCAATAAATGGTGATGGTATAACTGGATGTTCTTACGCAAAAGAATGAAACTGGACCCATATCCTTTTTTTAGATTTTGTTATGTATTTTGAGAGAGAAGGAGACACAGGGGAGAGAGAGAGAGAGAAAGGGAGACAGAGAGACAGAGAGAGACAGAGAGAGGGGCAGAAAGATCGAAGCACGGCTCTCGATCCCACGAACCGAACTGTGAGACCATGACCTTAGCTGAAATCAAGAGTCGGATGCTCAACTGACTGAGCCACCGGGTGCCCCTGGACCCATATCTCAAAAGCACCCATGAAAAGGAACTTAAAATGGATTAAAGGCTTAAATGTAAGACCTGAAATCTTGAAACTCCTAGATGAAAACACTGGAGTTTAAAAAAAGAAAAGAAACAAACCTCATAGAGATTGAAGTTGTGGTTACCACAGGCAGAGAACAGGGAGAGAGGGTATTAGAGGACGGTGGTCAAAAGATACAAACTTCCAGTTATCAGATAAATAAGTGCTCGGGTTGTAATGCGTAACATGATGACTAGAACTAACACTGCTATATAATACATAGGAAAGCTGTTAAAAGAGTAAATTTTAAGAGTTCTCACCACAGGGAGAAAAATATCTGTATTCCTTTCTTATTTCTTTTATCTTTACTGTATCTCTACCAGAAGATGGTTGTTAGCTCAATCTATTGTAATCCCTTCACAACATATGTAAATCAAAATATTACGCTGTATGCCTTATGCTTATACAGTGATGTCTGTCTATTCCTCAATAAAATTGGGAAAAAAGTAAAAAATGTTCTGTCCTCATCAAACCAGATTAAGAGCCACAATTTTCATGATTCTCTAATTTGATGAAATTAGTAGTGAACAATGTTATGATTCCATTTCTGCTGTCTGCTAATCTTGTGACTTTGGTCTGGGTCTCGGGTTGGTTAGCCAGAAAATGACAAGTGTTGAATTAGGGGATGTGGTAAACATTCCTAATGCTCGCAAATTTTCTGCTTTTGGCCTCATTCTGAAATACAATCACGGCCCCCCCTTGAAGTTAAGTGTGACATTAGGACTTCTCTCAGTGAAGACAGGAGAGATACAGTGACAAGTTATCAGTTTGAGTCCATGTTATTCTCCCCTTCCACAAGGAGATGGCAGTACACATTGAGATAGAGGTGCCATGAGACTGAAGGTTCCTGCAATGCAAAGCCACCTCGTGGGGGCCGCTGTGCTGGGGAATTATCTGGACTTTGCTCGAATGATGAATGTTCCCTGTGTGCAGCAATGAGGTTCTTTTGTAATTTGTTATAATAGCATTACCTGTACTATTCTGATGACTGTAGATGATTTCTAGATGTCTTTCAGCTTGATGAGTTTGTGCACCATGATAAAATATGCTTGTCTGAAACTGCAACACAATAAATAAGGAAAACTATTGACTTTTTAAGGCTCATAATTTGAAACAACTGTCATTAGATACAGAATCTGGGATACTGCAAAAGTAGCAGTTACGTCTACTCTAAATTTTGTTAAGATACACATTAGAAGTTTACCAGGAGGCTTTATGTCTTGCAGTTATTTTAAAATTCTTTTTTTTTTTTATAAAAATTTTTTTTTCAACATTTATTTATTTTTTTGGGAGAGAGAGAGAGACAGAGCATGAACGGGGGAGGGGCAGAGAGAGAGGGAGACACAGAATGGGAAACAAGCTCCAGGCTCCGAGCCATCAGCCCAGAGCCTGACGCGGGGCTCGAACTCCCGGACCGCGAGATCGTGACCTGGCTGAAGTCGGACGCTTAACCGACTGTGCCACCCAGGCGCCCCCTGTCTTGCAGTTATTTTAATATACATATTATATATTATATTATATTTTATTTTATTTTATTTTATTTTATTTTATTTTATTTTATTTTATTTTATTTTATTTTATATATATATTTTCCCCCCTAGTAAAGAGTTACTTGAATTAGAACAAACTTGAAATGGATAAACAGTGTTCAACAAATTTAGTATGGACCATGTGATTTAGTCAAGCTTGAATAATTCTTGACACGTAATGTCATAATGACAGTATTCGTTTGCAGCAATGGATTTGGTTTTGCCCTTATGAAAGACGGATATGATATAGAATGGAAAAGGTTGTTTAGCTCCATGGTGGAAATGAAATGTCAGCTATCTGCTTTGTTGTCCATCAATATTTCAGGGAGGCCTGCATTTTAGGCCCGGTCACATTTCATTCCAAATAGAGTTGGATGAATATAATCTAGTTCAGGCTATTATTAACTTAATAAATTAGTCTTTGAAGCTATTTGACTACTTATTAGGGTTTTAATCTTATATTTAGGAGTACTGCACCTTGATCCATGGGTTCTTAAAAGCATGACACACATTTTACTTTTGCAATAAATTCTTCATTTTTAGAGTTTTTGAGCTGAAACCCTTCTGACAATAAATGAAAGACACCAGTGTTTAAATATATTGATCTATTTAGTATTTATTGCACTAGGAGAATTTCTTTTTCTTTCTTGAGATGCTAGTGGGTTATAGATCTCAGTATTTCTCCCCAAGGGATACGTTCATATGAATTCAGAATATATATGAAAACTCTAAAAGTAAAAATCTTTCATAATAAAATGCTTTTTTGTTTTTGCTCAAATGCTATTTCACTTCAATGAAAATGTAATTAAATTTCTCACAGATAACAACCAATGATATAAGGAAATATAAGTGATCTTAATTCTGTATCAATCTCTCCGCTGTCTCATTTTTCCTTCATGATAATTCCTTGGATGATTATTAATTCCAAATTACTATTCATTTTTTTATGTATAAAAATCATGACAGCAAGCTTCAAATGTTTACTGAATGTTTATTCAGCTTCAAAAGTATCTACCTTATTATTATTATCCTAATTACGATTGTTTTAAGGCATATCTTTTTCTTATCAAATGCCAATTATGTCAATTCTATTTATTTAACGATCTCTTCTTTCCATTGGCTAATTGCCAATGTCTCCTCTTTTGTGCACAAAGTTCTCACTGAAGTTTGGGTTCATAGCTGAGTTTTAAAATTTTTATTCCCCAGTATTATCAGTTTATTGATGAAGAAATTGATAGAAATGACTGAATCTTTTTCCCAGTTCATACAGTTCACAACTAGACCAAGGGCTATTAAAATACACACTTGGAACATAAATTATCCTTGAGTGTCTCCATTCAAACATCCATGCAAAAGCAAGAGACTGTCAGAGTTGAAACTACCTTGTTGGACATAAATAAGAGGGTCAATATGCAGTGAAAGTGCTAATTGTTAGAGAGCTAATTGCTGAAGGAAAAATACCTTTATTCCTTTTAAGTCATAGTGACAACTCTACCACCAACCAAGACTGGGGTTGGGGAGGGAAACAGACCCAGTACTGATTGTTTCTGCTTTGTTCATCACAGTGAACAGAGTAATGAAACACGGAGAGTCAGCTTTGGCCTTAGTCAAGAATACAGACATAGAATTTGTTGTGAAAAAGTAAAATATGTAATGCAAAAGGGATTGAACATAGGCCATGGGTGAAAGGTTGATGGTCTCACAATCAGCTTTATTTGGTAGGCATGTTCACAGTCCCCTTGTGCTCAGAAAGCTGACTGTCAATGCACAACGAGTGCAGTGCATCCCACGCTGAGCTAATGGTACTGGCAGCACTAGAAGTAATTGGCCTGTTATAAATTACAGGACAAACGTATGATTTGTCATTCCAGAAGGAGAGGCCTGAGAGAATCATGCCAGGTGCATATCATAGATCAGTGTCAATATTCATGATTATACCTGTGAGTAAACCTATTTCATTTTTCTGTACATCCCATAACTTGTATATCTAGACAGAAGATTTATCCACCATTAGGTAATGATGGCTGGTACAGAAGTAATTTTTCTCTATATTTTTTCAATGATACCTTTCCAGTATCAAAGATCAGGGGGAAAAATGCTGGAAGCATACATTTAACATGTGGGCTGCAGCTTTATTCAAATTTCATCATATTTTAGATTAGTGGAGAAAATGAATAGAATGATATTATGAGATGAAAAAGCACATAAGACTTATTCCTATCTTTTTCTTTGTCATCTTTAAGGAATTTATGCCCCACTAGTTTGGGATATTTTTCTCTCTCTATCTGGAGCCATCTGCTGCCACTTTTTCATTTCAGGTTGCTGCTTCATTTTGTATTTTGAGAGGCAATAAACTCAGTCATCTATTTTTTTCAGCCTTACTTCACAATCCACACCGTAGAACTATATCCTAGATGGATTCAAACGATTTTGGGGACTAAAAAACATTCTAGTTTCTGTCTCTCCATGATTTCCTTGTTTCAGGCCACATTTATTGTCTGATGAATCTTATCTCCTTCACCTAGTTATTGTATGCACTGTATTGTTGTATATATCTGGAAGCAAGATATGGTATATTACTATTGCATATAGCAATAATTAAGTGGATGACGTTGTCATTGTTCATTTAATTTAAAGTTTAATTCAAATTCAAATTTAATTTAAATTAAAATTTCACTTTATTTTTTTAATTTTTTTTTCATTTTAAATTTTTTTTCACTTTTTTTCACTTTAATTTAAAGTCCCCTCAAAACTCTAAGACAAGGCAAGCATTTTCTAAATGCTGCCTAAGGGGGTTCATAATTGTATGTACATAACTATACACGGGAACACGAATAGTATGGTTATGTAGTATGAAGTTTGATCATGTTTTTGTTTAATTGTTTAAATCTGATCACTATTCTTTGTCATCAGTCAAGTGAATTTCTTTTTAATGTGAGTGCTCTCTCAGGAGTTGATCCCCACAAGATAAACTCCTATGCAATCTACTCAAGAATAAGAGAAAAGGAAAATATATTCCTATAAGGCATACTGAAATTCTGTTTAGGTGTCAGATACGGACTTGTGTAGACAGAAGCAGTCGTTGTTGCTGACTATTGGTGTGGTTTGTGGAATCTGTCCTGACTTCTACAGACTTGAATGTTTGTATTCCCCCAAAATTCATATGTTGAAACCTAATCCCCAGTCTGACAGTATTTGGAGGTGGGGCCTTTGAGCGGTGACTAGATCATGAGGGCAGAGCCTTTATGAATGGGATGAGGGCCCTTATAGAAGAGACCCCAGTGAGCCCCCTGAGCCTTCTGCTATGTGAGGACACAGTGAGAAGATGGTTGTCTGTGAGCCAAGAAGGAGGCCCCACAGGATGCAGACTCTCCCAACACCTTGATCTTGGACTTTTCTCCACAACTGTGAGAAATAAACTTCTGTTGTTTGTAAGTTACCCAATCTAGCGTAACCTGTTAAAGAGAATAGATGAAGACACTGACCTAGCAAAAAGAGCTTTTATTTTTTCTTTTCTTTTTTCTCCCCTCATTTTAATATGGAGCTGGTTTTCAGGTACAGGGATAGTGAAAGAAGTCATAGAAAATCCTAAGGGTGATACTACTGTTATATTTGTCCTCATGCTACAGCTAAAGGACTAAGTTCTACTGAGCCTTCAATATTTCCATTGCTGTCATCATTGAGCAGAAATTTTTATTTCATCCTTCGATCCTCCTTTCAGTGGTCTCCCAGGCTGTCCCTTTCTGCTCAGCTCATCCTGGTGATAGCTGTCATTCCTATCAGGTCACCCCTCTCTTTAGAGTCCCGCGTTACCTTCCCAAAGTCCATCATATAAAACCCTGACTCTTCATCCTTCTATGCATTCCTGATCATTTTTCACTGTTACCTTTTTTCCTGCGCTTTCTTACTTTTAAGCCTATGTTCATACCATTCCTCCCATCTGGAACGTTCTAGCTCTATATCTGATCGTTTAAGGTATATTTCTTCAAAGGCCAGCTGAAAAACCCTATCTTCTGAAAACTTTCTGATGACCCCAGCAAGAAAATATCCTCCTTCTCTGAACTCCTGAACCTTTGTACTACTTGGCACTTTTAATATTTGGTGATGAATTCTAAGTGCTTTGAGTTCACGGACGGTGGTTGCTGTGGATTTTTTTATTCCTTACAATGCCTAAAAGACTGTTTTACATATGTGTGCATTTAATAGATATTGTTACATATAGGAATTCATGTTCCTCTGATGTAGGATCAGCTCTCTTCTTCGCTGAATAATTTCTAATAGTCTGGCCAGTGTTTTCCAATCTTCTTTTTTCACAGTTATGCCCCCTAAAGAATCTTTTTAGACATGTTTCTCCTAATTATCCTTCCATGAAATAATAATACCACAGATATACTGTATATCTATTTATGCAGTATATTTATAGTTTATGCATTAAAAGAAGCACAATATTTTTTTTTCACCTGTCAAGAACCAAATTTCGCAAAGGGTAATACTGCTTCCTTTGAGAATACATGATTTAGTCTTCTTGTTGAAAACTCTTATCATTTGCACATAGAAAACCTTGCATTCATTATGCTATGGCAGACGAGTGATAGGATTGAGATACGTTCAAGAAAAAGAGACAGAAGGACTGATTGTTGCCCGAGTATCCACCAATTTGCCAAACACCATGCTAGATATTCTGCATTTATTATTTAATTAAATCTATTAAAGAAGCCTACAAGGTAAGTTGAGCTATTCTGCTCAACTTGCTGCAAACAATTCATTCTTTCATGTAATTTCTGGCTCTGTCAATAACAACTATATATGACTTTCCTTTCAAGATCTCTTAGTATCATCTTGAGCAGTAAGTTTTAATATGATAGTATACCCTGGCACCAGTCAGGACCTACAACAAATCCTTCCTCCTTCATACTACTGATATTTCCTGTATATATGAATTATATTTGTGGGATGCAAATTATTTTTTTGTGGAAAAAAAATGAGACCTAGTTCTTTAACAGATTTTGAAAACTACTGTTTTGGTATAACTCCCCTCTACTTGATTTGACTGATGAAAATCTGAGTCTCTGAGAGGTTAGATCTCTTGCCTCTGGTTACAAATTAACTTAGTTGCACAGTGGAGGTAGACGCCAACTTCTAATCCAGGGGACAAATTAATTAGCTAAAGAGAGTTTACATTTGTTCTAAGGTATTTGGTTAACTCTATTTAGATCTTAATGTAATTGTTTATTTAACAGATAATGGCTTTGCATTTTGATGACAAAAAATCATTTCACTAATCTTCTATAGGTTTTTTTTATTTAAAAAAATTTTTTAATGTTTATTTATTATTGAGAGACAGAGAAACACAGAGCATGAGCATGGGAGGGGCCAAGAGATGGAGAGACACAGAATCAGAAGCAGGCTCCAGGCTCTGAGCTGTTAGCACAGAGCTCGATGTGGGGCTTGACCCCCCAAACCATGAGATCATGACCTGAGCCGAAGTTGGACGCTTAACTGACTGAGTCACCCCAGTGCCCCCTATAGTCTTTTGATTACTAAGATAGAGTATTTACTCCGAACTGAAATATACTACTTGATTCACTGTGGTGAGGAACTGTTTTTCCTGAGCATGAGAAAGTCACCCAGATAATGACAATGTTTTGAGTGGAACATAATAGAAATAAACTACCATTTTGATATCTTTACAGCACACTTGCAGTTGTCAAAATGTCATTGCTAAAATTAAATGATGCTGAATGAAATGATTTTTAATTATATTTCATATATGTTTGTTTTGGGGTGTGTGTATATGGGTGTGTGATCTTAAGATTATCATTTTGTATTTGCTAGAATCTGGTTTCTATGTGAGCTGCTTTTTTTTTTCTTTTTGTAAGATCAGGCAGAAGGAAAGTATTAGTCGGTCACATTTACATTTCTATCTTTAAAAGTCCATCATTAATAATGTGAAGTATATTTTTGGGGCACCTGAGTGGCTCAGTTGGTTAAGCGACCAACTTGATTTCAGGGCAGGTCATGATCTCACAGTTCATGGTTCAAGCCCCGTGTCAGGCTCTGCACTGACAGCACAGAGTCTGCTTAGGATCCTGTCTCTCCCCCTCTCTTTGTCCCTCCCCTGCTCATGTGTCCCCCCACCCAAAACACATAAACTTAAAAAAAAAATCTGTTTAACATAAATAACGTGAGGTATACTTTCAAAGGAGCACATCAAATGTAGCGCCACACTGTTTTTTGAGAAGTGATAAGTGGAATGAGTTGTTGGTTTACAAGAAGGGTGAATAAAGACGGATTTTTCTGGTTCATTTCTGTGTCCTCCCTTTATTTCTCCATCTGTCTCCAAGTACTTGGATGGCACCACTGACAAACCTAAGTTATCACCCCCTCCTCTGAATGCTGGGAAGGGCATCTTACTTAGTGTCTTTTAGGGTACACATATCTTTCTCCCTTGCTCTACAGCTGTCTGTGTGCCTGTGTGATGTCTCCTCCTGGATTATCAGCCCTCGAAAAACAGAGCCCGCGACTGCTTCATTTTCTTCTGTGCCTTCTTTCTCTCACGACATGGCACACGGCCCAAGATTCGATGAATTTGTGGATGGATGCAGGCTCCGTGACGTGCTTTCCTTCACTCTTTGGCCTTATACTGCTCTCTGCATACAAAACGGCACTTTTCGATTTCCTCATTTTTCTCCAGTAGGTAGGCTGAGAGAATGAAGGGGTGTCATTTTAACCCGATATTCTGCCAATGCTGCTCAGAAGGTACCAGTTAATCCTAATTGCAGCGGCAGGTTTTAGGGTGTTGACTCTTCTTTATTAAGATTGTAACCAGCAACTTAGTTTGCCATAGGTCACAAGGTAGCTCTCAGATGGCAGCAACTTCTAATCAATATCCAACCTGGTGACCTAGAGGTAAGTATCAATCCCTTGAGTTATCACTTCCTCAAGAAAAGAACGTTTATTTTCTTCCCAACTCAGGCACTGATGATTGCTTTTATTTTTAAAAAAAAAATTTTTTTTTTCAACGTTTATTTATTTTTGGGACAGAGAGAGACAGAGCATGAACGGGGGAGGGGCAGAGAGAGAGGGAGACACAGAATCGGAAACAGGCTCCAGGCTCTGAGCCATCAGCCCAGAGCCTGATGCGGGGCTCGAACTCCCGGACCGCGAGATCGTGACCTGGCTGAAGTCGGACGCTTAACCGACTGCGCCACCCAGGCGCCCCGATGATTGCTTTTAAAATCCCCTGAGCGTCAACATGTTTGAGAAGTGAAACCTCATACACAAATGTTCACTTTGATTTTATAAAGGTTTATTGATGTGTTTGGAGGCATCTAATGCATAGTTCCACAGAGCGTATTTTAGGAGGTAGGAAGGAATATTTTTTGTTATTATGTATGTTTACATAAATGCAAACATTTCAAGATAGAATTAAAAGACGTGTCAGTGTCAGATGGAATATTTTAGAGTGCGCAAGAAATAGAATCAAACATTTTTACGGTGAAATATAATCCTTTTAGTAGGTCTCTTTCAGCAATTGCTTTAAATCAGGAAAGTTTGCGGTGCCTGGGTGGCTCAGTCGGTTAAGCGTCCGACTTCAGCCAGGTCACGATCTCGCGGTCCCTGAGTTCGAGCCCTGCGTCAGGCTCTGGGCTGATGGCTCAGAGCCTGGAGCCTGTTTCCGATTCTGTGTCTCCTTCTCTCTCTCTGCCCCTCCCCCACTCGCATTCTGTCTCTATCTCTCAAAAATAAACAAACACTACAAAAATTAAAAAAAATAATAAATCAGGAAAGTTTGACTAGATACATGGGTCATGCCAAGCAAAAATGAATAATCATGGTAGCTCTTCTGCATTTGACTTTTACTGAAAACACGATGGAGCACAGAGTTAGGCCTTAACTGCTAATGGGATTACAATTTATTCCAAAAATGCAACTATTTTTTTAACTTTGCACAAGTATTAAGAAAGAATATTCCTAATATTTGTTACGTACACTCATATATATATTTGTAAATTCTTTTAAAGTTTATTTATTTATTTTAAGAGAGAGCCAGAGAGAGCAAGTGGGACAGGGGCAGAGAGAGAGGGAGAGACAGAATCCCAAGCAGGCTCCACACAGGCAGCGCAGAGCCTGATGTGGGGCTTGAACCTACGAACTGGGAGATCCTGACCTGAGCTGAGAGGAAGGGTCAGATGCCCCACGGATTGAGCCACTCAGGGGCCCCACTCGTAAATATTTTTAAGGGGTTGCCCTAAATTGTGCTTTCTCTATTCAGCTACGTATATGCCTGGCTACAGGAAATTCATTCAAAGTATGAGTAAGTGCCAGATCTTTCCATTGCAATAACATACGTAATGCTAGCATCTAACTGTTTCTGCTAGGACTCGTTAACTATCATCACTGTAGCCAGAAACTAAATTCCAGCCACAGGGGAGACTGGCAGCATATGGAGCAGGAAAGCCGGCAATGGGAGGTCTGAGAAGGCAGCCTCAATGAGTTCTGAGACAGATGTGCTCCCTAAAGAGACCCAAAACTTTTGGGATACATTCACTGGGCTCACAGATATAAACTCACTAGATCTAGAAAGTAAGGGGAATGTCTTGACAGTTGAAGGAAGAATTTTTAAAAACAAACGTATTTTTAGGGAGGAATTAGTACTGTATTTGGGATAGAGCTTGGTTGTCTCCAAATGACAGGGCCTAATTTAATTCATGCCCTAGGAAGCACTGATTTCCCTTGGGGCTATGGTGCCTTAATTGGGACTGAAGTAAAAATATAAAACAATTTACAAAACATTAAGTATCCAGAGTTTAAAGATACTGATGTGCCTTAAATTATTGGTGTGTTTATTGGAATTGAGACAGGGAGCTCCATTTTAGAAAGGCTCTTTCTCTCCGCCTTTCTTCTGGTAGGCCCCGTTTGTTCATGTTCTATATTTTGTCCTGAATAAGCCAGAGAAGCTGTGTTCCCACTTCAAGGGAGAAGCAAGAAAGTTAATCATTCTCTGAGTTTAGTTGTAGGCCCTAAACATCTAATATCATCCAAGAAGAGCGAGATCCCAAATACTGGCTTCAAACAAACCTCAGCAGAGACTGGCGTCAACATCCCCGACCTCTGGGTGATTTGTGGAATAACACCTATCGTTCACCTGACGCCTGCCTTTGCTTGGACCCTACCCTGAATTCCTGAAGGAACACATACCCTAGACCCCTTTCCAATCTAAACCCCTAACCCCAAGCAATAACGAGACCTATTCTCCTTTCCTTTCCTACTCTCCACACACACTGCCTGCTATTCTGTCCATCACTCACACTATTCAGTAAACTCTGCTTCCCTTTCCCTGGCTCATATTTGATTTCTATCCTGCGTGAAGCCCAAACTCTCTTGGCTGGTCCTGTGGGACCCTCCCCCTGGGTCCTCTGACTCAGCCTGCGTGCATCAGATTCACAAGTAGGCCACTAACAGTTTGCTGCTATTGTTGTTATTTGCTTATTTGTTTTTAACAGAGAACTTGATAAAATGACACTACATTTCATGTCGAAGAATAAATAGAAAATCTTGAGAAAAAAAACATATAAATCACTATTTGCCCTACTAGATATTTTACACAATTCGAAAACACGGGAATTAAAAAGAACATGATACTAGTACAGAGATAGATTATAGGAATAGAGGAAAGTTAAGAAACCCAGGGATATTTGTGGATTTAGTATCTAATAGATGTGACAGTTCAAATCAATGGGGAAAATGATTTATTCAATAAATATTGTTGAAACCAATGTCCCTACAGTCAATAAGAAAAAAAAGATTACTGAGGAGCCTGGGTGGCTCAGTCGGTTAGGCATCTGACTTCGGCTCAGGTATGATCTTGTGGTTCGTGGGTTTGGGCCCCGCGTCGGGCTCTGTGCTGATGGCTCAGAGCCTGGAGCCTGCTTCGGATTTTGTGTCTCCCTCTCTTTCTGTCCCTCCCCCACTCATGCTCTGTCTCTGTCTCAAAAATACATAAACATTTTTTTAAAAAAAGAAAAAAATTACTAAATGGGGGGGTGGTAAAGGATTCAGGTCTTTTTACCTCTATTTTTTTATTTGATTTTTTTTTTTTAAGTAATCTCTACACTCAACGTGGGGCTCAAACTCACAACCTCGAGATCAAGAGTCACATGCTCCACCAACTGAACCAGCCAAACACCGCTTTACTTTAAAGATACCCAGATTAAGTAAAGATTAACTCTAAAAATGAAATGAAGGATGCAGGAGGAGAATATTATGTTATTACTCCTGAGTCCAAAATGAGATCACTGTGGTACAAAAATTAGAATCTAGATTTTTAAAAAAATATTTGGCATTTGGCTATATACAAATTAAAACCTCAAACAATGAAGAAAGAAAAAAAAATCAAGAACAAATTGAGAAATACATTCACAAAGTAGAAGACTATAAAGTTGATGTGTCCTATATTAACAACTCTTAGCCATCAGTAAGAAAAGACCCTGCAGAACTGGGTAAAAACATAATAAAGCAATTCAGAAAAGAAAAATAAAAACACAAATACTCATACGATAGTATGTGCAGTCCCCTATTAAAATCAGTTAAGTTACATGTTTTACCTACCAATTATTTCAAGGCAGCAAAGTTTTTTTGTGAAAGTTCCTAATTTTAAAATATTGATTCAATTCGTAAAACTCGTGTTGGCCGAAGCAAACTTGTCCTCTGACCATGGGCTTGAGAGCACTACCAGGCATAATTTAAGAATGACTAGGCTCCTTTTTGAGACATCTAAGGACGTCTGCTACACAGCATCGAACAATCTCTGCAGAATTTAGGAGGGAATGCCACATAAAGATGGCGGTTACCTACTCCTATTTACTTTATTGACAATGATGTCCACGTATCTGTGGAATTATTCCACGATTAATGGTGACACATAATTTTCTGGGAAGCTTGAGGTTAGAACAATCTACATACTGAACAGAGCAGAGTATTGGCTGGATACTAAAGGTAACTAAGTTTCTTACCATTCCCGTGCCTAACCAGCTTACAGTTATTTTTCAGAAGAAAAGTATGAAGCGTTCAAGAATTGCTTTTATCAGCTTTACTGAGGTATGATTTGCAAATGTTACAACTCGCTCATTTCATATGAACTATTTAACAAATTTAAAAAATATGCATAGGTATCACAATATTATAACATTTTCATCATCCTAAAAAGTTTCCTTCTGTACCTCTTTAGTCAGGCTTTATGCATACCCTTGTCCCACAACAACCACTGACCTGCATTCTGTCACTATCATTTTGCCTATTTTTTTTTTTTGAAAGAGAGAAAGAGAGAAACAGTGTGAATAGGGGAGGGGCAGAGAGAGAGGAAGACACAGAATTTGAAGCAGGCTCCAGGCTCTGAGCTGTCAACACAGAGCCTGACGTGGGGCTTGAACTCACAAACCTTGAGATCATAACCTGTGCTGAAGTCAGACGCTTCACGGACTGAACCACCCAGGCACCCCATTTTATGCCTTTAAAAATTTTTTTTAATGTTTATTTTTGAGAGAGACAGAGACAGAGACAGACAGAACGCAAGCAAGGGAGGGGCAGAGAGAGAGAGGGAGACAGAATCTGAAGCAGGCTTCAGGCTCCAAGCTGTCAGCACAGAGCCCCACACGGGGCTCAAACCCACAAACTGTGAGATCATGACCTGAGTCAAAGTGAGCTGAAGTTGGTTGCTTAACCAACTGAGCCATCCAGGCGCCCCTCATTTTGCCTTTTTTGAATTTCATATAAATGGAATCAAATATGTTCATCTAGTTTTCATTATTTCACTTAAGAGAATGATTTTGAGCATCGTACATGTTTGCAATGTGTTTTATTCTTTTTATTAAAGACTAGTATATTATTGTATGGTTATACCACAGGTTTATCTATTCATCAAATGATGGGCATTTGGGTTGTTTCTAGTATTTACCTATTATGAATACAATAGCTATAAACAACAACAACAACAACACATAGGTCTTTGTGTGGCCATATGTTTCCATTTCTCTTGGGAAAATATCTAGGAGTGGAATTTCTGGGCTGGATGTTGTATGTGAATTTTTTTTATACGTGAATTTTTAATTTTATAGGAAACTAGCAAATAGTTACCAAAGCAACCATACATTTTTGCATTCTTGTTAGAAACATATGAGACTTTGAATTGCTCTCCATCCTCACCATCATTTGGTTTTATCAATCTTTTAAATTTTAGCTATTTTATTTTTTTTTAATTTTTTTAACGTTTTTTAAATTTATTTTTGAGACAGAGAGAGACAGAGCATGAATGGGGGAGGGGCAGAGAGAGAACGAGACATGGAATCGGAAGCAGGCTCCAGGCTCTGAGCCATCAGCCCAGAGCCCGACGCGGGGCTCGAACTCACGGACCGTGGGATCATGACCTGAGCTGAAGTCGGATGCTTAACTGACTGAGCCACCCAGGCGCCCCAAATTTTAGCTATTTTAATTGTATGTATATTACATTATATTCAGTAAAGTATTACCTCCCAAATATAACAACAGCCATTTTATATGTAATATTGTTATGAGTTATGCTATTGTGAAAACTTTCTGAATTGTGACAAAACCTTATGTTTGATTCAAAACTTATTTTGTGAAGATATTGATTTAAGAGGAACCCCTTCTAAAAATAATGTATGCCACTTTTTCCAAAGAAAATATATAGATGGCTAACACACGAGAAAATGTTCAACATCACTAATCTTAGGGAATCGCAAATCCAGTTTACTACTTTATACCAATTAAGGGGGCTATTATTAAAATAACAACAAAACATGGGAAATAACAAGGAACGGAAATTGGAACATTTGTGCATCGCTGGTGGTGTAAAATGATGAAGCTGCTGTGAAAACACTATGTGGTTCCCCAAAAAATTAAATGTAGAATCACCCTATGATCCCACAATGCCATTTCTGAGTATACACACAAGATTTAAAAGCAGAATTAAAAAAAAAAAAAGAATTAACCGATGTTTGCACACTCATGTACACAGTAGCATTATTCCCAAAT
Source organism: Felis catus (assembly GCF_018350175.1). Taxonomy (NCBI): domain Eukaryota; kingdom Metazoa; phylum Chordata; class Mammalia; order Carnivora; family Felidae; genus Felis; species Felis catus. The sequence goes on from NC_058380.1 coordinate 15,521,824, forward strand.
GCCAAAACTGGAAACAACCAAGTAACAACCAAATGCCCACCAACAGATGAAAGGATAAATAAAATGTGTTGTATATACAAAACTTTAAATTTATATAATTTCCATCATGACAGTTACATTTTTTATGACGCTGTTCTATAGAAATAATCACATAGGAATGCAAATACCTAGGTATATATTCAGATATATAAATAAATATGCATGGAATTCTTACAATACTAAAAAGTTATAAATAATCTGAAGTTAATAAATAGAAGACAATTAAATAAATCCTGGTATATTCATATTGGTAGAAAGAGACTGATTAGCTTTCAACTTACACTTTAGTATCTACATTTAAGACATTTTTTAGAAAACTAAAAAAAAAAAAAAAGCAAACGAATGTATAACTTCCAAACCAATAGAAAGAAAAAGAAAGAGAATTTTAAAAATAATTTCACAAGAAGGCAAGAAGAAGAAAAAAATCTCGTCAGTTGCAAACACAATATTATAAAATTGTATCTATATCAGTAATGTTAAATGCTAACAACCTAAAAATGAGCAATGTACAAATATTCTTAGATTTTACACATTTTAAGAGTAATAAAAAATTATGCAACAATATGAGTGTAACTGTGTTGGAACAGAAATAACTGGAATTACTTAAAGGCCAGCTATGCAATTTACCATCAAACTATGCATCCTGAGGCATATTTCTTCACCTTTCAGAGACAGCTTTTCCTCACCTGGACACCTTGGATATATATGCTTCACCTTGGATATATATACTCTGTGATGCTTGTTTATGGTGAATGAAATGTGGCTAGCACAGACCCAATCCACATAGAAGAGAAATAATTCTTAAAAAATTGTTACTGAAATTTACTCTTGGTATATGAATATGTCTTAAATTAATGGGGTTGTCCACATTTTAGACGGTGTTCTTAGTTCCTTTTAAAAGTACATCATTCATTGGCTCAGAGCCTGGAGCCTGTTTCCGATTCTGTGTCTCCCTCTCTCTCTGCCCCTCCCCCGTTCATGCTCTGTCTCTCTCTGTCCCCCCAAAAATAAATAAACGTTGAAAAAAAAAATTAAAAGTACATCATTCATTAAAAAAAATAAAAGTATACAATGCATTTTCAAATACTGTCTTCATTTTTATAATAAGAGAAAAGGTTAGTACTACTTGGGCGAATATGAGATGTATTATCTTTAGCAATTAAACTCACAGGATTCTTTGCTATTGGTGTCACTTCTTGAAAATAATTAAGGTGATAAAACACCCATTTGGATGTACTGTAATAAGTTGGGAGAATTAGATATATAGTTGAGCTGGGGTTAGGGGGTTTTATCTCATTTTGTGTATATTATAGTACCTAGCATATTTTTGATACCAAATGAATATTAATAATGAAAGCAGTAATAATTTCAATTTAGTTTTCTACATAGAATACAGATGTAGCAGAAATTTCTGCTGAACTTTTTCTCCTAATGCAAATTCTGAGTATTACTCCCAATTTATCCCTGCTATTGACTAAATCTATGTTATCCTGCAAATTATTTAATATCTCTATACCTATGATTCCATCTATAAAATGGGGATAATAATACAGACCTATTTAATTATTTAGTTCTTCAGAATGCTGAGATGCTTTATTCAAGTTAATTATATGAAAGGTACTTCAAGTCCAGGCCATTATTAAACATATTTATATGATGTAGTACAATATGACCTACCAATTATACATGGCACTACACTGAATATGGAGGATAAAAATAAAAACAAAATATCGGAATTACTTTAGCAGGCTAGCTATACAGGTGTAAGTTATTTAAGACAACGGATTATTCAAAGCTTCTTGATGTGATCCTTCAAATGTGCAAGAATTATCTCAAGACTATTATTCTTGCCTTGTTCTAGTTCAAGATTAGCTGAGATAAAAATGAAATGCTATTTTAAAATCGATGTGCTTTGCAAATATATTGATATTTATAATTTTTAATATATCAGATTATATGTTAGAATTAAGGTCAATAATTTATGATGATACATTGATGTTTATATTTATGTTTCACCTAAAAACACTACATTGCGGGGAGCCTGGGTGGCTCAACAGGTTAAGCATCTGACTTCGGCTCAGGTCATGATCTCACCGGTCTTGGGTTTGAACCACTTGTCTGGCTCTGTGCTGATGGCTCGGAGCTTGGAGCCTGCTTCGGACTCTGTGTCTGCCTCTCTCTCTCTGCCCCTCCCTTGCTCGTGCTCTGTCTCTCTGTCTCTCTGTCTCTCTCTCTCAAAAATCAATAAGCATTTAAAAAACAAGCAAACAAAAAACAACACATTGAAAAATAAAGTGTCTACCATGAATAAAAAACAAAGTAAATTAATGAAGGTAATAAAGTGGTTTTTGTCTTAAAATAGAAATTAATTAAAATGACAACTGAATTAATACTGAATATATATTAGGCAGTGTCAGGCAGCTGGGACACATTACTGATAATCCTTAGAAGAAATGCTATGAAGTAGGAATTCGTAATTTAAATAAATAATTTGCCTATGTTACATAGACAATGATGGAATCTATTTTTTAATATTTGTGAATCCATAGTCAAGGCTCCTTTTTTAATAATTCTCTTCAAATAATGAATATAATTTTTACTTCTATTATTTTACTTAATATACATACTTACTGACAGAATCTCTCTCTGTCTCTGTCCTTCTTTCTCTTGATAGATATTCATTTCCTAGTGGGATATTTTTTCACTTTCACGTTTTTCCAATGTCCTTCACCCTTGGCATTCATGATTCTTCACAGGCTCTTTCTTTCTTTCTTTTTTAAAATCATTGTGGCAGATACAACTAGTTGTGTTCCAATATCCATTCTTCTCTTTTTCTTTGGTAATAGAACCTTTATTTTATTTTATTATTTTTAAATGTTTATTGATTTTTGAGAAAGACAGACACGAGTGGGAAAGGGGCAGAGAGAGAGGGAGACACAGACTCCAAAGCAGGCTCCAGGCTCTGAGCTGTCGGCACAGAGCCCGATGCGGGGCTCGAACTCATGAACCGCGAGATCATGACCTGAGCTGAAGTCGGAGGCTTAACCGACTGAGCCACCCAGGGGCCCTGATAATATAACCTTTAAATCTGAGCTGAGCACATAGTCACCAAAGACTTTTATTTCCCAATTTCCCCTGCAGTAGTTGTGCTTAAAAATGACTACCTTCTGATTTATAAAAGAAAGCAGGAGAATCATGGGGTATCTTTCTTGAACCCATCAAAAGAGAAAGCTCTTTGCATTCATCTGTTTTGCCATTGTGTGTGCTGTAAAATGGATGCTGCATCTTGGACCATGACAGGAGAGGCCGCAAAAATGGAGTAACAGGACAGAAGGTACCTGGGTTGCTGACACTGTAAGTGGGGTAGCAATGCTGGCAGGGCTGGCTACATAATTTGCGGGGTCCTATGCAAAATGAAAATGTGGGACCCTATCTTTAAAAAGTAAGAAAAATGTCACTAAAATACTAAGGTACCATGTTTTTTCCACCTTTTTCCTCAGTCTGTCTCTAGACTTGTCATGACGTCCTTATCTGCTATTGAATATCATTCTAAGTAAAGAAAAACTGTCAAATTATTACCGTGAATTTTAATGTTCGTCTTTGTATTGTTTATAATGCCAGTCTTCAATGAAAATATAAGAGCATTTAACCTGTATGCATAATTAATGAAATTACACAGTATGTATTTTGTATCTCATATCGGCTCATATCAGAATTGTACAAATGCCGAACAAAACTAACTCAGATATTTTTATTTCATTTCGTGATAAAGGTGCAGTCTTGGTTTACTGAGGAATAAGAAAGGACTGGAAAGAAATGGAAGTATGATTGTCCTATCTTTTCTTCCTTTTCATCCTTATCATGTAGGAGAGGGGCAAATACCAGCAAGTAACACAAGTGAGTGAGAAAGGATCCAACAGGGGGGTTCCTTGATAATTTGCATTTCTTAAAATGCCACTGCTTTTTTTTTCTTTCTGTATTTGAAGCAAGTTCTAATTTGACCAGAAGGCATGGGCTCTCTCAGGCTGTTGATGCTCCCACTTACATAGTCTTAGAGGTAACAAACTTATATCGCTCTTTGAGTCTCACTCATCTCAAATACATTCTAGACTCACTTGGGTTCTGTACTCATTGTGCATTGCGAAAGTTACATAGGAAGGGGATGGGAAGGAATGGTAGCGTGTATCTTCTTTGTTCATACTCATGCTCCATTTTCCCATCGGACTTCACTAACCAAAGGTCAGTTTAAAGATAAAAGTATTCAGTTTCAGCATGGCTCCTGAAGAGCATAAATCTAGGAGGTGCTGAATGACTGCATGGGTTGAATGCCCATGAAGCTGGTCCTGAACCTGCTTTCAGGGCCTTGTAAATTTCAGACTCTTCTTTAGGCCTGTTTAGTTAAGATAAAGTGCCTCCATTGAAGTCTGACATATAATAACTCAACATTAGTTGTAGTTATTGTTACTATTAGCGGTATTAACTATTCTCATTACATAACACTCTTTGTCATGAATATCCATCACCTAAAGCTATTTTAGTATTAGCAATTATTTCAACTATATAACCAGCTCACACATCAAAGTTCCATAGGACTAACCTTTCTTCTTGAACGTGGGTAGGTTGACTCTGACAAAATCCAACCCAAGACTAATGCATTCCTTTGTGATATTTAGCTTAAACCTTAAAGTAAACATGAAATCATATGTTCTGAATCTTTGTGACAGGAAAAAAAAACAGTTTTAGCAATAAGAATTTTTGTACGGTTTTGCGTTCGTCAATGTACATTATCTCTGCCAGACCAAGATTAGGAAAAGGGAATACACATCTTTACTGTTGACATTAAATTTGGTTACAAAAAAATGGTAGTGAATAGCACATTAGCTTCTTAGCTAAGTGTTAGGTTAGATGGCTTTGCTGGATTTGTTTCGTTACAACTCTGGCTACAGGACATGGAGTCAAGTCTGCCAGAGGCCTGGTAGGAGAGGAATAGGTTAAGAGGAATCCCAGGGACTCGTTCACCCGAAGATAAACACAATGAATGTACAACCGTGGAATGAAGTCACAGGTACTGAATGGACAAGTAGAAATTCAGAAAGGAGAAGAGAATGAACCCAAACTGTAGAAGCCAGTTTCTTAGACTTTAAAAGAAATGTTAATAAATTATGCCCTCCTCTATCTGTTTGAGTTCTTCAAGACTGGGAAACAAGTCTTATTCTTATTGTCCCCCAGTGCTTAGCACAGTGACTTGTACCCAGTTGACACTCCTTAGATGTTTGTTTTATTCTTTCCACAGCAAAACACAAGACAAGCTCAGACAAAAAACGAAATAAATTGAGAACATACTGACACCTTCAAATAGCTGTCAAGAATTTAGAGGCCATGTCTTAAATGGTTTGGACATCTGGTGAAGTAACACAAAAATAGAAACCCCAGTAGGATTTTTCAAAACTGAAGTAGGAAGAAAGAGATCTAGAAGCAGCCCTTGAAATCCCTATAGGAACATAATAAAGAAAAGACTTTAAATAGAAGCCTTGAACAGAAAACTTCATATGCTACAGGGGTTTAAAAAGGTGGAAGGACTTTGTGTCTCTGATAACACGATGAAGGTCTTTATTCTATGTAGATATAAAGAATGTTGATATTATAAGACTCACTAGAATAAGTATGCACTTGCAAATATATAGTCAAATCCTAACCATTTAGACATTATTTCCTATGTCTCCCTGATAATATTTTTTTCACCTGTCTATGGATGGAACTATCTGCTAAGGTAATAAGTACAATATTCAAATCTTCAAGCATTTCAGAAATTAAGAGTTTACTGGAAAAATACCTACTTGAAATATACATAATATACATTAACATAATAGGTATTGCATACATGCAAATTAATTCCCAAAATGTATAATTTTAGCAATATCTGAGAAAAGTTCTCTGACAACTTTGTCTAGGAACATAACGTAGTGATGAAATTTATTAAGTCTTGGTTCTAATCTACCTCTCTGCATGACTGTCATCATGCAGTTTTTCAGTTTTTCAAGATTTTGAAAGAGATGGTTGGCCATATTTTAATACGTCAAGGTCATCTTAGAATTTAACTGCCATCTCCAGCCCACTGAAAAAAATGATGTGACTTCAGTGATGAGAATCAGCAAAGGTATTGTGCTTGCTTTCCTTATCCTGTGTAGAGGGATGCAAATCAAAAAAGCAAGCAAGCAAAACAAAACAAAGCAAAACTGAACTGTCAACAAATAAAATCAATGTAGGGGAAATCTGAAATCCACTAACCCACGGAGAACGAACCTACTAATTTTATTGTGCTTCTATTTTAGAAGTCTTTTATCTTCATTGTTTTTTGTTTCTTTGTTTGTTGGTCATGTATTTTTTTAAAAATTTTTTGTTTTTGTTTTTAATGTTTATTTTTGAGAGAGACAGAGTGTGAGCGGGCAAGGGGTAGAGACAGAGAGGGAGACGCAGAATCTGAAGCAGGCTCTAGGCACCGAGCTGTCAGCACAGAGCCCGATGCGGGGCTCACACCCACAAACCGCGAGATCATGACCTGAGCCGAAGTCGGATGCTTAACCAACTGAACCACCCAGGCGCCCCATGTTGGTCACATTTTTTTTTTTTTTGTATCCTTGAGCTTCCAATACCTTCCAGGCAGATGGGAAACCTTGTCAGGATATTTGAACGGAGACCACTGAACTGAAAAAAAGACAAGTTTTACTGTTTTCTCCTATGAGGACATCTTGTTGTTTCAGTGACTTTTGTGGTGGTGTCCCTACATAATTTTTCCCCCGAGCTTCATTTAAGTATAATTGACAAAATTTTAATATATATAAAGTGTACATCATGATAGTTTGATACACATATACACTGTGAAAGGATTCCTCCCATTTAGTTAATTAACACATCCATAGATGTGTTAATTATATATATATAAAATATATAATATATATATACACTATATATACATATATATATATATATATATATAATACACATTACACACACACACACATTCACACACTGTGTGTGCACGAGAATATTTAAGTGCTATTCTCTTAGTAGTTTTCAACTCTACAATACGATCTTACCAACTGTGGTCACCATGTTGCACATTGGATCCTCAAATCTTCTTTTTTTTAATTTTTTTTTTAATGTTTATTCATTTTTGAGAGAGAGAATGTGAGTGGGTTAAGGGCGGAGAGAGGGGGAGACACAGAATCTGAAGCAGGCTCCAAGCTCCAAGCCGTCAGCACAGAGCCCGACGCAGGTCTTGAACTCACGAGCTATGAGATTGTGACCTGAGCCGAAGTTGGAGGCTTAACCAACTGAGCCACCCAGATGCCCCCGAATCTTCTTATAGCTGAAAGTTTGTACGCTTTACGAACCCCTTCTATTTCCCCCATCCCTTAATCCCTGGCTATGACTTTTCTAAGCTCAGTTTCTATGGGTTTGACTTTTTAAAATTTACATTCAACATATAAGTGCTACCATGCAATATTGTCTTTCTCTAACTTTCTTCCTTCACTTACATAGGGTTGTGAGCACTATACGTTCTGAGGACATGACTCCTGTACTTTACCCACGATCTAACCAGCCAGGAGGGCATACAGAGGAAAGTAGAGCTAATTTCCAACTTTATGATCAAGCTCCCTGAGCCAGAGAGTGCCCAGAAGAGGTCTGTTTGTTTACATTCATTTGTTCATCATTTTCAATTCTATAAGCTTGTGGAGAATGTGAGGGAAAAAGCGTTCAGCAACAAAAGAAGGTAGACCATGTACCTGTGTGTGTGTGTGTGTGTGTGTGTGTGTGTGTGTGTGTGTGTATTTATATATAAAACTTCTTTTAAGACCTTGGCTATTAAAGCTAGGAATTAATTAACTTATTATCTGATTTTTACAACAGTACTTTCATTTTTTATCCCAGTGGTCATGCTCAGAAAAAAAAAGGGAAAAAAGGAAGCCGGTTTACCTTATTTCTTTAATAATATTTTTGGATATTCCTAAAATAACCATTCAAATATTTAAATTTCTAATTTGGGAAATAAATTAAGTGAAAATGTTTGTCATTTAATTTTTTTTTCCAGAATGAATATATTAAACACATACTTATTGGATATTTATTGTGTGCAAGGACTGCAGGTGGGTATTCTGGGGAAAAACAGACTAATTTATGCTTATTCTCTTGTGGAGTTTATGGTAAATTGGAAAAAAAAAAGATCATAAAATTTCAATATACAATATAAAAGTTCATAAAATCATAGATAAGTGGAACAACATGATTTCAGGAGAAGAGGAAATTCTTGGAAACTTTAATTTTACAACTTCAAATACTTCAAAGAGGAGTATGGCTTTCATTTGACTGAATGGGTGGGTAAGTATAAGTTATATTTCCACTGAGGTTAACGGTGAGAACCAAGATAAGAATTCTGGTATGGGAAGGCTACTTATTGTAACATGATAACCATGTTACAATGATTATTGTATGAGAAAATAAATTGTTGTCCTTTTATTATGCTTCGTTATGTGAAAACCACTGCACTAGAAAATACTTGTGCTACAAATGCATGCAAGATTCAGTGCCTGCCCTCAAACTGCATCTTTTATGGTATAGAAATCTTGGATTTTTGGCATAAACCTTTTGGTATTAAAATCTTGGGATTCTCTGAGGATGTAACCAAATTAAAACCAAAAAGGATAATAGAATAGACGGTAAGCCATATGGAGTAATATGGGTTCCCTCATGCAAGACCTCCTCAAAAATAATGCTGGTTTAGGCGCACAGTCTCAGAGGCTCACGGTCTCAAAGCGTGGTGAGTGGCAAAGATCCAGCTTTAAGAAGCCATACTGCATTTTTCTTAAGCTTTCTTTTTTTTTTCTTCCCAATTTCTCTATAGAAGACTGTACATGTTCCTGTCTCTATAGCCCTGTGTTATTAAAGCCCAGACTTTCTATCAAGAATTGGTTGGTGAGGAAATTAGAAACAGAAATGGAATTAAAGTCATTTCCCTTGGAGAAATACAGATGGTATTTATTGGGGATTGCAGGGTAAGTACAAAGCAGCTTGGGATAACACAGCAAAAAACAGCAAAAATATGTTCCCTTGGGAGAAAAAAAATAGCATTTTTTAAAAGAACAAACACTACTGATTGTCAGTTTCTCCATACATCTTCCCTTCTGGTAATTGTCCCAATACTGCTCTGCAAAAATACTTTCATCTTTGAAATTACTAAGATGTGATATAAACAGAGATAAATAGGTGTTTAATTTTTTACTGATTCCTTTAAAATAATTATGTATTCATTTATAAAAATAAATTCAACTGGTTTTTATTAAAGAAATCTATCCTTCATATAAATTGAAATGATTAATTAGAAGTATTCTATTTTTTTAAGTTTATTTATTTATTTTGAGAGACGGACTGAGAAAGAGTGTGTGAGCACTTGTGAGCAGGGGAGGAGCAGAGAGAGAAGGAGAGAAAGAATCCCAAGCAGGCTCCATGCTGTCAGTGCATAGCCCCACTCAGGGCTCCAGCTCAGGAACCCTGAGATCATGACTTGAGCTGAAATCAAGAGTCAGTTGCTTAACCAACTGAGCCACCCAGGCACCCCTAAAATTGTTCTTTTTTTATTATTTTTTTTACATTTATTTATTTTTGAGAGACAGAGTGAGACAAAGTGAGAGTGGGGGAGGGGCAGAGAGAGAAGGAGACGCAGGATCGGAAGCAGGCTCCAGGCTCTGAGCTGTCAGGACAGAGCCCGATGCGGGACTCGAACCCACAGACTGAGATCATGACCTGAGACGAAGTCGGAGGCTCAACCTACTGAGCCACCCAGGTGCCCCAAATTGTTCTATTTTTTACTTAACCTTGACATTTGCTGAATTTGAAGTAGATGAGGATTTATTTGCCACAGTTACACAAGAGCTACTCCTTTCCTTCAGGTTCTTAGAAATAAAAATAAAATAAAAGTTCAAAGCTGTTTAGTCACCCTAACACCCTGACATTCAGACTGGAGTCAATTCTTCATACCTAGGAGGAAACAGTGCTGGTGCTCTCTCAGAAAGGAATTAAGACCTGTGGATTCTCTAAGCTATGTATTCATTCACCCTCTTCTTTCAATCACTGAAATATATGAGAAATTGAACATGAAACCTGGTGAGCCTTTGAATTATAGTAGTTTCCTCTGGGTTATTAGTAAGTCATTTCCCCTCTTACTGATTAGTGATATTAAGAAAGTATCATGGATGTCAGGACCCTCAGATTACCGTGTGTTCATCACCAGGATCCTATCTTAAACCAAAGCCAAAAAAATTCTAAATAAAGTTGAAGGAAATCTCTCCTCCAGAGCTGTAAAATGGTGTTATTGGCAGGACTGATGAGGTAGGTATCAATCCCACTCTCTTATGAGCATACAACTCAACCACATTTATTAGTTCTTTTGCATCTAGTAGGGGCCAGTGTGACCAACTCTCACTAAGAGATCAAAAGCAGAAGTGAAGTGTTACCTCTGAGCCTAACTTTGGGATCTGCCCAAGGTCTATCAACTAAGTGTGCATATATGTGTATGTAGACACGTGGACACAGATATACAAATGATAGAAATTGTATGTGACTCACAAAGCCTACTTTATTAATGATTTACTACCTATCTGTATGTACACATGAAAAACTGCACATTTATACTAATACCCTGATCCCAAACTGAGAACATAGGATTCGTTTGAACTTCTGAGTTTTCTTTGATGTGTAAGTTCTTGTCTAACAGTGAGAATCAGAGCTGCTTGGCTGGCCTCTCTCTCCTGTCTGTTCCTGCTTCTTTCATCCACCTCACTTCACCCCCAAATTCCCAGTGGGGCCAGATGGTGGATGCACATGGGCTCATAGTTACATGGAGGTCAGGGTAGTCTCTGAGGTCAAGGGCTATTGAAGCTGTGGCTTTGCAAATCATTTCCAAGTTATGTCTTATTTGGAGAGGGATGTCGGAGGTTACTTATTCTACACCCTGCATCCACAACTGCCTTCAGCTACTCCACAATGTTTTTTGACCAACAATTTAATAAGGAAAAGAGGAGTAAAATAATAAGGAGGTATCCACATAAAAACCATACATGGATTTTTAAACTGGTGAAACTGTGATAAACCACATCCATGATTAAATAAATACCAATTAAGTTAGAGATACAATGTTTCACATGTTATGTTGACAAACATTAAAAAGGTTGATATCAAATGTTAACAAGATTTGGGAAACATAAGAATGTAAATTAGTGCAACATCTTTGGATGATGCCTCAGCAGTGTCTTTGAAATGTAAAATCTACTGCCTTTTGACATAATAATGCCAGATCAAAATTTTTATTTTGGGTTTACTTGATTATGTGTTCAAAACCAAAAAAGCAAGTTTATCGCAGTATACCAAAAGTCAGGAAATAGATACAAGTTTAGCAAAATGAATGCAGTTCATTTTTGAAAAATGGAGGCCACCTTAGGCATTTAGAGATACTATTTCAACATTCACTTAATACTATGATTTGTAGAAATATTTATGAAAGAAATGCAGCTGCAGAAATCTCTAGTCCAAGAATTAAGCAACATAAGACAAAAATCTGACACATTGCATCTAGTTTTGGGTTTACTTTGGGTGGGGGCACAGTTGTATGTGTAGAGTCTCAAGCTTAAAGTGCATGAAGCAACATAAGACCAGTAAAGACTTTGGTATGATTACATTTTACATATTGTGTATTTTAAATTAAAAAAAACCCCTTTTTTAAAAATCTGTATTTTTTTTGAGAAAGGGAGAGAGACAGAACGTGAGCAGGGGAGGGGCAGAGGGAGAGGGAGACACAGACTCTGAAGCAGGCTCCAGGCTCTGAGCTGTCAGCACAGAGCCCGAGGCCAGGCTCGAATTCACTAACCAGGAGATCATGACCTGAGCCGAAGTCGTATGCTTAACTCAACTATTCAGGAACCCCTAAAAATTCTTTTAAATTATAAAAACAATACATTATTTAATTTTTAACTATGAAGTGCCTATATAACGTTTAGAATAAAATAGAAGAAACTATAAAGAACCGCTGCTCATTTGTTCATAACTTGATAATTTCCCTAGAATTCCTTGTTTTCTATTTTATACACACATGTATTTCCCACTTAATATTGAATCATCGTGAACATTTTTCAAGATCATTAAATGTTTTATAAAAGAATGCTTTGAAAAGCTGTGTATCAGCAATCTCAGCAAAGTCACGGGATACAAAATCAATAGACAGAAATCTGTTGCATTTCTATATACTAATAATGGCATACCAGAGAGAGAGATTAAGAAAACAATCCCATTTATAATTGCACCCAAAAGAATAAAACACCAAGGAATAAACTTATCAAGGAAGTGAAAGACCTGAACTCTGAATACTATAAAACACTGATGAAAGAAACTGAAGGTAATGCAGACCAATGGGAAGATTTCCATGATCACGGACTGCAAGAATCAATATTGTGAAAATGCTCACTATACCCAAAGCAATCTACAGATTTAATGCAATCTCTCTCAAAATGCCAGAAACATTTTTTTTTTACAGAAATAGAACAAATGATACTAAAATTTGTATGAAAACAGAAAAGCCTCAAATAGCCGAAACAGTCTTGAGAAAGAACAGAACTGGAGGTATCACAATCTCAGATTTCAAGAAATACTACAAAGCTTTAGGAACCAAAACAATACAGTGATGGCATTAAAATAGATACATAGATCAATGGAACAGAATGGAGAGCCCAGAGATATTTACATGGTCAATTAATCTCCACAAAGGAGGCAAGAATATGCAATGAGAAAAAGACAGTCTCTTCAATACATGGTGCTGGGAAAACTGGGCAGCTACATACAAAAGAACAAAACTGGATCACTTTCTTATACACACAAAAAATGTATTCGAGACCTAAATGTGAGACCTGAAAGGATAAGACTCCTAGTAGAAAATACAGGCAGCCATTCCTTGACATGAGCCGTAGCAACATTTTGGTAGATATGTCTACTGAGGCAAGGGAAACAAAAGCAAAAAGAAACTATTGGGACTACATCAAAATAAAAAGCTTCTACACAGCAAAGGAAACAATCAACAAAACTAAAAGATAATCTGCTGAATGGGATAAGGTATTTTCAAATTTTTTTTTTCAACGTTTATTTATTTTTTGGGACAGAGAGAGACAGAGCGTGAATGGGGGAGGGGCAGAGAGAGAGGGAGACACAGAATCGGAAACAGGCTCCAGGCTCTGAGCCATCAGCCCAGAGCCCGACGCGGGGCTCGAACTCACGGACCGCGAGATCCTGACCTGGCTGAAGTCGGACGCTTAACCGACTACGCCACCCAGGCACCCCAGGATAAGGTATTTTCAAATGATATATCTGATAAGGGGTTAAAATCCAAAATACATAAAGAATTTACACAACTTAACACCAAAAAACAAGATAATCCAATTAAAATGGGCAGAGGACCAGAACAGACATTTTTCCAAAGAAGACACACAAATGGCCTACAGACACATGAAAAGGTGTTCAATATCACTAATTATCAGGGAAATGCAAATTGAAACTACGATAAGGTGTCACCTTATACCAGTTAGAATGGCTAGCATCAAAGAGACAGGAAATAACATCACACGTTGGCGATGATGTGCAGAAAAAGGAACTCTCCTGTACTGTTGTTGAGAATGCAAATTGGTGTAGCTACTGTGGAAAACAATATGGAGGTTCCTCAAAAAATTAAAAATAGAATTACTGTATGATCCAGTGACTCCACTACTGGGCATCTACCCAAAGACAATGAAAACACTAATTTGAAAAGATATGTGCACCCCTATGCTTATTGCAGCATTATTTATAATAGCCAAGATATGGAAGCAACCCAAGTGTATATTCATAGATGAATGGATAAAGAAGATGTGGTATATATACACAATGGAATATTACTCGCCATAATAAAGAGTGAAATCTTGCCATTTGCAACAACATGGATGGACCTAGAGGGTATAATGCTACATAAAATAACTCAGATAAAATAATTTCACTCATATGTGGAATTTAAGAAACAAAATAAATGAACAAACATTTAAGTACAAAGAAACTGGTAGTTGGCAGAGGGGAGCTGAGTGGGCAAATAGGTGAAAAAAAAAGCTACCTATCATTCCATACATACTTCCATTCTAAAACGTATTATGCATTTAGACATTTCTGTTAGATGCATGTATTGCTTCCAGCTTTTTCTTTTTATACATGTTGTTGTATACGATGTTGCAATGAGCATCTCTGAGTATACAGTCATGTTCCAATGTTTAAATGTTTGATATGAACTTGTGGTAAATTCATAAAAGTCTGGCTCACAGAGCATGGATAACATTCCTGGAGAGGATTACCAAATTGATTTCCATAAACGTAGTACCAATGTATAGTCCCACTGAAAAACAGATCAGTGTCCTTAAACATTCTAGTTGGTGGTACTGCTTAACAGATAATGAGAGCTGGAGATCTGATTTGGGTTGAAAATTGGTTTGAGCTAATACAGTGCCTGATAGTTCAGGATGGGAAAAAATTAGCCTTGACATTTAGATAGATCTGAATCACAATCAGTGGGTTTAAGCCAGGAGAAGAAAATTAACATCATTCTTATTTTCTTTGTCTATACAATGATACTAATAATGATTATCTAAAAACGTGATCTGAGAAATAAGTAACAAGTATAATCACATCATTAAGTTTCTGGGCCATGCTTTGTATTTAGTAAAGAACAACTTTTATCATCATTATTATAGGTAGGTAAGCAGAAAATTTTTGAATTTATTACAATGTCATGTTTTTATTAAGTACATTTTAATGTTTATTTTTTATTTTTGAGAGAGACAGAGACAGAGCATGAGTGGGGGAGGGGCAGAGAGAGAGGGAGACACAGAATCTGAAGCAGGCTCCAGCCTCTGAGCTGTCAGCACAGAGCCCGACGCGGGCCTCGAACTCACGGACTGTGAGATCATGACCTGAGCCAAAGTCAGATGCCCAACCGACTAAGTCACCCAAGCGCCCCTTATTAACTACATTTTAAAAATTAACACAGTCTCTTCATTTATACACCTCTTGCTAAAATTTGCAATTTTATATTAAGCATCTACTGTTGTGAACATGGTTCTTCTTACTGCTCAAATGTTAATGGAATATAGCTTCCCACTGAAAAATACCAAATACGAACAAATGTAAAACTCCTGGGTAAGGTCAGTGTCAATTAATGTGATATGTGAAAGTGAACATGATCTCTCTCACAAAGTTTCATACCCGTTTAGTAGCCCTGCAAGATTCATAGGACCTTTCCTCGATTGTTTTATTTCCATCACAACACTGAGTGCTAAATGAAAGGGGCGGGGGGGTTGGTAGACCTACTTGCTCACATCCCATAGATGTGATAAGTGAGGTAAAAGTAGACGGGTGATTTTCACATGGACATAAAATGACATGTTCACTAAAATCTGATGTTCTGCAGTTTCTTTCTGTTATACCACACTTTGTTCTGTGTGTGCCACCACTTGTCAATAATCACGAATTGAGCTGGATGTCAGTTAGAATGCTCAGGAGATCCAGATAAGCCTTTTGTTAAATGTATATTTCTAATACAAGTAATGTATGAATGAGGCAAAGAAAATTAAAGAGGACAGAAATAATTGAAATAATCGACTCACCCATAACTGATGTTTCCCTTATCTACTTCCCAAGTAACTGAATAGCTTTTCATGCATCTTTTAAGATACTTCCTGTTTTGTTTATTTTTTCAATGTTTACTTCTTGAGAGAGACAGGGCATGAACGGGGGAGGAGCAGAGAGAGAGGGAGACACAGAATACGAAGCAGGTTCCAGGCTCCAAGCTGTCAGCACAGAGCCCAACACGGGGCTTGAACTCATGAACTGGGAGATCATGACCTGTGCTGACGTCGGACACTTGACATACTGAGAAACCCAGACGCCACTCTTTTAAGATATTTCTAATTCATATGCCAGACTATAAATGTATATGAATATCCACATGATTATATCTAATATGTGGCATACTATGCATTGTATTCCATTCCTTAGGCTTATTCTAGTTAAAATATTTTGGAGAAAAAAAGATATTTTATTTTATTAAGAGAAAATATAGCACATTAGTTTTTTTAATTTATAAAAAAGATATTTTATTCTATTTTATTAAGGGAAAATATAGCTCATTATGTTTTCATATTGCATAGTATTTTATGTACAAATGGAACAGTTTATTTACCCAGTCCTCCATGGATGGATATTTAGGTTTTTCCAGGCCACCACCCTGCCAAGTTCTTTCTACCGTGTACTACTGAATAAAGGAAATTTTATAGGGAAAAGCTTAATGAGGTATAAAACTATCTATGTGTGTAATTTTAAGGTATGTATAAGAAAAAGGGGGGAAAAAAGGAAAGCTAGAATTTTGTAGAAAATGCGGGGTTTTAGCAATACAGTTTTGCTCATAACCCTGTATTTTGATCTTTCAATACTTGTGCACTACAATAAACAGAGAACATTTTCAGTCCACGGAAGCCTGTATTCTCACAGGCTCTCCACTCCATCAATTGTTAGAGGAGGAATGATCTTTAGAACTGAGAACAGAAACCCAAAGGCAAAGCTGTTGGCCTACACAGAAACATCTTTCCCTGTAATATCAAAAACAAACCTGGAAGTGGAAACCGTGATGGAAATTTTCTAAAGGCAAGGAAAGGTCAGGGTGAAAACCCTCCCAGAGTTTCTGCTCAGAGATGTTAATATGTACAGATTTGGACTGTTTAGATGGATGCATCTGAAAAAAAAAAAAAAGCGTAATGTGGAAAAGCCTCAATGGGAGTAAAGTGGCAATGCTTGGATCACTGAATGAAGCAAAATTGAGTGTTGTTCAGGGAGAGGAGAAAGGTCTCTTCTAATGCATCCAAGAGCTCCTCTTTTTACAGTTCCTTGTGTGGAAGCGAAAGCATTAGGGGACTAAAAACCTTGCCCAGGTTCCCCGCAATCTGACAACACCAGGCTGTCCGTAGAGTGGCACTCTGATGGGTTTTTAGCTTCCATGTGAGGCTCACAATGGTTTGTTTAAAAAAAAAATTGTTTTACCATTAGTTTGTCAGTCCAGATAACTCATCAAGGGTCTTCTTTTCAAGGCTGAAAATTCTAGAAAAGCATCACCCTCACAGCCCTCAAACACCACCCAGTAACATTAATGTGCTTAAAACCAGCGCAATTTCTCTATTTTTTTTTCTTTTTTTGAAACGCTGTGGCTCTGATTTATGAATATTTGGTACCATTTCTCACCAGATATCACTCAGGGACTTGGGTTATCATTTATCTCACCATTTAAAAACATTCTAAGCTTTAATGGCTGAGATGTAATTAGATGTCAAGAATAGCTTGAATAGGGCCAGGAAATTCAAAGTAAAGCTATTTTGTATTTCGGACCTGTCATTTATTTTGTACTGTGAATTATTATAATTCAAGAATTTTTTTCAAATAACAATTATCATTGATTATTGAGTTCTCTTTAGGGGAACTTAGGGTGAGTTGTTTTATAAGTTGGGAAATTTCTGTTTTGAATTGCAATGTTTGCTCAAATGAGAAATATCGCCTATTTTGATTTACTTAGGTTTATTTAAAAATAGTCTTTCTGTGAATAAAACTTTAAAAATAATAAAGTTTTTTTTTTCATTTTATGTTCATCCTATTGGAAATCCTGTTATGATTGTACTGCTTTAGAAATTCCAAGAGCTGTTCAATCTTGTATTTTAGGACTGGCCCTGGTCCATTTCCACTCAGCATGCATTATAAAAAGAAACAAAGAAAATACGTCAGAACTATTTAAAAATACAGAAGCCAACAGATTCAGGTTAGATCTACCTATTGCCAGACAACTTTTAAGTAAAATGGAAAAAAAAATCAAGCTTACTTTGAAATAAAAATCCATTAAGCAAGGATGTACTACTGTATGAATTATCAAAAGACTGTATGAGACTTTACTCATTTCTGCTGGTTTCGATGGTGACAAATAGAAGGTATGCTAATGAAGTCAAGATTGAAACTGGGATATAGGTTGAGAAAGAATGAAACCATGTCCATATTTCCCCATTTGAAAACATGAGGAAAATACAAAAGGGCCAGTCCTGAAGGCGAGGGGCTGGGGGAAAGAAAAAGGAAGACCATTAGGAGAATGCATTGGTCCAACCTGGCTGGCTGCCCAGAGAGGGCAATGAACTTTCTGTTACCATCTGATCCTCCTCGGCCCCTTGAGGGACCAAGCAAGGCCTCCTGTCAAAGGGCTCCCCTGGAAAAGGCTCAGAAATTCAAAATTCGTTCTCCTCTGCCTTGCTTTCATGGCCTTGTGCTTCTTTCTGTTTCCTGGGCTCCTCATTGATGATTCCTCCCTGTCTTTGGTGCAGCCTTGCCTCCCATGTGGGTCATTTGTACAGACTGACTATCCTACTAACTCTTGAACTGTGCTCTTATTCCTTTGCTATTTTTACCAACTCCTGGTAAAGAGAGCTGCAGCAGACCAGCTTGAAAAAAGTGGCTTTTCTTTCCCAATCTTTGAAACTTCTTACCCTTATACGTTGTCCTGGAAGTTATCATCCACCCAGGTAAGGTTAAGCGTTAACACTTTCTTTTCCACCCACTTTACTGCAGGGCAACACTTTGAAGGTGGTAAAAAAAAATGATTTTCACATTCCACTCTTTATTCCATTAATACATACAAGTTAAAGGAAATTACTCTTTTTCTTTTATCTTCTCAGAAAAATTGTTGGCATTACGACGTGCTACATTAATGTAATTGTTTCAACTTACAGTTTATCAAATCAGCAAAAGCAATCTTTAAATCAGTGTCATTTTTTAGCCTTAAAATAAGCTGTTCTCTGAATTTGGACAGCTTATTTCTGGCAGTTTGCAGATGGACAGCCTCATGGCATTGCTGAATGTATGCATTAGAACATAATTAGCTACATATAAAGATAGGTTCAGCTCTTTCTAAATGGGTTAATCAGTTCTCGCTGAATTCAGGAAAATATAAAGGAAACTCAGCGCTTGATGTCTTTAGATTTGTTGGCTTGGACTTTAGGTAAGTTGGATATAAATAAAGAGCACCCCAATGGGAATGAGTTTTGTCCTGTTCAGCCCTTCTAGTACATTATCAAAGCATGACTCATGGAGGGCTCATGTTCTTACTAGTAAGTTCAGTTATTAGAATACCGTCTATAGATGACTTGTAAAATATAACTCAGTTAAAACAAGAGAACTGGACTGCATCTCTGGCTCTCATTCTGTACCCTCCCGTTCTTTGGTTCTTTTGTTTCTTCTGCTCTACATGACATCTAATGTCGCTATTCCTTCAGGGCTCTACCTGGCTTTGCTTCTTTGTTTCTATTCCCTCCAAGGATGTTCTTATCTAGCCCTATGCCTTCAAACACTGTATGTTGATGGTTCTTTAATGTGCATATCAAGGAGGGATCTCTTCCCTGTGCTCTATCTTCATCTGGATGTGCAATAGATGTCTCAGACTTAATACGCTCCAAATAGAACTCTTCAGTAGTTCCCAACTCCCATTTCTACGTGGCTATCCCCTACCTTCCAGTCTTCTCAATTCAGTAAAAGACATCACCGTCTACCCAGATCTCCAGAAATCCTGAGAAGTATTCTTGATGGCTTTTTTCTTTCAACCCGCAACCCAATTAAAAGTACTGCTGACTACTTCTAAATACATCTATCAGAGACCTTCTCAGGTCTCAATCTTTACTTCCTCTGTTTAGTATAAGCCACCATCATCTCTTTCCTACCTCACTACGGTAACCTCCTAACTGGTTCTCCTGCTTCTACCTATACCCCTCTTCAAAATTTTCTAAATGTAATTGAAATCTTCACATGCCTGTTATTTTTTTCCCCTTAAAATGGTAGGATAAAAATTCTCAAATATATTCAAAGTGGAGACAATTGTACAATGACTCCCCACATACCCCTCATTCAGATTTAGTAATTATCAATTACCAATTGGTTTCAACATATTTACACATGACTCTCTTCCCCGAACTCAAATACTCTGAGGCAAATTTCAGACATCATGTCATTTTTATCTGTGAATACCTCATTATATATTGCTGAAAGATAAGGACTCTTTTATCTAAAAAAAAAAATCCTATAATATCAAATATCCATTCAATGTTCAAATTTCCATGATTATCTTAAAATATTACTTAACGACTCCAAAAAATTTGGCATATGTATTTGATTGATTATTTCTTGTCTTTTTAATTCATATATTCTCTTTTCTCCTCCTTTCTGTCAACAAATATGTCAAAACGAACTGTCATTTGATCTGTAGAGCAAGCCTTATTTTGAATTTTTATAATTGCATGCCCTTTTACATGGTATTTTCTAACATTTTTCTCTGACTCACATGTTTCTAAAACCTGGTAGTTAGATTTGGGACTAGGTTGAATGAAATTAGGTGCATATTGTGGTGAGAATAGTTCATAGGTGATATTTGTATTTCCTATTGCGATCCATCAAAAGTCACACAGTCTCTGGTTGTCTTTCTGAGATGTTAAAGTGATCAGTAGATAGGGTTTTGTCAGCCTGATGTGTTCTTAATAATGTTCTCCACCTATAATCCACTTAGTAGTTTCAGCTAGCTATTGCTAATGACTTTAGCCTAAATCCATTTTTTTGTTGTTGTTAAGGGCTGCAAAATGGTTATATCCTAATTTTACATTATTTTTTTCATTTATTTGCTGGAATATGTTTATAAAGAAAAACTTTCTCTCATTATCTAGCTATTAATATTGAGGTGAGTTTGTATAGCAAATGCAGAATAAATGGGAAACCCTTGTCTTTATTTACAGATACAAAAAAAAAAAAAGATTGGTTTTCTTGCAACCCCCAAGTTAATGGATATACTTTTTTATTATTGGGTACTATTATGAAATCATAGATTTTAACATATTTATATTATTTTAAATATGTATCTATGATAATTATTATTATTGCTGTTGTTCAAATTGTCCTCTTTGCTAGTTGAACTCCTTAAAATTGGATCCTGAGGTTTGATGACATAACCCAAATTCTTCCATTCTTATGATAAGGTCATCTATGTTCTTCTTGCATATTTCTTGCCCCAAAACTGGAAGCCCCCAATTTTCAAAAAAAAAAAATTGGAAAAATTGGTTTTCCAAAAATTTTTAAATTTTTGAACCAAAAATAGGTTGAAGATAAAGATGCCATGAATTTATATTCAATTTCCAACTCCAATATTAATTTAACTTCATTAGTCTTATAGTATTTGCATATCTTTTCTCTTACTGTGAAAATCTTGGATCCTAACAACAGTTGAATAAGTACTTTTTGTTCATCCTAATGTGTATCTGTATAAATGATTTGTTTGTCAAATATAGACACACACACACACACACACACACACACACAGAGTTACAAAATAACAATATGATTACTAGAAATGGTTTAAAATCTATAGTGTTTTTGTCCTTAGTCTATAGACCCCTGGAGATATGCAAATTACTATGTTTTAAAATCACTTGACACAACTGCTTCTCAGCCTTTAGGCTAAGTTCAAGTGCAAAATCACTGGATATAATGCCTACTGGTGTGGTTTAGCCCCGTATGTTTTGTTGTGTTTTCAATTCTTAAGGGTTTATTTCTATTTACATTTGTTATATTGCATTATTGCAAAAACATCCCAGGATTCCAAAATCAAAAGGGCAAAATGAAGTATAAGCAGAGAAGTCTCACTTCCAATGCAATCTCTTTCACCCTAGTCTTCTCTCCACCTTCTGTGTAACCTATTGTCTTCACATTACTTTTGGCTTATCTTCCTTTCTCAAGAAACAGTATTTGTGTGCATCTGTGTTTTTCACCCTTCCTGAAGATGACTAATGGCACACTTTTCTCGCTTTTCTCCACCTTACTTTTTTTAACTTTATGGTATATGTTCGATACCACTGTATGGCCATTGTAGAGATGTTTCTCTCTCCTTTTTGAAAGCTATCTAGTATTCTCTTTTACAGATATATTGTAAGTTATTCAACCAGTCATCTATTTATGGACCTTTAGATTGTCCAGTCTTTGGCTTTTTAAATACTGTCTTCCTCCCATGTAAAACTTTTCAATGGTTTCCCATTGCTTTTAGATTAAAAACTTCAAACTACCTTCCATGACCTACTCGGCCCTGTACACTGGGTCTTTATCTTAATTTTTCAACCCCAATCCATACCATTTCCCCCCTGCGTAGTTATGTTCTAACTTCACAGGACTTCTACTCTGACCTAAGGGCACTTTCTTGACCCATATCTTCATGGCTGACATATTTTCATCTTTCAAATTAAGGAAATTCGAATATTACTAGCCCAGAAATATCTCCCTGAACAGTCCTACTTATGATGTCACTAATAGTTACCCACTAATTACCTGGTGTATTTTCTTCATAACATGTAACACAATCTGCAGTGGAATATGATATATCCTATTATCATTATTATACATCATATCACATTGTATTATTTGTTCACTTGCTTGCTCTCTCACCTACATACCCTTCTGACCAAGGAGTCTTTCACATCTTAGATAGTGTCTGACACTTAGTATGGTCTCAAAAGCAATTCTTGCACCAACGATCGAGAGAATAAATTAATATCAAACAAAATATGCTACTGTGGAAAAATACCTCTACAGAGCTTAGCAGCTTAAAATTCCAAATGAATATTAACTTGACTCTTGCTATACACAGCCATAATATATTCAAAATTGTATGTCTTACACGATTTGTCAAAGGTCAGGGGGTTAATGTGCTTGTGGTCTTACTTAAAGCATTATCTCACTAGCGTATGGTATCTCATTTTTCTATGTTTTAGGAACCGATGCTGCAAGATTTATCTCTGACGTGTAACTCCATTAAACTGTGAGGTCTTTACATTACTGTTATCTCCATTTTAGAGATGAGGATACCATCAGAAATGTGAAGTGATCTGAAAAAATGGCACATATTAGATGACTCTGCTGGAACTGACTATCCAGTCTCCTTAACTCCAACCTCATGTTTTGGGTCTGGATGCACTGAATGTGGAAACATAACAAAGCAGACTTTTCGTGACTTCTAGCCATTTACAAATCTATAGTTCAACTTCCTTGTTACTAACTTTCATAAAACCTTACATTTGTACAAAGAAAAGTCTGTCCACGTTGATGTATTTTCACTTATCCCTATCCCCTCAGTCAGGAATTTTCTCAGACTCCATGATTTGAACACCCAGGATTTAACCATGTGATACATTTTTGACACTCTCTACAGTGTTAAAAAGTATTCACAAATACTCATAAGTTTTTGACCTAGTTAAAGTCTCATAACTAACTTAACTAGTTTTGAAATGTTCTCTTTTTTCTGTTACAAAACAGCCTATTCAGCATTACGCCCTTCTCACACTCCGCGTCTGTCAATTTTCGTTCAGTTTCCTGTCAGACTGCCATTTCTCTCCACAGCCTCCATCAGGCTGCCCCTGCCTTGCACAGAAATGGCCTAAAATTCTAAACTGACAGCACCTTTAAATGGCCAGGTACATATATTTTCCCTCATTGTAGCCACAGCAAAAATATCCAAAGCATATAACACTTACTTTAACAAAAAAAATTGTGAAATTTATATCAAATCATTTTTGTCACAATACTCAATTTCTCTGAAATATATATACTCAATTTCTCTGTAATATATATATATATATATATATATGTGTGTGTGTGTGTGTATACACATAATAATGCTACCTACCATTATTATGTGTATATAATACACACATATATATATATATATATATATACATATATATATATATACACAATATATATATAAAATCTACCTACCATTATTACTACTTTTATGACAGCACTTCTTTCTTTGTCAGGTTAGGACTTTTAGTAGAGTCAAATGTTGAAAACTTGAGTCATTATTTTACTTTATTTCTAAACTTCTCTAATTTTCAGAATGACTTGGAACATATAATCAAATACTGATGCCTAAGCTTGAGGAGTTCATGGACCAGGGTCAGATTGGAGCCTAGGAATCTGCATTTTTTGAGAGAGAGAGAGAGCCCATGAGTGGGGGAGGGGGCAGAGGGAGAGAGAGAGACAGGATCTCAAGCAGGCTCCACCCTCAGCACAGAGCCCAATGCGGGGCTCGTTCCCATGACACTGAGATCATGACCTGAGCCGAAATCAAGAGTTGGATGTTCAACCAACTGAGCCACCCAGGCACCCTGGAATCTGCATTTTTTAAAAAAGAACGCTTGATTCTGATGTTAGGCCCAATTTGGAACTATCACAGGTCTAAATTCTCTACCATTTACATTCTGAATTGTTTGAAGGCAATAAATATACCTTTGTCAACTAAAGAAAGTTTTAAAACTTAAATATACATATGAGTCATCTGGGGATAGTGTTAAAATATAGATTCTGATTTAGTAGTTTTTGGGTAGGACCTGAGATTCTGCATTTCAGAAAAGCTCCCAGTTGATGTCAGTTTTATTGGTCCATGGAACACAATTTGAGTAGCTCTCAAGATTATGTGATTTTTAGAATCATCTGGAGATATATATATATATATATATATATATATATATATATATATATATATACATATGGCTCCATACCTGAACCTCACCCCAGTTCAATGAAATCAGAATCTCCCAAAAAGAGAGGTCAGGATATAAGTACATTTTAAAAGATCTACAGGTGATTCTAATGGGTAGCCAGGGTTCAAAAGTTTCCCCCATACTCCTCCCAATCTACATATGAAGTAATAATTATATTACCTATTTTCTTGAAAGCACCAAAAGAGAGGGAGAGAGAAAGTGAGAACAAACAGAACATCATGAGCAATCATGACATCATTTACAGTGAAAACAATATTGCTATCATTTCTTGCCATCAGTAGATCATTTCATGATAGAGATTTTTAGTGACACAGGTAAAGCTGAACATTGTCACCGTACATTTTATTTTTTGTAAGATCATTCGTAAAACTATATTAACTGATATTTTTGTAGCTGCTACTAAATAGGTATCTAAAAAAATTGCAGATTTACTTTTTTAAATTTCTGTTCAAAAATAAGTTCTTAAAAGGCAATTCTGAATTTGGCTTCTCATTGTGAGAATAAATGGTCCCGGACATGCCTCTTACCACAAACAAGTAGAAAACTACAGAAAATATAGCAAAGGGCTGTTTTCAGACATTGGAAACAGGCAGCCCAGGGCTGTTGTCCATGACAGAAGAAAATGAACAAGGCACCATGATTTCCCAGCTTTCTGCCTAGAGGCATATTCTGGATCATGACCCAAGAAGGGGCTCTCAAGGGGAGAACACCAGTCTTGCTGAGATGAGATGACAGAAGTCAGAGCTTAGGAAGGGGAAGGTGGCTGGAATTCGTGGGACGGACTAGTAAGAGAGAAGAGAGATACACACAGAGAAGTAGCTCCAGAAAATCTGCACGGCAGTCCCGCTGAGTCTACTGTTGAATATTAATCTGCACAGGTATGGAATGAAATTCCATCTGGTAGGCAAAGAATCACCAAGCATGTAGAAGCTAAACAATCAGCAGAGCCTACACAGGACTTGAGGACACACAAGTTACAACAAAGCAGATTAAAGAGACCTTGTGGAATACTCAGAGCATTCGGTATAGACTCCCGAAGAGTGATGTTTTAGCAGCCAGATTAAAGAAGCCCGAGAGTAAAGCTACATCATAACAGCCACCATAAAGCAAAAATAGGCCTCAAACAACAAAATAGTGCCATCATTTCTTCCTCAAAAATATCAGGTGGATCCAAAATGACTTAACTACCTGCTCAATAAATGTGAATATTCTTTGAAAGAAAGCAACATAATATTACAATGTCTAGCATCAAATATAATATTAATAAGAAGACAAAGAGGCAAAAAGACAGGACTCACGACCAGGAGAAAAATTTAAAAAAAAAAAAGAAAAAGAAAAACAGATGCATAAATGACAGAGGTAATGGATTTACCGTAATCACAAATGAAGATCTAACTCACGTATTTAATCTCACATTTTAGAATTTGAAAGCAAGAGTGGGCATACAAACTATGTGCTGGGTTTGATACCTGAAATAACAAATTTGATGCTAATTCCTTTTCATCTGAGTTATGTATAACAATGCTAACCTATTTATGGTTAATGAGTATCACTGTATAACTTGTTAGAGAATAAATTTAGGTAAGATAGATGTTACTAAGAAACAGAAAACAGCATCTGTGACAGAAGATAAACACGACTTGTATTTATTTCTTACTGGCTGAGATCAATCTTCCACCATGATATTTATTATTTCAAGGTATGGTAATTCAAGATATGTTGTCATATCCATAATTACCTCCTGACTAAAGTAACTGGAAAATTAGTTTTGGGTCAGAGTTATAGAAGAGTATTTGAATATTCTATCAGATTTTATATCTTTTCTGCAATAATTTATAGAGATTGCTCTTAAAAAGAGTAGGTTAGCATTCCTAAAAACAGGGGCTTAAAAAATACATTAAAACCTAACATTCAGTTATGAAACTTTATCATCTTGCATTACAAGTTATAATTAATCAAACAATTGTTTTTGCCAGCTAGAAGTTGTTGCTGAAGTTTATGTAGCAAGTGTTTTCATTTATTAAAGGGTGTTCACATCATTTCTTTTGAATGTTTGTTTATTTTTAAATGCCCGCCTAATAGCAATTCTACATCCCTCTACCTTCCTTCTTCACGTAAAGGAAATTCTTGTGTGATTAATAACTAATAAGAATAAAGAACTCAGGAAGGGCATAGATACACAAAGTTGGGGCTATTCATGGTTAGCAGAAATGTACTAACTGAATACGTTCTCCTTCCTCATCTCCCAACATGACTTCTCAGTCTCTAACCATGCCGGCTCATTCACCCTCCTTCAATATTTTGTAACTTTCCACTCTCACACCCTTTCTCTTTGGCATCTTGTCTATTCCACATCTCCAACTGCTATCTGTTGAATACCCATTATAAGACCATTTAGTTTCTCTCACCGACCACACATGTCTCACTGACCACTTACTGAGTTTGAATGACTATACATCCTAAAAATATTTCTACTTTTCACATCTTTGGGTCAGCCTCTCATTATCTCTTGCATGCACTAATAGAGGATTTCTCAACCCTTGATACTATTGACATTTTAGGCTGAATAATTCCTTGTTGTGGCAGGCTTTCCTATGCATTGTAGTATTTTTAGAAACATCCCTGGCTGCCATCCAATAGATACTAGAAGCACCCCCTCTCACCAGTCGTGAAAACCAAAAATATCTCTAGATGCGGATAATCGTCCCCAGAGGGGCAAAACTGCCTCTCACTGAGAACTACTGGACTAATACTACTACATTCCAACTTGTTCCCATGTTTATTAGCCTTTGCTTTCTCCAATTCATCATCTAGGAAAGTGAATTTTCCAAAATTAACTCATAACCAAAATTCCATTTAAAATCCTTCAGTGATTCCACATTGCCTAAAGAGAAAGTAAAAAATCTTTCAAGGCATTTATTGCTCACTGATCCATTTCCTTCTGGCCTATGACTATTTCTGAAGGAGACGAGGATTAAACCCCCAAAACTTTGTATTTTGTATTCACACGATGTAGACAGGCACATTCTACCATTCTCCACGCTGAGGTTCAAGGATAACTGCTAGGTATTTTTGCTCATTTAGAAAGCTATTTAATTTTCCAATTCTTTGTGTTATTGATGTCTTGTATCATATTTCTACCTAGTTGGACCAAATAGAAAATCTTGGCTCAATAGGAAGGCAGCACATTCATTTTAATTATTGTTAATGAAGAAGCTTACTTAGAAGAAGTCAAAACATAGGTTTTAATTTTAATTCCCGCTTTTCTTACCAAATGATGTTGAGAAACCAGAGGAACAAAAACAACCACCCTACACAAAGAGCAGCACATATTTCGATGCACAATTCAGAAGCATTTGCATTAGTCAGAAATGCTATAGCAATAATCTGACCTATTGTTAGAAATCTAGCAAGTACATTTTTCATTGTTTCCCAGTGGGACTTTATGCCAACCAGTATTGATTGTGAGAGTTCCAAACTTCTGTTGGACTCTTCTTGTCTCTTAGTTGATAATTACTTCAGCCCAACAATAAGACAATTTGGAGTGGTGAACATAAATTGATGCAGGCTGGGGGAAACTGTCTGATACCTGGGCAAACGTCACTTGAGTTGTGCTCTCATTTGAGGTCAGAGCATAAAACCCTCTCAATATAGATATTTATGCAAGATTTTTACATTATTAATTTCTACCTCATTTTGTAAATCGTTGTTTTGATTTTTAAAGCTTACCCTAAGGACTTAACATGACTCATTGAATGATATCTAGAGTTTATACAAACGTACACATAATGTGATGTGGAGCAAGAATTTAGGGAGATGGACAGAAGGAACACACATTGGCCAAGGGAGTATGGAGAGGAACGAAAATCAGATGTCACTAGGCCTGGATAGAATTTTGCTTCTTTGAAATAGAAACTAGATTGTTGGTTTTCCTCTAATGTAGCATCTGTAAAAAGCTTCAGCAAACCAGCTATGGCTCCTCAGTTCCTGGAGACTTCACTTAAAACTTTTGTCCATATAGTGTTGTGTTTAAAAAGTTGGGCTTTGGAGTCAGACCCTTTCAAATCCCAGCTGCACTACTTGCTGGCCATGTGGTGTGTGGCACGTCATTGAACTTCATGGTGTGTGGGATTCCTCACATGAAAAGCTGAGTGTATAATAATGCCACTTACCTCATGAGACTGTGACATTGAATTAATAACCCACGTCAAGTGCTCAGAACAAAGCTTGTCATGGGGCAGCCATCCCATAAATGTGGTCTGTGATTACTCAGCGTAGTCTCAAATATCTGAAAATCAAGACAAAGAGCAGGTAGTATCTCAATAGTCAACCTCAGGTGGCCAAGGCAAGCACTATCTACCTACCTAACACAAGCTGGAACTACTTTCTTTAAAGAAGTGTTCTCCTTCCATCTGTCTGATCCTTTTTTAAACCTCTGTTTAATGTTCATGTAAAAAGTTCCAGTGCTCGGTTCCCTTCCGGTTTACCTTATGGTTATGGTGTATTTAACACTTGGCCTAAGTTTAGAGTTTAGAGGAAGTAAAACCAGTTACATCTTTTAATTTTTGGAAGTCTTATGTGATGGCTTTCAAATATGACTACTCATTAACATGTCCAATTTGTTCTAGTAAAGCTGGGGCCAAAGAAGCATGAATTTGTCTGCTATGTTAACTAGTTGTTAACAGATAACTTCTCCTTTTGTTATTTTCGTTTTGTTTTGTTCTAAACCATCTTTCCCTCCAGTGTTTCCTATCACAAGGTAACACCTTATTCTTTTTCCCTAATTTTGTATTTTGGAATGCTTGTCAGGTAAGCGTTATTCTTAGAATGTGGAAGCTCTTGCCTGATGTTCTAAAGACTTCAGGAGAAAGGTACTATGAAAAGTATTACTGTTGTTATTATTAACAAAAACAATAATAGAACACTGCAGCTGTGAAAGAATTGAAAGGAAATGCATCCAAGGGCTTTTGCAGACATTTTGAGGTTCACACAGAAAAAGCTGAAAAAATACGTCTCTCGCCGTATTTTGGCCAAACCAACCCTGTCTCTTGATTTGTGTTAATTATGTCTGAAAACTCAATCCCCAAGGCCATGGTCTTTCCATCCTTCCATTTAGAATTCGTTCTTTTGCCGTGGTTACTAATCACTGGCCAATGTCCTGACCATCCAGCTGTGCTCTGACAACGTTACCTAGCTTTTGCGTTCTCATCTTCTGCTGAGGTGAGCACTCTTTTCTGCTGCTTAGTGACTGTTAAATCACCCGGCAAAGACACAGACACCCTGCTTCTTAGTGCAAAAAGAGCTGGGGTGTAAGACTTTTCTTCTTTTTTTAAAATGATGCAAGTAAACCGTATATGAATAGGAAATGGGTTAGACTTCTCTAGATATTTATTTCTCCAGACTGAACTTAAAGATTCAGATCAGATGGCCAGGTAACGAGTCAACAAATTCTTCAATATAATGCTCCAAACAAGTAATAAATGGCTAAGGGCAGGGATTACATTTTCCTTAAAAAAATGTACAGGGGTTAAAAAGCCATATATATGTGTCCCTTTAAGAATCACTTATTTGTAGAGTTTGAAGTTCTGTCTTTGAATTGACACCATCCCTTCATTCCACCATCTGCACCTTATACACAAAGGGATGGATATTACTTTGGAGACAACAAATCATTAATGTTCAGCATGACCTATTGTAGAGTGGCACTAAAAGTGTGATTTTCAAAGCCAGATATCCTCATTTAATGTATAATTCTTCATCATCTTTGAACACTCTTCACAGAAAAAATTTGTTCTCAGCTAGCCACAAGTTTGGGAATTTAAATGAATTACGAAGCTCGTTCAGAGCAGTATATAAATGTCTAAAAATAAACCGTAGGGACCTAATTTTGAGTTGGGTCAGGAGAGCCACCTCCTTATCATGAAATAATGTTTTAGCACCAGTAGATAGTGTCACTTTTGGCATAGTTGTTGATGATAAATTTTGGGCAGGAAGAACTTTAGATGCTCCTTTACAAAGAAAGTCATAAAGGGACCCAGCCTCTTCCTATAGCTAAAGAATGTATCCGGTCTATGACTCTGGAGGCCTTGAATTTAATATATCAATGTTAATTACAGATATCAAAGGCAAGGGTATAAAAATGAGAAATGAACTATCCATGTACCTAACAAATGAAAGTTAGATTAAGCGATAGTTACTGTTTTTCCAAGAAGTTGCATAGCTATTTCAATCTATGCATAGTGGTGATGGGGAAATAAAATTGTTGTAGCATCAACCTAGGTGGAATGGGGTTCCGGGATCTTTACAGCTGCATTGTCCAGTGCAGTACCAGTAGCCACGTGCTACAGAGCACTTGAAATGTGACTAGTCTAAATTCGGTGTATTATAAATATAAAATAGACACAAGATTTCAAAACCTTAGTATAAAAATGTAAAATGCATTAATAATTTTATATTTTTGTATTTTAGATGTTAAATAATATTTAGAATATAATAGGTTAAATAAAATGCATTCTAATTAATTCCATCTGTTTCTCTCTACGTTT
Organism: Felis catus; assembly: GCF_018350175.1. NCBI lineage: Eukaryota > Metazoa > Chordata > Mammalia > Carnivora > Felidae > Felis > Felis catus. The sequence continues at coordinate 15,553,139 of NC_058380.1, forward strand.
CTAGGGAAAAGCTACCAGTTTAAAAAATACAATCTTAAACTCTGTCTGTAGCCATATTCCCACTGGATTGCACTGCTTCAGATAACTAAATATTGTTAGCAGATAGGGTATCAAAAAAAAGGGGGTGAGTATTGAATAAAGAGGGCTCTCTGCGATCTGTATCCAAATGCATCCTTCATTCTGGTGTCTGAGCAGGATGGAGAGACAACTACCCGTAGGAGCAGAAAGAGAAGTTTTCATGAGGAACTATGAGGACATAGTCGTCCCTGCTTGGGAACCAAACTTGAAGGCAATACAGAAGGCAAAATGGGAGTGAAGAGTATTTTCTCACCTCATTTTAGGCATTTATGTAGGGAATTTTAGGGCAGCCAAACATGGCTTCTTTCAGGTCTTGTTCTGTGCGACAACTGGAAGAGTCCCTAGGATCTGGGCATGTCCCCAGGTGCCTGGAGAAAGATGGCCAGTGCTGGTGAGACACAGCTGAACTAGGATGTAACAGGCAAAGGAACAGCAGCACCCAATAGAGCTGACTTTTTATATAGATAAGAGAGCATGCAGAAGAACTCTGAGCTGTGGTGGGCTGCAGAAGTGATCTGGGACAATGTGATCAAAAGCCAGGCCCCTATTACCATTTTCTCTCTCCATTCATACCTGTAAACTAGTGAAGATGGGGGAAAATGGCATTCCTTAGACCTGTCCTTAGTGTCAAAAGTTAACGGGAATATTCAGATTTAAATTTCAATCACCACCTATGTATAATTGTTTTTAAACAATAATTTTTCAATTTTCGTTGTATTTTCGGGCCACTAGCTTCTATTTTAAAATCAACCTTTACTTCCGGAATACATGTTGTACCTTTCAAACGACTGAAGTTTTATGTTTATAGAAGTGTTTGGATAAATCCATTTCTCCCTGTGGATTTATTCTACTTCATTTTGTTCTCTAAAGCTAGGGCTGGTTAGTGGAATTTTCTTTGAGTTTTGTTTGTGTAAGACTCAATTTATATATAATATATAAATATGCAAACAGCTCAGTGGAAAACACTGTGCACTGTGTCCAAAAGCTGCCTTTCTGAATGGAAGGGAGGCAACAGAACAGTCAGAGATGCTTTCTCTGCAGGTATGGTGGAGAGGAAGGGGAATGGGGCCTTATTTTTGCTGGTCCTCTAAATCCAGAGATAAGTGATGGGTTTTGTTTCTATGAGAACATTTAGAACCTTCAGCTGTGGATAACAATTTAGAAGCCACCAAAGGAGACTATTCATTCAAGAACAGACGTAAGGATTCCACTGAACCTAGCCACAAAGGTAAGTCAACAGAATAAGCTTACTGAAAAATACAGGTTGTCTAGTGTGTATTTCTCACTATTTGTGTTGTTTACTTTATCATGTTTACTTGAAAATGGACTCCTGTATGACAATCCATTCTGTCAAGTTTATTATTAAAAGAGTAGGGATGATTAATGATTCTAGTGAAATTATGGATTCCTATTGTTACTAGGGCTAATTCAGTAAGCCCCAACTAAATCTTGTAATGTATGTCATATATACATGTGGCATTCTTTGGGATATAAATGATTATGTTAATGCTGATGCTGTGAAGCTTCCCTTCTAGACTAAATCAACATCAGCTCAAAATAAATAAATAAATAAATAGATAAATAAATAAATAAATAAATAAGTAGTTTGAATTTAGTTAAGGACTTTCTCCAAACAAAAAACAAAAACAAATACAGTAACTATTTATTTCTTCTCTATAGAACTCTAAGTAAAATGCACCAATTTGTATAAATTAAGGAACACAATCTGATTCAGGCAAAACCACTCATCTTTTTAAATGTCTGTAATTATATCATTTTGATTTATCATCTATTGATAAGAAATAGTTATTCCACAACCTTCTAAACTTCTAAATAGGTACTTTATAATGAAAATATTATATATAGAGTATATATTTTTCATATTTCAATGTTAATCATAACCTACAAATATAAATCCCCTACTGGGTACCTGATACAGGGCTAAGTTTCAACCCTAGGAGGTGAGAAATACTATCACTCTGATTTCACAAATGAGCAAATTGAAGGACAACGAAGTTAAATAACTGATCCAAGGTGATGTAATTCATACAAGAAGCAGCCAGAATTTGAAAGCAAGCAGCTTAACTCTTAACTTCTATACTGTTCTAGCAGGTCATGTTGAGCTTTTTGCAGATCAGTTGTTCTGGTTGACATTGGGTGTTTTGGGTGAGCTGCTCCCTGTTTCCATACATTTGGTTAGAGTTCCCTAGCAAGTGACTCTTCAACTGTATGCAACCAAAGTGGGACTGCCAATGCAGGTTATTTTCTGCTTTCCTCAAAACGATGCTCTTTCTTCCAGGAATACAACTCTATTTTTTTAATGTATTTTTTTAATGCTTCTTTATTTGTGAGAGAGAGAGAGACAGAGTGTGAGTGGGGGGAGGGGCAGAGAGAGGTGGGGGGACATAATATGAAGAAGGCTCCAGGCTCTGCGCTGTCAGCACAGAGCCCGACGCGGGGCTCAAATTCAAGAACTGTGAGATCATGACTTGAGCCAAAGTCGGACTTAACCTACTGAGCCACCCAGGTGCCCGCAGGAATACAACTCTTAAGCAGAGTGCTACAAGTCAGGGAAGTGATTGAATCTGAGCTATGTCCATGGTCATTCCTTGAATGAAACCTTCCATTAATTCCCAGGACACATTTTCTTTTGCTCTTTCATGTATTTATTGTATATGTATTGTATTTAGTTACAATTGCTTCTAGTAAGTGAAGAACTCTGAGAGATATGAAAACATAATTTTGGATATTCCAGAATAGTTGTGGCCTAAACATTCTGCTGGGTTCCTAAGTACTTGGAATTTATTTGTTGTTGTTTTGGAAAATGTGGTTATTCTGAGTAGACTGCCCTTAAATCATGAGTAGGCACAGATTAATTGCATTCTTCCAATTTATTGAGCTTCATGAACTTTTTTTTCTTATAAGTTTCCTTTATTGATTCCAGCTCCAAAATTACATTCCTGTGACCTGTCCTGCCTTTCACATATAAGGATTCTATAAGAATTGAGTTTTTTGCATTATTTAAGAAATTAGATACAATACGTAACTCCTGACATAATAATTACTCTTTTGAAGTGTACAACTCACTGTTGTTGTTGTTGTTGTTGTTTTAGTGTATTCACAAGGTTGAGCAACCATCACCAGTAATTATCTAATTCCAGAATACTTTCATCACTGCAAAAAGAAATCTTGTTCCCATTAGCAGTCACTCCCAGGATTCTTTCCCCCTAGCTCTAGGAAATTACTAATTTATATTCAATTAATTTACACTGTTTAAATATCCTAAAAGTATTTTCTTTACAAGATAACTTCTCCTTAATTCACTCAACCTATATTCAGTGTTTAGCATTCTCTACTTTTATACATTGACTTGAAAATAAAAACAAAACAAAATGTATTTATGTCCTAATAGCTATTGAGAGAAAATAGTTACAAGACATTTAGCTCTGTAAGTTGTTCAGAATCTTTTAATTCTCTTTCTCAAACTATTAATATATTTCTGAATCTGAGAAATTACATAATATTATGCTTATATTTTACTTGGATCTGGGCAAATGAAAAAAAGGCAATGGATAGAAAGATTATGCAAAGTCAGATTCCATAATCCTCCCCAGAATTGTTTGTCCTTGATCTAAATTAAGTAAGACACAATCCTTGATCTAAAATAAGTAAGACAAACCTCATCTTCAATTAAGCAATTTGAAGAAAATTTAAACTCTTTTGAATATGTGCTTTTTTCTCAGGGTCTTCCTAATGTCATACCTGAAAAAATAAAGTTATCTTTTTTAAAAAAAGTTTATTTTACTTATTTTGAGAGAGAGAGAGAGAGAGAGAGAGAGAGAGAGCGAGCGCATGAGAGGGGCAGAGAGAGAGAATCTCAAAATCACTAACAGTGCAGAGCCTGACACGGGGCTCAAACTCATGAACCGCTGAAATCAAGAGTTGGTCTCTTAATCAACTGAGCCACCCCGGTACCCCAAGAAACAGTTTTCTCATCACCTGCTTTGCACTAAAGATGCACTTAAGAACTACAACCTAATGATGTCTATTTACCCAAGTATAGACATTAAGTAATAATGTTTTCATCTGTCTTATTCTAGAAAAGATTTTAAGTAGCTGTATTTTTCAAGTTAGTAATTTTGACTTCAGGATCTACTGTTTTTAGGCAGTGTCTCAACTTCTGCTTCTCAAAGGACCTCCACAGGTCTTGGGAAGTGGAGAGCTTCCTGGTGAAGAACTCAGGCTCTGGAGTCAGACTACCTGAACTCAAATGCTACCTCTATTCTTAACCAGTCACACGAACACAGGCAAGTCACTTAACTTCTCTGTATCTTTTTCCTTATGTATAACAGGGGGATAACACAACATATCTTAAAGTTTTTTTATCAGTAGACGAGATAATAAAAGTAAAGTGTTCAAAGTAGTGTGTGATACATTCCATGGGCTCAGTTAAGGCTGGCAATTGATATGAACTGAAACTATCCTTCCTCACCTCACCAAATCCATTCTTGAGACAGCTACAGTTTAAAATACATCCAGGCAGAACCCCTGTGAAAGGGTAAGAAGGCTACATCATGAAAATTTTAGTCATAGTAATGATAGTTCTAAGTTGCTGAACAGATCTGTACCAACATGTTGATATATCTTTTACTTGTTTTTGTTTGTTCATTTATAATTTCTCAGCAACCCAGTAGCATAAGTGGCATTTCCACTTTACATGTGAATAAACCACATTTCAGACTGGCCCATTAACTAGCTCAGGGTTTGCACATTCTTCACATTTTCTTTCCAAAACTCTCCCTGTTCAAGGATACCCAGTGACTCCATGAGAACTCCAGAGGCCCAAATAAATATGTTTTCTGGAGCTTGTGGGATGTTCCTCTTCAGGTATCTCAGATTTTGTTATCTGGCCTTATCACATCTTCCTTTTAGGGGAGTTTAATTAATAAGGCACTGAAGAAACATATGTAGCAGACATACAAAGAATAGAAAATAATCAGGGGTGGAATTCATTTGAGTGCACACGGCTGATGTTTTCAGGAATCTGTCGTGAGGGCGGTGGTAGGGTTGCTAAGATCTGAAGGAAATCTCCCTCCAACTTTTAGCTCGATTTCTATTTCTACAGATGGAGAAGATGGTCTTCATCCAGAAGAACGAAAGCATGTCCTGGAGCTTGCTTCTATTAGGATGAAGGTAGTCTTTGAAACTCCCCTGGGAGAACCATAAAAATTCATCTGACTTGGGTCCACCTGGGGAATCTGGCAGCCAGGGGAACAGTGAATCTGCTGAGGTCCACATATGTGTGCAGGGGAATAAACTCCCGAGGATAAGCATCACATAGCATCCTAAAGAGGCATCCTAAAGAGGCAATTTTACCAAATACAGGCAATTGAGAACAATATTCTTATATATAAAATAGATTAAAGTTTTTAAGATGCACTCTTAAATTATAAATACCATCAAAGTCCTAGCACGGAAGAGAAGTTACATTCTAAAGTATTTAATTAAAAAATTAACAAAGGGACTGTTTGCAGAGATATACACAGAACAACAAAGAATGTTAAAGCACTCAGGAACTAACAACAATCAGAAACCATCAGCAAACGCTAAGAGTGGCTATTCCTCACTCATCTTTAAATCTCTAGTATCTCGTACAGTAATGGTCACATAGTGTTATGATCATCATCATGATAGCTATGATTTAATGAAGCCTTCTCTTGTGCTGGCCACCAAGCTAGACACATCATTTCATACATTATCAGCCATTTTGTGATTTGGGAACGATTGACTATATTTTACAAGATGGACAATGAAATTCAAGACTCTAGGGAGAAAATTACACAGGGAATATGTGCAGAATTAAAAATCGCACCTCACTCAAAATACCATGCTATCCAAGTTACATTAAGTGAAGGCCCATTTTACATATCAAATGAAAGATTTCTCTTGTGTTTACTATTAATTTTCTACTACTCCGGGGCATCTGGGTGGCTCAGTTGGTGAAACATCCAACTCTTGGTTCGGCTCAAGTCATGATCTCACACTGGTGAGATCAAGATCCACGTCAGGCTCTGCAGTGAGCACGGAACCTCCTTGGGATTCTCTCTCCTTCTCTCTCTGCCCCTCCCCCTGCTCAGGCTCTCTCTCTCGCAAAATAAATAGAAGCATTAAAAAAAATTCTACTACTCTAAAAAAAAAAGTCAGCCAAGTAGTTTTCTATCTACACTCCAGCAAATAGTTAAAAATGTACAACTCTCATTTCCCCTGGCATTTTGCCAGAAAACTATTCCTGTTTTGTTTCCCACCCAGATCACAAACTCCTCAAAGGCTGTGTTATACAGCTTTGTATCTCTCAGAGACTCTCATGCTTTCTACATACCAGTTCATTCTTATTTATACATACATTCTTTTTATGCTTTTTTTCTGCAGCATCAGCATGGCTACAAGCCTAGCTCTCAGAGAGTTTCTATTATAACTAGTTTCTAGAGCAGCCACTTTTACATCCTGAAAGTACAATGCAAGTTATGTTTAGTTTTTGAATCAAAATTCATTTTATTTTCTCGGTGCCTCTACCTTTTTTGAGGAAACTTAAAGATGCCCTATATGAGCTTTGCAAAATTAGAACTGGCTATTATTTGTATTATTTTTTTAATGTTTATTTTTCAGAGACAGAGAGAGAGCATGGGTAGGGAGGGGCAGAGAGAGAGGGAGACAGAGAATCCCAAGCAGGCTCTGCACTGTCAACTTACAGTCTGATGCGGGGCTCAAACTCACAAACTGTGAGATCATGACCTGAGCTGAAATCAAGGGTCAAATACTTAACCAACTGGGCCAGCCAGGCACCCTAACAATTATTTTTAAAGAGGGCAAATACTGGACCTGTCTGACTCATATCTCTTTTATAATGACTGTTACATCATATGGATTCCTAGTAAGTGTTTTTGACCTTGGTAGATAAAAGCGAGAGAAGGGATTCTCATTGTTTGCTGACCAATTTACCTGACCTTGAAATCCATGAGGCAGACAGATTCTTGCAAGACAATCTTGCCAACTGCTTAGCAAAGCATTGAAGCTCCTTTGCAACTTGGACCAAATTTAAAACAAAGTTTTCCAGCCTCTTTTCCTATCACTCTGAGCACCCATGCACCATAGATTCCAGCTGCAGAGAATGGCCAGGGAATATGCTATGCTCTTATGAGTCTCGCCATTTTACATCGTTGATTTCCTCTTCCTGGAATGCTCTGCCTCGTGTGGGACTCAGACATCAACAAGAATGCTGCTATATTTTGCAATTTTGATAAAGGGTAAAGGGTCCATTATTCTAATCCTAGCATGTCTTTGACTAGGTATCTGACCTTGAGCTTGGCATATCACCACTTTGAGTATTAGTTTCTGTATCTGTAACACAAGAGAAATACCATTCACCTCAACATAGCTGTTGTGAGGATTAAAATGAGATTATAAAAGTAAAATGCTAAGCATAATGCCCAACACACACAGCAAATGCTCCACAAGTAGTAGCTACTATATTTTTTTATCCAGATTAAATATGTTCTGTCTATGAGCCTTCTTAAACTTCCCCAGATGAGATTACTCTCTTTTTGGCTCTCTTCGTACATTTCTGCCACCATCACGATGGCACTTTTTCTCTGTATTATAATTATTTACATGTCTGTATTCCATTATCAGAAAATGGATTTTTAGCTTCTTTATGTCTTCAGCATAGTTGCTTCATTTTGTAATTATTAGGTATTGGAATGAAATGAATGAATGAATGATGAATGGGTCCTAAGATACAAAATACTCTTATATTAAGTCATTGATTATTCTAAAGTGACCAAATTACTTCAAAGTGAGTAATTTAGGTAATAAGAGACTCTGTCTTAGGATATACTCGATAACACCTAGTCAATAAAAAGGCTTAGTGATAAGATCTTTATGATTCATTTAATCAATCACTCAATTCTTTCTGAAGTTGAGGAAGTGGAGAGTCCTTCTCTCGTTTCTATATTTCAACCACAATGAGAAAGCAAACCAGTCGCCAGGATTGATGCTGGATACTGTTAAAGTGGTGTGTATTTTGCAATTCTTAATTAATTTGTGGCAAACACACAGCAGTCTCCATGGCCAGCTTCATCTGCATACAGCAGTATAATCATTTTTTCTCTTATAGTAAAGATTTTTTATGAGTCATAAGTCTTCTCCAGAGGGTGTGGTTATCATCTGATAATCACACCCTTGGGAGAGTAAAAACACTTATCTTTGGATCATGACTTGCAATGCCCCACGGGTGTGATTATCTCAGGAAACTCACACTCTCTGTCATGCCTAATTGCTTAATTATTATAGCAGCGAGTTCACACCACCATACAGGAGCTAAAGTTGTGTCAGCATTTCCACTATAAATTCCTTTTCCAAGAGTATAACTCAGCCATTAAAAAAAAAAATCTATGTTTTGTTGAAGGACTGCACTAAAGGTGTTATTCAAAAAAAAATATGTATTTTTTCAGTAGATTATTGTTATCTCAAAAATTGGGTCCCTGTCCCCCTAGTGAGTTGACCAAAGAAAGAAATTGTAATTAAACATCTTTAAATCATATAATTTTCTGGGCATTTGGGAAAAGAATACACATTCAAAAAACATAACTATGATGTCATCTATCGAAATAGCAAGAGTGGCTCATGCAACTTTCAGTTTCCTTGGCAAGAGACTTACACTTTTTAGAATCATTCATAAAACTTTCCCCTTTCTAGATAGAACAAGCTAAATTATAGTTGAAAAAGGTCATACATAAGTTCCAAACCTCAGCTGATTATTTTCTGAGGTCATATACTGTTAACTTTCTAAAGAGGATTGAGTAAAGGGTCATTAAGCAGAAGACAGGAAACTGTCTTCTATGTAGCCAAACACTGCATAGTTGCTTGTAACAGATCCGCTCAGTCTTATCAGTGTCTCAAAGGTGACAAATGTCTCAAAGCCTGGAAGAGGCTGATTTACGTAGATCCAATTCACAAGAGATCGGAAGTTAGAAGTCACTCTGCTAATGCTAATAGCCATAATTCATCTGCAGTAACACCTTTTCAGTAACAGCATTCCCGGAACACTGGTAAACTTTTCCCCACAAGCGCAGAATTAGATGAAGTAGAAGGACAGTGTTTAGTAGTATTTCATATAGAAATGGCTGAGGGCTCAGCACTTGTTTCTTGCATCAGAGGACTGTTACTTCTTCTGTTACTGACAGTTACTGAAATTCTGGATGAAGAACCACTTCTTGGGGTGGTATTCTAAAATTTGACCTTTAATTTTCCATGGTCCAGTCTGGTATGCCTCAAAGTATACATTTGGAAAACTTAGGTTTTGGACTAACCCTTCTCTCCAAACATTATTAATTCCTTAATTCCTCTGTTCATCCTTTCAGTGTATTTGGTAAAGTTCTTTAGTCTTTTTATTCAAAAAATGCTGCAATCTCTCCATTGAATGTCATGGAGTTGATGAACACCTGGCCCTCCATGAAAACTACCTTTGCCAGAGCATTACTTCTGATATCAGTCCTGTCTTAAGCTACTTGCTCTTCTATAAATACCTAAATAAATCTGTCTTTATGGAATCATATTTCTTTAAAAATATTAACAAAAATATCTCCAGAATACAAAAGTGTGTGTCCATTTTCTGCCACACAAAATAAAAGTGGTTCTTTTTCTTGGGGAGCCTGGGTGACTCAGTCGGTTAAGTGTCCATGGTCATGATCTCATGGTTCATGAGTTTCAGCCCCACATCAGACTCTGCACTGACACAGTGGAGCCTACTTGGGATTCTCCCCCACCCCCTCTCGCTCACTCTGCCCCTCCTCCAATTGCTCTCTCTCTCTCTCTCTCCCTCTCTCTCTCAAAATAAATAAATAAACTTTAAAAAAAAGTGGTTCTCCTCGTGTATAACTGAAATATGTTATATTGTTAGATACGAGATCAAAAAACGCACGTGCATTTGTTGATATTTCTTGAAAATCTGAAATGCTGAATTGTATCTTTACTTCACAGAATATAAGCATGTGTTCCAAATGTTTGGTTGTATTTTTGATAGTCAATTAGGAGGGCATTAAGTCATCAGGAAAATACGGGGGGAAAAGATAAAAGTCAAAACAGAACCTGAAAGTTTTTATTATTTTCATCATTTCACAGATAAGTTTTACTGTGACTCCGACGTGGAAAGTTTATAATCATTTTATGGACACGTGTGTTAGAGTCCCCACTGCACAGTTACCAGTAACGAGGTAACCATAGATGATACATCTGGTGTTTTGTGAATACGGAGATCAAGATGGTTCATTAAAAGAAGAAAGAGTAACAGTTGCTAAGTAGAATGATATTCGATATAGAAGCCAATTATGTATATTCTATTCTGTCAGTGTCTTACCTTACATGCTATCAAAATGAAAAAGAAAAGATAGATTCCTATCTTTCCAGATGATCTGGAGATAGACAAATGAGGAAATGAGGTCTTGAGAGGAAAAACACATTGTAGCATATCACACAATTATTCTGGAACAAACAATTTTGTCTTGTCTTATTTTATCTTGTTCATAAGAGAGCTAGTAACAGGCATTTGTTAGGTTAAGTAAGATAAGTATGAGTTAATTGCTACTAGTCTGTAAGGTATTAGCAGGGGGAGAGCTTTCCCAGCAATGTGTACATAAATATAAAATAGAAAGAAGCCAGCATTTTTAAATAGGAATAAGATTCTGATTTTACTATAGGTGAGTTATTAACTTTTTTGGAGGTCAGGTACTTCTTTTTTTTTTTTTAAGTTTATTTATTTTGAGAGAGACAGAGACAGCGTGAGTGGGGAGGGGCAGAGAGAGAGAGAGAATCCCAAGCAGACCCCATGCTGCCATCGCAGAGCTTGATGCAGGGCTCAAATGCACAAAGCCAGGAGATCATGACCTGAATTGAAACCAAGAGTCAGACACTTAACCGACTGAACCACCCAGGCACCCCTGAAGGTCAGATACTTCTTAAAGAAACCAAATGTCTACATGCTCATAAACATAAAATTAGCATATAATATTATGGGGTCCATAAATCTCTTAGAGCCCATTTGGAGAACACAAGTTAAAAAGCCTCAACTGCACAGAGAAGGCATAAAATAGATAATTATTACTGCTGACAAAGGTAGGTAAAATGTACCCCCCAAATTGCTTTAGGAAGACAATACCTATTCGAGTTCTGACAAAGGTATGTAGCCACCATAAACATGATATCAAACATCTCTATCACCCCCAAATATTCCCTCCTTCACCAGTGCAGGCAATCCTTACCCCATCATTGGCCCCAGACAACCCAAGACCTACTTCCTGTCATTGTGAATTAATTTGGCTTTAATTAGAGTTTCACATAAATGGAATTGTATAGTGCACACTCTTTTCTGCCAGCTTCTTTTGCTTAACATTATGTTATTGAGATACATCCATGTTGTATATAATGATAGTCTGCTCCTTCTTTTTGTCGATAGTGATCCAGTATATAGATGCACTATTGGTAGATAACTGTATTACTTTCAAGTTTGGGCTATAATGAACAGAGTGCTATGAACATTTGTGTGAAAGTTTTTGTGTGAACAGATGTTTTCATTTTTCTTGGTGTGAACAGACAATTTCAGAATCGCAATTATCAGGTCATATGAGAAGAAGAGATGTAACTCTTTGAGAAACTGCCAAAATGTTTTCCATAGTAGATGTGCCATTTTACATTCCCACCAGCAATATATGATACTTCCAGTGCATGTCCATGCCAATTCTTGTTACTGTCAGTCTTTAAAATTCTAATAACCCAAATTTAAAATATGAAGTTAATGTACACTGTAACTTTGTGTTCCCTTGATGACTAACGATGTTGAGCATCTTCATGTGCTTAGTGGCCATTTGTATATTATTTTATGTAAAGTACTTGTTCAAATATTTCACCTATTTTAAAAACTTGGATTGTATGTCTTATTTTGGGATGGTAGAGTTCTTCATTTATATTACTGGGAAAACATTCTGGGAGATACCTATATCTATCTCATCTAACTTATATAATGTTTTTTGGCCCATTTGGGATTTGCCTTCTATTATTGCTAATGATAAATTTTGAAGAGTACTTTTTCATTTTATCTTATTAATTGATAAAATCAATCCAGTATTATCATTTTTTCCTTTATTTTATATATTCTTTATATCCTTCCAGGACATTTTAGCCTAACTCAACATCCAACGCATTTCCCCCATGTGTGTAAATGTGCGTGTGTACGTGTATGTGTGTGTGTGTGTGTGTGTGTGTGTGTGTGTGTGTGTGATGTAAGGTAAGAGTTGAGGCTCATTTTCCTTCTTATGGATATGTAACTACTTCAGTTTGTTGAAAAGACAATCCTTTCTCCTTGAGTTGCCTTTATTCCTTTGGCAAAAGTCAGTCAACAAAATATGCACGAATCTATATCTGAACTGTCCATCCTCTGCCATTGACCTATATGTCTGACTTTTGCAAATATTATACTTGTTTGGTATAGTCTAGCTTTACAGTATATCATAAGTCAGATAGTTTGTTTTGGAACTATTTCCTTTTTCAAAATTGTTTTAAGTTTCCATATTATTTTAACCAAGGAGGTCAAAGATCTGTACATAGAAAACTACAAGACTTTGATGAAAGAAATTAAAGAAGACACAAATGGAAAGATATTCTATATTCAGGGATTGGAAGAACCAATATTGTTAAAATGTCCATACTACCCAGAGCAATCTACAGATTTAATGCATTCTCTATCAAAAGTCCAATGGTGGGGGGCGCCTGGGTGGCGCAGTCGGTTAAGCGTCCGACTTCAGCCAGGTCACGATCTCGCGGTCCATGAGTTCGAGCCCCGCGTCAGGCTCTGGGCTGATGGCTCGGAGCCTGGAGCCTGTTTCCGATTCTGTGTCTCCCTCTCTCTCTGCCCCTCCCCCGTTCATGCTCTGTCTCTCTCTGTCCCAAAAATAAATAAACGTTGAAAAAAAAATAAAAAAAAAAAAAGTCCAATGGTGGGACACCTGGATGGCTCAGTCAGTTAAGCATCTGACTCTTCATATTGGCTCAGGTCATGGTCTCACAGTTGGTGAGTTCAAGTCCCATGTTGGTCTCTGTGCTGTCAGCTTGGGATTCTTTCTCCCTCTCCCTGCCCCTTCTCCACTGATGCATGTATGCACGTGTGCTCTCTCTATATCAAAATAAACCTTAAAAAAAAAGTCCGATAGAATTTTTCACAGATACAGAAAAGAAATCCAAAAATTTTGTGGAAACACAAAAGACTCTGAGTAGCCAAAGAGATTCTGAGAAAGAAGAACAAGGCTGGAAGTATCATAGTTTCTTATGTCAACTATACTACAAAGCATAGTAATCAAAACAGTATGGTACTGGCATAAATACAGAGACATAGACTAATGGAACAGAACAGAAAGCTCAGAAGTAATCTCTCACATATATGGTCCATTAATATTTGCAAAGGAAGCCAAGAATACTCAATAGGGAAAGGACAGTCTCTTCCTATACATGGTGTTGTAAAAACTGGAAAACCCACATGCAGAATTATATTGTATCCATATCATACACCACACACAAAAATTAACACAAAATGGGGGCACCTGGGTCGCTCAGTCGGTTAAGCATCTGCCTTAGGCTCAGGTCATGATCTCAGTTTGTGAGTTCAAGCTCTGCATGGGGCTTTCTCTCTCTGCTGTCCGCACAGGGTCCACTTCAGATTCTCTGATCCCCCCCATTTCTCGGCCCCCTCAAAAATAAATAAAATAAATAAACTTTAAAAAATTAACACAAAATGGATTAAAGACTCAAACATAAAACCTGAAACCATGAAGTTCTTAGAAGAAAAGATAGGGGAAAATCTCCTTGACATTGGTCTTGGCAACAATTTTTTGGATATAACACTAAACCAAATGCAAATCCAAAAGCAAAAATCAACTAGTGGGACTACTGAAAAAAACAAAACAAAACAAAACAAAAAACAAAAAGAAAAAACCAAAAACCAAAAAACAAACAAAAACAAAAACAAAAAAACCCAAAATAAAAAAAAAAAAACCTTCTCACCAAAAAAAAGAAAAAAAATTATCACATAAAAAGGCAACCTATAGAATGGGAGAAAGTATTTGCAAATTGTATATCTTATAAGGGTTTAATATCCAGAATATATAAAGAACTTAAACAGCTGAATAGTAAAAATCAAGTGAACAAACAATAAACCCAACTTATTAAAAACGTGCAAAGGAACGGAATAGACGTTTTTCCAAAGAAGACATGCAAGTAGTCAACAGATGCACAAAAAGGTAATCAACATCATTAGTCATCAGGGTTATGCAAATCAAAACCACAATGCAATATCACCTCACACCTATTAGAATGGCTATCATTAAAAAGACAACATTTCTATACACAAATAATGAAGCCATGGGAAGAGATATCAGGGAATCAACCCCATTTAAAATTGCACCAAGAACTATAAAATACCTGGGAATAAACCTAATCAAAGAGGTAAAGATGTATACACTGAAAACTACAGAAAGCTTATAAAAGAAATTGAAGAAGACACAAAGAAATGGGAAAACCCTCCATGCTCACGGATTGGAAGAAAAAATATTGTTAAAATGTCGATACTACCCAAACATTCAATGCAATACCTATCAAAATAGCACCAGCAGGTTTCACAGAGCAATCGATCCTAAAATTAATATGGAACCATAAAAGACCCTAAATAGCTAAAGTAATTCTGAAAAAGAAACGCAAAGCTGGAAGCATCACAATCCCAGACTTTAACCTGTATTATGTAATAATCAAGACAGTATGGTATTGGCACAAAAACACATACATAGATCAATGGAATAGAATACAGAAGCCAGAAATGGACCCACAAACATATGGCCAACTCATTTTTGACAAAGCAGTAAAGAATATCTAATGGAAAAAAGACAGTCTCTTTAGCAAATGGTACTGGGAGAACTACATAGCAGCATGCAGAAGAATTAAACTGGACCACTTTCTTATACCATACACAAAAATAAATTCAAAATGGATGAAAGACTTAAATGTGAGACAGGAAACCATGAAAATCCTACAGCAGAAAATAGGCAGGAACTTCTTTGAACTCGGCCACAGCAACTTATTACTTGACATGTCTCCAGAGGCAAGGGAGACAAAGGCAAAAATAAACAATTGGGACCTCATGAAAATAAAAATCTTCTGCACCATGAATGAAACAATCAGCAAAACTAACAGGCAACCAACAGAATGGGAAAAGATATTTGCAAATACATATTGGATAAAGGGTTAGTATCCAAAATCTATAAAGAAGTTACCAAACTCAACACCTCAAAAAACAAATAATCCAGTGAAAAAATGGGCAGAAGACATGAAGAGACACTTTTCCAAAGAAGACATCCAAATGGCAAACAGACATATGAAAAGATGCTCAACATCACTCATCATCAGTAAATACAATCAAAACCACAATGAGATACCACCTCACACTGGTCAGCATGGCTGAAATTAATAACTCAGAAAACAACAGATGTTGGCAAGGATGTGGAGAAAGGGGAACCCTACTGCACTACTGGTGGGAATGTGAACTGATGCAGGGACTCTGGAAAACAGTGTGGAAGTTCCTCAAAAAATTAAAAATAGAACTACCCTATGACCCAGCAACTGGACTACTAGGAATTTATCAAAAGGATACAAAAATGCCAATTCGAAGGGGCACACACACCTCAATGTTTGTAACAGCACTATCAACAATAGCCAAATTATGGAAAAAGCCCAAATATTCATCAACTGATGAATGGATTAAGACGTAGTATATACATACAATGGAATACTACGCAGCGATGAAAAAGAATGAAATATTGCCATTTGCAACAATGTGGATGGAACTGGAGTGTATTATGCTAAGCAAAATAAGTCAGTCAGAAAAAGACAGATATCATATGATTTCACTCATATGTGGCATCTGAGAAAGTTAACAGATGGACATAGGGGGAGGGAAGGGAAAATAAGATAAAAACAGGGAGGCAAACCATAAGAGACTCTTAAATACAGAGAACAAACAGGGTTGATGGGGGTGAGGGTGGGGAGGTGGGTTAAATGGGTGATGAGCATTAAGGAGAGCACCTGTTGGGATGCGCATTGGGTGTTATATGGAAGTGATGAATCACTGGGTTCTACTCCTGAAGCCAAGACTACACTGTATGTTAACTAACTTGAGAATTAAAAAAAAATGTAAAGAAAAACCTGTATACTCTTAATGGGAATGTAAACTGGTCCAGCCAAAACAAACAAACATACAGTATGGAGGTTCTCAAGATATTAAAATAGAACTACCATATGATCCAACAATCCCACTTCTGGATGTATACCCAGTGAAAATGAAATCAGGATCTGGAATAGTTTATCTGTACTCCCTTGTTCACAATAGCCAAGATATGTACAGAATGTAAGTGTCCGTCAATGAATGAATGGATAAAATAGAAGTATAGAGGATAATATATCAGTATGTAATAATATATATTGTATAAATGATAATATATATTATTACCATCAACATTAATATCAATATTATTCAGCCTTAAAAAAAAAAGAAATCCTGCCATTTGCAACATGGATGGACCTTGAGGATATTATGCTGAATGATATAAATCAGAGAAAGACAAACCCTAGTATGTGGAATCTACAAAAATACTGAACTCATAGAAATAGAGTGGAATGTGGTTACCAGGGGCTGGACATGAAGAAAACAGATGTTTATGGCAGAGTAGGAACTTCAGTTATAAGACACATCAGGTCTGGGGACCTAATGTACAGCATAGTGATGATAAGTAATAATACTGTGTTATATATTTGAAAGTTGAGATCAAACGTTCTCATACAAGAGTAGAAACCATAATTATGTGATTTGAAGGAGGTCTATGGTAGTAATCATTTTGCATTACTTTGTGTATCAAATCAACAGGTTGTATACCTTAAACTTACACAATGTTATATATTAATTATATCTCAATAAAATGGAAACAAATAGATTTCCATATAAATTTTAGAATCAGCTCACGACTTTCCAAAAATGCCTGTTGGAATTTTAATTAAAATTTATTTAATCTATAGACAAATTTTGAATAAAATGGACATCTTAATATTACTGAATCTTCCAATTCACCAGTGAAGCTGGTCCTCATTTTTCCTCTGTTTGGAGATGGCTTTTTATTGCTGATTCATCTCTTTACATGTCATATTTCTGTTCAGATTTTCTATTTCATCCTGTGTCAATTTAGGTAATTTGTGTGTTTCTAGAAAACTGTTCATTTCATCTATGTCATCTAATTTGTTGGTGTACAACTGTTCATAGTATTCTCCTGTACACCTTTTATTTCTGTAAGGTCTATATTAATGTCATCACTTTCATTTCTGATTTTAGTAATTTAAGCCTTTTCTTTTTTTTCTTGGTCAGTGTTGATAAAAGTTTGCGAATTTTGTTGATCTTTTAAAAGATGTAACCTTTAGTTTTGTTGATTTTCTCTATTGAGATAAAATTGAGGAATGTTTAGCTAGACTGAGAAAAAATAAAGAATGCTAAAATAAGTAAAATCAGAAGAAGAAATAAAATTGGAAAATAAAATCAGAACTAATACTGAATAAACAATTTGTCTTTATGGCAGTAGTATAATGTTTGATATGCTATAGTTTTGTAATATATTTTGAAATCAGACACTGTGATGCCTTCAGCTCAATCAGGATTGATTTGGCCTTTCATGACTTTGTGTGGTTCCCCCCCGCAAAAAGGATAGAATTTTTTTCCTCTTTCTGTAAAAAAAAATATGAAATGGGGGTGTTGGTAGGGATTGCATTGAATCTGCAGATCACTTTGGGTATTGCAATAATATTAAGCCTTCTAGTCTGTGAACATAAGATATCCTTGTATTTGTTTATATCTGTTTTCATTTATTTCATCAATGTTTTACAATTTTTAGCATACGAGTCTTTTGCCTTGTTAGTTAAGTTTACTCATAAATGTTTTATGGTTTTTAATGCTATTGTAAGTAGGATTGTTTTTCTATTTCTTTTTTCAGATATTTCATCATTAGTGTACAGGAACACAACTAATTTTTGCATGTTGATTTTGAATCCTACAACTTGTTGCTGTAATTTTTTAGTAGATTCCAGAGTTCCAAAAAAGATGACTTTGTATATTTTTGCCATTTTAATGGCTGCTTCAGTGAGAAATGCTTCTTAGAGCAATTGTGTTCAACCATTTCCATGACATCAGCCTTCCTAAACTATACATTTTTAAGTTATACTCTCCTTTTTATCCAATTCAAATGTTTTCTAAATTTCCCTATAATTTCTTTTATGACTCATGGTTTATTGAAAAGCATGCTGTTTACATTTCAAAAACTATTTTCCACATATTTTCCTATTAACTGATTCCTAGTTTAATTCTGTTTCAGGTAAGGAAAATGCCCAGTATGAACCATTTTTTAAAAATTTGTTGAGACTTGTTTTGTGATCAGAATGTGGTTTATCTCAATGACTATTTCCTGTGCACTTGTGTATCTGCTGTTGTTGGGCATTGTGTTCAATGAGTGCCAAATAGGTCAAGTAGGTTGAATGGATTTTTAGGTCTATTTACTTCCAGTTTTTCTGTTTGTTCTATTAATTATTGACAGATGAGTGTTGAATTCTCCACATTTAATTGGGGGTTTGTGTTTTTTGTTTTTCAGCATGTTTTTGCTTCAAGTATTTTGAAGCTATCTAATCAGATGCAGACACCTTTATGATTGCTATGTCTTTATAAATTGATTCTTTTGTTATTATGAATTGTCTTCTTTCTGTCTGTTAATTATACTTATTATTTTTATATTGTCTACTGTCAGTGCATATTAAATTCAGCTTTTCATGATTAGTGTGTGCATGATATAGCCTTTTTCATACTTTTACTTTTAACTTAATCTATATTATCATCTGTGTCCTTATATTTAAAGTTTATTTCTCACTGATACATGTAGATCTTTTACTTAAATAGAATATTAACAGCTTATTTTCACTGTAATTATTGAAATATTTGAGTTTAAGCTAACTATCTTACTAGTTGTATTCTATTTTTCCCATGTGTTCCTTCTTAACTGCCTTCCTTTAGATTAATTGAGTAATTTATAGGATTTTATTTTATTTCTCTCACTGACTACGGATAAGCAGTGAGATATTAGTAGATAATTTTGACTTTTTCTAGAATTGTTTTTTTAACTTGTTGAGGGGATGTGTAGAGTAACCTTTATTTTAGTGACAATTTAGCCCTACTACTAATTCATGATACTTATTAGGTCTCTACTGAATATTTTGACTTACCAAAGAGAAATCTTCACTCTAGCTGGTTGTAACTCAAATGATTTCTAGCCCTGTGTGAGTTTTGGGGAACCATATGGTTCAGTTCCAGTTACTCTTGTTAGACCCTGTAAAGTTTTATCTTATACACACACTGCTTAATATTTAGCAAGGACTCAAGAGGACTCCAGTGCATATATCTGGAGCTTGTCTTCTACGTGTCTTCCTTCTTTCTGGAACACATAACCTTTCATCATATCAGCCATCCTGAACTTGGATCTCCCATTTCCTCAAACCAGTAAGACTCTCTCATCTTCTTCTTGGAATCTTATCCCATGGTCCAGAAATCCTCCAGGTGAAAAGCTGAGTTAATCCTAGGGCTCAGTTTGTTTGTTTGCTTGTTTTCCTTATCTCAGGGTTCACAGATAGGTGTTGCTTATTTTTCAACATTTTAAAGAGTCTTATATATATATATATTTTTTTTTCAATTCCCCACATGTTTATGGTTGGTCTCTTCCTCTGTCAAAGTTTTTAGTAGCTTTCTGGGGCTGCTATAAGAAGATGCCACAAACCAAGTGATTCAAACAACGGAAATCTATTGATTCACAGTTCTGGAGGCTGGAAGTCTGAACTCAAGGTGCTGGCAGGGCTTTTTGAAGGCACTAGGGAAAGGTCAATGCCAGCCCTCTCCCCTAGTTTCTATTATTTCCCTTGCTTTGGGCAGCATAGCTCCAATCTTCTCATGGCATTCTCCCTTAGTGAACTTCTGTTTATCCAAAGCTTCCCTTGTTTAGAAGGACACACATCATATTGAATTAGGGGCCCACCCTACTCAAATATGACCTTGTCTTATTTAGTTACATCTGCAATGATCCTAATTCCAATTAAGATCACACTCTGAGGTCCTGGGTTTAAGACTGGGATATGGTTTTGTATGTATTATAAAATATTTTTGCTAATAAAACATTTTTTGTTTCTTTACAATCTCAGTCTTCCTTACTTCCAGTACAAGGTTAGTGCCTACTGAACAATTCCACCACCTCAACCCCCATAAGTCTCCATGAAAGTCATTTTTTAAAAACAGCTCACAGTTTTTTCAGTATCTAATATTCGTTTCTGTACTATTCAAGGTTACTTTCATCCCACTCTTTCCTTCTGAATGTTTTGTTTTGGTTTGTTTTTGTTTGTTTTGGTTAAAATATATACTCTAGTGTTTTAAAGTAAGGATCTATAAGCACTAAGTTGATATCCTTTGTATGTCTGAAAACATTTAATTTTATTTTTCAAATCTGAATGTACTTTAAGTGACCATAAATTTCTAGGCTGATAGTAGTTTTTAATCAGCATTATGAAGTTATAATAGAAAAAAATATTTTCAATAAGGAATAAAAAGGTGGTGAAATAGAAACAAATTATAAGATGATACATATAAACTTAATGGCTCAGTAATTTCATAAACTATAAGTGGGTTAAATACTCCAATTAAAAGATTAAATGTGTTAGATTGCATAAATATACATACACACATAATTATATACTGCTTAAAAGAGAAACATAATAAGCTCACCTATGCAGAAATAAAATTTTGTGAAATTAAACATCTAATCTACAATTCTATAAGTGGAGATCCTAGCCAGTGTAATATGTCATGGAGGAAAAATTAAAGCTATAACAACTGGATAAAATAAGTAAAATTTGTGTAGAAAGATAATAGAATGTACAAAGTATTAGAATCATTAAGCTAATTAATCAAGGTCATACGACATAAGTTAAAAATTAAGAAGGGGAGCCTGGGTGGCTCAGTTGGTTAAGTGTCTAACTCTTGATTTCGACTCAGGTCATGATCTCATGGTTGTGATATCGAGCCCTTTGTTGGGCTCTATGCTGGGTGTGGAGCCTGCTTAAGATTCTCTCTCTTCCTGAAATAGAAAATTTGAACAGACCCATAACCAGTAAAGAAATTGAATTAGTAATCAAAAATCTCCCAAAACACAAGAGTCCAGGGCCAGATGGCTTTCCAGGGGAATTCTACCAAACATTTAAGGAAGAGTTAACACCTATTCACTTGAAGCTGTTCCAAAAAAATAGAAATGGAAGGAAAACTTCCAAACTTTTTCTATGAAGCCAGCATTACCTTGATTCCAAAACCAGACAAAGACCCCACTAAATAGGAGAACTCTATAGACCAATTTTCCTGATGAACATGGATGTAAAAATCCTCAACAAGGTATTAGCCAACCAGATGTAACAATACATTAAAAAAGTATTCACCACATGGGGCGCCTGGGTGGCGCAGTCGGTTGAGCGTCCGACTTCAGCCAGGTCACGATCTCGCGGTCCGGGAGTTCGAGCCCCGCGTTGGGCTCTGGGCTGATGGCTCAGAGCCTGGAGCCTGTTTCCGATTCTGTGTCTCCCTCTCTCTCTGCCCCTCCCCTGTTCACGCTCTGTCTCTCTCTGTCCCAAAAATAAATAAATGTTGAAAAAAAAAATTTAAAAAAAATTATTCACCACAATCAAGTGGGATTTATACCTGGGATGTAGGGTTGGTTCAATATCTGTAAAACAATCAATGTGATTCATCACATCAATAAAAGAAAGGACAAGAACCACATGATCCTTTAAATAGATACAGAGAAAGCATTTGAAAAAATATAACATTCTTTCTTGATAAAAACCATCAAGAGAATAGAGATAGAAGGATCATACCTCGAGATCATCAAAACCATGTATGAAAGACCCAATGCTAATATCATCTTCAATGGGGAAAAACTGAGAGCTTTCCCCCTAAGGTCAGAAACAAGACAGGGATGTGCAATCTCACCACTGTTATTCAACATAGTATTGGAAGTCTCAGCCTCAAACAACACAAATAAATAAAAGGCATCCAAATTGGCTAGGAGGAGGTCACATTTTCACTCTTCACAGATGACATGATACTCTATATGGAAAACCCAAAAGATTCCACCAAAAAACTGCTACAACTGATCCATGAATTCAGCAAAGTTGCAGGATATAAAATCAATGCACAGAAATAGGTTGCATTCCTATACACCAACAATGAAGCCACAGAAAGAGAAATCAAGGAATCGATCCCATTTACAATTGCACCAAAAACCATAAAATACCTAGGAATAAATCTAACCAAAGAGGTGAAAAATCTTTACACTGAAAACTATCGAAATCTTATGAAAGAAATTGAAGAAGACAAAAAAAAAAAAATGGAAAAAGATGCTATGCTCCTGGATAGGAAGAACAAATATTGTCAAAATGTCAATACTACCCAAATCAATCTACATATTCAATGCAATACTATAAAACTAACACCAGTATTCTTCACAGAACTAGAACAAACAATCCTAAAATTTGTATGACACGAGAAAAGACCCCGAATAGCCAAAGCAATCTGGAAAAAGAAAACGAAAGCAGGAGGCATCACAATCCCAGACTTTAAGCTGTATTACAAAGCTGTAATCACCAAGACAATATGGTACCAGCACAAAAACAGACACTCAGATCAATGGAACAGAATAGAGAACCCAGAAATGGACCCACAAATGTATGGCCAACTAATCTTTGACAAACAGGAAAGAAGATCCAGTGGAATAAAGACAGTCTCTTCAGCAAGTGGTGCTGGGAAAACTGGACAGAGACATGTAGAAAAATGAACCTGGACCGCTTTCTTACATCATACACAAAAATAAACTCAAAATGGATGAAAGACCTCAATGTAAGACAGGAAGCCATCAAAATCCTAGAGGAGAAAGTAGGTAAAAACCTCTTTGACCTTGGCCGCAGTAACTTCTTACTCAACGCGTCTCCAGAGGCAAGGCAAACAAAAGCAAAAATGAACTATTGGGACTTCATCAAAATAAAAAGCTTCTGCACAGTGAAGGAAACAGTCATCAAAACTAAAAGGCAACTGACGGAATGGGAGAAGATATTTGCAAATGACATATCAGATAAAAGGGTAGTATCCAAAATCTATAAAGAACTTATCAAACTCAACACCCAAAAAACAAATAGTCCAGTGAAGAAATGGGCAAAAGACATGAATAGATACTTCTTCAAAGAAGACATCCAGATGGCCAACTGACACATGAGAAAATGCTCAACATCACTCATCATCAGGGAAATATAAATCAAAACCACAATGAGATACCACCTCACACCTATCAGAATGGCTAACATTAACAACTCAGGCAACAACAGATGTTGGCGATGATGCAGAGAAAGAGGATCTCTTTTGCACTGCTGGTCGGAATGCAAACTGGTGCATCCACTCTGGAAAATGGTATGGAGGTTCCTCAAAAAAGTAAAAATAGAACTACCCTACGACCCAGCAATTGCACTGCTAGGTATTTATCCAAGGGATACAGGGATGCTGTTTTGAAGGGGCACATGCACCCTAATGTTTATAGCAGCACTATCAACCACAGCCCAGGTATGGAAAGAGCCCAAATGCCCATCAGTGGATGAATAGATAAAGAAGATGTGGTATACATATACAATGGAGTATTACTTGGCAATCAAAAAGAATGAAATCTTGCCATTTGCAACTACATGGATGGAACTAGAGGGTATTATGCTAAGCGAAATTAGACAAATATCATATGACTTCACTTATATGAGGAATTTAAGATACAAAACAGATAAACATAAGGGAAGGGAAGCAAAAATAGTATAAAAACGGGGAGGGGGACAAAACAGAAGAGACTCATAAATATGGAGAACAAACTGAGGGTTGCTGGAGGGGTTGCGAGAGGGGGGATGGGTTAAATGGGTAAGGGGCATTAAGGAATCTTTTCCTGAAATCATTGTTGCACTATATGCTAACTAACTTGTATGTAAATTAAAATAAATTAATACATTAATTTACAAAAACCAGGGAGGCAAACCAAAAAAAATATTCTCTCTCTTTTTTCCTCTCCCTCTGCTCCTTCCCTGCTTGTACTCTCGAAAGAAAGAAAGAAAGAAAGAAAGAAAGAAAGAAAGAAAGAAAGAAAGAAAGAAAGAAAAGAGAAAAGAAAAAACTTAAGAATATGCAGTTGGAATTTTGTGAAGTACTAACAAAGATTGAAAATATTAATTGTCATAACATCAAAATTGGGAATTAATCCATCAAAAGACTTTACACAGTCTCCACACAGAAAAGTTGTAAACTTTACTACAAAACATTACTAAGAGGAATTTATGACCTAAAGAATGGAATGTTAAATATGTTAATATAAGATCTTCACAGATTTGAAAAATCAGTATTGTTGTTTCAATTTTCCCCAATTTGACTTACACATTTTATGCAATCTCAGTTTAAATTCTAGCAAGTGTGTATGTGTGTATTTATAGGCCAATCGTTATATTTATGTAAAATGAAAAGACCAGTCATAGCCCAGGAAATCTAAAGGACAAAGTTAGAGCAGGAGTGAGGGGGAAAGAGAGAGAAAGGAGAATATAATGGGATCTGATTTATTACAGAAGGCCATTGCAATGATCGGAGAAAACCAAATAAAAGGGCAGACTTTTAAGAAGTATTGTTAGGTTAGTTGGATATCCACAGGGACAAAATGGCACAAAGTCAATTCCAGATTAATGTGGACTAAATAAGAAAGATAGCATCACCAATTTTCTAGAATATAAAATAAGGGGATATATTTATGATCTGGGAGAAGGTGGCAGAGATTAAACAAGACACTAAAAACATTAAGCATAAGAGTAAAGATTGATAAGTTGTACTCTATTCATTATAAGGAAAAAAAAATCTTGCTGACCAAATGACAAGATTAAAACCATGAAAGGCTATAGCTATACACCAGCTAAGTAATTGTATGCAAAAATATATAGGATCACTATGAATCAATAAGAGAAAGGTAACTTAAAAACAATGAAAATGTTTGAACAGAAATATCCCAAAGAGAATGACCATCAGCCAAAAGCACATGAAAATATGTATAACATCCTTAGTAATCCTAGAAGGGCAAATTAAAACACACTATGATAGCATTAACACAAATAAGATAGACAAAAAATAAAAACATTGATTAATAAAATGTATTTAAGAGGTAATGTAGTAATCATTGATTACTCAAGTATATAACATACAATTTTAATATATACACAGTGGTTTAAACATTTAATAATATCTCTATGTTACAAAGTAAAAATTCAAAACCTATTTTAAAGGCCAGATTTTCTGACTATTTTGCAATGACATAGAAATAAATAACTGTAGGTTGACTAAAGTATTAACTACTTGGCAACTAAGAAATGCACAGCAGGAAAAGCCTTTTGTCTAAGATGATATAAATGAGTACTTTATGCCTCTTAAGTCACTTATACTAACCAGAAACACAGAGATAGATAGTGTAATTATTCCTTGGAAACTGAGGTAACGGGTATGTTAAGGGAACTGCCTGGTGTTTTTCTGTTGTTCATCAGTCTGAGGGCTGCTCCGGAGTTAACACAGAGGATCCGCATTCCCCTCAGGCTCTGACACCTTCAACCAGGTCTAAGTTCATTCTGAAGACTTGAATGGCGTCATCAAATGCTACAGTGCGTAGTCATCTTTTATATTTTCCTTACCTCTATTCTATTTTCAATCTGTTTGAACCTATTTTTACCCGTATGCAGCATTTCCTTAAACATTCTATTCCAGGGCTTGCTCCCTTTCTTCTTTAGGGGACTAATAAGGTTTTTGTTTTTTTCCACTGTGGGAGGTATTATTTACTGGAATTCTAAAAAATTGGTGGAAGATTCGGAATCTCAATATGTTCCCTCTTCCATTTTGCATCCTGAGGTAGAAAACCCCACAAGTATTTAAAATAGAGATGTACAGGGTACTAAGACTATTTCGTTTAGTTGTCGGTTTCTTTTTTAAGCCAGAATCGAAGCAGCCATTTTTAATTATGTACTTAAGAAAATGGTTGTGTCTATAACGGATAGATTTTCTTCTAGTTGTAGATGAAAACAAACAAGAAGACACACAATTTTCCTTGGTGACTACTTCAATGTCCACCTCATCCAGAGTATGTTTAAAAAAACAACTTTATCAGAAACCAAAATTCACATTTGTTAAATGAGGTATCATTTACGGACCTCAACTGTGAAAATACCTGCATGAAATAAAACAACCAATAACTTCTTGCTTTTTAAGAATGGCCGAAAAATATGTTATTTGAACCTCTGATTTTTTATTTAGGTATAACATCTATTTATTTTTTTTCTTTTAAAAAATCTTTATTTATTTTGAGAGAGAGTGAGAGAGCAAGCATGAGTAGGGGAGGGGCAGAAAGACAGGGAGACAGAATCCCAAGCAGGCTCCACACTCAGTGTGGAACCCAACACCAAACAAGGCTTGATTCCATGACTGCGAGATCATGATCTGGGCCCAAATCAAGAGTCAATCTCAGGCTTAACTGAGAGCCATCCAGGTGCCCCAACATCTATTTCTTTAATCTTATAGATCCTTCTTCACTTCATGATTCATTCCTGACTTAATTAATAGACTTTCGTGTACTCCAGATATTCTTGGGTTCTTTTAAAATAATATGATCGGGGCACCTGGGTGGCTTAGTGGTTGGGCAACCGACTTCGGCTCAGGTCATGATCTCACAATTCATGAGTTCGAGCCCCGCATCGGGCTCTGTGCTGACAGCTCGGAGCCTGGAGCCTGCTTCAGATTCTGTGTCTCCCTCTCTCTCTCTGCCTCTCCCCCAATCGCACTCTGTCTCTCAGATATGAATAAACGTTAAAAAAAATTGAAAAAAAAAATAAAATAATATGATCACAGAAAAAAATAAAGTACCATCTCATGTACTGATCACTGGTAAATTTAGAGGATACTCATATACTTAATATATAATATAATACGTAAAGGACAGGAACCAGTTTTGGGGATTAGGTAATAGGTTGTGAAAAGAATTGTTTGTTGAGTGCCTGCTATCTATGCTTTTAATAACTTTTCTGAAAACATATGTTAGGTACTATGCTGAGTGTGTTACAGTTATTAGCTCGTTTTTCACAATAATCCTAGAATGAGTTTCCTCATTTAAAAAGTGATGAGACCAAGACTCATAAGATGAGGAGCTGAAGGGCCCAAAGAGACTCTCTAGTCATTAATTATATGTAAGTTAGAGGGTAAATTATTCACAGTTAGAAATAGCAAAATCAGATAAAATATCATGTCTCTCAATCCACTGTTTTTCCCAACAATTGGATTTTCTTCCAATGCCACTGTGAGACTACTGACCATGTAAACTTATTTTTCCTACTCTTATCATTTTGATTATCCTTCCAGAAGACTGCAAACTGCACATAGGATTTGCAACTATGTTAAGACACTAAAGTAGAATTGGAATACATGTTGCTGATTCTCCGGGGACTGTCTCATCATTTGACCGCATATGTTCATGATCCAATTTTAGAAACTTGGCCAATTCAAATTAAAACATTCCAGTTTGCTAATCACCCTCCAGGAATGACTACCCGGGAGATGGGAGAACATATGTTGGTAACTGATTCAGTCTTACCTTGTTCCAACTACATTTTATTATAAACAAAATAATTTATGTGTGACAATTACAGTGATCCCAACCATTATTTTCAGAACAGCTTTTCTTCTACTAAGTATGAGAAACTTAGTCACTTTATCAAAATCACATGTCACTGGATCAGAGCTAATCTCACTTTGTAAGCTCACTTGTCAGTTTGCAGGTTCGATGTGTTCTGAGTATAGATCGTGCAATCAAATAAACTAATTTACATTTTAAAATACACTTTTTGTTTATTTTAATTTTCTTCATGTTAATAACATTGTATTTCCTTATGGCTGCTGTACCACAGGCAGCATAGAAATTACTGGGTATTATGAATATTTACACAAGAATAGCTCTTTTTGGATGATATAGTCTCCTTTCAATATAATAAGTAAGGAATTAAATTAGTAGAAACCTTTTTTTTGAAATTCGTAGAACTTTTGGATAGGTGTTTTATGCTGATTACAAACATCTTAATATATGAAGGGAACTTAAATTAATTCTATTTCCTTTGGAGTAGGAATCATGACATTTTCCCCTCATTTTTGAATAGAATTGCCAAGTGTGTAAAAGGTCAGATGAGTTGTCCAAAGTCATATAAGAAGTGTTCTTCACAGAAGGGAGAAAAGAATGCAGGTTTTCTGTTTTCTTGTATATTTACTTTTAATTTTTTAAAAATCTGGGGGCGACAGGGTGGCTCAGTTGGTTAAGCATCAGTCTTGGACTCTGGTCACCATCTCACAGTTCATGGGTTTGAGCCCTGTATTAGGCTCTGTGCTGACAGCTCGGAGCCTGGAGCCTGCTTTGGATTCTGTGTCTCTCTCTCTCTCTGCCCCTCCCCTGCTCATGCTCTGTCTCTCTTTCCAAAATAATTAAACATTACATTTTTTTAAATGTCAACAATGATTTTAACCAAAAATTAAAATTCTATGTCTCTCTATAACACATATAAAGTTTTTGTACGATACTCATAAATAAATTCTATTTGAAATTCTCTATGCCAGGAATTTTCACAGCCATTTGGCCCTTACAATATCTTTTTGAACAGGTGAGACAGGTATTACCACATTTCCATTTTATTTATTTTATTATTTTATTTTATCATTCCTATTTTCACAGTTAAAATATGTATACACACACACACCATATACATATACATACACACACACACACACACACACACACACACACACACACACACACACCACATCATGCTTGCAAGTCAGATGTCCTTGACTAAAATTTGCTACCTGTGGCAGTAGAAGGAAATTAACTTGCTGTTAAAAACAGTGGAGCTGGAACTTACTATCAGTGAGTTTTCAAAAACATTGTTACTCCAAATAGTGAACCAGTCGACTTCAGGCAGACATTATTTCCAAATAATAGTTGGGGATGATTTAAACTCAGGCTGTTTTAATTTGAAAAGAGAGAGAGAGAGAGAGAGAGAGAGAAAATAAAAAAAACACTAAAAAAACCCAAATAAGTAAACAGATAAAAACATAAAATAGTAATACATTAAACAGTATTATTCAATAAGGAATTTTAAATTAATAATCTTGGTGAAGAAACCAGCGGTTTTAAATATTGTTTAAAAGCCTGTGAAGAATTCTGATTTATATGGTGTTGAGTGAAATAGCATAGCTATTTGATATAATTTTAGAAGATAGTTACTTTTCTAGGATGTAATCTCTTCTTACATTTTATAAAAGTAAAAACACCAATGTTGCTTTTCAATAAGAAATGTGAAATTTCATTCATATGGAGTGCCACTGCAAAATATCTAGTAGTTCCTTTATTGTTTTTTTTTAACTTTTACTTTAATTGTTTAGAAGTTAAGAAATTGTGGAGAAGCTAGAACAATATTTATTTAAAAATTAAATCATTACCATTTATACACTAGCTCACATTTTTTAAAACTGCGATATCAATAAAGATTTTATGTTTTGCATTTTCAGGAAATTTTTATTTTATTCTAAATTAAATATTTTATTCTAAATTACAGGAAAGGGAAATTGGTAGTGTAATCTCACTCAGTTCCCTAGAATCCACTCTTCCTCCAAATGTAAACTGAATGTCTGAATGTGTAAATGTCCTTGTCTGCACTTGTTTTCAAGAAGTAAAAGATGTATTGTGTGTCATTTTTTAAAAATGCCATTGAGTGAGTAAGGCCAGTGTTTTCACTCACAAGCTTGTTTTTTTCACAACTTTCGACAGTGGATAAACTATTTTTTTAAAATTTTTAATGTTACTTTATTTTTGAGAGAGAGAGACAGAGCGTGAACGGGGGAGGGGCAGACACAGAGTCTGAAGCAGGCTCCAGGCTCCAGGCTCTGAGCTGTCAGCACGGAGCCCAATGTGGAGCTCAAACTCGCAAGCCATGAGATCTTGACCTGAGCTGAAGTCGGACACTTAACCGACTGAGCCACTCAGTTGCTCCTGGACAGTGGATAAACTATTAATTTAATACTGGACTCCGGAAATCCATTATGCCTCTGCTTTGCCAGTTCTGTCCAGTGCAGCAGAGGTGGCATTTCAATGAGGCTACCGCTGTTAGTGACATATCTTTCCTATTCTCTACTTTCCAAACTATGTTATTATGGACTGAATCCCTCCCCCAGTCCCAAATTCATATGTTGAAGCCCTAAACCTATGGTGACTATATTCTGAGATAGACCTTAAGAAGGT
This sequence comes from Felis catus, assembly GCF_018350175.1. Lineage (NCBI taxonomy): Eukaryota > Metazoa > Chordata > Mammalia > Carnivora > Felidae > Felis > Felis catus. The sequence goes on from NC_058380.1 coordinate 15,583,807, forward strand.
AATTAAGGTTGAATAAGGTCATAAAGGTGAAGCTCTAATCCAATAGCACTGGTGTCCTTATAAGAAGCGATGTCAGAGAACTCTTTCTTCAAGCACAGAGGAAAGGCCATGTGATGATACAGAAAGCAGCTATTTGCAATTCAGTAAGAGAAACCTCATCCACAAGGAGTCCTGAAGGTGTCTTGATTTTGAATTTCTACTCTCTAGAAATAGGAGAAAATATGTTTCTGTTGTGTAAGCCATGCAGTCTATGATATTTTGTTATGGCAACCTGAGCTCACTAATACACATATATATCCACTTTTTCCTAACTTTTGTGACTTGTAGACCAAGCTTTTTGGTTTTCTTTTTATGCTAACCTTCTCAGAAGTGCTACTTCTTGCTGTCTGGTAGCATCTTTAACATTCTCTCTCCCACAGAAAGATAATATCGAAACTAATAAAGTTAGAAATGAGTCCAAATTCTAGAAACTATATTGGAAAATAAAGAATAGGACAACTACCCATCAGGAAGCAGATGTACACAATTTCTATGAAAATCCCAAAGCTATTTTTTTGCAGAAATAAAAATATCTATGGAATTTCATATGGAATTTCAACAGCATCAAGATAGCCAACACAATCTTGAAAAGAAGAATGAGGGGCGCCTGGGTGGCTCAGTCAGTTGAGCGTCCGACTTCGGCTCAGGTCATGATCTCGCAGTTAGTGAGTTCGAGCCCTGCGTCGGGCTCTGTGCTGACAGCTCAGAGCCTGGAGCCTACTTCAGATTCTGTGTCCCCCTTTCTCTCTGCCCCAGCCCTGCTTGTGCTCTGTCTCTGTCTTTCAAAAATGAATAAACATAAAAAAAATTAAAAAAAAAAAAGAAAAAAGAAAAAGAAGAATGAACTTGGAGTTCTCGCAATTCCTGATTTCAAAACTTATCACAAAATGACAGTAATCAAAACAATGAAGTATTGTAAGACAGACAGACATAGAGATCAATGGGAAGAATAGAGAACCCAATAATAAACTCTCATCTAAATAGCCAAATTATTTTTGACAAAGGTGCTAATAAGACCATTCAATGGGGAGAGTCTTTACAACAAATGACGTTAGGGAACCTGCATCCTCATATGCAACAAAATGAAGAGGTACATTTATCTTACATCATATACAAAAATTAACTCAAGGGGAATCTTGAGTTAAATGAAAGAGCTAAAACTATAAAACTTTTAGAAGAAAACAGGGGAAAACCTTCATGATATAGGACTTGGAAGTGATTACTTTGATATGACACCAAAAGGACAGGTAACGAACATTAAAATAGATAAAGTGAATTACATCAACATTAAAAACTTTTTGCATCGAAGGACACAATCAACAGAGTGAAAATGCAACCTAGAGAATGAAAGAAAATATTTGCATATCATGTATCTGATAAAGGCTTAATATCCGGAATAGAGAACTCCTACAATTCAACAACAAAACAAGCCAATTTTAAAAATGGGCAAAGGAGTCAAATAAACATTTCTGGGAAGAAGATACAGAGATGGCCTACAAGCCCATGGAAAGACGTTCAACATCAGGAAAATGCAAATCAGAACCACAATGAGATACCACCTTACACCCATTCTGATGGCTGCTATTAAAAAAAATAAATTAGTACGTAATAAGCATTTTGTAGGATGTGGAGAAAAGAGAATCCTGTGCACTACTGTTGGAAATATAAAAAAGGTATAGTTACTATGAATAACAGGATGGAGTTTCCTCAAAACGTAAAAATAGACCATATGATCTGGCGATTTCACTTTTGGGTTTAAGCCTGTTATAACAGAACTGTGTCTCTCACAATTCCTAACCCCCAGTACCTCAAAAATGTGATTGTATTTGGATATATAGTCTTTAAAGAGGTGATTAAATTGAGTTTGGCCCTAACTTAATATGACTGGTGTTTTCTAAGAAAAGAAAATTAGGATACAGATTTACCCAGAAGGAAGACCATGTGATAACACAGGGAGAGAATGGCCATTTACAAGCCAAGAAGAAGAGCCTGAGAAGAAATCAGCTGATATGGTTTCAATTATTATGATCTCCCAACATTCACAGAATATTCATAGAATTCATATGCATTAGAATCCTAGTGCCCAATATGATGGTGTTTGGAGGTGAGACCTTTGGCACGCAAATACATTGAGGGGGGAGTCTTTATGAATGGGATTAGTTCTTTTATGAAAGAGATCCCCCAGAGTTCTCCAGCCCCTGCCACCACGTAAGGACACAGTGAGAAATCTGCATCTTGGCAGCGAGCCCTCACCCAACCATCCCAGCACCATTATCTCAGACTTCCAGCCTCCCAAACTGTGAGAAATACATTTCTGTTGTTTATAAGCCAGTCATGAAAAGAACAATACTGTATGGTTCCACTTATAAGAGGTACCTAGAGTAGTCAAATTCAAAGTGACAGAAAGTAGAATGGTGATCGACAGAGGCTACTATAAGGGGGGAAATCACATGTTATTCTTTGGGCATAGAACTATTTTTGCAAGATGGAAAGAGTTCTGGAGTATGGTAGCCCAACAATGTCAATGAACTTAACACTACTGAACTATATATTTAAAAATGGTTAAGACAGTAAATTTTGTTTTATGTGAGTTTTATCACAATATGAAAAATAGGTTAATGCAATGTGATGATCCTACGTAGCTGTTAGTAGCTGCTATTGTTTTGAACAGCAGTATGAGTATTGATTTGGCTGTTGTATTAGATATATAAAAATTAGTTGTTAGATAAAGCACAAGATCCTTAGTAAAATTTGAATTCAGGTAAAAATGGATACTTGTGAGTGTACGTGTGTCCCAAGTATTGCATGGCACATACTTATACTAAAAGTAATATTTGTTGTTTATCTGAAGTTAATATAATGGGGTACTCTGTGTTTTTATTTGCTACATCTGGCTACTCCCATACAAATATACATTTTCATGATGTCTTGCCATAAAGAGTGCATACTATTCTATGCAAAAGAAATGTAGTATTTAATATTTGAGTATTTAGAACTGTGGAGGAAGGGGACATCTGAGATAGTGACATTCTGAGTGCCATAGTTGGCCCCTCCATTGGTGGTTCCTTCCATACATAATAATTCCAAACTTCTAGATTTTGCTCTAGTTTCTTAGTCATTTTCTTATGGCACTTGAAATATTTCTACATTTAAACCAATTTGCATCTTTCTGAAATATGATTTTTTTCAGTAGGGGTAATATCTTAAAAGTATTTCCTGAACAATGACAACAAAAACCGGTGTTTTCTGAGATGTAAAGTAATTGCTTTATACACACACACACACACACACACACACACACACACACACCCGCATGCACATTTCTATGACTGAATAAATCTATTAAGTGATGAATCAAACCAGTTAAACTTTGGAAAATTCTCTATTGATTCCTTTTTAAAAAATTTTTTTAAATTCAAGTCTGTTAACATACAGTAGAATCCTGGCTTCAAGCATAGAACCCAGTGAATAATCTCTTCCAAAGAACACCCAGTGCTCATCCCAAGTGCCCTCCTTAATGCCCATGACCCATTTAGTCTATCCTCCCACCCACCTTCCTTCTAGCAACCCCCAGTCTGTTCTCTGTATTTAAAAGTCTCTTATGGTTTGCCTCCTCTCTGTTTTTATCTTATTTTCTTTTTTCTTCCCTTCCCCTATGTCCATCTGTTTTGTTTCTTAAATTCCACATATGAGTGAAATCCTATGATATTTGTCTTTCTGTGCCCGACTTCTTTCGCTTAGCATAATACACTCTAGCTCCATCCACAGTTGTAAATGGTAAGATTTCATTCTCTTTGATTACCAAGTAGTTTTCATTGTGTGTGTGTGAGTGCGTGTGTGTATGTGTATGTGTGTGTATCTTCTTTATCCATTGATTCTTAATCATTGTAACCCTAACTGAGATTAGTCAATCAAACAAAACAGTCATATACAAATAAGAGACAGCAGAAAGCACATAAAATTTATAAACAGAAAGTTGTGTTTGAATATAGGCTTTGCCATTTTTTGGCTTGGTTCTTGGACAAGCCATATAGCCTGTTTAGTAACACTGATATAATAATAATATCTACTTCTCAGGATTATTGTGAAAATTGAAGCAGTGTAAAAATTATGTCTCAACCTATCTCATGATAGGAAAACAAGTAGAACGGCATTAGGATATGACTAATTTGAGAGGAGTATATGAAGGTGGGCTTCACTAGAGGCTGAAGTAATGCCACTGGGTGGGAAGAAGTATAGAGAAAGTTCTCAGGAAGTGAAGAAGAAAAACAGACATTAAAATGTAGAAATGCACGAAAGTGATGATGAAGACAAATCATGGGGTTTCTACATATTTCTTGATCTTTCTCACTTTGGGCAAAACAAGTTAACAGAGAAACAGAATCAGCTGTTAAGAATAAAGGGGTTGAGAAAAAAGTTCTCATTTTACAGATATAGTCAATATACTCTGGAACAAAGGGAAGAAAAGGAAAAAATATATAGAACAACTCATAGAAGCTACATATTTTATTACATTTTTAACACACTGACACTATTCAATACTAAAATGATATAGCTATTGTTATCTCTTTTTTACAGATGAGGAAATTCAGGTGCAGTGAAGTTAAGGAGCCTTTGATCACACAGCTCATTAAGTGGCACAACATAGAACCAAACCTAGACTATCTAAATTCAAAGTGCACGCTTTTATGTGTGACACATATAACCTTCCTGAATGTTATGTTCTTTCTTCCTGTTGTGCCCAAAGAAATAGTAGGTATGCACATTGTACCTGAGCTCAAATGTTCACAAAACTCATTTGTGCCTAGCCCTAGGAGACACAGAAGTATATTACATAATACACACACACACACACACACACACACACACACAAATACACACAAGTATATAAAAATATGTATGTGTATGTAATACACATATATAAGAACACACATATATATGACAAGGATAATAAAATGCTTGTGAAAATGAATGATTTCATGGTTGACAAAGGCTGAAACACTGACATGGTTGAAATACTGACGAGTTCATTTTCCATACTTTTCAAATTCAGAACTCTACTCGTAAAGCAAGGAGACAGAAGTCATGAATCCCATTTTCACACTTACCAATTTGCATTAGTGTATTAGAGAACAAGTAATTTTATTTTATTTTTTTTTCATATGGTATGTAACCTTCTGGAATTGAATTCTTTATTTTTTTTTATTTTTTTTTCATTATATGAAATTTATTGTCAAATTGGTTTCCATACAACACCCAGTGCTCATCCCAAAAGGTGCCCTCCTCAATGCGCATCACCCACCCTCCCCTCCCTCCCACCCCCCATCAATCCTCAGTTTGAGAACAAGTAATTTTAAATGAACAAATACTTTAAAAACTTTTTAAGCATTGTGTTTTTGGATGCTATATTATATTGAATACCTTGTCAACATAATAAACTTAATACAACAATTGTGGTAGATGCATTCAAGGAGAAAAGGCTAGCATATTTAATATTCAGTGCTGAAACATGAATGTATCCATCTAAAACGGATCTATATCTTATACTATTTACAAAAGTCAACACCAGCTGAATTAAAACACTGATTGTTTTCTTTTTTTTTTAATTTTTTTAAAATTTTTAAATTTTTTATTTTTGGGACAGAGAGAGACAAAGCATGAACGGGGGAGGGGCAGAGAGAGAGGGAGACACAGAATCGGAAACAGGCTCCAGGCTCCGAGCCATCAGCCCAGAGCCTGACGCGGGGCTCGAACTCCCGGACCGCGAGATCGTGACCTGGCTGAAGTCGGACGCTTAACCGACTGCGCCACCCAGGCGCCCCACTGATTGTTTTCTTGTAAGAGTGCAAGAAAATCTAGATAATTCATGTACAATACTAGACACCTAGAGTATCTAAAACTTTGGAATTTACTAAGTGAAATTTAAACCATTTGTATGCAAAAAATATAGCTAGCAAGATCAACAGACACATGATGTATCTGGAAAAAATGAAAATGCAAATAGCAGACCATGAGTTCATTTCAGTAATACACAAAAAATTCTCACAAATTGGCAGGGAAAAAAGACAAAACACACAGTATAAAAATGAACAAAGATGAATACACAATGTACCAAGAGTAAATCCAAATGACTAACACACTTGGGAAAAAGGAAACTGACCATTTATTAGGGAAATAGAAATCAATATAATGATTTAACCTCAGAAAATGTTTAAATGCTCTAAAATTTAATGTTGATGTGGACATGAGGTGAGAGGGTAGTCAGATTGTTGGCTGAAATATAATGTAATTTAACCTTGTTCAGCCTTCTGTTCTAGAATTCTCAGTATATTAACCTATAAAATGAGAATATGATAATATTTACTAAGAAAAAAAAAGCCTATTCCTTTCCTAGAGAGCTATTCTGTGGAACCAAATGTACCAATTTATATAAGAGCTTATATAAAAAGATATCTTTTTTATATTTTATTTTATTCTTTTAATGTTTAATTATTTTTGAGAGAGAGAGAGAGCAAGAGAGCACAAGCAGGGGAGGGGCATACAGAGAGGAAGACACAGAATCGGAAGCAGGCTCCAGGCTCTGAGCTGTCAGCGCAGAGCCTGATGCAGGGCTCAAACTCACAAACCACAAGATGATGACCTGAGCTGAAGTCGGCAGCTTAGCCAACTGAGCCACCCGGTGCCCCTCTAGAGATACCTTTTGTAGAGTTAGTTGTTCAAGGTAATGAAAAAACAAAAATAAAAACAGTAACAAAATACCAACTCTGTACACATGTGTGTGAGTACATACATTAATACATACATACATAGCTTGATGTGGTGTATAAAAGATTATTAACATATTGGGGCACCTGGGTGGCTCAGTAGATTGAGCCTCTGACTTCGGCTCACGTCATGATCTCACCGTTCGTGGGTTCGAGCCCCGGGTTGGGCTCTGTGCTGACAGCTCAGAGCCTGGAGCCTGTTTCAGTTTCCGAGTCTCCCTCTCTGTCTCTGCCACTCCCGTGCTCATGCGCGCTCTCTCTCTCTCTCTCTCTCAAAAAATAAATGTTAAAAAAAATTTTAAAAAGATTATTAACATATGGAGAAAAATATATATGTACACACACTAAGTTGTTAATATTGAGTTATCTAAGGCATTTTGTTTTATTTTGTTTTTACCTATTTGGATCAAGTAGAAAGATAGCAGATCAGTATTTAGAGAGTTCCTATTTATGATGTGATAATGAACTAAAAATCAAATTAATGAAGCCACATCATAAATTAGGTTAATGAAAAAAATACAACTGTATGTAGAAGCAGTGAGATAGAAATACTTTTTTTCAAAGCTCATTAAAAATAAGTCCAACTATATTGAATAAAATAAACGAAATAATGGTTTTGGAAATTAAGTTAGCCATTTATATCTTCTCATAATGGAGCCTGTACATTATCTGAAATAGAATGAAAGCCAGGAAACTGTTTCTAGCCAATAATTAGCTAATTGATGGTGAATGATCTAGAAATCTGTTCATTTAAATTAGGCTGTGATAAGCTTTAGAGAAAAACTAGAAATTTTAAGTAAAATTGTTTAAACTGTCTTTTTTTTTTTCTGTAGTTTGCTTCACTTTAGTTTAAACTGCTGGAAGCTGATCCTTTTTATGTCCATGTTTAAGGAAGTGCTGAAGGTCATAACACTCAAAGCCACCCCCATCAGGCATCCTACCGAGATAATCTCTAAAGAGGTCAGAGGTGGGAATGACACAGAAAAGTGGCAGATTTTACCGGTCCAATTCAAGGAATTTCTCACTCTCCTCATAAGGGACCTCTTTTCAATGAAAAGATTAAGAGTAGGAAAAGGCAATGAGATTCCCTATGCTTTATGTAGATTTATTTTTTCATGAGCAAAAGTAAGACACTTGTATTCTTTACAGAGTACACAGTATTTTACTGAAGGCAGATTAGTTATCTGCGGTTTACTAGTGCACAACTGAATTGTGCCACACCCCGTCATATGTGGAAGTCTTAACCCCCAGAGTGACCCTACTTGCAGACAGGGCCTGTGACAAGGTGATAAAGGTTAAATAAGACCACAAGGGTGGGGCCCTAATTCAACAGGGTTGGTGTCCTTTTAAGAAGAGAGATACACCACAGCTTGTTCCCTGTAAGGACATGGAGAGAAGGTGGCCATGTGGAAGCCAGCAAGAGGGCTCCCACCAAAAACTGAATGGTGCTGGCACGTTGATCTTGGACTTGTGGCCATCAGAACTATAAGAAAATACATTTCTCTTGTTCTATGGTATTTTGTTATGGTGACTTGAGCAGACTAAGACAACTAACTAGTAAAACAATGGGTCTGTGTGTTTTTGACTTCATCTGTGGTTGCCTTGATTCTTTTGATCTCTGACAAAGGTGATGAATATTCATTTGAGTTTCATTATAATCATTTTTTTTAATTTAACAAGAGTGCACTTACTATTAAATTCATTGTACTTGAAAGCTCCCATGATTTTATACTGCAATTTATTTTCGCATATTCAGTGTGTATTTGGAAAATAAGATATTGGCATTTTCTGTTTTTTATACTTAACAATCATATTTATATAATTTTTCTAATGTGGAATTTGACATGATGGTTAAAGCTTACACCTGATATGAAATTCAGCTCCTCCTTTATGCTTTAAGATAGATGTTTAAGAATTAGTGTCTGGGCTTCAGTATTTCAGGCTTAGAAGTACAAAGAGTTTGTTGAATGTCAACTGCAAGGTTTTTATTATACAAATGAAAGTACTGACTAAAGGAAATTTAAACGACTTACCCTCAATTATAAATTTTGTCAGTGGTGAGAAAGGGAAAAATTGGCTGGAATCAGTGGCTGTGAAAGAATGAAAATTGAAACGCAAACCACATCTTACAAAGTGTACCCTGAATCACAAAATAGATAAAAGTTACCAGAGAAATCATGTTTATTAAACACCATCTAAACTCCTTCTTCACCAGTTTATTTGGACCCATGTGGTTTAGATAAGACCCCACATAAACTGATCAACAGTGATTCCACATGGACTCACAAACCCTAAAGATAAAGACCTCCCACTTTTCCAGCAGCCTCTCCATTATCTGACCAATGCCCCCCAAGTTCATCCTATGACTCCAGCACCCAACACTCCAGAAATTCTTTCCCTGACTTCACTCTCTTTCTTCTGAGGTACCCTACAAATTCCTGTAGTATGCCATCTCTTTTGCTGCAGCAAGTAATAACTTTTGACCACAGGTGTTCACCCAGTGGTCTTTCGTTGACGGGGATTAAGGTTAGTTACATCAATAGTAAGAAATCATAGAATTCTTTGGATTGTATTCCAGAAAGACTCCCTCTTCCCTCCTTCATACTCTCCTGTCAAAATTTCACTCCATTTTTCAAATCTGATTTCTGGTTAAAAGAAATCCTTATCTTTCTACTTTGGTCTTTATTATTCATTTATTTATTTCTCACTTTGAAGATTACAATGGGAGAGCATCTTACAGGATATTAATTTCTGAATTAAGCACCAATGGAAAAAATTGCATATAATTGAAATACTCTACAAAAGTTATCTTAAATTCTTGACTAAAAATAATATATATTGCTTTGTATAGGCACATTTATTTAATATAGTATATTATATCTTGACGTAATTATATATCATTATATTATAATGAAAAAAGTTATATACTACACATATTCATGTCAAAGTTTGATAGGGGAATTTAAATTATTGCTAATTCTTTTTTCTATTTATTTTTCATAAGCTTCCATAGATGTATTCTTCTTAATTAAAATTTACAAGTGATATAACTATATTGTGATACTGACAACCCAGAGCCTACTGATATTATTTCAATATATGTGTGTTTATTTCATCTGAAATCATAAAAGTTTTCAGGCAATACATAGTTATTTTATTAAAAGGTCATGCTCAGTGAGAATGTGGAAGATCTACAGAAGCTACAATGCTGGATAAGTCCAGGCACTGCTAGCAATTGACCGACTGGTTAGCCTTAAAGGACTCCAAATATGCACTTTCAAATTATCTCGAAATCACATAAAAATTAGAAATACTTAAAACAGGGGCACTTGTGTGGTTCAGTCGGTTAAGAAACTGACTCTTGATTTTGGCTCAAGTGATGATCTTATGGTTCCTGAGTTTGAGCCCCACAATGGGGCTATGTGCTGACAGTGCAGAGCCTGCTTGGGATTCTCTCTCTCTCTCCCTCTCTCTCTGCCCCTCCCTGCTTGTGCTTTCTCTCTCTCCCAAAATAAATGAATAAAAACTTCAAGAAAACAACAAAAAAAAGAAGTGCTCAAAACAAAAGTATACAATAAAAACTAGAAATACTTAAAAACAAAGTGTACAATAATTCCATATGTGAGAGCATTAGATTTTTCTCAGATTGTAAATATCACAAAAGAACTATAGTATACACTTGCTTATCTAATGAAAATATGTAACAGTATGGTAGAATAACATCTGATGCTTGAATGTGGAAAAAAGTATTTGAATTTGCCGATTTCAGATATTTGCAGTATTATCTTGGATAAGTCACTTGGATACTCTATCTTTCAGGTTTATTGTGAAGTTCAACAGGAATGACACAGACATGGAATATTTTATGGGCTGTGTAACGAACCTACATATATATTCAGTTAAAATTAGAGGTTCTAGAATCACAAATAAGTGATACATTTTTAAAAAGTGAAAATATTTCATGATAGAAGTGTCTTTTTCATGAAAAAAAAATTTTGTCACGTGTTCACTATTACGTCAGGTTAAATATTGCTTGGCAAAACATGATGAAAAACACATTTCTACTACATGGAAGCTAAATGACCTGAATATAATCACTTAGCTTCTCTGAGCCCTCGTTTTCTCATTTGCAAGTTTGAGACAGAAGAAAAGAACAGAAAATCACAATCAGATGAGGCTACTGGTCATAGTGACTGAAATGGCAAAACAGTACTGACCCATTCCACTTTTTCTTCAACTGGCTAGTGTATCAATGTTTCTCTATTCTGTTTCTGTGCCTTCCCTCTTCTTCCAATAAATTATCACCCCACTCTCCATGTCAAGGCTATACAACAAAAGAAAACAAAAAATCTTACTTACTTTACTTACTTAATTACTTACTTACTTACTTACTTCCCAGGACTCTAGGCCAATTCTCATCACCCTTTCAATACATTTTAGTCTAGGCATATTCACATTCCTATATGACAGGCTCTGCTGACCTAATAAAGAATTATTATCAGGCTTTGCTTGCCATGTAAATTAAAGGTATAAAAACAGAGGACATAAAGAGATGGCTTAACTTAAAAAAATATAATATTCCCTAGATTTTTAATACATGCCTTCTCACCAAATGTTTCTGTTTATTGTTGAGAAGATTACAAGATGCTATAACTATATATTTTCACAATAACTTGTTATCCATTTTTACTCAAATGAGATATCCTTATCACTTAATGTAATATTGACTTTCGGAAGCCACCAAAAGTCAAGAACCAGGGTTAGAACACTAATGTAGTTGTTGATATAATGAATATTCTTCCATTGCCATGTTTCACTCAGAAATTAGATGTATTACTACTACACATGACAAAATATCTTTTGCTTAACCTCAACATTTAGTATGAAATTACAAATTATAGAAACATTCTTTTTAGTTTTTTTAATGCCAGCTAGTACAAACGATGTTTACCTCTTTTTAATAAATGTTCATAAAATAGACTAAAACATGTCTTAACAACTTGTCTATTGTAATAGGAAAACATACTCAATTAAAAGCAGTTGAGAAGCATAAGCACCGAGTTGAGAAAAATAAAGCCAGAGAATATTTAATTATGTGATGAATTCAGATTATGTAGGCAATACTGAAAATTATGAGAAAGAAATCCCAAAATATTTTTCCCCTTTCGGTGGCAGAATTTTTAAGTTGTGAATTAATGAGATTGTGTTTTTAGCTTCCCATTTCATATTGCCCTATTTTAGATCTCCATAAATCATGTCTAATTTTTTAGCCAAAAAATGAATGAAATGACAAAAGCTTTTAATAATTCATAAAGTAGTAAAAGAAACAACTTAAAATTGTATTCAGCCAGCAAAAACAGAAACTCCGTGATTTCTTTTTTTGATTGATATCCACATTTTCATAGTAATTATACAACAAACCATAACTTCACATGGATTATTTGGCATCAAGTATTTTATAGAGACTGATTCTGTGCAGACATGTAGAACGGCAGTTCACATTTGTATTGGGAAAAATCTAACAGTACCAAACATTTTTTAAAGTTTATTTATTTTGAGAGAGAGAGAGAGAGAGAGAGAGAGAGAGAGAGAGAGAGAGAGAGAGAATGTGAGTAGGAGAGGGACAGAGAGAGAGGGAGAGAGACAGAGAGAGACAAAGAGAGACAGAGAGAGAGACAGAGAGACAATGCAGGCTCTGCACTGTCAGCACAGGGCCCTGTGGAGCCCAACATGGGGCTCGAACTCACAAGCCCATGAGATCATGACCTGAACTGAAACCAAGAGTCAGAGGCTTAACCAACTGACACACCCAGGCACCCCAGCACCAAATTAATTGGAAGGAATGAGTGGTTGGGTTTAAATAATTTGGGTTTATTTATATTTATATTTTATAAATACAATGAAGATTTCTTTGGGATTCATTTACTCCTTGTTCCCAAGTGAAACTCTAGAGATATCTGGATAGTCCTTACTTCTGAATCTTAACAAATGGCTATATCATGTTTAGCTCCAGACTTACAGGAAAGCAACTGAGAAGTTGTGCTAATTTTAAGGAAAACTGCATGAAAGCTTTAGATGTCACTCTCCTAATCCAGGTTTTTGTGTCAATAGCTCCTTAATTCTAACTGAATTAAGTCCTAAATCTCAGTCTGCATTGACAGTTTTCCACTTTAGGGACCGTTATGGAACGAACTGTCTACCTTCAAAATCTGTATGTTGAAACCCTAAGCCCAATTTGACTGTCTGTGTTTAGAAACAAAGCCTTTAAGGAGGTAATGAAGGTTAAATGATATCATAAGGTTGGGGCCCTAATCCCACCAGTGTAAGAGGAGCTAGAACCACCAGAGCTTTCTCCCTTTCCACATGAACATGAGGACATGGCAAGGAGGTGGCCATCGCCAAATCAGGAAGAGAGGTCTCACCAGAAACCAACCCTAATGGTGACCTTGATCTTGGATTTCTAGCCTCTAGGACTTTGAAAAAATAAGTTCTTGTTTAAGCCACTCCATCTGTGGTATTTTTTATGGGAGCCCAAACAGGCTAATACAAGGCTCTAGACTCCCTTTTGGGTCTCAACTCCTCCTTCTCCTATTGTAACTACATTAATCTCAGCATCTTTCCTTTAAATCTTTCTTCTTCCTTATGTCCCCACATTTACCTGCTAGAATTCTACCTACACTGTAAAGTCTGTGTCAAATCCACTTTGAAAATAGTTTTGTTCCTTTTTTCCCACACATTCCCTTCCCCCAATAGCATAAAATGTCTACTGCTTGGAGTCCCATTAACATATTGTATATCTCCAGTGTAAACATGATATATTGATTCATATTTTATCTTTTTGGCCATTTGTCTCACCTTCTCTACTAGATAATGAAACGATATATAAATTAGTTAACTATTTAGCATCTGCTATGTGCCAATTTATGCTTACTTGCTGGTGTTTTTGTTGTTGCTGCTGTTAAATAAAAATTTGAAGAAGGAAAGTAATAATTATAGTGATAATAATAATAATAACAATAATAATAATAATAGAAAGTAGATAAAGGTAAATTTCAACTCAATGTAAGTTCTCTCTCGCAATCATAGGTGTTAGAAGGAAAGCAATAGTGTCTCACTATCACAGTAGTTTTTTCAACAAGATGTTGAAAATAAAAGTCTTTTATGAGGAACAATAGGATCATATTACCTCCAAATTTTCTTTCAATTACTGTATACAGGGCTTTGAATACAGATGTATTAAGTAATTTTTAGTTCTATTTATTTGAGTTGGTTTTGTATCAGGCTAAGTACCTAGTACAGTCCCTACGCAGTTAACAACAAATAGCAAGATCTGTGTAACTAAACAAAGGTAAACAATGCAAACTAATTTATATCTCACTACACTGTATGGCTTCCTTTATGCTGGAATCCTTTATGTGGAACTCATATGAGCTCACTATTGAATTTGTGGGGATAAGAATCAATTCTCTCATTTAGAAAGAAGAAGCTATGTAAAATTTTGCCCCAGATTCTTTACTTAAAATAGTTCCCAGTACAGAACATTTTCTTTCTATTTTTCTTCTCACTCCAGCTGCCTAAAAATCTTTTTTTTCTCCCTTGCTTTCGTTTTATGAATTATTCTGTATCTGGCCTTAACATAAGATTTCATGAAACAATAGAGATATCTCTGTCTCTCTAGATGTACCTATATTCTGATGAAGATGTTGGAATAAAAAGTAAAACATAAATAGGCTGAAAAGTACTGACTTGGAGATAATTCTATGATATTTATTTTTAAAATTTAGTTGAAAATTAACATAAATTTCAGGTAACCTACTTGACATATTATTTTTTTAATGTTCATTTATTATTTTTGAGAGACACAGAGCATGAATGGGAGAGAGGCAGAGAAAGAGGGAGACACAGAATCTGAAGTAGCTCCAGGCTCCAAGCTATCAGCACAGAGCCCAACACAAGCTCGAACTCATGAACCATGAGATCATGACCCAAGCCAAAGTCAGACCCTTAACCAACTGAGCCACTGAGGTGCCCTGACATATCATTTTAAGTTAATAACTAGTTATTCTTGTCTTATAAAGCATACATAAATATTTTTACAACATGTTATAGAGCTATTTTTCCCCTGGATGAAGTTTGCATCTTTAACAGAAAATATATTTTGATAATTCCTTATTTCAGAACATATATCAAATCAGATTGGGTTTCTTCCCAATTAAACTAGAGCATGTACATTTTCTGATTATTATAGTTAAAATTTCACAGTTATTCACTCCCTCCTTTGAAAGATTATATATTAATGCCCTTTGCTATGTAACTTGTCTGCCTTCTATAAAAGGAGTATACTTCTCTATTCAATTGACTTTAGGCTTGGCCATGTTACTTGCTTTGGCCAATAAAATATGAGCAAAAGTGACAGTGTATCAGTTCTGAGTAGAAGCTTTAATAGTCACTGCATATGTTTGTCAGTTTCTTATTTCTGCCCTTGCCATGAAAGAACAGTATATATTCAGAGAGGTTGCTCCTTCCACCTTGGTTCCAAAATGAGAAAACATGAGGAGCAGACCCACAATCCAAGATCAAAAACTTGAGTCTGACACATAGCCTTGAGTAGAACCATAGCTGACCTGAAGACAGTTTTGTAAAAGAGAAAGAAGATTGCTGCTGTAAGCCACTGCAATTTGGGATTACTTGACTAACACAAAGAATTTAGATATAGTGATCGCTTTATTAAATATCTACTAAAGACAATCCTCACTATCTAAGACCTGACAAACATTTGGCTGAGATCCAAATATATCCAAATATAGCTTATATTGATAAATTTATCTCTGGTTGGAATATTTAAAAATCCAACAAATTATGTTTTTAGGCTTACTGCCTTTAAAATTTTTCCTGGAGACTTCTACTTCTTTGTAGATGGAGTAGACATACTTGTCTCTAGTTTTCCCACTAAGTACAACTGAAAGCCTGCACATTCTATACAAAACAAAGATAAGAAGGCTCTGAAAGATGGGGAGAAGAAAATAGATTGCTCAAGGACCTCAGAAATGAGGATCAACAGGGTTTAGTATCCTAGGTTTTCTTTTTGCCTCATAGATCCCAGACTTGAAGCTGAAGAAACAGGCAACAAGGAAATACTGAAGAACACAGGCAGAAAATTCACAATGAAAGCCTGTTTTCTCTAGTGAAAGGGGCAGCATAGCAAGACAGAAGTTTTAGATAATAATTGCTTTAGTCCAGCTAAATATCATAGAAAAACTGTGGCCCTACTCCAGTCACACAAGCAAATGCTGAGTGGAGAATCTGGACTTCCACACCTACAAGGCTGTCATGAGGCAACTCAATATTTCCACTGGGATGATGTCAGAGAATGCCAAACAGGGAGATGGAAATTTCACCACTGATGGATGGTAACAAAAAGGCCACCTTGCCCCCTCTCCACTAGAATACTGTCAAAGGAGACCTAGAGGAGAGTCAAAGGTTTACCATTGCCCAGTTGTAATGAGGTTGCTCTCACCATAAGGCCAGTGGAACCCCCAAGAGGATCACCCCATCTAGCAGCACTAAGAACTTTCCTTGCCCTTGAATGCCACCTCAAATATAACAGTATACACTGGTTGAAATTAAAATGGAAGATATTCGTTAAATGCAGACACTTATCAAAGGAAAGCAAGAGTGACTATATTAACATCAGATAAAGAAATTTCAGGGCAAAGAAAATTACAAGAGACAGAGAGGAACATATATAATGATAAAAGTTTCAATCTACCATGCAAAGAGGAAACAGCCATTATAATTGTGTGTGTACAAAACTATTGCTGAGCTATAAAATATGTAAAACAAAACCTGAGAGAACTGAAATGGAAAACAAAGGAACATGTTCACAATTATAACTGGAGACCTCAACATCCCTTTTTCAACTACAACTAGAAAGAAAATCAGCAGTTACTTAGAAGAGTTTAATGACATCATTAATCAACAGGATGTATTTGGCATTTATAAAACATTCCACCCCAAAATAGTAGGAAACATGGCCTTTCCAAGTTTCCATGGAGCATATACCAAATATATCATATCTTGGGTCATGAAATAACCTCAAGAAATTTTAAAACTTGAAATCATACAGAGTGTGTTCTCTGACCACAATGTAATCAAACTAGAAATCAGTAATAGAAAAATAATGACAAAACTTGAAACACTTGAAAATTAAGTCACGTACTTTTAAATAATCCAGGACTCAAAAAAGAAATTTTAAAGGAATTTTAAAATGCATTTAATTAGGGGCACCTGGGTGGCTCAGTTAGTTGAGCATTGAACTTTGGCTCAGGTCATGATCTTGCCGTTCGTGAGTTTGAGCCCCATGGGGGGCTCTGTGCTGGCAGCTCAGAGCCTGGAGCCTGCTTCAGATTCTGTGTCTCTTTCTCTGTCTGCCCCTCCCCAGCTTGTGCTCTGTCTCTCTCTGTCTCTCAAAAATAAACATAAAAGATTTAAATGCATTGAATTAAATGAAAATACAACATATGAAATTTTGTTGGTCACAGCTAAAGCAGTGCTGAGAGGAAAATTTATAGCACTAAATATATACATTAGGAAAGAACACATCTAACTCTTGATGTCAGCTCAGATCATGATCTCACGGTCATGAGACTGAGCCCTGTCTCAAGCTTGGTGCTGAGCATGGAGCCTGCTTGGGATTATTCTTCTCCCTCTCCCCCTGCCTGTCTGCTCACACACATGTGTTCTTTCTCTCTCTCTCTCAAAATGAACGTTTTTTAAAAAGCATACATCAGAAAAGAACAAACGTCTCAATACAACATTCTAAGCATACACCTCAAGAATACAGAAAAAGAAGAGCAAAATAAACCTGATGAGAACTGAAAAAATAAATAATGAAGAGAAGAAATAAGTTCAAGTGAAAACAGGAAAACAATAGAGAAAGTCACTAAAACTTTAAGTTAGTTCTTTTTTTTTCTCTCTTTAAATTTTTTTTTTATATATTTTTTGAGAGAAAGAGAGAGAAAGTGTGAGCAGGGGAGGGGCAGAAAGAGGGAGACACAGAATCTGAAGCAGGCTCCAGGCTCTGAGCTGTCAGCACAGAACCCGACGCAGGGCTCAAACTCACGAACCACGAAACCATGACCTGAGCCAAAGTTGGACGCCTAACTGACTGAGCCACCCAGTGTCCCTAGGCTAGTTCTTTTTAAAGTCCAATCCAATTGAGAAATCTCTAGCAACACTGACAAAGAAAAAAATAAAGATTACACACAATTACCATATCAGAAATGTTATGGGATATTATTACAGACACTGTAGACTTTAGAAGGATAATAAGTGCATACTCCAAATAACCTTATTTACATAATGTGACAATTGACACAAAATGGACTAATTCCTCAAAGAACACAAATAACCACAACTCACCCAATATGAAATAGATAAACTGAATATCTCTGTAACTACTAGGAAAATTTAATTTGTAATTTTAAAAATTCTAGGAAAGAAATCTCAAGGCCCAGACAGTTTTACTGGAAAACTCCACAAACATTTAAAGATGAATTAACACCAATTCTATAACATCTTTTTAAAAAACAGAATAAAAGGGAACACTTCCCTATTCTTTTTATGATATTGGTGTTACTCTGATACCAAAACTAGACAAAGAAAGTACACCAGACAATAGAGGTGGGGGAAATAAAGACCAATAGTTCTCATAAATATAGACACAAAAATCCTTAAAATATTAGCAAGTAGAATTGAGAAAATATAAATAAATATTATTTTCATGGCCAAGTATCCTGGGATAGCAGTCTAGTTCAATATTTGAAAATCAATCAATACAATCTACTATATTAATCTGCTAAAGAAGAGGTGCCTGGGAGCTCAGTCCATTAAGTATCTGACTTTGGGTCAAGTCATGATCTTGCTGTTCACAAGTCTAAGCCCTGCATAGGGCTCTGTGCTGACAGCTCAGAGCCTGGAGCCTGCTTCGGATTCTGTGTCTCCCTCTCTCTCTGCCCCTCCCCCATTCACCCTCTGTCTCTGTCTCTGTCTCTGTCTCTGTCTCTCCCTCTCGGAAATAAATGAACATTAAAAAAAATAGGTTAAAGAAGAAAACTTGCATCATCATATCATCCAATCCAGAAAAAAACCTCACTGTGATTTCTATGCCTATTGATTGAGTGTAAGTCCAAGTTGGGGAACAAAATTATTTATAGCATGCTACATCAGTTTTCCAAGGCAAATAAAAAAAATGTTTTAGATAATGTTCAAAGCAATAGGAAAATGATGACTTATAATTCAAAGTCCCCTTGGAGTCTTAGTAATAGTCTCTTTGTTAATGAGTTATTTTGGATCATTCATACATGTATATAAGGTGAGACAGACAGAGAGAGAGCGAGAGAGCAAGTGAGCGAGAAAAAGACAGAGAGAACACCAACAACCATTTTAAATGGAAAATGATAGCATTTAAAAAATCTTGGTGAAATGTTGATGAAGAAGGATACACGGATATTCCCTTGTACTACATTTGCACTATTTAAGTAAAATTATTTACAAATTCTTCAAAAGTGATATTTTGAAACTAAAACGTTTCGAAACTTTTCTCAAATTAAGATTTATTCAGGGATAAAGGTGAGAGTAGGTATCGCTAGTTGTCTATAGGTAAACAGAATAAGGCTTATGTTGTTAATGCTTATTTACACATAAAGATATCTTCAGGAGGATTAAAATTTCAAGCATTTTACTGGTAGGGACAGTCTTCCCTATAGGTTACAAAAAAAAAGAAGAATTACTAACAGTAGAAATTTCACGCTTAAGAGTAATACAAGATACACAGAAGCTGGGAACAAAGGTAGTGTCACATTGGCATTTCAACATTCCTGTCCATCCAAGAATAGAGAATCCCTGAATCACTCTGACAGAACATGGAGTCTTTATGTCTTCTGCAGTGACTTTCTCATGTGTGTATAAGTAATGCTATTTTTGTAGGGAGAAAATGGAAACCCCAATAAATAAGAATGGGATTATAAAATGCATAATGCAAAACTGACACTGAATTAAAGAAATCAGGTAACTGGGGGCACCTGGGTGGTTCAGTCAGTTGAGCGTCGAACTTCGGCTCCGGTCAGAGCCTGGAGCCTGCTTCAGATTCTGCCTCTCTCTCTCTCTCTCTCTTTCTCTCTCTCTCTCTCTCTCTCTCTCTCTCTCTCTCTCTCTCTCTGCCCCTCCCCTGCTTGTGCTCTGTCTCTCAAAAATAAACAAACTTAAAAAAAAAAAAGAAAGAGAGAAATCAGGTATCTGCAGCATACATTCTGAACATGGGAAAGCAAGCTCATTTCCTAAACCAACTCAGGAAAATTATATTTATTTATTTTATTTGTTTTTTAAAGCTTATTTACTCTGAGAGAGAGAGAGAGAGCGTGTGAGTACATGTGCACAAGTGGGGGAGGGGCAGAGAGAGAGAGAGAGAGAGAGAGAGAGAGAAAGAAAGAGAGAGAGGGAAACAGAGAATCTCAAGCAGGCCCCATGCTGTCAGCATGGGACTTGAATTCAGGAACCATGAGATCATGACCTGAGCTGAAACCAAGAGTTGGATGTTTAACTGACTGAGCCACCCAGGCGCCCCCAACTCAGGAAAATTTTTAAAAAGGAAAATAATGATTCACTCTATTGGACTTGTCCATCTTAAAATTCACATATAAGCCAAACACGGAAAACAGAAATTTAATGCTTGGGATTTTTCTAAACTTTGATTTTTAAGGAAAATTTGTAAACTAGTAAACAAATGACCTTTGATTATGCCTCACCAATCTGGACATAGGCCACCAATTTTATTTTTGGATTCTGGAGAGTAATAAGAAAAGAAGGAAATATTTCCAATTTTAGTTGGCTTCCTTTTTATCATAACTCCCTACTGTATTCAGAAAATTAAGACCACTAAACTCTGAGATGTTCAAAAGATATTAGAAATAAGTGAATTATCAGAACTAAAGAAACACTGTCCACAGAAGAGCTACCATATTATATAAGGTTTAGACCCTGAATGGAACAGGTAGCAGGGCAAGCTGAAATCTGCAAGTAAGAATAATTTTAATAATGTTTCAGTCTCTTACATAGCAACTGAGTTTGGGGGATTTTCATTTGCTTGTTAACACGTTTCTTATTTTTCTAAAGTCTATCTCACTCGTAATTAAATGTGTTCCTCCTCATCTTTATCAGAAGTCATTTCCCTGTTAAACTGGTGAAATTATTTCCATTCCAGACTTTAACTCTCATACGTCACTTTGTACCAAGTTAAAAAAACAAACACCAAAAACCAAAAAACCTAACCTAAAATAAACTGGACCACCACTCTAACCTTGATTTATGTTTAGAGCTTTAAACAAAAAGTTTGCATCTGTTACCCTTAAAGTCTGTAATTAGTAGTTGAACCACACAAAGAATTAACATGATGTCATGTCTAGACAACATGTAAATTAATATGAAAGCAATTGATTTACCAAGTCTATACTAATACAAATTAATCTGAATTAAGTTTAATCCCAGTTATTAACTGATTAAGTGGGGCTGTTGGTAGCTACAGAATGGTGATTTCCATCTGTGAATTTTAGGGACACAACTTAATCACTGATTCTGTATGGAGAGATACAGCATAGACCATGACGGTTCTCAGCACAGAAGAGCCAGAGAAGCAAAACTGAAATATACAATTTAAAAACATGTAGGAAGCTTTTCTTAAGTGTCATAATTAACTTTTGGCAAAGGGGATGTTTCAGGCATGTTGACTCTGGCTGTGACTGGCACACCATCCCTCTTATAAAGTGCATTCATCTGTTCTGAAGGAGAATTTGCTCTTGCTTTGAGCAAACATGAAATCAAAATTGCCAATATGTTCTTTCTTTTTTAGCAGAATTATTACAATTTACTGTGGGCAGAAAACACATCATTATTAAGCACTAATCCCCGTGAAAGATATTTGGACTTTGGGATAATAATACTCCCAAATCTTCAGAGCAAATCAACAGGTGTGTACTCTCAAATTAGAGGAGGTTGTTATTCAACCATCTCATATCTATTGAGAGTACCAGAAGTATGTTTTATTTGTCCCATTTACTAAAAACATATTTATTTTTCTTTAAACATTATGGGTCCTCCTCAAGTTTTTTTGTAAGTATTGTTCTTTGTTTTGCTTTGCTATTTTTTAAGAAATATTTGTTCAAGTAAAATTAGCTTGCACTCATTTTAGAATGCTAACAACTCAACACTAACATCATCATAATATAACAAAAATGTTGGTTTCGCTTCCATTAGCCAGCTCCCATAACTGCATTCATAGTATTTTTCAGATAATTGGAAACCAAGAACAATCCTATCAGATGATGAAAAAATATTTTCTTCTTTTTGATTTGGTGTTCATGTTCACTTAGTTTGCCAGAAAACTCTATAGCTTATGTTGGAACAAAATTCAGGAGTGTTTTAGGACTATAATATACAGAAGTTTGATAATTAAAAAGCAACTATGTAATATCAGAACGAGGGTCATTGTATTTATATAGACTCTTTTATAGACATCCTACTCATTGTCATAATAACTGAGGCTGTCATGACCATGGTCTGTGCCTCGCATGAAGCCCTAAACAATTCTGACAGGCTGCAGCTCATTAAGGGACAGTCATTTTGTTGAAATGTCTATCAGCTCGCAGGGATGCACCAGGATGAATAGGCCCGAAACAATAGGCACATTTGTTAGAGCAGTAGCTTCCCTAATACATGATGAGACAATCAAGCCAAGCTGCCTTCGGCACAAAGACATAATTAATCAAATGGACAAATGGTTCAAAAATTGCTCTAGTATATTCTGTAGTGGACAGAGGTTTCCATGGAAACATTGGCGTTTGCATCACAGTTAATGACCATTCTGTACAATGAAGGCTCTCCCTTCACACACACTTCTTTCCCCGCTCTCCACCACGCCTGCTCTCCCCACCGTTCCAACCATTAAAAAACACAACCTGGAGAAAAACAAACAAAACAGGGAGAACGAAGAAGCGGAAAGGAGAACCTTGAGTATCTGATTTCCCTTGCAGAAAATCTCATAGTGCTATTTCAGCACTTATAAAAGTGACTGTGAATTTTTTATTGTGATCCCAATACTTAAAAATAATCCATATGTAGGAAACCAGCCTTTAATCATGACATTTAATACTATTAAATAATGACACTGGCTTCCCTGTAGTGTTTACAGATACAACTTAGTTTACTGTGATTACGTAAAATATATTAAAAAAATTAAATTGTAACATGTCTAAAATGTTAAATACGAATTTAGTACAGCCTTGTGATAAAGGGAGATGTAAAGTTTATCTTTAGTCTCTGGAGAATGACATGTAAATGTAAGGTATGGTTCTGAGACATATTAAGTAATATTTGATCAGGAGAAGAACAAACACTACTTTGTACCTAATAGAACATATTCTTTATAGGTAACCATTTATTTGTCTTTGAAGGTAGTTTCTTGTTACTTTACAATGGCTTTTGAGGTTTTAATCATTGCTCCCCATCTTCCCCTCCAAAAATAGCTTATCAGGGTTTTCTTTCCAATCACAAAAAGGGCAATCTTTTAGAAGTGTCCTAATAAATGCAATATTCTCCATCTTGATAGTTTAAGAAACACAAAAAATTGTTAAGTTCATGCCCATTAGGGGGGTCTTGTGTAGTACTTGAAACCAGAGTTTGATTCTTTGGAAAATACATAACAGGGTAGTTTCTTGAAATTTTTTTCTCTAATTGTATTTTTCCCTTTTCCCTTTCTCTTTAAAAAACAAAAAACAAAAAACAAAAACTTTTTTATATCTCTGTACAGGCTGCAGAATGCCTTTGTAGTGTCCCTTGAAGATATCTTCCCTTCCTGGTATTTAAACTTTTATTTCTAAAAGCCTGTGATAATGGAATCCTTTGCTGGTGGGAAGCATGAAGAAAGTTTTGAGGTTTTGCAGTGAGGGTGAGTTGGAGGACAAGCACAGCAAAAGAGAGTTGGTGATATTTTCAAGACTTAAAAGGAGAGACAGGTCCCCTAGTCCTGAAAAAATGAAGAGCACAGACCACTATCTGGGGAACGATGGTTACCTATGTTTCAACTTAACTGGGCTAAGGGATGCCCAGAGAGCTGGTAAGACAGTCCATCTGAGCGTGCCTGTTAGAATACTTTGGAAGAGATTAGCATTTGAACTGGTGGATTGAGTGAAGATGATCCCCCTCTCCAATGAAGGTGGGTGTCATTCAATCTCCTAAGGGCGTGTACAGAACAGAAAGGCAGAGAAGGGACAAATTTGCTCTTTTTACTTGAGCTGCGACACCCATTTTCCCCTGTCCTCAGACATGGGAATGCCTGGTTCTTGGTCCTTTGGCTCTCAGGCCTTTGGGTGGGGACTGAATTATACCACTGGCTTTCTTGGTTTTCCAGCTTGCAGATAGCAAGCAGGTCATGGGACTTCTCAGCTCCTTAATTGTGTGAACCAATTCCTATACTCTCAATCTCTCTCTCTCTCTCTCTCTCTCTCTCTCTCTCTCTCTCTCTCTCTCGATAAATGGATAGCTATAGGTATACTATTATATCTATATAGAAATATATAGTTATGTCTGTTATCATATTAGTTCTGCTAATATCGTAACTGCTAAAATATCATGTTAGTTCTGTTTCTCTGGAGAATGCTGACATACACTGGGCAACACAAAGAGAAAACTTCCAAATTCAGAGAAGATTAGTTACATGGTGCACTTAGAGAGGTTGGAGCTAAAGACTCAGTCTGGTAAAGATTTGTTTACCTGTGTTCTGTTAGAAGCCTACTTTCAAAGAGCTATGTAAGGCTGAACGCTGAGCATTCCTGCAGTTACCAAGAATGATGGACGCCCACGAACCTTTATATGACTTTCCTGTATCAAATTGATACTCCATATTCTTATGCTATCCTAGAATCAACAGAAATCAAATCATTACTTAATTTATATACAAAAAAATGCTATTTCTTGCACATCTAAATATGTGACTTTTATCATTGTGCCAAGGACTGACTAGAGAGAAGAATGAATGAGAACACCTACTTAGTCCTTACTAAGGCAGAAAAAAGAACATGGACACAGACAGGTGTTCAGTTAAACTACCTGGTATGGGCTTAAGCAAGGGACTATTTTTTTAATAAACATTTTACTGAATTCTAAGATATGCATAGAAAAAGTACACAACACATATGTAGAATATAGCATAAGAATATCCTAGAAGCTTCCTAGTTCACTCTGCCAATTATGACTCTAGCAAGGGTAACCACTATCTAGACTTCTATTACCAGAGTTTAATTTTGCCTGTTTGAAGTTCTGGATTCTATATTTTGGGATGATATGTACTCTACGTATACATTCAGGATGGAATCACTACATAAATACAAAACGAATAAGTTGATAACAGAAATAAATAAAAAGAATAGGAAAGTAAATAAATTAGAATAGTTATTCGATTATATGACCAGTTTCTGTCTATCGAGCAATTTAATGTAAGTACCTGCCCTGTTTGCTTACATGACACACTGCCCTGGTTCACTTTATTCCACAGGGACAAGACTATCTCTACATGGACTCATGGCTGGGTGATCCTAGCTATTTATCCAAGGTTACACAGTCTCTTTAGGACTCAATCCTTTCTATTGTAAGAGGAATAGTAACATCATGATGCCATTAGAAAAATAATAAAATAACATATCATGAACACTTTGAATACTTTAGGCTCCACACAGTGAAGCTGTGGATAAACACATATTTATTATATTTTTGGTTAGAATGAAAAACTATCCTACCATTGTACAAGAGAATGTGAAAAAACCTACCACAATTATAGTTGTATTTATTACTCTTTGATCCAGCAGTCCCAATTCCAGAAATCTATCCCAAAGAAATACCTTCTCATGTATGAGAAACATATAAAGTGTACAAGGTTATTCACACATCATTTTTATTACAGTAGAGACACTTATGAGTCCAAAGGATTAGAGACATCCAAGAGTCCAAATTTTTGTTTGAATAAACTATGGTCTATCCACACAGTAGAATTCTATGCAGTTGTGAGAATGAATGAGAAGACCTCAACAAAACAATTTCTAGGATATTTTTAAGTGAATAAATTGATGTTTAGAATTATATATATGGTATGCTACTGGCATGTAAGAAGGGGAAAAATAAGCAAATATTTACATTTCTTTGTATTTGCATAAATCATCACTGAAAAGAGAAACATGAAGCTTAGAATGAGGGCAGAATAGAGTTGATAGAAATGGAGCTGAGAGGGACTTTTTGACACTTTTAAAAAATTATTTTGACATAATTTAGGCTTACAGAAAAGTTGAAAAATAATACACAGGTTGCTATTTCTCCAAGATTCCCCCCTCAAAAAAATTAGTCAAAATACAGATTTTATTCAGATGATGCCAGTTTTTTCAAATGTTCATTTTCTGTTTTAGAATCCAACCAAGAATTCTCTTTAATTCACTTGTTATGATGCATCAGTTTTTCCCAATCTGACAGTTCCTCGTTCCCCAGCCTACCCTCCCCCCACCCACCCACTGCCGACTGTATAAGACTTGTGAAGAGTACTTGTCAGGTATTTTGAAGACTGTACCTTAATTTGGATTTGCATTATGTTTGTTCACAATTATCTTAAAGGTATGCATTTTGGGGAAGAACATCACAGACAACGCACCCTCCTTAGAGCATCATTATCAGGGGGCACATATAACATGTCTCATTACCAGAGATGTTAATGTTGATCATTAAAATAAGATGGTGTCTGAAGGTTTCTTCACTGTAAAGTCACTCCTTTCCCTTTGTAAATACTGTTTTGAGAAAGATAATCTGAGATGAGACTGTAAAAATCTGTTTCTTCTTGTACTTTGCCAACCAATTTTAGCATTCACCAATGGATCTTGACTACAGCAATGATTACCATCGTGTTCTAATGGTGGTTTTTAATTTCCTTCAGTCATTCTATATTTATTAATTCTGTTTTTTTTAATAGGAGTCCTTCCTTCTCAACCTCTTATATATTTAATCATTTATTTATATCAGTATAAACTCACTGTTGATTTTACTTCCTTTCTGGTTCCATCATTTAAACTTCCTTTTCAAAATAAAACAAAACCCTTTTTTTAGTGGTTTTCTCAGTGTTTACAATATACATGTTAAAATTATGTAAATACCTCTTCAAATAACAATATATTGCTTTATGCATAGCACAAATTCATTATAACCTAGTATCCCAAACTCCCCTTCTTTTCCTTGTGACATTGCTGTTATTTATTTCACTCATTCATATACACATCAAAAATATTACTATTTATGCCCCAAACAGACTGTTGTCTTTTAGATCAGTTAAGAATAAGACAAATG
Source organism: Felis catus (assembly GCF_018350175.1). NCBI lineage: Eukaryota > Metazoa > Chordata > Mammalia > Carnivora > Felidae > Felis > Felis catus. The sequence goes on from NC_058380.1 coordinate 15,611,040, forward strand.
AAAGAATTTATTTTACCTTCATTTATTTCTTCTCTGATGCTCTCCTTTCTTTTTATGTAAATTCAAGTGTCTGATCTATATCTCTTTCCTTATGTTTGAAAATCTTCTTTTAACATTTTTTGCAGGGCAAGTCTGCCGTCTGGGAATTCTCCCAGTTTTTGTTTATCTGAGAAAGTATTTCTTTTTTACTTTGGAAGGATAATCTCAATGGATATAGAATTCATGGATGCCATCTTTTTCTTTCAACATTTTAAAGATCTCATTCCACTCTTGTTGCATTATTTTTTAAAAATGAGAAGTTTGCTGTAATTTTTATCTTTTTCTTTTGCATGGGAAGTGTTCCCTAATCCTTGGATTTCATCAATATTTTCTCTTTATCTTCTTTTTTTCCTGCAGTTTAGCTCTGTGATGTATATTTTGAGAATTCTGTTCTCTAAACTTCTGGTTCCATGGTTTGGTATCTGTCATTCATTTGGAAAGTTCTCAGCCATTATTATTTTGGCAAATATTTCTTCTGCTCCCTTCTGTCTTCTGTGACATTCTAATTATATGCATATTGCAACTTTTGATATTGTTCCATTCCATTCCATTCCATTCCATTCCATTCCATTCCATTCCATTCCATTCCATTCCATTCCATTCTCTCCTTTTTTCCTCCTTTTTTGGCTCTTTGCATTGCAATGTGAGAGGTTTTTATTTACTTATGTTCAAGTTCAGTGATTCTTTCCTCAGCCATGTCAAGTCTACTGATGCACCCATCAAAGGCAGTCTTCATTTCTAATATTGTTTTTCATTTCTAGCATTTCTTTTTTATCCTTTCTTATAGGTCCCATCTCTCTGATGATATTTCATTTGGTCTTGCACATTGCCTACTTTTTCCTCAAGAGCGTTGACCATATTAGTCATTGTTAATTAAAATTTCCTGAGATAATTCCAACATCTTTTTTATACATAAGCCTGGTTCTGATACTTGCTTTGCCTCTTCAGATGGTGTTTGTTCTTGCCTTTAAGCATGCTTTGTGAATTTTGTTGAGAGCAGACATATTGTACAAAGTAATACTAACTGATGTAAACAGACCATTAGTATGAGGACATACGTTAATATGTCTAGGAGTTTGGGTATAGTTAATGTTTCTTTTAGCTGTAAGCACCAGAGGCTCTGCATTATTCTGGTGATCTTGTTTTTCTCCCCTCTTGGCTTTCAATTTCCCTTTTTACCATTTTTAGAGAGAGCCTGTGTCCTGGAGCCCTTTTTCTATAATCTACCTTTATTACTTCTGGAGGTTTGTTGGTATTGTGATAGATTGTTGAGAAAAAAGGGGTATGCTCTAATCTTCTGATTGTCTTTTAATGGGCCTGTCTTGGGGATTTGGCCTGTGAAGTATTTCTGCTTCTCCTCCAGGGGTAGAGCTTTGATCACTCCTATCCACTAGTCTCTTCTCCAGCTTTAGTGTTTCTAGTATATTTCCTTGAAGCCCTCTTCCTTGTTGACTGTGGCTCCTCCCTGGCCATGACATGGAGGTAAGATCGGTCTAGAATGGAGTGTATTTTCTTTCCCCAAACTGGGATACATATCCAGATTTGCCTTCTAGTGATGTCCTCCATCCTAGAGATTAGGTCTTTTAGAGAGGAAGGGTCTGGGAGAGCTTCACAATACCTACTGCCCTCTTTCACTGTCAGAGCCACTTAAGAAGCTTTCTCAGATCTCCCAGTGAAAACGTGGTGGTGTTCTTGGAGGAAAAGCCTGGGAAGGTACTGGGATCCCCTCTAACTCCCCTAGAGAAGCCTCTAGGAGCTTCTCACTTCCTGTAGTCTCTACACAGTCTGGCAATTCCTAATCCACACTACATAAGTGGTCCTTGACTGGCAGTTCCTACTCCAGGTAAGCCAATCTCAAGAGCTTTAGCTTTAGCTCTCTGGAAGCACCTAACAATCCAGTTTTGGGGAATGCAGTAATGATTTCCAATCTTTTTCCATGTTGGGCTGAAACCCGAAGTCTTCAGATTCATGGATATGTATTTTATTTGGGGGTAAAATCTAATACTATTACCATTTATTTTCTTGCTCAAATTATTTCAGCCTTGGTCCTTGAGAGCTTTTTTAAAATTTGGCTCTGGTGTTCCTTTGACATTCCCCCTTTCTTCCTCTATCACGGAGATCTCTGACTGTATCTAAAATTTGTTTGTTCTAGTATTCATATAAAGCAGTTTGATAATATGTCTCATAGGTACAGGTGAAACAAGTTTACCAACTGGAACGCATTATCCCTTTAGTTACTTTGGTCTTAAGTCTTGGATTATGCAGTCAAACCACTGTTTTCCAGATTCTTAGGTTGATTTTTTTCTTCCCACTCACTTCACTGTGTTAATCTCATTCATCTGTAGCCTCCTTAGTCACATTCTGCATTCCATCCTCGGTGATTTCTGTACACCTGTCTTCCAGTATATGGATTCCTTCCTTACCTGTACCCGGATTACTATTAAGCCTATTGAAGACATTCCTTCTCAATGTGGTATGCATTTTTGTTGTTTTCATTGGAATCTGTATTATAATTCCTAAATTTAACCACTTATCTTACATGTTGTCTATTTTTTCCCTTCGAGACTTTAACACAATCATTGTAGTTATTTTAAATTCCCTCTCAGGTACTTCCAACATGTCTGTTACATTTGAGTTTGGTTTTAACGATTGCTCTGTTTCTTAGGAATGTGCTGTTTTTTCTTACTTTTGTGTATGCTTTCTAGTTTATTCTTTTTTAAAAATTTTTTAATGTTTATTTATTTTTGAGAGATAGAGAGAGAGACAGAGCATGAGCAGGGGAGGGGCAGAGACAGAGGGAGAGAGACATAGAATCTGAAGCAGGCTCCAGGCTCTGAGCTGTCAGCACAGAGCCCGATGTGGAGCTTGAACTCTCAAACCATGACATCATGACCCGAGCTGAGGTCGGATGCTTAACCGACTGAGCCACCCGGGTGTCCCTTGTTTATTCTTGAAAGATGTACATCTTGTGTAGGACAGATGAGATTATAGGAAATAGTTTTCCCACTTGGAAATGGTCATGCTTTTCTTTCTGCCAGGACTTTGATGGGGGAACAATTTATTTAACCTACCAAACCTGATTTTTTTTAGATTTATTGTTGCTATGGTTACTGTCAGTGTACCACAGGTTTCAAATTCTTCTAGTAATACTGTGTGTTTAGGGTAGGGGTTTTCAGAGGACTTTTCATTTCAGCGCTTGCTACACGCTGAGCCCCAGTGATGGTCTGTCTTTTGCAAATTACTTGTTACTTGATGCTTCTTTTCTTGGAGCGTGCGCTTGGGGATGGGTGCCACAGGTGCAGTTGTCCCCTACTGTTCTGATTAAGTCTTTGTCTTAGGCACTATATCTCTGCTTCTCAGTCCTGTAGCTGGCTTTGCAGTTCTGAGTCCAGAAGATCTTTATGCCCCTCCTCCAGGGTTTCAAGTTTCTTTTTTCTTCTTTCCTTCCCCTAGCTGCAATGGGTTTTCACCAGGGCGCCATGAGCACCAGTGTGTGTTAACCATCCCCACTACGCATTTAGGTGTCTTAGTTTTGTAGGGAAGACAGAGGATAAATAGCCCCCACCACCCCAGGAGCTACTGTTGCCCTCCTCCAGTTCTGGGTCACGAGGGAGACTTTCTCAGAAATGAACCAAAATTCTCTGGGTCCTCAGTTGGCAGACCTCCCAGTATTTGCAGTTCCCAGGGTCTCCACCCACCTGCCAGTGCATATTCCATCTCCACCAATTTTCCAAAATCCCCAGCTGGTTTGCCAAGGATGGACAGATGACCTCTTCTTACTGTCCATCTGCATCCTTTCCTGGTAAGCCACTACTCTTATCTTGTGTTTCCCTGAATGCTCCTGTCTTTTTTCTTGGATTTTTTGGAGCAGTTGACTGCCTTGGAACTTCATCACTCGAATGGGCTCAGGAAAAGTTGTGAACTTGCTGTTGCGTGTATACATTTTTATATCACTGTGAATTTTCAACCATGCAAATGTATTGAAAATTTTAAAAAGAAAAGTGCAAAACAATGTAGTAACTACTCAAAACTCTTGCATGTGAGAAGCAATCTGTTCAAGAAGGTATAGTAATAGGGCTTGATAAATCATTCGTATAGGTGACTATGCTCAACTGTAGAGGAAAAGCTAATACTAAAATTCTCCATGCCTGAGCTTGAACTCTAAAAACCTCACTTTTGCTAAAATTAAGAACAACAAATAGTCAGCAGAGCACATATTCAGATTAGAAGGCATGCAATGACACAATTGTTTCCAGGTGCTAATGGAATTTTATGATACCCTTTGCTTTCAAATTTGAATTAAACTGCACTTCTGTACTGAAACGTCATTTTTATTTATGACATAGTTATGCACTAATAGCCTTCCTACCTTTGGTGGTAATCTTATTTGCCTGGCCATATAAATTGTTCTGTTTATTTTTTGATTTTTATTACTCTGAAGATTCTTTCATTGAACTTTGTAACTATTTTATTTATAACAAATTTGCTTTCCTTCTAGGAATTTATTCTTCTCCATACACACTCACAAACACTTGCGGATGCTTTTATTGAAATGAGTTCATATGTATGTATATATAATATCCACATATATGTATAATATATTGCATATTTTCCTACCTGTGATACATTTTAGCCACTCTGAAATTCTCATATATATACTTTAAGATATTTATACATATCTTTTAATAAAATTTATCATGTGCTCAACCTCATTGTTGATGCTGGAAATTTGATAGATTTCACTTATTTTACAAATGAAAAATGTAAATAAACAAAGCTAGGTATAAAGGAAGTGCTTTGTTCCACATTTACTCATTGGATTGCTTGGGAGCTAAAACTAGAATGCAAACATTTGATGAATAACTTTTCTACAGTTTTCCTCTCGTCAAGGAACCAAGTGACGTATATTCTGAAAAGCACCCTTCTCTCAGCTCTACCAATTACCTTTTGTCTTAGGCTAATGTACTTAATTCATAGCACTGTGACATCCAGGATACTTTTTAATTACTGAAAGAAAAATAAATATGCACAACAGAATAAGCAGTCCCTGCCCATCCTTGCTTATAATCAAGTGGGCCAAGTTTACCATAGCAACATCCTGTGCATCAGACCTGTTTGCGACTCCTTATGATACTCTGGGAGCAAATTCTTTTCAATGGGCTAAAGATTGTTAGGCAGGCTGAGAGTTTGTAAAACTTGTGCTATTGTCATTAAGAAGAAAGTGAGCCTGTCTATTTGCAGATTCCATGGACTACTCTCTGTTCTCTTTGACCGTGGCTCTTGGATGTTAAGCACAGACAAGTCTCAGAGCTTACTGGCAGATGAGGAAATAATCATCTAGAACCTTTCAAGATGTGGTTCCTTTGTATCCAAGCCAGAAATGGAGAGTTAAACATGACTAAGAGATAGTCTAAATAGAAAACTGAAGAAGTATAAGCACTGCTTTGTTGAATACTTAGATTTTTTTTGAGGCATAAGAGGAAGTCAAAAACAAAACAAAAGGAATATTCACAGAGGGACAGAAAGAAGACCAAACCAGCTCAGGTGTGTCAAGAGGAAAGAGTTTCAATTAGAAAACAATATTCAGTATAACAAACAGAACGGGATGATTGGGATAGATGAGAATAAGTGATATAAAAGGGCCTTCATATTTTAGTAGCATGGTATAGATTCCAAATTTTAAAGGAGAGTATAGGATTTAAAGGAGAATATTCTTTTAATTTAATGAAAAAGGGCAAGGTACAGTTATCTTAGGGTTGAGCAGGGTTGATAAGAAAGTATTCCCGCCCCCACCTACCATTAGTGAGAGAAGTGGTAAAAAGTGTAAGCTTTGGAGTGCTCACAGGCTGCCAGAGTTAAACCTCAGTTCTGCTACCTACAAGTTGTGTATCCTTAGGTGTTTATTTAACCTCTCTTCCAGTCCTTTTTCTCATCTGTTAAATGGTAATGATATTTGTATTTATCTCATAGTGCTGTTTTGAAGATTATATAATAAAATATACTATTAACAAGTTTAATAGATTACTTATATGAAACTCTCAGAGTCATAGCTACCATGGAATTCAGAATTTGAAGTAATAAGGATCATATATATGTCACATAAAACCGATCATGGGTTCTGGAGAAGCCTACATGAATAAGTCTGCAGCAAAATACATGCACTTTAATACTGAATTGAATAAAGAAAATAAATAGCTTCTTGTGTGTACATTTCTGGTGTTGATGACAAGTAATACTTGGTCAGGAAAGGATTTCACCAATTGAAGTTCCAAAAAAATGTTTAGTTTTCAGAGTTTTTTGGGTATAAGATTTGTCTATAAATACCCTTCATCATCATCATCATTATCACCACTATCCAAAACGAGATGGGAAGGGATGATATCAGGATATCAAGTTTACCCTTGACAAAAAGGTGTCTGTAGTTAGACACCTGAAAGCATTCTGAGTAGTCACAATGATGTAGAAACCTCCTGTTTGGGTAAGTTTTGTTTTCATATCTTATAGTAACAGCCAAGACATTCAATGGAAGGTTAATAATTATTGGTTATAGCAAATCTTTGTCTTATTCCAGATCTTAAAGGGAATGTGTCAAAATTTCTTTATTAAACATATTATATAGCAATGTACTTTCCCCGATTAAAGTACCAGAAAGCTTGATGAAAATTCAGTCTATTAGATAATGTGGTTTATATGAATCGCAAAAGGCTAATTCAAGTATTTTTTTTCTACCAGTGGCTCTACATAATTTTGACAAATTGACAGCTGATTTCTGCTTTTTCTGAATTATTCTATACAAGAAACTAAAGTGGACTTCTGATTTTTAGTTCCACACGTAAGGAGTCTTCCACTCCTTCCTAACAACTAAAAAGCAGCCAGACTAAGACTCTAACAAATCTTGAATTTATAGGAGTGGAGAGTATGCAGGGCAAATCACTGCTGTTAAGACTGAAGAGGCAGACAGGTGAATACACGGAGTTGGGGGTTACTGGAGCAGAGACTGGGAGAGGAACAGTCATGGATACCTGTGCTGGGATAGGAAAATATGAACTGTAATTGAGGAATTGCTAGAGATACAGTGTAGACAAGGCTGAGAGTTAAAATCTTCATGAGAAGATGGGCAAGGGTGGGGGAGGTTCCCACAGTTTTGTGAACTTGACCAGAATCTCACCGGAAATACCAGAGAAAATTCCCCCTATGATTCTGGCAGGGGGAGGGGGAAAGGGACCATTTAAAAATACTCCAGAACACTCTAGTCTTTTGACAAGGTCTTTACTTAGGGAAAGTTGTTAAGTAGAGCCTAAGCTGCTGGGGTCTTATAACCTAACTGACCTGGGGATAGGAAATACCAAAATCCAGCTTACTCTACTATCCTCTCCCACATTAAGGGTAAGAAAAACCTAAGAAATACTGGTGAAGTACACATTCCAGAGACATAGGCTCACTAAAAGTCTGGGGCCTAACCATAGGACCATAGAACATTTCCCTTCCCCCTACCTCACCACCATATTGCTAATGGCCTATTTACAGCAATTCCTTTTACCTGTTACATCAGGGAGAGCTATCAAAAAAAAAAATTACAATGAATTCCTAATGGCAAAAATACCATTTGAAATGACAGAGCAAGCATAAGAACCAGACATGGCAGGGATGTTGGAATTATCAGACCAGGAATTTAAAACAACTATAATTAATACGCTAAGGGCTCTTTTGTTAAAGTAAATGGTATGTAAGAACAGATGGGCAATGTAAACAGAGAAATGGAAATTGTAAGAAAGAACCAAAAAGCAATGTTAGAGATAAAACAATGAAAACAAAACAAAACAAAACAAAAAACAAACCAAATCAGAAATTCAGAATGCCTTTGGTGAGCTTATTAGTAGACTGGACACCTCCGAGTAAAGAATCTCTGAGTTTGGGAAATCACAATAAAAACTTCCAAAACTGAAAAGCAAAGACTGAAAAAGAAAAAAAAAAAAAAGAAAAGAAAGAAAGAAAAAAAAATCCACTGACTGTAGAACAATTACAAGAGGTATAACATACAAGTAATGGAAATACCAAAAGAAGAAAGAGAGGAACAGAAGAAATATTTGAAACAATGACTGAGAATTTCCCCAGATTAATGTTAGATACCAAATCACAGATCTAGAAAGCTCAAAGAATAAGAAGCTGGATTAATGCCAAAAAACTAGAACTAGGCACATCACATTAAATCTACAGAATATCAAACATATAGAAAAAATTCTGAAAAACACAAGAAAAAAAATCTTAACCTATAGAAGGGCAATGATAAAAATTACATCCAACTTCTCAGAAAACTATGCAAACTAGAGTGAAATATTTAAAGTGTTGAGAGGAAAAAAAAAATTTTAACGAGGTAGGGGCCCCTGGGTAGCTCAGTCAGTTAAGCATGGACCTTCAGGTCATGATCTCAAGGTTTGTGAGTTCCAGCCCCACATCAGGCTCTCTATCAGCATGGAGGCATAGATCAGCTATCCTCCTTTCTCTCCGCCCCTCCCCATCTCATTCTGTCTCTCTCTAAAAAAAAAAAAAAAAAAAAGAAAGAAAAAAGCACTTAAAAAAATAAAGAAGGAAAAAGTATTACAAAAACTGTCAAATTCAACACTTTCAAGATCAGCAACTGTTGTGAAAAAGACACTGGTAAGAAAATAAAGGGTTAACCACAGGCTGGGAGAAAATATTTGCAAACCATACATCCAAAGAGGATTCATATCTAGCATATGTAAAGAATCCTTTTAATACAATATTAAGATAACAAAATTTAAATTGATCACAAGACTTGAAAGACATAAAAATATACAGATGATAAGTAAGCATATGAAAATATGCTCCACGGCACCAGTCATAGGGAAATGCAAATTTAAATCATGAGATAATACCACATAATTGCTAGAATGATTAACGTTGATAAGACTGACAAAGCAAGTGAGAATGTGGATCTATATGAAATCTCAAATATTATTGATGGGAATATAAAATAATGCTATCACTTTGCGGAGAAAAAACATTTTGATAGTTTAAGTTATACATAATAGTTTCATATGACCAAGTGATTCCAAAATATATGAAAACATATTTCTACCCAACATCTTCTATCTGAATTTTTAAAGAACTTTATTCATAATAGCCCAAACTAGACATAGCCCAAATGTTCTTTAAATAGTTAGTGGATTAACAAATTGTGGCATATTCATACAAACAAAATACTACTCAATAGTAAAAGAACGTAAACATAAGGGAATGATCTATTGATATACACAATACCATAAGTTAATTTAAAAACATTATCCTAAGCAAAATAAATGACATACCAAGACTACATATTGTATGATGCCATTTATATAGCATTCTAAGAAAGATAAAAATTGTGATACAAAGATTAATTTTTGCTAGGGGCTAGTAGTTGGGAGGAAGTTGCTGACTGCAAGAGGGCATTAAGGGAATTTGGGGATGACAGAGATTGGGTATTTCACACTTGGGGTGGCTACACAACTGTATACACTTGTCAAAACGTATCAAATTACACAGTTAAAATTGATGAATTTTATTGCATATAAATTATACTTCAATAAAACTCTCCTCCCACCTAATAAAAAATACAAGTATTTTCAGACAAACAAGGGCTGAGAGAATTCCTTTTCTGAATAACTGCACTAAAGAAACGTTGAAGGAAGTTTTCACATAAAACAAAAATGACGCCAAATGGACATTTAGATCTACACAGAGAAATGAAGATAGATGGAAATGGTAAATGCGTGGGTAAATATAAACTATTCTTTGCATTTTTAAAAAAATTATTTCAGAGATTCTTATTTGTTTAAAGCAAAACTAAACAATTTGCTCGAGGATTATAGCACTTGACAGACAATTATGGCAATAATAATAAATGGAATAGAAACACAGAAGGGTACGGTGGCAATGTTCTATTTGTTTTCAAGTGTCATGATTGAAAGTAGACTGTGATGGGTAAAAGGTAAATTTTACAAGCCCTGTAGCTGCCACTAGTGTTGGCACAGTAGAGATAAAATGGAAGACTAAAAACATAAAAAAATGAAAAATAAGGAAAAAAATTCTCAACACAAAATGAAGCTGAGAGAGAGAGAGAAAAAAAAGAAACAAAATACAGATGGAAAAATTAAACAACACTATGGTACACAAGTCCTACCTTACTGATAACTACATTAAATGTGAATTATCTAAGCTTGTCAAATAAAGCAGAGGCTGCCATATTGAATAAAAAAACAAAGCTATCTACAACTATGTATTCTATATAAAGGTAGAGATGAGTTTAAAATCTAAAGTCTGGGAAAAGATACAATATAAACAATAATTTAAAAACACTTAGGTGTTTATATTAATATCAAAAAAAGTACTTTAGCACAAAGAATAGTATCAGAGACGTTTCAAAGTGAAAAAAAGAAAAATTCTGCAAGAATATATAAGAATCCTAAAATGTATGCATCTTGTAAGATATTTTCAAAATTCATGGAACAAATATGGACAGGATTTAAAGAATAATAAATTGACAATTATGAGATTTCAATACTTATTAATGTTTAGAAATATTAAGTAAAAATCAAAGAATACTTAAGACTTGAGCAATTCTATTAACCAAATTGACATTTTAGAACATTATACTCAATAATAACATGTATCCTATTTAAATATACATTCTATTTAAGTGGACACAGAATGTTCATTAAGAGAGACTGCACCGGGAATAAATTTAAATAGATTAAAATCAGACTGTTCTACCTGAACACAATGAAATTAAATAGAAATGTATAATATAAGGTGGGGAAATCTCCATAATTTTGAGAATTAAAACTAAGTAACTTAAGGAGAAATCATAGGGTATAATAGAAAGAAAACATTTTTTATTGCTCTTATTTATTTTTGAGAGAGAGAGAAACAGAGAGAGAGAGAGAAAGCGAGCATGAGTGGGGGGAGAGGAAGAGAAGGAGAGAGACAGAGAATCTGAAGCAGATTCACAGAATCTGTGAAGTCAGCACAGAGCCCAAAGCGGGGCTCAAAATCGTGAACCATGAGATCCTGACCTGAGCTGCAGCTGGGTGCTTAACCCACTGAGCCACCCACGTGCCCAGAAAACATTTTGAACTAAACAAATAATAAAAACATATCAAAATCACATATCACATATCAAAATATGTGATATAAAGCAAAAGCAATATTTATAAGGAAATGTATAGCTCGCTTTATTTATTTATTTATTTATTTATTTATTTATTTATTTAGCTAGTTATTAGTTATTTGAAAGAGAAAGCACAATTAGGGGAGGGGGCAGAGGGAAAGAGAGAGAGAATCTAAAGCAGGCTCTATGCTCAGTACAGGGCTCCATGCAAGGCTCCATCCCATGACCCTAGGATCATGACCTGAGCTGAAATCAAGACTCCAAACCCAACTGACTGAGCCACCCAGGCACCCCCCAAAATGCATAGCTTTAAACACTTATATTACAAAAGATGAAAAATCTAATATTAATGATCTTAGACTTCTCTTTTGCTAATGGTTGATAAACTTTTGGACCAATACTTCCACAGATAACAACAATAAACTATGGGGTAATATGTAAAAATAAACAACTATCTAAGGGCACTGGAGACTGAGTAAAGCAGGCAGATATTACCCAGAGTCAAACCTTGGGTAGAAGAGAATAAATCCTAGGTAAGCTTCCTGCTTTCATCACACACCCTTAGTACAATGTTGTGCAGCTAAAATATGGAAGTGATAAAACTTTCTTTTCTTATTGAATAAGTGGATTGATGGGCCAAAGGGCAGAGTTTGGGGCAACTACACAGCTGAAAAATTAAAAGGGGGTAGAGTGGAATTGGGGGAAGGATCTCTAAAAAGAGAGATAGGGTAGAAACACCTTATCATATGTAAATAAATATCTGGCTGAACTTGCATAGAAAAAACTGCAATTTGAATTCTATCAATATGATCGCTTGAGAAAACAAAAACAAAAACAAAACAAAACAAAAAAACCCACACAATCAATCAATCATCTTTGGAAGTATATAACATAATCCAGAATCTCTACAATATTTATCACAACATCCAGAACACAAATCCAAATTACTTAAATGTCAAAGAAACAGAAAATTGCCACACTCAAGGAAAACAAAAAATCAATGAGGACAAAACTAGAGATGGCCAAGATGCTGGAATCAGAACAGGTTTTAAAGCGGCTACTGCAATTATCTCCATGGATATGGAAATACATTGATGATGAATAAGAAGATAGAAGTCTTGGCAAAGGAATAGAAGCTATAAAAGAAAACTAAAAAGGAAATTAAAAAAAATGAAAAATAAACACTCTGAAATAAGAATTTTACCTAACGGCATTAACAACATATTGAAGATAAAGTGAATGAACCTTAAGAGAGATCAATACAAATTACCTACACTAGATAACAGAGACAACAAAATGCAAAAAGATGAATGGACTGAGGGAAACTACAACAATTAACAATGGTCTAACATATATACAATTACAGTTCGAGAAAAAAAAAGATAAAGGGATAAAATAAATGTATGAAGAAATGTGGCTTAAAATTTCTCTAATTTGGGGAAACTCATAAGTGTACAGATTCAAAAAGCTCATGGGAACACAAGCATGTGAAATGCAAAGAAAATAGTACCTAGGCACATGCAGTCAAGTTTATGATAAATTTGAAGGTTTTTGAAAGCAACCAGAGAAAAGCAATATATTTCATACGGAAGAAGAACAAAATTTACTTGAATTCAGTCAAGGTAGCCCTTACGTCTCCATTATGTAGCACAGAGATATTAGGAACATTAGAAATTTAGTGGATGTTTACTGAACAAGCGAGAGATTTACTGAGATGCCCAAATGAAGCCATAATTATTTGAATCAGCATAGGTAATAGAAATAGCGCTATACTTGGGGTAGAACCTTTAAGGTTCACATCGACAACCAACTAGCTGAGATTCTGAATAAATTCCTCACTCTCCATAAATCTGATCTGCTTATCTTTAACACTGAAATTATTGCTTCACCAAGTTATTACAAAGATGACGTAAGACAACCCACGTGAAAATGCCTGCTTTTTTAATATATAGAAAACGTGTTGTGATATTTAGTTGAATCTAAGTGATGTTTCAGGTTTGACTATTTCTCATAAAGATACACTTTAATTTCTGCAAGGAAAAACTATATTTGTCGTGCTGTTTTTTTCTATGAATGGTTTACAGGCTTTAGCCCGACATAAGTGCCCGACATAAAGGCAAATTACGTATTGACATCTGCAAAATTACTTAAATCTTGTTAAATCCTGTCCATACAGCCTCTCGATCACTAGCATGCTGATAGAAATTTTAATTTAAGGCTTCTAGTTATCTGCTTTATACAACTGAATTTCCTTAAATGGAATTTAAAAATATTTGCTATATTAAGATTTCTAATAAATTAATTAAAAATAAAGAATTTTCCTTAAAATTATTTATGATAATTTTATTTTGTATTTCACATTCCATCCCATTAAACATCACTAATATCTACCTTAAATGGCTACTAATATTTTTAACATTTGTATCACAATCAAGTTTGATGGTTTAAAAGCTCTAAGAGTATACTGCAATGTTTAGCTGCACTCCCATTGTACATATAATCAGGACTTACTTAGAGCATATCAAATACACACAAATATAAATTTTTTATCTAGTAAAATTAAACTTACCCGAGGTAGGAAGGTAGATATATAGATGATAGACAGATAGAAAGAAAGATAGGTAGGTAGGTAGGTAGGTAGGTAGGTAGGTAGGTAGGTATGTAGGTAGGTAGGTAGATAGATCTCAAACATATAGGAATGTGGTTTCCTTCTTTATGGATTAATATTTCCAAAAGAGATCTCTTATTTGACCATGTTTCTGAAACAAGCTAAGACCTTCTACAAGACTGAGGAAGTGGTCAAAATGACAAAATATTACTAAATCATCAACCATGTTTTTACTTCCCTGGAATCTGGAGATTATGAAAAAAATACACTGTGCTCTAAGCCTTGTCAGGTTGGGATTATTATCCTAATACTGTGAAGACAAATTTTCATTAAGTCACAGATTTTTATGTGTGAAGTACAAGCAGAGAATTATCTTTATGAAATGGGAGAAAATTGCAACTACTTTTCAAATATAACCTTGACATTTTGAAAAGTGCAGTAATGGATCTGTCCCCATGGAGACAAATATTTTACCCTTCATTTCTGCACCAAAATTCAGCACATTAAACCCAGATACGATCTAGTCTCTACGGTCTGTCTTGGGGGTTATATGATTACAAAAATATGTCTGAATTAATAGCAAAAATTCACTGAATGTTTTTGTTCTTCACCCTTCCAATAAATATTGAAAGTTATCTTTTTGTAAACCTCGGGTTTCAAGATAAAATCTGTTTTTATGCAGGAAAATAGATGATTCAGTAAAAAGAAAAAGTTTGGTAGAACCCAAAAGCAGCCATAAGCCCTGGGACTGAGAATTGTATCCTATGATCCCATTCTCCCAGTTGGATACATTTATAGAAATAAACATCACTTATAAACATCCAGAGTTTGCTTTCATTTTACCCCTTATTAAGGATAAATGGAAGAAATGTTTAGATTCACAAAAATTCACTGATATGTGCCATTATTTTATTTTTTCTGCTATTCCCATTAGGTAAGATAATATACGCATATGTGCTTTACCTGGTACCTAAAATAAATAAGTTGTCCAATAATGTGTTCATTTTGGTCTTTTATTTGTCTCATTATTTCATTCGTTTTTCCCTTTACACTTTCAAAAGATACTAATTAAAAACAATTCTGATCAATATAGCAAAAGAGCAGACCTCAAGTTTACTATTCACAGAACTTTCTAAATCTTTAGAACAAAACCAAAACTTTTCAATCTTATCAAGTGGGTCTAGTTTTATTGGTAATTTCATACATGCAGCTCATCAAAGTTTTGCCTGTGTATGTGTTTGTCTGTGTGTGTGTGCATGTGTGTGTTGAGGAACAGGAGAACTTAGATTTTTGTCACCACACCAATATACTTAAGCATTATCTCTTCTTATATTTCAATGTTGTTGTCTATCTGCCTGTCTGAGGACCCGGCCTTTGAAAACACTACAGAACTTGCTAAGATTCCAGTGTAAACACAGTGATTTCACTTCAGCACCATTTACATTATTAGGTGGAATAGGATGATTGGAATGAAAGGAATGGAGTATTTTGCTTCCCTCAGGTCAGTTAGGGTGTTAGAAGCCCAGAAGAATAGGCTATGGTTAAATTCTCCTGAGGGCTGACACCCATTAAAAACAGAATATACTGGGGTATTTCAAAGTGGTTCCTGTGAGAACCTGGTAAAGCTTCAAGAATATTCACTGGTCTTTCCAATTTGGGGGGAACAGTGATTTTCCTTGTAACCTCACTTCTCTTAAAGATCTAAGAAGAGCTGTTGACTTTTTAGTTTGTTCACTTTCTTGTTAGAATATAGTGGCAACTTCCAAACTTGTTTGTTATATGGCAGACTAGAAATTGGAAGTCCAACTCTGTGTGTTCTAATCTTGCCTATGTTTTTTCTAAAAGTCTTGTCGTTTTGGATTTACATTTAGGTCTATCATCCATTTTGAGTTAGCTTTTGTGTATAACGTGAGGCATAAATTGAGGTTCATCATGTTATTTGTATGTGGCTAACCCATATTTCCAGCATAATTTGTTGAAGATTCACTCTACTGCATTGAATTGCCTTGGTAACTATGTCAAATGCCATTTGGCTTTATGTATGTGGTTCTATTTCTGGTCTCACTATTCTGGTCCATTCACTTACATCTTTTTTTTTTTTTTCTTTTTTTTTTAATTTATTTTTTAAGCAATCTCTATACCCACCACAGGGCTCAAACTCACAACCCTGAGATCAAAAGCCACATTCTTTGCTGACTGAGCCAGC
This sequence comes from Felis catus, assembly GCF_018350175.1. Lineage (NCBI taxonomy): Eukaryota > Metazoa > Chordata > Mammalia > Carnivora > Felidae > Felis > Felis catus. The sequence continues at coordinate 15,627,063 of NC_058380.1, forward strand.
CAGGCACCCCTCATTCACTTCTATCCTATCTTTATGCTAATGCTACGTTGTCATGATTTTTGACCTTTATAATGAATCTTGAATGCAAGTTGTGCCAATCCTCCAAAGTTGCTCTTATCTTTCGAAATTATGTGGGCTGTTCTAAGTCCTCTGTATTTCTCCATGAATTTAGAATGTACTTTTCAATTTCTATAAATTGTTTGCTAGGGATTTGATTGAGATCGATTTAACTTATAGAACAATTTGGGGATAATAAACAATTTAATGTTGATTACCTTGGTCCATTTGACACTTCTTTTGAAGCTTTGTTAAGGAGGGTCTAAAATAGCCTTTCCCCTAGGCTAGTTCATCCCTGCTACTAAGCATTTTATGTGTCTCTCCCAGATACCTGTTATCTAAATGACTCCCAGGCCTGTGTGACCTCTGAATTATCTGGCACAGAGCTCCTTCGCATTTTTATCTGCCTAGCCTGTTGGAGGTTACTCCTATGTGTGCACATTTTAACATGCAGCCAAAGATTCAAAAGGATCCCTCTGCCTACCTCCTTTATAGTACTCCTTTATAGTACTCTGCCTTGCATGACCAGCTGGCTCAGGCTTCCCCAACAGCAATTTCTGTTCTCTCCATCCAAGGCAACACTGTTCTCCTTGGGTTTCTCCTCCCAGTGCTATGGTCCAGAAAGCGCTTTTAGACAGCAAAGGAGGTAACCATGGCTTTAACCTCTTTGTTTACTTGCCTTGGGTGTCATACTCCTGTGTTGTGTTTTCAAGTTTCTGAAAACAACTCTTTTCTTTGTGTCATCGAGTGTTTAACAGAAGAAAGGGATATTTGATTCTAGTTACTCCAACATGGTCAGGCTTTGAACTTGTAAACCTTTTAAATAGAATTCTCTTCTCTGATTTTTGCTTATATAATACTATGTATGAATATTGGTTTGTGTGGTGGCACTGCAAAATATTCATATGTGGAACATTGTTCTGTTTTGTTTTCCTTTTTCTCTTTTCTTTTACGTTTTTCCCACAGAAACAGAAATTTTATTTAATCATATTCTTCATGTTACTGCATCATCATCATTCATGTTAAGAGTGATTATTGCTACGTACTCTAACGATACAACATCTCATTAGCTTAGCAGCCTGAATGATTATTTCTCACCTAGTCACATTCCAGTGTGAGACAGGCAGACTATGTGGTAACTCAGGTATCCAAGATCTTTTCATCTGTGATGCTGCTGAATTAACAAGAGGAGAAAAAAAGAACAAGGGGATGATTATGCATAAGGTGTAATGATCAGGCCTAACAGTGCTGTTTCTCATTTCTACCACATTTTATCATCCAGAATTCACTTACATAGTTGCAATCTACTCACATGGAGTCTAAAAGATAGGGCCTTCCACGTATTCAGTAGAAGGAAATGGTTTGGGTGAATAATGACTTAGTCTTCACCACATATGCTAATCCATGCACAGTTTCTCTATTATTTTCGTTTTCTCTTATTTCTCCCTTTGTATCTCTGATTCCTAGACCCATTACCAATCCATCACCATAGGTACCTACTCTGTTCGATTTCTTTTGATATGATTTTTATTCAAAACTTTGAGCTGTTTACACATATAGGTATATTTTTAATTTATTTAAGATATATTGTTCCTAAGATTGGTTTTTATTTAGTATGTTTTACCACATATTTCTGTTGTCATATGTATTTCTATAGAATACTAGAGACTTAAAATTTTCAACTACTTAGTATCATAATCTGAGATTCTGATTCAGTAATTCAGTAATTATAAGGTATGGTATAAACACGGGAAAAAAAGGAAAAAATAAAAACACTAAGACAAAATAAAACAAAATTTAAAAAGAGCTTCCAATAGGAAATGAGTTTCATGGCTGTGATAGAGACACGGTGGTCTGGTTTTCACAACTTATTAGAAATTAAGTACTGTCAGTGTTATCTGTAATCTAAAAGACTCCATATTCTGGTAATTTCTTCCATTGGTATCTGCCTTTCCCCAAATTATTTTATAGGGATCTGACCATGGATCAAAGATCAACATTCTATGTTAGAAATATCTTAATAGAATCTATATTCTTAATACTTCCAATAATGTTCTGAAAATAAAACCAAAACAAAGAACTCATAAACATCATTTGAAAATCATGTAAATTTAATGTTGAAAAATATCTTTCTAGACATTTCCTATGCAAATAATATGTGTACATACAGGTACATCACACACTCATATTCTTGTAAAAACAAGAATATAAAATGCATACATAAATTGAACAAGCCATGAAGATAGTTTATAAACAAAAAAATGTTGAAATCAATTATTACTGTTCAGTTTTTCATAAATTTCCAGTTGGCTCATTAACAAATTGGAGTTTTTTTGGTTGGCTAATTATCTCCTTAGAAAGCATATATCTCTGCTAGCCTCAAAAAGAGACAGGCATGACCATTACTAGTTGAATGGTGTCAATGAGTTCCACGTTCCAAGCTTGGCAAGTAAACCAGAGAGTTCCCAGTATGGAATCGCTGACAAGTTAGAGAAACAAGTTCAACAAAACGAGTAATATGCCCTTGTATTGACACCAAATGGGGTTATCAGACAGTAGAGGAAGTCCAAAGTGAATCCCTCCAGCAATTCTTATTCCCTTTGATACCAGAAAAAGTTGTGACCCTTGATACGACAATGTGATAGCTTTGGGTGTGGTGGTAAGAACTCTTTTTGTCCATTAGAGTTAAATTAACCTTTTTTCATGTTTGCTTCATATATATATATATATATATATATATATATATATATATATATATATTTTTGCTGTACATAGGGCCCACTGTTTTATCAACAGTTTTTAAAAAGATATTATTCTATTGCCTAGTTATTGAAATGTATATATAGATGAAGAGGTGTTAGTATTAAGGGTGTTTATTTCTTTTAGAGAACCTTGCAAGAGATAAAGCAGTCCTTCTGGCTTCGTAGTGTGCTACTTAGGCTGAGCTTTATTGCTCCCCCTCACTCATTCAAATATTAGTTTTGAGTCATTTGGTTTATTACTGCTGTGAACGTCCTTTTTATTATATGTCATATGAAGGTTTCTATATTTGTGATTTAAATACAATGAAGATAAAGAAGATGGCGGCTAGGGAGGACGCTGGGCTCACCTGGTCCTGCTGATCACTGAGATCCCACCCGCATCTGCCTAAATAGTGCAGAAAACCGCCAGAAGACTAGCAGAGCGGACTCTCCGGAGCCAAGTGTAGACGAGAGGCCCCCGGAAGAGGCAGGAAGGGCGGAGAGGCGGTGCGCGCGACAGGGACTGGCGGGAGGGAGTCGGGTCGGCGGAAGGGCGGCCCGCCCGGCAAGGCAGAGCCGCCGAGTCTGAAAGCGGAGGGGCCCGACTCCGTGAGTTCTGACAGCCAGCGGGACTTAACATCTGGAAGGTTACAAGTCGACAGCTCTGCTGGAGAGCGGGAGGGAGAGTTGTTGAGCCCCGGAAGGCAGAGCTCAGCTTGGCGGGGAACAGAGGCGCCCGCCAGCGCCGTCTCCCTCGCCCATCCCCCAGCCGAAATCCCAAAGGGAACCGGTTCCCGGCATGGAACTTGCTGGCACGCACAAATACCCAGTGCTGTGCTTCTGTGGATCCATCCCTCCGACGGGTCTGCCTCCCTCCCGGTGCCGCAGGGCCCCTCCCGCAGGGGACCAAAGACCTAAGCCTGCCCCTCCCGCCCCTGTGCACCTTGCGGATCCACCCTAGCTAATACGCCAGATCCAGTCCAAGCCTGGCAGTGTGCAAGTAGCCCAGACAGGGGCCACACCACTCCACAGTGAGTCCCGCCCTTGGGAGAAGGGAAGATAAGGTACACACCAGTCTGACTGTGGCCCCAGCCGCGGCCTGGGGGCAGACATCAGGTCTGACTGTGGCCCCGCCCACCAGCACAACTTACTCCAGACAGCACAGGGGAAGGGCCCTGAAGTTCTGTGCCACCCCAGGGACTATCCAAAATGACGAAACGGAAGAATTCTCAAAAGAAACTCCAGGAAGTAGTGACACCTAACAAATTGATCAAAAACGATTTAAGCAATATAGCAGAAAATGAATTTAAAATAATAGTCATAAAATTAATCACTGGGCTTGAAAAAAGTATAGAAAACAGCAGAGACTCTATTGCTACAGAGATCAAGGGACTAAGAAATAGTCATGAGGAGCTAAAAAATGCAAAATAAAATGCAGGCGACCACAGCTCAGATTGAAGAGGCAGAGGAGAGAATAGGTGAATTAGAAAATAAAATTATGGAAAAAGAGGAAGCTGAGAAAAAGAGAGATTAAAAAATCTAAGAGTGTGAGGGGAGAATTCGAGAACTAAGTGATGCAATCAAACAGAGCAGTATCTATATAATAGGAATTCCAGAAGAGGAAGAGAGAGAGAAAGGGGCTGAAGGTGTACTTGAACAAATCATAGCTGAGAACTTCCCTGATCTGGGGAAGGAAAAAGGCATTGAAATCCAAGAGGCACAGAGAACTCTCTTCAGACGTAACTTGAATCGATCTTCTGCGCTACATATCATAGTGAAACTGGCAAAATACAAAGATAAAGAGAAAATTCTAAAAGCAGCTAGGGATAAACGTGCTCTAACTTACAAAGGTAGACATATAGGAGTAGTGACAGAAATATCTACTGAAACTTGGCAGGCCAGAAAGGAATGGCAGGAAATCTTCAATGTGATGAACAGAAAAAAATATGCAGCTAAGAATTCTTTACCCAGCAAGTCTGTCATTCAGAAGAGGAGGAGAGATAAAGGTCTTCCCAAACAAAAACTGAAGGAATTCGTCACCACTAAACCAGCCCTACAAGAGATCCTAAGGGGGACTCTGTGAGTGAAATGCTGCAAGGACCACAAAGTACCAGAGACATCACTACAAGCATGAAACCTACAGACATCACAATGACTCTAAACCCATATCTTTCTATAATAACACTGAATGTAAATGGACTAAACGCTCCAACCAAAAGACATAGGGTATCAGAATGGATAAAAAAAAAAACAAAAAAAATAAACAAGACCCATCTATTTGCTGTCTACAAGAGACTCATTTTAGACCTGAGGACACTTTCAGATTGAAAGTGAGGGGATGGAGAACTATCTATCATGCTACTGGAAGTCAAAAGAAAGCTGGAGTAGCCATACTTATATCAGAAAAACTAGACTTTAAGTTAAAGGCTGTAACAAGAGATGAAGGCATTATATAATAATTATATAATATTTTATATAATTTATATTATATAATCATTATATAATATATAATATATAATTTATTTAATATATAATATATATTTATATGATATGTAATATATTATATTATAATTGTAATTATAAATGTCTATGCACCGAATATGGGAGCCCCCAAATATATAAAACAATCACAAACATAAGCAACCTATTGATAAGAATATGGTAACTGCAGGGGACTTTAATACTCCACTTACAGAAATGGATAGATCATCTAGACACAGGATCAATAAAGAAACAAGGGCCCTGAATGACACATTGGATCAGATGGACTTGACAGATATATTTAGAACTCTGCATCCCAAAGCAACAGAAAATACTGTCTTCTTGAGTGCACATTGAACATTCTCCAGGATAGATCATATACTGGGTCACAAAACAGCCCTTCATAAGTATAAAAGAATTGAGATCATACCATGCACACTTTCAGACCACAATGCTATGAAGCTTGAAATCAACCACAGGAAAAGGTCTGGAAAACCTCCAAAAGCCTGGAGGTTAAAGAACACCCTACTAAAGAATGAATGGGTCAACCAGTCAATTAGAGAAGAAATTCAAAAAATATATGGAAACAAATGAAAATGAAAATACAACAATCCAAACGCTTTGGGATGCAGCGAAGGTAGTCCTGAGAGGAAAATACATTGCAATCCAAGCCTAGCTCAAGAAACAAGAAAAATCCCAAATACAAAATCTAACAGAACACCTAAAGGAAATAGAAGCAAAACAGCAAAGACACCCCAAGCCCAGCAGAAGAAGAGAAGTAATAAAGATCAGAGCAGAAATAAACAATATAGAATCTAAAAAAACTGTAGAGCAGATCAATGAAACCAAGAGTTGGTTTTTTGATAAAATAAACAAAATTGATAAACCTCTAGTCAGACTTCTCAAAAAGAAAAGGGAGATGACCTAAATAGATAAAATAATGAATGAAAATGGAATTATTACAACCAATCCCTCAGAAATACAAGCAATTATCAGGGAATTCTATGAAAAATTACATGCCAACAAACTGGACAACCTGGAAGAAATAAATGGACAAATTCCTAAGCACCCACACACTTACAAAACTCAAATAGGAAGAAATAGAAAACTTGAGCAGACCTATAACCAGCAAAGAAATTGAATCAGTTATCAAAAATCTCCCAACAAATAAGAGTCCAGGACCAGATGGCTTCCCGGGGGAATTCTACCAGACATTTAAAGCAGAGATAATACCTATCCTTCTCAAGCTGTTCCAAAAAATAGAAAGGTAACGAAAACTTCCACTTTTTCTATGAAGCCAGCATTACTTTGATTCCTAAACCAGATAGAGACCCAGCAAAAAAAGAGAACTACAGGCCAATATCCCTGATGAATATGGATGCAAAAATTCTAAATAAGATACTAGCAACAGCATACAATTCAACATCATATAATTCAACAGCATATAAAAACAATTATTCACCATGATCAAGTGGGATTCATTCCTGGGCTACAGGGCTGGTTCAACATTCACAAATCAATCAATGTGATACATCACATTAATAAAAGAAAAGATAAGAACCATATGATCCTGTCAATCGATGCAGAAAAAGCAATTGACAAAATTCAGCATCCTTTCTTAATAAAAACGCTTGAGAAAGCTGGGATAGAAGGAACATACTTAAACATCATAAAAGCCATTTATGAAAAGCCCACAGCTAACATCATCCTTAATGGGGAAAAACTGAGAGCTTTCTCCCTGAGATCAGGAACACAACAGGGATGCCCACTCTCACCACTGTTAACATAGTGTCTGAAGTTCTAGCATCAGCAATCAGACAACAAAAGGAAATCAAAGGCATCAAATTTGGCAAAGATGAAGTTAAGCTTTCACTTTTTGCAGATGCATGATATTATACATGGAAAATCTGACAGACTCCACCAAAAGCCTGCTAGAACTGATACATGAATTCAGCAAAGTTGCAGGATACAAAATCAATGTACAGAAATCAGTTCCATTCTTACACACTAATAATGAGGCAACAGAAAGACAAATAAAGAAACTGATCCCATTCACAATTGCACCAAGAAGCATAAAATACCTAGGAATAAACCTAATCAGAGATGCAAAAGATCTGTATGCTGAAAACTATAGAAAGCTTATGAAGGAAATTGAAGAAGATATGAAGAAATGGAAAAACATTCTGTGCTTATGGATTGGAAGAATAAATATTGTTAACATGTCAATACTACCCAAAGCTATCTACACATTCAATGCAATCCCAATCAAAATTGCACCAGCATTCTTCTCGAAGCTAGAACAAGCAATCCTAAAATTCATATGGAACCACAAAAGGCCCCGAATAGCCAAAGTAATTTTGAAGAAGACCAAAGCAGGAGGCATGACAATCCCAGACTTTAGCCTCTACTACAAAGCTGTCATCATCAAGACAGCATGGTATTGGCACAAAAACAGACACATAGTCCAATGGAATAGAATAGAAACCCCAGAATTAGACCCACAAAAGTATGGCCAACTCATCTTTGACAAAGCAGGAAAGAATATCCAATGGAAAAAAGACAGTCTCTTTAACAAATGGTGCTGGGAGAACTGGACAGCAACATGCAGAAGGATGAAACTAGACCACTTTCTTACACCATTCATAAAAATAAACTCAAAATGGATAAAGGACCTGAATGTGAGAAAGGAAACTATCAAAACCCTAGAGGAGAAAGCAGAAAAAAACCTCTCTGACCTCGGCCGCAGCAATTTCTTACTTGACACATCCGCAAAGGCAAGGGAATTAAAAGCAAAATGAACTATTGGGACCTCATGAAGATAAAAAGCTTCCGCACTGCAAAGGAAACATAAACAAAAGTAAAAGGCAGCCAACAGAATGCGGAAAGATATTTGCAAATGACATATCGGACAAAGGGCTAGTATCCGAAATCTATAAAGAGCTCACCAAACTCCACACCTGAAAAACAAACAACCCAGTAAGAAATGGGCAGAAAACATGAATAAACACTTCTCTAAAGAAGACATCCAGATGGCTAATGGGCACATGAAAAGATGCTCAACGTCGCTCCTCATCGGGGAAACACAAATCAAAACTACACTCAGATACCACCTCACGCCAGCCAGAGTGGCTAAAATGAACAAACCAGGAGACTACAGATGCTGGCGAGGATATGGAGAAACGGGAACCCTTGCACTGTTGGTGGGAATGCAAACTGGTGCAGCCGCTCTGGAAAACAGTGTGGAGGTTCCTCAAAAAATTAAAAATAGATCTACTCTATGACCCATCAGTAGCACTGCTAGGAATTTACCCAAGGGATACAGGAGTGCTGATGCATAGGGGCACTCGTACCCTAATGTTTACAGCAGCACTTTCGACAATAGCCAAATTATGGAAAGAGCCTAAATGTCCATCAACTGAGGAATGGATAAAGAAATTGTGATTTATATACACAATGGGATACTACGTGGCAATGAGAAAGAGTGAAATAATGGCCTTTTGTTGCAACGTGGATGGAACTGGAGAGTGTTATGCTAAGTGAAATAAGTCATACAGAGAAAGACAGATACCATATGTTTTCACTCTTATGTGGATCCTGAGAAACTTAACAGAAGACCATGGGGGAGGGGGAAGGAAAAAAAAACGGTTAGAGAGGGAGGGAGCCAAAACATAAGGGACTCTTAAAATTTGAGAACAAACTGAGGATTGATGGGGGGTGGGAAGGAAGGGAGGCCGGGTGATGGGTATTGAGGATGGCACCTGTTGGGATGAGCACTCGGTGTTGTATGGAAACCAATTTGACAATAAATTTCATATTTAAAAAAATAAAAATAAATAAATACAATGAAGATATCAACAGCATTTTTAATCGAATTCACCCGTATATCTAATTTTGCTGAGACCTCTAGTTATTGCATATTATCAGGGATAGATCTGAAACTGAAACTCACAGGAGTACAACGTTCTCATACCTCTCCGGAATCCCCAAAAATAAAGGCTCAAGTGGTACCCAGGTGGCTCAGTTAGTTAAGCGTCCAACTTTGGCCCAGGACATGATCTCGCGGCTCGTGGGTTCAAACCCTGTATCCGGCTCTGCGCTGTCAGCTCAGGCACCGGAGCTTGCTTCTGATTCTATGTCTCCCCCTCTCTCTCTGTTCCTCCCAGGTTCTTGCTCTCTCAAAAATGAATAAACATTCATACATACATACATACATACATACATACATACATACATACATAAAGGACAAGTTAACCAAGAATGTACAAGTAAGTAATCCACTGTCTTCTTCTGGATAATCAATTAAGAATAAAGAATAAACAATTATTGGTTGTGAAGAAAGCAGTGGTTACAGAATCAAGCTAGCTTACACGTGCAGTGAGCCAGGAATCTTTGTTTTTGTTATTACCTTTAGAATGAGTCATTATTTGTGGGCATTTTCCAGTTTAGGGTAAAAGACTTTCTCTTAAAACTCACGCTTTCTGTAAGGAACTTAAATGCACTGAGAAATCATGTGCCTTTAACATTTCTTTTTGAAAATGTGACAATTTGATTTAATTTTGCCCGTAAAAGATAAATTTATGAACTTAATATCATTTTATATTAATTTGAAAGTTGATGGCAACTTATTTTCTATGCTTGAAGGTTGTTTTTATTGCTTCAAGTATTATTTTGACAACTATAAATGCCAAAGATTTTGAGAAAAGCACTTTTGCACGATCTGTTGGGGGGAAAAAATGGATCCACTAACACATAAAGCAAATTCTAAACTTCATGTTTTCAAGTATCTTCACAGATATGTGCCTTGATTTTTATTTTCCTCTTCAAAATACTGATAATGATCCCTATCTGCCATCTTCACAAAGTTGTTCTGAGACTCAGGTGAGAGGGGTATGAAAGCAATTTGAAAAATATAAGAGTTTTGAAATTAAGAACTTTCATTCTAAAGAGTACTCTAATAGTCTTTCAAGAGTTTATATAATTAAGCCAAGTGCTTAATTTCCTAAGTTATGGAAATACTCATTGGAGAATAAGCGCTATGGGAACTTGTTTTGCTGAGTTTCTACAAGGTAACTAGAATGAGAAATGGCAGCTTTGTAGGGCCCTCTAAAGGCTTCCATTTCATTCTAACATGGTAAAACAAATCGGTACCTGTATGTCAGGTTTCACTTGGGTTTTTAGTGGCATGTCCATGGTTGGGAAGTTTTTGTCTTGTCTGTAAGTAGAAGCTGAGTGTATTTGTAATTTGGGAAGTGCCTCTTTATCAACTTTAGGGATATGTTGGGAAACCAAGATTTTTTTTTCTTGGTTAAATATAATCCACTTACTAAGTAATATCTGCTTTTAAAAACGCATTTTGGTTCAATGATATGTAATTCAATATTTAAAAGCTACAAAAAATATTTAAGATCTACTGTTCTAAGAGTCAGAAAGCCAATTCAGGCAACATTCATTAAGGACACATCAGGCATACAAACATATAGCTTTACATACTAAGTGGATAGATAGACATATAGATAAGTAGGTGCAAATTATGTGCATACGTATCCATGGATAAGAATATATATGCATACATACATACGTATCTAAAAAAATTTAAATCTGTCTTGTTGAAATGTATTCTTAAAAACTACATTGATCATTTATGGCTAATAACATAAACCCCAGTAAGCCCTTCTTCTCACATAGCCATAGAACTATTGTCCTCGCATGGACTTTCCCCACTTAGTTGAGTCTTTGTGTGCATTTCTTTTCTCTGAGTTATGTCTTTGATATCACATTACTGGGCTCTCAGGTACATGTAAATGGTTTCAATATAAAGACTGCTCTCAGAATGTTAACAGAAACTCTGTGACTTATGGCAAAAACATTCCATATCTTTCCCCTTTCTGTTCCGTGATAGTGTAAGAGTAACATGGTAACAAGAGTAACATGGTAACATGTAAGAGTAACATGGTATGGTGGAAGGAAACATGAATGCATACGCATATAAATTTAAATGCCGACTCCTTATTTCATTATTTATCTTTATAAATAGATATTGTAATACCTATCTAGAGATGACAAGCAATAACGTTGGTCCAGAATCCCTATTCCCAACATAGTTGTTATTTTGTTATTTTCTGGACAGCAAATGATATTGGTTTAGTGAAGTCAGGGTACAGTGACTTATCACTCGTCTCTTGGCTAAAGAGGTGAATTCATGATCTTTCAACCCAGAATATACGCTGGCATCTGCTTCTGCATACCTGAGATACCACCATGGTAGTGAGGGAGTCTCGCAAGGTTTTAGACCTTTAGACCTCCTCCACCACCTCTCATTCCCTTTAGTTTTATAAATCCCTATGGAATTTGGTTATGAGTCATTGACACTTTAGTGAAAATTCGCTCAATACTCACTCATCTAATGAATAACTCTTATATTCCAGACACTAGGTGAGACAGATGGTATCTTGGAAATAGACTGAAAAATTTCTCCAAGTTTTACTTCTTAGAGACAGATCTTAAAAGGAAGAATCAGGATAAAGAGAATTTTTTGTACAGATCATCTAAGCAGTACTGCCCCCTTCCCAACTGATGGGAGGCAGATAAACTTTTAGTTTGTTGACAAATTTCTCAACCATCAAAACTCCTACAGTCTGCAAGTCTTCTATTCTCTGATGCCTTATCCACAAATTCTTTTACTATTTTCTCCTTTTAAAGCCATGCTTTCATTTTTCAAATTTTAGATGAGCATTGGTGCCTTCCCATTTATGACTCAACCTCTTGACTGATTTTATCTCCTTATAGGCAGTGTGCCTCCCTCAGTCACTTGCAGAAAACCCCTTCTAGTTTTAACCTTACACTTGAGAATTTGTACTTTATACTTACTAACCCTCTTCTCCACTTTGAATTCACAAGTAGGATTCACACTGTCGAGAAAATGCTACAGAACTGGGAGGGTGGGGTGACTGGGTTTGAGGTTTTCAGCAAAGACAACCTGTTTTGCCTCACTGGCATCATCACAAAGCCATATTACAGAGAACTCAAGGGTTTCTATCTTGTGCCCAGGCTGGAGGGCCTACAGCATGTTGTTCAAAAAAATTTTTTTTGCCTTTTTATAACAAATGGAATTCAGAACACTCAAGAAAGTATATATCACATATGGCAGTCATTCTGATGCTGAAATTAAAATACAAAAGTGGAATCTCTTGGTGAAAAAGATAATAGTATGATCAGAGCATGTTCATGATATGATAATTCTAGTCTCAAGTTGTAATAAATTTACATCTTGGAAGATGTCCATCTATAAATTTAAAATGTATTTTATTTTAAAAAACTTTTATGTTATTTTCTCAAGCCTTAAATGTTACCATCTTTTGTTCTATTCCTTGAACTAATCACTTCCTGATTACCCAAGATCATTTTGCTTTGTTTTTTACCCCAACTGTAGCATACTTCCCTAATTTTAAAATTATTTTTATGAACGTGATTTTTATCTCATGCATTAACAATATTGGGAAAAAGAAAAGATATAAATGATGTCCACGAAGCCAGTATGCTGGGTCTCAGCCTCATAAGAGTATAGATCTTGTGAATAAAACTGTAACCTCTGCAGGCCAAAGCAAATGTTTGCAAAGCAAAGAACACCCTCTGGGCCAGACAACTCCTGGGAGACACTTCAAAGTTAGGCCATAACTGAGAAAAAAATGAAATCATGACTCTTCCCCAGAATACCCAGCTTTCACTTTGTTCTCGGGGGGGGCGGGGAGGGCTAAAACCCAGAATGCATCACCGAAGCTGAATTATTCCATTTTAAGCATTTTACAACTTGAAACATCCTATCTCGGAATTTTCAGACTACATGGGATTAGTTACGTCATAATTAAGACTTAAAATTTAAAATTAAAAGCTGGGAAACCTACTACACGTACCTTTTCATCTATGCTCATGGATCAATTATGGTTTATAAATGTGATGTCCACTGAACATTGGTAAAAGTAAGGCAGGTGTGTGCGTTCTGATTTACAAATAGGTGTCTAAACCGCACTGTGAATTAGTAAAGAAGACTTGGGACACTGTTTATGTGTTACGTGTTATAATGAGATTAAAAACAACAAAAATTTTACATACACACTGTACCAGAGTTCTCCAGAGACACAGCACCAACAGAATATATACAAACACACACACATGCACACACAGACACACACACACACACACACACACACACACACACACACAGAAACAGAGAGAGAGAATTTAAGAAACCTGCTACATAATTTTGGGGCTGGCAAGTCTGAAATCTGTAAGGTCAACTAGTAAGCTGGGAACTCAGGAGTTGAAACTTTGGTCTTCAGGCAGAATTTCTTTTTCTCTGGGAAATCTCAGTTTTTAGTCTTAACACCTTTGACAGATTAAATGAGGTCCACCCAAATTGTTGACAGTAATCTCCTTTACTCAAAGTCAATTACTGTAGTTGTCAACCACATCTATAAAATATGCTAACAGCAACACCTAGACTAATGTTTGACCAAATAATGGAGTACCATTGCTTAGGCAAATTGGCATGTAAATAATCATTAGAGGGAGGGAATTACACACAGGAGTGAATACCAGGAGGAATTCAATGGGGTCTCCTTAGGTGGGGGGGGGGGGCGGTATTTCCAATATAGGAGGTATTTATTTGTGTGTGTGTGTGTGTGTTGGGAAGGAGTTTGTTTTTAAATTATTTTTCACCAGATATGAGATGTGTAGAATCCAGTGATGGGCAACATTTCTTCTCACATAAGTTCTACTGAGAAAAATAGAATGTATTGCTTTTAGATAATAAACTGGTAATTCTGGAGATAAAATGGAAATCCATAAATAAGCTCTCTCTCTTTTTTTATTTTTCATTTTAACATTCAGATTTTGAATCAAGTTAGAAGTAGTCTTTCACACCACCACTATCAAGACAAAGGTCAAAAAACACAACAGTAACCAGAGTATAGTGTTTTCTGCCAGTCCTATTTGCCAAGGCTTTCATTCTTTCTCGGGCAAGAATGATTGGGTGTGTTTACATCTGTGTGTGTATGGGCAAGTGCTTATGACAGAAAAAGGAAGCTGTGACTTAACAGTAGGTGAAATCCTTCACAAAAGTTGTGTCAAGCCTGAATTCTCACTCAATGAGGAAACCTCAATTTCCTGTTCTCAGTCCAAGGTCAGAGCCTGCAGCCCAAGGTCACAGCACATGAGTAGGGCTGCAAGATCACAGAAGAATCTTTCCTGAGATTAATGGCAGGGCTGAGCCAAAGATGACTGAAGGGGCACCCTCTGGCATGCTCATTTATCAGGGATTTACTTGTTGGCTAATGATAGCAATAACAGTTTGTATCTGACAGACACAACTGGATATGTGCAGTAAGAAACTCTGTATTTGAAGTTGGATTATATTGGATCTATACAATTTCCTCTCCTAGTGCTCAGGCTGTCCTCACAGTCTCTGTTGGTGAGGTTTGTGCTTTATTTTATACTTTAAGGAAAAGCAATTGCTGTCTGTTAAAAAATGGTAACACAATTAAAATGATATGAAATTAATTTCATTTTTTTCTACATTCTTTAGAAATATATTTTTCATATGAAAAATCTGGATTGCTATAATCATAGCAGAGATAGAATTAATTTTTTCACTTACACTTTTATTGCCAACACTATTTTGTGCTCTGTATTTCCTAATAGTGTTTTATGATTATTTTTATTACTACAAAAATGTATTCTCTTAGAAAATATACAAAATATTGGTCAATAGAAAAAAATTTATCACTCTTAATCTCACCACGATACTATAATTACTGGTAGCAATATTTTTCCTATGACCTTCATGTTACAAATGCATGTGTATATTCATATATATGCATATTTATATATGTATAATATACACATGTGTATTTATCCACATGCCATGAAATTAGACCGGATTTTTCCTTCTTTATTATTATCTTTGCTTTATTTATTTATTTATTTATTTATTTATTTATTTATTATATATAAATATAATATAATATATTATATTATATTATATATTATACATTATATTATATTATATATATTATAAATATATTTATATATAGTAAGGAAAGATAAAGATATATAAATTATATATATATAAACTATATATATAAACTATATATAAATTTATATATAGTAAGGAAATTTATATATACATAAATTTTATATATATAAATATATATATAAATATATATATAGACTATATATTAATTTATATATAGTAAGGAAATTTATATATATATAGTATAAATTTATATATAAGTATATATATAAATTTATACTATATATATAAATTTATATACATAAATATATATATAAATATATACATAAACTATATATAAATTTATATATAGTAAGGAAAGATAAATGAATATAGTAAATAAATATAGTAAATATATTTATAGTAATTTTATAAATGTATAAATATAGTAAATATAATATATATAATATTTATAATATAATATATATATTTATACTATATATTATAAATATATTATGTATATTATATATAATATATATAATAATATATATTCTGAATATATTTATATATATTATATATAATATACATATAATAATATATATACTTATATATATCATATATAATATATAATAATATATATTATAAATATATTTATATATATTGTATATAATATATAATAATATATATTATACATATATTTATATATAATATATAATAATATATATTATACATATATATATTATATAATATATAATAATATATATTATACATATATATTATATATAATATATATATATCATACATATATTATATATTGTGTTATAAATATTATATGTATATATATTATATACTATATTTATAAATTTATAAAATTACTATAAATATATTATATTTACTATATTTATTTACTATATTCATTTATTATCTTTATCTTTCCTTACTTATTATCTTTTCTTCTTTATTATTTTTCCTTCTTTATTAAGGTTGTATTGTGATAATAGTTATTTCATTATTTATCTTTTTAAAACACAGTTTTAAATGGCAGAATTTTATTCCATAGCAAAATTTCATTTAACCACCTGATATCAGATATTTAAACTTTAAAAAAATTTTTTTTCAGCCTATTTTTTAAAAATGTTTATTTTTGAGAGAGAGAGGGAGAGAGAGAGAGAAAGAGATAGCAAGTGGGGAAGGGACAGAAAGAGGGGGAGACAGAGGATCCAAAGCTGGCTCTGCACTGAAAGCAGAGAGCCAAATGCAGGGCTCAAACTCATGACCTGTGAGATTACGACCTGAGCTGAAGTCAGGTGCTTAGCTGACTGAGCCATCCAGGCACCCCTCAGCCTAGTTAATAGTACTGTGATGAAAATTTTTTTATATATTTGTGCTTATTCCTGGAAAAAAATATTAATAGTAAGATGCTAGGACAAATAACAGGTATATTTGCTATGTTCTGAATGTTTGTGTCCTCCAAAGTTCAAATGCTGAAACCTAAAGCCCAATGTAATGGTATTAGGAGGTGGGGCTTTTGGAAGATGATTATATCATGAGGGCAGAGTGCTCACAGGTAGGATCAGTGACCTTATAAAAGAGACCTAGGAAAAGCTCTTTGCCCCTCCTGCCATGTGAGGTTACGTCAAGAAGATAGTCAGCCATTTATTTATCAGGAAACAGGCTCTCACCAGCCACAACCTCACCACGCTGACACCCTGATTCTGGATTTCCAGGATCTCCAGAACTGTGAGAAATTAATTTCTGCTGTTCATAAAGTACCTCATCTGTGTTATTTTGTTAGAGCAGCCTGAAGAGACAATGACATTTGATAATTTAGTTACATATTGTAATTTCTCTAAGAGACACTCTGGAGTGGGACTGCTGAGTCACATGGTTTAAGTGTATGTCTACCATTCTCAGAAACTACCAAACCTTTTCCAAAAGCCTGTGCCATTTTACATTCTCACCAACAATGCTGTAAAAGTTCTAGTTGCTCTGCATACTTACTATGCTCTTACTGCAACTTACTAGTTGCTCTCACTTACTTTGTGAATAGTTAAAAATATACATACAGGGGCACCTGGGTGGCTCAGTCAGTTAAGCGCCCGACTTTGGCTCAGGTCATGATCCTACAGTATGTGAGTTCAAGCCTCATGTCGGGCTCTGTGCTGAGAGCTCACCGCCTGGAGCCTGCTTTAGATTCTGTGTCTTCCTCTCTCTGCCCCCTCCCCTGCTCACGCTCTGTGTCTCTGCCTCTCAAAAAAAAATAAATATTAAAAAATATATATGTATATATATTTAAGGCATTCTAACAGTTGTATAGTGGAATCCCATCCTGGTTTCATTTTGCATTTCCTTAATGACTATTAATGTTGAGTATCATTTTTATTATCCTTATATCTTTGGTGAAGTGACTGTTCATGTTTTTTACTAATTTTTAAACTGGATTCTGTTTTCTTATTTTTGAGTTTTGAGTGTTTTTTAATACTCAAACTCAAAGAAATACAAAATACAAAACTCAAAGTAACTGTATACTAGTTACTTGTGGGTATATACTATAAAAGACATTTTCTCTCATTCTGTGGCCAACCATTTCATTCTCATAGCAATGTCTTTCATCGTGCTTATTATTATTATCTTTTTATTATTATCTAAGAACTCATCACCAAACCTAAGGTGACATAGATTTTTCTCTTATATCTTTTCTAAAAGTTTTAGATTTTTACATTTAGATACATAATTCATTTTGAGTTAATTTCAGTATAATATGTTAAATTTTGAACAAGTTTCATTTCTTTTGCTGATGAATCTCTAGTTGTCCCAATACAATTTGTTGAGAAACCTAGTCTATATTCATTGAATTCCTCTTGCACCTTTGTCAAAAATCAATTGGTCATATTTATGTGGATCTATTTCTAGAATCTCAGTTCTATTCATTTTATCTATATGTCTATTCCTTCCTCAATACCATACTGACTTGATTACTGTAGATTTATAGTAAGTCTTAAAATCCACAGTGTAACTCCTCCAATTTTATTCTTGTCTTTCATAATCCTTTTAGTTGTTCTAGTTCTTTTGTTTTTCCTTATAAATTTTACAATTAGCTGGTTTATATCTGCGGGGAAAAAAATCTTGTTTGGATTTTGATAGGAGTGCATTAAAGTTATAGAATAATTAGAAGAGAATTTGCATCTTTAATGAGTTAGTTACCAATTGATGATGATAGGGTCTGTCATCTATTTAGATCTTCATTTATTTCTTTCATCCCATTTTTTTAGTTTTCAGCATATAGATCCCTTGCATGTTTTGTTATACATATATTCAATTTGGGGGCATTATTATGCTTGCATGGTATTTTATGGTATTATCTTTAAAAAATATATATAGGGGCGCCTGGGTGGCGCAGTCTGTTAAGCGTCCGACTTCAGCCAGGTCACGATCTCGCGGGGTCCGTGAGTTCGAGCCCCGCGTCGGGCTCTGGGCTGATGATGGCTCAGAGCCTGGATCCTGTTTCTGATTCTGTGTCTCCCTCTCTCTCTGCCCCTCCCCCGTTCATGCTCTGTCTCTCTCTGTCCCAAAAATAAATAAACGTTGAAAAAAAAATAAAATAAAATAAATAAAAAAAACATATATTCCTGGGTGCCTGTGTGGCTCAGTCAGTTAGGTGTCTGACTCTGGCTCAGGTCATGATCTCACAGTCCATGAGTTTGAGCCCCACGTCAGGCTCTGTGCTGACAGCTCGGAGCCTGGAGCCTGCTTCAGATTCTGTGTCTCCTCTCTCTCTCTGCCCCTCCCCTGCTCACGCTCTCTCTCTCTCTCTCTCTCAAAAATAAATAAACATTAAAAAATATTCCAAGTTTATATAGCCTGTACATAGAAATAACATTAGGGGTGCCTGGCTGGGTGGCCCAGTCGGTTAAGCCTCTGACTTCAGCTCAGGTCATGATCTCACGATTCGGGGGTTTTAGCCCAAGTTGGGCTCTGTGCTGATAGCTCAAAGCCTGGAATCTGCTTCGAATTGTGTCTCCCTCTCTTTCTGCTCCCTTCCTGCTCATATGCTATCTATTTCTGCTTCTCAAAAATAAGTAAAAAGAAGAAAAACATTTAAAAAAAAGAAAGAAGATTATTTTTCCATGTGTTCTCATAATTTAGGAAGTTACTAAACTCATTATTGTAAGAATTACTTTATAGATTATTTGAGATTTTCTACATAGATGATCATATTGTCTGTGGATAGGGACAATTTCATTCCCTGCTCCCCAACCAAATGCTGTTTATTTCTCATTCTGGTTTATTGCCTGGCTGGACAAGAAATAAATTTTATTTTAAAAAAAGTTTAATGTTTATTTATTTTTGAAGGAGAGAGACAGGAAGAGAGAGACAGAGCATGAGCAGGGGAGGGGCAGAGAAAGGGAGACACAGAATCCAAAGCAGGTTCCAGGCTCTGAGCCATCAGCGCAGAGCCAAACGCAGGGCTCGAACCCATAAGCCGTGAGATCATGACCTGAGCTGACGTCGGACACTAACCAACTGAGCCCCCCAGGTGCTCCAAGAAATACATTTTATTTTTTTTTAAATGTATTTAAACTTCCATTTCCAGGACGAAATCAAGTGGATATAGTTTCCCCTATTCCTCTTAAGTGCAACCAAAATCTAGGGGGTATTGTATATATAAAACAAACGCAAGAAGACTTTGAAAGGTAGAGAAAATATAAACTAGTTAAGGACCTTGCAACATGAAGAATGACCTGCTGGTGGATTTCCTGTGCTTTTGTCTAATATATCCCAGATTATGAGCTAGAAAAACTGGAAACCTCAAAACATATACAGGCACAGACAAAACTTCATGGAAACCTATTCTCTGTAGCCAAAGAGCCAGGAAAAAGGATTCTACTCCCAGTTTCCTCAACAAAGCCCAAGTGAGAGCCTAGATTTTTACCCACCTTGTCCCACTGTAATGTGATCCCGCACCTCCCTTCAAGATGATCGCAAAGGACCCAGTAGAGAGGCAGAACTTTCATCCCAGCCTGAAGGTAAGAAACCCTCCACTGCTCCATAACCACACACACAAGGGTGTCAGTGGAGATCTCGTGGAAGGAGTAATGAGGTGCCCTTCCTGACCAGGGTAATGCAAGTAGAGGCCTCATGGGGAGCCTGAACTTCTCCTCCTGCACCTGTTCCCCAGGAGACTGAAAGGAACCTACATGAGGAATCTGGACATCTACTCCATCTTTCCCTTAACTGTAGTGTCAGGAAGTGTCTGCTGAAACAAAAGACTGAAATAAAGGCCAGTCTCAGAACACAACACCTAAACTCTATGGGATACAATTTCTTGACAGCTTAATGGGTAGACAAACTAGTTCATCCATACCAGGGGATATATTCAGCAATACAAGGGAACAAACTACTGATACATGCAGCAACTTGGATGGATCAGAGCATTATGCTGAGTAAAAAAAAAAAAAAAAAGTTAATCTCTAAAGACCACATATTGTATGATTCCTTTTATGTACCATTATCAAAAGACATAGTTGTAGAGATGGAAAATAGATCAGTAGTTGTGGGGGATGGGTAGTGGATGTGCCTATAAAGGAGTAGCGCACAGGAAGATCTTTGTTGTAAAGAAATGTTCCTGTATGTTCCTGCAGTCAAATGTTTGACTGCAGTGATGGTTTTACAAATCTACACTCAGGATTTAAAAAAGGGCGTAGAACTAATCAAACGTATTGTATCAACATCAGTTACCCGAATTTCATACGGTAACTAAGTTACATTAGATATAATACCTGAGAGAAATTGGGTGACAACGGTACCTCTCTACTATCTTTGCAACTTCTTGTGAACCCGTATTTCAAAATTAAAAGTTTTAAAAATCAAACAAATAATCACAAAATGCAGTGTATCTAGAAATACATGTTAATAGGATATAGAAAATATTTTGAAGTTAAAGACAATAAAAACTATTCAAAGTTGTTTGAGCAGATAAAGCAATATATAGAGAAACTGAATGCCCCAAATGCATTTTAAAGAAAGGAAGAATGGTTAGACATTGATAAGCTGAAAATTTGTCTCAGGTCGTTGGAAAAAGAGGAGCAAAATAAATCCAAAGAAGAGTTGAGAAAAGAAAAAAATACATAGTAAAAAAAAAAAATCTACTGTGTATGATCATCTGTTTGCCCAGCAATATGTTTTAACAAGCCTTATACAGATGATTCTGATACATGCTGGAATTTAAGAACTACTGATCTAGATGCGTGAAGATCACGTGCACCAAGATGCCTGATCAAGAAAGTTTATGGCAGCATCGGTTGTCATTCCAGACGGAAAACCACCAGATGCCAGTCAATGGTAAACTGTGGTATACTAAAAAAATGGTAGGCTGTAAAGCAATAAAAATGAATGAACTTCAGATATATGCAACAATATGAATGAATTTAACATACTATTCAATGAATAAAGGAAAACAAAATAATGTATTCAGATACATATATATATATATATATATATATATATATATATATATATATGTATGTATTCCTGTTCCAAAGCAGGAAATCTAAGCTATATTGTTTAAAGATGCACAAGCAGGTGACAGAAGGAAAACAAAACAAAACAAAAACCAAGGGCGTGAGGTTCTTTTTTCAACCTTTTATATGGGTTATTTTTAATAATAAAAATGTCTAAAAAGTAAAGCTAAAAATGGGGAAGGTAGAAACGGAAATTATAAAGCTTACTTGAGAGCCATTCTGAAGCTTTACCTTGTTCTTTTGTTTGCAAGGTGTTCCTCTTTTTCTTCATTTTGCTTGGTTCTGTGTTGGTTTCTCTGTGCTAGATGAAACAACCACTTCTCCCTGAAGGCATGGCCTTGTGTAGGTGACAAAACCTGTCGCTCAATTTTGGTCAAGCCTTGGTGGTCTCACCAACTTTTGTGATTGTCCAAACCGCCTATTATATTTTTTAATAGCTCCCGGCAGCGGAAAGCGAGCCAAGACCTGTTCGTGTCCCAAAGGGGAGGATCTCACAGCACCTAGATTCGGGCTGATTGGAAGCCAGACCCTCAGACAGCAGCTTTTAAAGTGTGCAAAGCTAATCAGTCCTGTGGGACCACCAGCATCAGCCCTCATGGCTACCAGGGCCAGGTGATCTGGAGGCATCCTCTGAGTGGCGGTTGGAAAAGAAGAGCTCCAGATGAGTGTACAAGCTCTCTTCTGGGAGATACGAAGGACAAATGTAGGTGCGCATTCCACGTTCGTTGAGAGCAGCTCCATCCGCCACTAGATGCGTGCCAAACCTGAAGCCTTCCCCTCAGGCCCAAGGTCCAGGACGAGTCAACCGACCTCTTCTACTGAGAGAGGGGTGCGTTTCAATCTCTGGCACCGCCCTGACCGTGGTATCTTGCCAGACCTGTGACTGTTATAACCCCGTGGGACCCAGGCCTCTCCCGGGCCATGAAACCCCTGTGAGCAAGGAAGGCCCCCTGGGCAGAGGCCGCAAAAATCAGGGCACCAAAAGCATGTGAAAGTTTCCTTCTGGAAGATGGGGGGGAGGGGGTGGCTTGAGAGCACGGCAGAAGGGGGAGTGAGAAGATGGTATCCTTTGGCTGTGGTGAGATGAGGGGGAGCGCCAAGACGGTGCCTCCCCCCCCAAAAAAAAAGAGAAGAAAAAGAAAGCCTAATGTTAGGGAGCCTGGTCTGGATCACCCCGGGGAAGAACCAGGAGGCACTCCGAGATCTTGGAAGGCAGGCGGTTTATTTTAGGCCGGCTCAGAGGAGATCACGCTCCGGAGACGGAAGGTAAGCAGAGGGAACAAGTGATAGTCTTTTACTTCCGCATTCAGCATTCGTGGTAATTTGGCCTGCGCCAGGCAAGCGTGGTAGGAAAAGAACCCGGAAGGGGAGTCTTTGGTCGGGGACTGGAATTTCCCTACCAGTCCTGTTGGCCATCTTATAACAGATTTTTCCCTATCACGAATGTTAAAAACAAAACAAAACAAACAAAACCCTAAAAAATAAAAAAAAATAAAATGGCTCCCATCTCCTACCGCAGGGCGAGGAAGAGAGCAAAACCGGCCCCCTCTAGCTTCCATCCCTGAAGAGTGTTCCAGCATGCTCCTGCATTGTGTGTTAAATTAGATGCCTGCCCCTCAGGCCAATGCTTCAACATAAGCAAAATGAGCCTCTTTCACCGCAAGTCTGGGCGATAAATCTAAGTAGGAGCCATTTAAGAGCTGTTAATCCAGGCTTGCGCAATAACTTCAACATAAGGTTGAAGAAACTGGAGGCCGCGGTAGACAGACAGTGTGCCCTGCTAGACACAGGAAGCTGAAACAGAATCAATAAGCAACTTCTGTGAATCCTGGAGCCAGATACGTTCCACTGGATCACGCTGGTTATTTGTTTAAATTAATTCTATATATTTAAATGATTTATACTGTTTATACTTAAGAGCCATTTCTTAGATCGCTGCAGTCTTGTGGTCTCGTAGGCACAAACCCTGTTGATTTTCAAAGCTAGATGTTTTGGGGGCTTGTCTCTCAGGTGCAGGTTTGAAAAGCTGGGGTGCCCAATGTGGGGTTCAAACTCTGACTCCTAAGGGGAAGTTCGGGGTCTGAGCTCCCTCTTAATTGCGGTTCACTGGCCTGGAGTGGGGTTTATGGGAGTTGTGTCCCAGTCTCTCCTACCCTCTTTGATGTGGTTTTCTTCTCATTAGCCTGATGTGTAGTTGTTGAGCCAGACTTTAGGTGGGTTGTTTGTTTGTTTTTGTTTTTTCTTAGAAAATTCTGTGTGTCTGGGGGGAGGAACTGAGTTCAGGATTTTTCTATGTCACCATCTTGAACCTTAGGACTCTAAAAGGAGAGAATAAAACAAATGGAGGAGGAAAAAAATATTTAAGGAAATAGCAGAAAATACCATAGTATACCAGCATTAGGAAAAACCACAGTCATACTGAAACTAGTCTCTAAGAGCTAAACAGGGTAAAAAGTCTCACTGATTGAAAAATAATGGTAGTGAAAACTAAAAAGAAAAGTAGAAAATCCTAAAAGCTTCCAAAAAGAGAAGGGAAAAGTAACCTGCAAATGGACAAGAATCAGATAGATCTGTCAGACTTATTACTGACAGCTCAGGTGCATAAAGACAATAGGCCAATTTTCTCAATGTTCTGAGGAAAAATAACTTTGAGTCTGAGTACATCAAAAGCATCATTCAAATTTGAGTGAGAAATAAGAGGGTCAGACATGCAAAGACACAGAATATTCACGGCCCACCAGTAACAAGGAAGATGCCTAAAACAATGACTAAATTCAGACTTACTGTAACAATGAACATAATGAATAAATACATAAATACTGCCAAGAACTTCGACCTTAGAAAAACATACACCATAGCAGCGTGCACTTCTCCGAGTAAGAGGGTGACAAATGGTCCTGTTGTTCAGAACGAAGGTTCTAGTGATTTTCTGCAATGTTTGCTGTGGAGCATTCTGTCCATCACATGTATTTGCCATGAGCTCTGTGTTATCTGTGGAGTTTAATTCTGCATGTCTTTGACTATCATTTTCTCTGGTCTGATTATTGTCCCTGTGTGTTTTATGTCTTGTGGGCATTCCTCTAAATTTCTTGTATGCAGATGTTGCTTTTGGTATTTCCCATTGCTTTTTATGTGTATTTAGCTTTTCATTATTGGATCTGGAATTCTGGGGGGGAAGGGGAAGTAAATATATGTGCTCACACCATCATCCCATATGCTATCTTAACTGCATATACTACTCTCCTATGGAAGATTTTATTCAAAAGATGGATTCAAGGTCACCTGCTAATCCAGCTTTGTGCAATAAATTCAATGTAAAGCTGAAGAAACTGGAGGCCATGGTGGACAGACTGTGCCCTGCTAGACACAGGAAACTGAAACAGAATCAATAAGAAACTTCTGTTCTGTGAGGGCCCAGCCAGATACTTTCCACTGGGTCATGCTGTTTATTTGTTTAAAATAATTCTGCTGCATATTTAAATGATTTATACTAAGTGTTTACAAAAGTAAAAAAAACCATAAAAAATTAATTAGGAAAGCAAGTAATCATATAAGTTTTCTACAAGTACAAAAACCTTACTATCTGTAAAGTTTTCAAGGAATGCAACTGACTTCTCCCTATACTTTGGCTTCTAAGGCATACAGTTCTATATAAAGAACCAAGTAAATTATGAAAACCTAATTTGTCTATTTTACCAATTTTCTTGAATATGAGACTAAATTCACTAGAGCCCGTTCTGTATTTCATGCTACGTCTCATGGTTGATAGCAATTACAGTTAGCATTTATTGGTCACTTCAAGTTCCAGTCCAGACACAGTGTTAAGTACTTAAGAAAGATTTGTAAACCATTTTACAGATGACGAGACGAGGCCACTACTCATTTGAGAAAATTGTGCAAAGGCACACAAATATTAATGGGCAAGGTCAGATTCAGAGGTTGTGCTGTGACCACTAAACTATATTCATCCATGTTCTGATATCAGTGGTGTGCTTATAAATGTTTATTTAGCAAGAGTAGCCTTTGGGATGGCTGAGAATTCTGAGAATTTATGTCGTCTCATATAAGCTGGTGTGAAATGGCTCCAGTAGGCTAAAGGAGTAGTTCATAATGACTGTCTTTGCTCTACCTGTAGTTTTGAGGTGCAAAAGAATACTCCTAAATTGGCTTTGCTTATCAAAACACATTCTATTGATTATTTATTTATTTATTATTTTTGCAGGGTGGGGATTGCTCTTTAGGTTTTTGGGGTTTTTTGTTTGTTTGTGTGTTTGTTTGCTATTCCTTAAAGCAAGAACCATAGCCTATAGTAATGCATTCCACAGTATAGTGAATTAATGAGATGAAAGTGTTATGTATCATCGTAGATACACATGCACATACATATACATGGAAAGGACATATCTATTATCTACATGTGTGTAGTTCTCATATTTAGATATACAAAATAATAAATTTGGGGTAATGCATTAAAGTAAAAAATGATAGTTCTAAAAAAGTATTAGAAAGTGCTTGAAGGTTTTGCATTTACGATCAAAATTAACTAAATGTATGGATGGATGTGTGGATCAGAATTAACTAATCATAAAGGGTGAAATCTAATTTACTCAAATTTAAATCTGACTCCTCATGCATGGAAAGTTTAGCAGTGACAGTAGACAAAAGATGGTCTCTGGTTGAAGCCTCTACTAAGAACATTTCTCTTTCAGACACAGAATTCAAGACAAGGTCATTGATTGTGTTCCATAAACATCCTTTTCTATTATGTATGGCTTTTGCATTTTTGCCTTGAGATGTTTTTCATTCACGCTAGCACTTATCACTCATCCATCTGTACTTTCTGTAGAATATCTTATTTTACCATTGAACAGTCCAAGATAAATGACTGCTTTACTAGAAGGTAAATAAGACTCTTGAATTTTTCGTATACTGAAGAAATTATTATTTGGTTCAAAGCTATTAAAGGTAAGTGACGTTGTAATGTAAGGAAAGACCCTTAGCTATAGCTCCAAATTTCTATTGATGCTATTAAGTTCTTACTTAATTTGATCATATATATATATATATATATATATATATATATATATATATACATTTCAAGGCTATCATGCAAACCGATAAGTACCTAATACAATTGCCATACTTTAACAGTTGAAAAGTTGAAAAATAATTTTAATTCACTTTTTGGGTTTGCATGTTTCATCATAAAGGATAGCAAATTCTTGTCTTTATCTCTGATCCTGATACATTTATTTTTCTATTATAGAAAAAGTAAATTAATCTAAACATCAAGTAGTTATCATTTCACTATCTAATCTACAAGTATGTTTCAGCAAGGAAGAACTTTTCAAGGAAACTGGTTTGGGTTAAGTCAGATGAAATGCATGCCTCCTAAACAATATGTTCTCCATCACTGGCGGCTTTAAGTATAATTTGGATGACTTCATATTAATCATATAATAGAATTCTATCGTTAGGATTTATAAAAGGGATTTAAGTATCCGATCAACAGAGAGTGAAGGATGAAGGGTCTAAGTGACTTAAGTTGTCTTTAATATCTGTTACTGTTTGGTCACTGGAACTGCCTCCTCTTGTCACTTTCATACAATAGAACAGCTTAATCATTCAGTACTCCTCTGTCACAACAAAGTGGTGCCATTTTCCCCCATTGATCTATGGTTGTCAATATATTTTTTATATCTGCTTTAATTATTTTAGCTCGGTAGAGTGGAAAACACATAGGACCTGAAGCTGTAATTCCTGAGTCATTCCAACTACTATTAGAAACTGTGATGCTAAGAAAGCCATTAGGCTCCAGTGTCCTTGGTACTGAGAGGACTGGTCTCACGGTCTCTATGTTTGCCAGGAGCTCTAGAAGTATATGATTATAATATCTGCTCTCTATTTCGGTTATTTCCAAGTAAAGTTGGGCTAAACTTGCTCAACTCTACTCTTACCTCTTACTCTTGAAACTTTATTATCAACTTACATGAAGAAAGGTATTCCCTATGTAAACCTCATATACTGAATTTTGGGTTGAAGTTAAAAGTCTTTGTTTATTGATGTGAGGTACAAGATTTGAGTGCTAGCATTTGAGTATTAGAATCAGCCTCCTAGAAAAGATTGCCAAGAAAAGCTTAAAACCAAGTGTGTTCTGCTAATTTGTTTTTCAAAGTATTAGAAATGTAGTTGCAAGGATAATGTTTTGTGGATTGTGCTATCCATCCTCTCTATTTTGCTGATGTCACACTGAGGTGTCAATTAAAGATGATATGTGCAAATCATTTAAAGCCCTAAAGAGAAAAAGGAAAAGGTTACAAAATATAAGGTCATGCCCAGGCAATTAAGGCAGCAATAAATGGAAATTATAAATGGCAGGCAAACCAAGCCCATAAGAAATAGTATGGGCTTTAAATCTCAGGGACTCTTTTAGGAGGCTGTGTGTATCCTGGCCTTCATATGGAACATGTCATAAATTGAACGATGTCTTTTAGAAACACAAGCATTAGATTCCGTGTAAGTTTTCTATTGTATTGTTTGGTGTTGATAAAATTTATCAGACTGGAAGTATTATTTTTAAGGATTATTGAAAAAAAATAAGAGACTTTGCTATGTACAGACTTTTTTTTTTAAGAATCAAGGATATGACGTAGAAGATATCAGTAAATGCGAACGCAAACTTCTTTAAATAGACAATTATGTGTTCTCGTATGACTCTGCACTCTTCTGAGCTATATTATTGATATGAAAACTTGGTACCAATGCTACATGTTTAAACAAATAATATCAGAATATAAATTCATGTTGCTTCAAAGCATACATTTGTCTAGCTTCACATTCGTAGAATTTCAAATATTTTAAGGTTTATTAGATGCCCCCTCTCCTGGTATTTACATATGAAAAAGAGACTTGTGTAAAAAATATCACATATGCTATTTTCACAGAGCCAGAGGAAAATCAGGACGCAGGTGATCACTCAACCCTGCTGAGTTTTACACTGTTATCAGTAGCTGAATGTAGTATTTGCCAGAGCAAAACGAGATGATACTGACAATATCAAGATTTCAGTTTGATGACTTTCTTGCAAGACTTATCTCTGCCCCCAACATAATGTGACACCTAGAGTGGTTCAGAGTAGTCGAGCAACACAGAGATTGGTAGTGCTTGTTAACATACCGGTGTGGTCGTGGTGGTGACCTCTAAAGCTTAAAACCGGAAGCAATTTTGCCTTCACTGCAGTGTAACAAGTCAGTCAGACCTTCAAAGCAGGTGTCAACTAAGGGAACCAGAGCACCGCAGAATTTCATAGTGGGCATGTTGAAGGCTGTATGTTTTTTGGGGAGGGTTAAGTGTTGTTGTTGTTGCTGTTGTTGTTTTCTTCTGCAAGGAACATGTTTCCTATCATTCTTCACACATCATCCTCTGTTCCCAGCTTCTATGTCATTTTGATAACTCTTCGGACTCTTTAGTCTATTATGTTATATGTAAGCATTATTATACATTAATTATATATGCATATAATTGCCATGTATATAACTTAGTTCTATTATACAATGGTTTTTATTGCCTTTATGGTATATTGCTGTGGTTGGCTTTTGGTTAGGGTTTAGAATGCTGAATTTCTAATTTCACTACTGACATTCAATTTTACAAACCACTTTGAACCAGAGTGCACACAGGAATTGGCTTCTATTGTGTGTTAGAAATGAAATATGCAGGGCGCCTGGGTGGCTCAGTCATTTGAGCCTCTGACTCTTCATTTTGGCTCAGGTCATGATCTTATGGTTTCATGGGTTTAAGCCTCTCATTGGGTTCTGTGCCAACAGCACAGAGCCTGCTTGGGATTCTCCCTCTCGCCCTCTGCCCCTCCCCCATTTGCTCTCCCTCTGTTTTTTTTTTTTTTTTAATAAATGAAATACACTCAGAGATCCCTGTTGGTTCATAATGTAAAATGCCCATGATTTATAGAATTATTTTAAATGCTTTCAAAACAAAATTATTTCTTCAAAAAGAATCCGTTTTTTCCTCAGAAAATTTCTGCTCCACAAGAGTAACCAAATGTGACATCAGTGTTGACGGAGGGAGGTTAAAATGGACCCTCTCCGAGAGTACTCTTCAAATTGGCTCAAAGAAATTTAGATTTCCACCTGGCTATTGTGTTTAAGTTTTTTTTTTTTTCTAATGTTTCTTTATTTTTTTGAGACAGAGTGTGAGCAGGGGAGGGGCAGAGAGAGAGGAGAGGGAGAATCCCAAGCAGGCTCCGCGCTGCAGACACAGAGCCCGACATGGAATTTGATCTCGTGAACCACAAGATCATGACCTGAGTGGAAATCAAGAGTTGGATGCTTAGTTGATTGAGCCACACAGGTGCTCCTCCACCTGGCTATCATACACAGCTAAAAAGAGGTGTAATTTTGCTGATGTTGTTTGTTTCGCTTTTAACCCCACTATGTATATGAAGTTGGGTTAGATGCTCCAGGATATTTTGGTCACTTCCAAACTCTTGAATGTATTCAGTGGGATTAAGGAAAGCTGAAAGGTCTGATTTGAGCCTCACATACATGAAAAGGCAGAGGATAGGAATAAAAGAAAAATGGGATCAGTCCTGGTTCTGCCACTTCCTACTTGGATGACTTCAGACACGTCACTGAACCTCTCTAAGCTTCATTGTCTCTCTTTATAAAAGTGGGAATAAAATGGCTTCTCTATGCACATGGATCAAATGCCATATGGATTAAAGTGTTTTGGAGGTTGCAAGTAGGATACATATAAGGCTGATTATTATCATTATTATAATGAAAATGTAGAAAACGGGCATAGGACCAGAAGAGAAGAAAAATATCAAAGAGGCTGGAGACAATGAGTATGAGAAACACCATAAGCATACAACTTGGGAAATGATAGAATGGAAATTTCAAAGTCTTCAGTATGAGGGCTGGTTCACCTCTTGGACTGCGTCAGGTCTATGGTTGCCTGGGCAGTGACCAATGGCATGCATTCTAATGAAACTTGGGGAACAAAGTCTAGGGGATTTGTAGGCTCCTCTAGTCACCAGCTGGGGCTCTGAATCATGGCAGCCCCAGCAATATGGCTCAAGAACAGGAAAAATAACACAATATAACATAAAACCAGATGTGCCACCATTGAATACACAGGTCTCTGTTGGCACAGTTGAATGTATACAGATTTTGAGTCAAATCTGGTTAGTTAATTGTGAACAAATGATATAATCCTGTTGATTATCAATTTCCTCAGTTTTAAAATGAGTCTAACACCTGTTTCTTACAGAATTGATGGAGGATTAAATAAC
The DNA here is from genome assembly GCF_018350175.1 of Felis catus. Classification (NCBI taxonomy): domain Eukaryota; kingdom Metazoa; phylum Chordata; class Mammalia; order Carnivora; family Felidae; genus Felis; species Felis catus. The sequence continues at coordinate 15,658,179 of NC_058380.1, forward strand.
ACACTTAGCTCCTCGCCCAGTATCAGCATAAGAAATGTCTTCATGGGGCGCCTGGGTGGCGCAGTCGGTTAAGCGTCCGACTTCAGCCAGGTCACGATCTCGCGGTCCGGGAGTTCGAGCCCCGCGTCGGGCTCTGGGCTGATGATGGCTCAGAGCCTGGAGCGTGTTTCCGATTCTGTGTCTCCCTCTCTCTCTGCCCCTCCCCCGTTCATGCTCTGTCTCTCTCTGTCCCAAAAATAAATAAACGCTGAAAAAAAAAATTAAAAAAAAAAAAAAAGAAATGTCTTCAGTTTTCTGTTTCTTCCCTGTCACAAAGACCCATTGCTCTTCTTGTGACCTCTCTTTGCTTTTACCCTTACCGCATTATCCTTCTTCTGTTTCTCTTTCATTACAGAATCCTGTGTATCTTACTCCAGTCCTTCTCTCCCTGGTGAGTCTTCCATTACTAGATCTACTGTACAGCTTGCTTTACTAAAATTAAAGTTGCCTATTTACTAGTCAGAAGGAGACAGATGTTCAGTCTCAGGGAACCAATGAAGCTTCCAACCTAATACAGTAAAACCTCGGAATGCGAGTAACTTGTTCTGTCTGTGAGTGTTCTGCAAGATGAGCAAACATTTCTAACACATTTTAATTTGATCAGCAAGGGATGCCTTGCAATACAATGAATAGTATGTGGTGGTGAATGTCACATGATCACAACTGAGCCAATGGTTCTTGAAATTCACTTTAATATACAAGTGCTGTGGATTACAAGCGTGTTTCTGGAATGAAGAATGCTCACAAACCAAGGTTTTACTGTATTTGCAAAATACCATTTCCCCAGAAATTTTAAACTCCAATTTAAAGACTCATAAAGTAATTCTCTGTGCGCCCATGTTTTTATTTGCTATTGAAGGGTTGTCTAAAAGTAAACCGCATGCTTCTTTTCTCCAAGCACTTTCAAATCACAACCTGCTTGATTTTAGCGGAAATGTTTTCCCAAGTCAAGAATCTTCAGTTTCTTCCGCAGTAGAAAAATGTTTCATTCTTTCCCACAGACAAGTTTTGCAAAGTGAAAAATCAACTGTGTTAACACTGACCTCTAGTTTTCATCTATCAAGATCTTTAATCCTTTAGCCCTGTGTACTGAAGACAGAGTCATTGAATGACAATAACCTGTAAACATACATGACTCTGGAAGACTATGACGTAGACGAAGAAATTATGATCTATATCTGTTAGAGAGAAAATTCAGGGTGGAGGGATCAATTTCTTAATATAGCCCTCTGGAACTTGTGCTTTACACATCATGGGATGATGGATGATTGAGTTATCTAATGTGACTTCATCACCAGAGAATGGCCTGCACTATTACTGCAGGTGAAAAAAAAGCCATGTACCAGCATCTACCCAGGCCAATTAATTTTTAAACTGTATCTTTTATGATGTTTTATGGAACCAGGATCACTACTTTCAATCATTTATCTCCATGCTTTTTGTTCAGGTATTTCTTCATTCCATCAATCACCAACGTACTTGTTCATTCAATTACCATCTATTGAGCTCTCTGTGTGGCAAGTGCTCTAAGAGATATCATGTCCCTAGACACAGAAGAAGGGGCCTCTTTCCTAGTACATCAAGCAACGAGGAGTCTGTGGAGCTAAAGAAATGTACCTCCCCCTTGTAATCCATAATTTGGATACCATGAAGCTGGAATTTCCTGTCTGAACAACCCTGAGCCCCCTTCCAGGCTCATATAATCAACTTTGTTCTAGTCAGGGCTGACAGGACAACAGTGTGCTTCTCTTTAGCCCAGAGGGGTGGCTGACTTATACCTGTTCAGAGGGGGAGTTACTGTGAAAAAGTTAGGATGTGTATTGTAGGGTCTCCACAGTCCCCATACATGCAGGCAAGATGATGTGAGACGGAGACTGAGGTGGAAAGAGAAGGGAAACAGACTATAGGTCAGAAGCCTCCATTTGTAAACCTTCCCCACATCCTGCCAACAGTTGAGATAGAACTGGTAAGAGGTGCCACTAATACAGAGGTGGATGGAATATGTCTTTCTATGTTAGTAGATATAATATGTGAGAAATTTCCCTCTTTTCTCTTCACATTTTGATGTTGTTACAAGAATGTTATACAACTGAGCCAATAATGGCCTCTATATTGCCCCCTGTGTCATTTATTTCTTCAAAGTAGGCTGAGATTCATTAGCTCTAAAGTCTGCTGGAGCCAAACTCGAGTGTTTTTTTTTTTTAATATAAATCCCATTGTTTTAAATATGGCCTCAAAAAGCAGATTTTTAGCCATTTAGACCTGCTTGCTTTGCATATCCCAGGAGATGGAACCCAACATCTGATCGTCCCAGATTAACCCCAGGGTCTCTTTAAAACATAAACAAAAACAAAAACAAATAAACACCCCCCATCCAAAAAAACAAATAAACAAAAACCCTCAAAAAATAAACCCAGAAGACGCAACTGCCCTTGGGATCTTGTGACCCAGAGATTTCACACCGTGTAGCTAAGTGACATTACCTAGACAGATAACTCTCCTCTCCAGTCTCTCTGTCTCTCTGTCTCTCTGATAGAAGTTTCCCTGTCCTCTTCCCCTTCTGGATGGTGACTCAGTGCCAGGGGCTCTGGAGGCTATTGTGTGAGGGACTTCCCAACTGCACTCAAACCTGTCAGTGTTACTCAAAGCTTGTGCGTACCACTGCTACCTCATGGTCCTATCTTTTTCCTTGATCAGGCCCTACATTCCCAAACTCACTTTCTATAAGGAAAAGAATTTTTTTTTTTCCTAAGCTGTGGAACAGTAGTTGTCAAACTATGACCAAATTTGGCCTACTGCTTACAAACTGCAAGCCAAGAATGGTTTTTACATTTTAAGTGATTGGAAAATGGGACACTACTATGGCTCTTAAGGATTTGAAATCTGTTTTTTTACCCTCCTTGCTATATGAGATTTCATTTTTTCTCAAAGATGTTTGATTTACATCATTAGAAGGACTTTAGATTGTGGATCAGATGAAAAAAGCTAACAGTGGGTTTGTTACACACTCTCCCTTTCTCTTGACACCTGAGCTGTTGTTCTTCACCAGACATCCTTATAAAAGGTCAATGGCATTTACTCTTGAAAAGATAAGGAGAGTTCTTATGTAGGCATGTTTTATCATAAATACCTGATTTTCTGATGCCTACTACCTGATTAGGATACTTACTGCAAATTACTGGAAAATTATGGATTTATAAAACGTAGCTGGCTTAAGAGTAAAAGTGAGTAATATAAATACCTCATCTACATAACAAAGAGGATATAAAAATTAGGAAACCCAAAGGGTTTCCTCTGAGGTTACATTTCATTCCATACTTTGTAAGCGTTTCTCTGTTACTCCAAAGCCAAAATCTATTCCAATAAGGAAAAGGCCCAGTCATGAGCCTATTATGTTTTATTTAATTAATCAATTGCTGGGGGTTTTTTCCTTCCCTTTGATGTTATAAGTTCTTTATATATTTGTGATAGTTTTCATTTTTCAGTTATAAGTGTGTCAATTGGTATTTTTTTAGTATCACTTTTTAAAACATATTTTTTGATTAACAGAAGTTCTTTGTTTTTAATGTAATCAATTTTCTAAAATTAATCTATCATTTCATTTATGGTTAGCATTTTCTTTTGTGACTCCATAATTCACATTTTATTCTAAGAGTATTAAGGTCTTATTTTCTCCTCTTCCAACTTTTTATTTTTGAAATATTCATATCTATTAAAAAGCTAAGAGAATAGTACAAGGATCATTCATATACTCTTGACCTAGATTCATTGATTGACTTTCACTCTTTAGGTGTATATGTTTGTGTTTGTATGTGAACACATACATAAACACACACATATGGATATTTATGGAGATATGTCTACTATTTGTTTTTTATATCTATATATCTAAGAAGAGCTCTACTTCCCTCCTTTTCTCCTTCCCAATTACTACAACTCAAAGTTGTTTTTTTTTTTTTTTCACTTCAATATTATGTACTCTATTAGAACCATCATACCTTCTGTCCCAAGTGTGGCTAGGGGGAGCCCTTTCAGGATGGTTTCTGTGTTCTTATGACATCTCCTGATTAATCTTTTTTGTTTGTTTGCTTGTTTTGGTTTGGTTTTGATCACAAAATAAGTGTTTCATGCTCACTTTGTATTTCCCCTGCTGCAGGTTTAGAAAAGGAATTTCTTTAACAAGCTCTATTTTTCTTTACCTAAGAAGGGGTATTTAGACACAAATATACATGGGTGTCAGGTGTCCTAATTGTTCTCATGTATCACTACTTCTAAGCCCTTTTGGTGAGAAGATCAGGAAAAAAATTTTTAATAAGATATTTGTGGTGGATATACTTTGAGATAACCTCTTATAACCTCTGCCTGTTGGTATTCACACCTTTGTTTAACCTCTTCTGCTTGAGTATGAGCAGATTTAGTGACTCGTCCTAGTAAACAGAATGTGGCAGAAATTATAGGATGTTGCTTCCAAGAGTAGGTTATAAAAAGACTGTGGCTTCTGTGTGGATGATTTTTCTTGCTCTCTTGCTTGGTCCCACAGACGTATGCCGGGTGCCATGTCATAAATTAAGGACAGGCTCATAAGGCAAGGGAGAAAGAGAGAGACTTTCAGCCAATAGCCAGTGAGTAACTGAAGCTTTCAGGAAACAGCCTATGAGTAACCTTGCGAATATGCTTGGGAAACGAATGTTTCCAGTCAAATCTTCAGGTGAGACTGCAGTTCTAGCAGTTCTAGCGCAAATTCCTGAGAGACCTTGAGCCAGAGTCACCCACTCAGCTGCACTTGTATTACACGGATACTGTGAGAAGATGTGATCATTCTTTTACACAGCAATACAATAAGGAATTTAAGAACTTCTGGATACCCATAAGATAATGTTGATCACTTAAAGGGAATCTTTTTCATATATTGGCATAAACAAAAACAAAAAACATACAGGTCAACAAATAAACCATGCATACATAACCTATGTTTATAACATAATTAGGGAACAAACAGTAGTATGAACATCAAATTTGATCTAAGTAGTAATATGAACACTCTTTCCAGTAAAATCAGAATGACATGAGAGTTAGAAGCAGATGGTACCGACAAGGAGTCAGGAAAGCAGATAGGCCAGGCATAATGCGATTAGGTTGCAAACATTTCAAAAAAGAGGAAGTGTGACTCTAGTGACAAAACACTCACACGAGATCAGTGAGTACATATGAACTGAGATGAAGAAGCTTGACAGTGCGTGGAGAAAAGAGATGGGAGTCGTGGGAAGGTGCCGGTTCTGAGAGATGAATGTTTGTCACGGAAAATGGCGATACTTCTCGGACACTTAAGGTAAAAGGGGTTGGGAGTAGGGGAGCAAAAGGTGTAAATTAAGGATACTGCAGAACTCCAGACTATCAAATAGTCAGAAGATATTGTACCCTTTAGCACATCATTGATTAAAGAAACTGCAGTTGACCATACCAAGAAAGGTGAGTGCAAGAACGTACCTCCATGAAACGGAGACTCAAGGAAATGCAAGGATCAACTGAAGAGTACACTAACGATGCGAAATCCTAACACACCGAGACAGATCAAAACAAGTGCATACGATCAAAAATAAGTATGTCTAAACTATTTGTTTGTTTGTTTGTTTATATTTTGAGGGAGAGAGCGAGCATGCACACGGGAGTGGGAAAGGGAAGAGAGAAGGAGAGAGAGCCTATGAGTGGGGGAGGGGCAGAGAGAGAGGAGAGAGAATCCCAAGCAGGCGCCATGCTGTCAGCACAGAGCCTGATGCTGGGCTCCATCCCACAAGTGTGATATCATCATGCCAATCAAAACCAAGAGTCGGAAGCTTAACCAACTGAGCCACCCAGGCACCCCATATAGAAACTTTTAAAAGCATATTAAAAAAATATAGGGATATGTATTCTGAATTCTAACATTATTGTAGAAAATACACCTTTTCCTCAAATTCATGATGACATTTACAAAAATTGTCCATATACTATTATCAAAGAAACTATTGTCAACTTCCATCTAGTAGAAATCTTACAAACAAAACTTACTTACGGTAAAGGAATCAAGCTAGATGTTATTAAGAAAAAAATTAAATCACTATTAACAAAAAATAGTATACAACTGTTTGGTAAAAGGAAAAATGCAAAACAATACTAGAGAATTTCTAAAAATATAATCAAAAATATAGTGCTACATTAGTAAATTTATGAGATATATTTAAGGCAGTGATCAGAGGGAATTTAGTATTTATAGTTATAAAAATGTATTTTTAATTAAATATAAATGAACTAGAATAAATCATAATTAAGAGCATAAAAATTTGAAAAATCAGAAAAGTAATAATATGGAAATTTTTTAAAAATAGAGAAAAAAGTTAGTGGGAAAAAATAATGAAATAGATAAATATTAGATGACTTAAGTAAGGAAAATATGTGAGAAAGCACAAATTTTTATATTTTTTAACACCAAACACCAAAGGTAAAATAAGTGAAATATATGAGTTAATTTTAAAAAATCATAAAAATTATAAGCATATATATTTTAAAAAATTTTGTTGAATAATGTCCAGGATAATATAATTTACCAAATATGTCCCATTTGAAACAGAAATCTTAAGCTGATCAATATCCAAAAAAGAATTAATATTATTTAGAAATTTATGCACAGAATAAGCCCAAATGACTTCATATGTATTTCTGCCAATTTTTCCAAACAGAAAGTATCAAAAGAATACAAAATTATTTTAGAGCATGGAAACTAAATAATCACATCCATATAATTTTTATGAAGCAAGATTATGTTGCTACCTACGACTAATAAATATAGTGCACATACATACTCAAAAAAACCCTAAACTCACTGAGAAATATTGGTGAAAAAATATTGAACAAAATACTAGAAAAAAAGAGCTAATAAACTCATAGATCATAACAAAGCAGAATGTATTCTGGTGAACAAGACTGATTCAATTCTTGGGAAAAGCATTAGAAAAATCATCAAGGTAATTTACCATATTAATAAGTAGGAGGATAAAAATCATAATTATCTCCATGGGTACTGAAAAGTAATTTGGAAAAAAGTAATGATATTATTTAAAAAGTTCACAAGAATTAATCGATATTTTCTTAACCTTGTAAAATTAGAAACTTTAAATATAAAGCCAGCATCCTATTTAATTGGGGGGAAAAGGAAGCATTCCCACTAAGGTTAGGAGTAATACAAATATGCACATTTTCCCAAGTCCCTTGTGGCTTAGCAAACATGCTGGGCCAAAGAAACATAAGTCTGTCTTCAAGGTTGGTAAGGTGTCTGGAATCTGTAGGGAAGATTGCTGGAGAGGAAGGATCCTCAAAAGAAGGAGGCCTAGAAATCTACATAGAGAATTCTTAGGACTTGGACTCAATCCTAAACTGTGCATGTGCAGAGAGAAACTTAAAAATGCCTAACAGAGAACAGCTCTTGGGGAATGGGGACTGAAACTAGAACAGAGATTTCACAGGTAAGAATCCCTTTGCAGAGATGTGGCCTTTCAGTGCAGCCACAGCAGAAAGACTGGGGTGAGTATCCTAAGGATACTATTCAGACCAGAGAATCTACAACTTAGGGGTAAGAAACTACATGATAGGACGAACAGGAATATTGAAATGGGCCTGCCTTAAGAAAGCCTAAAAGCAAGTCTTGACAAGATGACAAGATGATCTGCCAATAATTTCACCATCTGCCAGACACAATTCAACACGCGTAGAAAAAAAAAAAAGAACATAATGCAAATCTACAATGTATAATTCATGACGTCTCACTTAAAGTAAGAAAAAGCATTGGACATGTGAAGAAGCAAGAAAATAGGACACATATTCAAGAGTTTACAAGTGTCAGTGGGAGACCACTGACTCAGTTGTCAGAATCAACAGGAAAATACTTTATAATAACCATTAAAAGTACGTCAAATCGTCCGTTGATAAATACGTAAATGTGCGGGCAATTTAACCAGGAAAGTAAAACCCCTGTGGAAGATTGGAAAATTCTAGAACTGAAAAATAAGATATGTGAAATAAAGAATTCATTAGATGTGCCTGGTCACAGACAAGTCACAGCAGGATAATTGTGAACTCAGGAAAGGGTACCTGGGGCACCTGGGTGGCTCAGTCTGTTAAGTGTCTGACTCTGGATTTTGGCTCAGGTCATGATCTCAGGGTTCATGAGACTAAGCCTCGCACTGGGCTCTGTGCTGATGGCACGGAGCCTGCTTGTAATCCTCTCTCTCCCTCACTCTTTCTCTGCCCCATGCCCTGCTCATTCTCTCTCTCTTCCTTTCTTTATCTCTCTCTCAAAATAAACAAAAAACTTTAAAAAAAAGAGAAAGGGTAGTGTAATTTATGCAATTTGAGGCATAGAGAGAGAAAAAATAGTGAGTAATAAATTAAAAAGAGGAGTCTATAACATGTAGGTCTATATATCAAATAGTCTAACATGCAAGGAATTATAGTCCAGAAAGAGAATCAAGTAGTAATGTACAGAAGACACATTTGAAGAAAAAAATAATGGCTCAATTTTTTTTTTGTTTCTAAAATAGATGGACAACAATGCAGAGATCCAAAAGTCTCAGCACACCCTAAACAAAGTAAATAAAAAGAAAATTGCACCTATGCCGATCATAGTCACACTAATGATAGAGAATTAAAGGAAAAAAATAAGAAAACATTAAAAGTTTTAAGAAAAATAGAACAGCCCGTTGTCTTGAGGAAAAAACAATAAAAATGACACAGATACATCATCGAAAAAAAAAAAAAAAGAAAAGGAACACAAGAGACAATGCAGTGTTACAATTAAAGTACTAAAAAAAAAAAAAAAAAAGAGGTAGACCTAGGATTCTGTACTGAGTGAAAATATGCTTCAACAATAAAGATGAAATAAAGACATTTTTAATAACTATGGAAAGTTAAGGACAATATAGTAATATCTAGACTAACATTAAAATTGATAGAGAGGTAGCTAAAATGTCATTAGAAGTATTAAAAAATATTTTAAAATACTGATTAACTCAAAAGGAGACAGGAAAATTACAGCTACGAAAGAGAATAGTGGAAGTAAATAGCAATCTTATCAATAAACCAAGTATGTGGGGCTAACCACTCCAATTCACTGACAGAAATTATCACACTAAATAGAAAAGAAACTCAACTATAACCTGCTTTTATAACAGAAGGATTTAAAATGTAAGCAAAAATTTAAAAGCAAAATAATGGAAAAAAATATACCACTGAAGTAATAATAATAATAATCACGAGGAAGATTGTTACAAAGAAATAACAATCTTAACTGTGCATCACCAATAGGTGGTTTTGAAATATATAAAACAAAAATTGATGAAACTAAAAGAACCAGATATACCTCCAAAATCATAATTGAGGATTTTAATACTTCTTTTTTGTAGCCCAAATTAAATTGAGACAAAATATGAGTAACAATATAAAATAATGTGAATGAGATTATTAATTAAATTGACCACCCTTACATTTATAAAACACCATGACCGATAACTTCAAAGTGCATGTTATTTTAATGTTCACATAAAATTTTTATCAAAATAGATCAAATGTTGTATCATAAAAAACTCAATGACTTCAAAGTGATTGCACCATGCAGAGTATATGCTCTGATAGTAATACATTTTTACTAGTATCCAATAAAAAAGTTAACTTCAAAAATATCTAACTCTTTGGGAACTAAACAATATACCACTAAATAACCCAGGGATGAAAGAACCACTCATTATGAATATTAGAAAATATTTTGAGCTAAATATTAAGAAAAACACCCATTTCAAATTATCATGAATGTATCTAAAACAGTGCTGAGAGAAACATATACTTTAAAAAATAATGTATTTATTTTGAGAGTGCAAGTGGTGGTGGGGGGCAGAGAAAGAGAAGGAGAGAAAGAGAGAGAGAGTGAGAGAGAGAATCCCAAGCAGGCTCCGCACTGTCAGTGTGGAGCCCAACTCGTAACTCAGACTCATGAACCATGAAATCAGGACCTGAGCCGGAGTTGGATGCCTAACTGACTGAGCCACCCAGGCGTCCCTGATACTTTAAATCCACATATCACAAAGAGGATACATTTAAAGTCAATAAACTAAGCTTTCACCTCAAAGGAGCAAATTCACCCTAAAAAGTGCAAAGGAAAATAAAAGAAAAATATAGGTATTTTACTTTTTCCAATATTACTGAGATATAATTGACATACAATATTGTGTAAGTCTAATGTATGCCACATAATGATATGTTGATATATGAATGATTATCACAATAAGTTTGTTAACACATCCATTTTCTCCTATACTTAAATTGTTTTTAATTTAGTTTTATGTTTTTATTTAAATTCCAGTTAGTTAACATATAGTGTAATATTGTTTCAGGTGTACAATATAGTGATTCAGCACTTTCATACATCACCCAATGCTCATCACAAGTGCCCTCCTTAATCCCCATCACCCATTTAATCCATCCCTTCACCCATCTCTCCTCCATATGTATGTACATTACATACATATATATATGTACATTACATTACATACATATATATGTGTGTATATATATATACATTCCACAATGTGTGTGTGTGTATATATAATATATACATATATACATATATATTCCATATATATATACATTTATACTCCGCAATGTGTGTGTGTGTGTGTGTGTGTGTGTGTGTGTGTGTATCTCACATCTTTATCCATTCATCAATGGACATTTACAGTCTTTCCATAATTACTATTGTTGATAGTGCTGCTATAAACATTGGGGTGCATGTACTCCTTCATATTTTTGTCTCCTTTGCATAAATATATAGTAGTGCAATCGCTGGATCCTAGGGTAGTTCCATTTTTAACTTTTTGAGGAACCTCCATACTGTTTTCCAAAGTGGCTGTACCTGTTGGCATTCCCACAAACAGCATAAGATGGTTCCCCTTTCTCAGCATCCTCACCAACATCTGTTGTTTCCTGTGTTGTTAATTTGAGCCATTCTCACAGGTATGAGGTGATATCTCATTGTGGTTTTGATTTGCATTCTCTGATGATGAGTGATACGGAGCATCTTTTTCATGTGTCTGTTAGCCATCTGGATGTCTTCCTTGGAAAAATGTCTATTCATGTCTTCTGCTCATTTTTTTTAACTGGGTTATTATTTGGGTGTTGAGTTTAATGAGCTATAGCTTTTGGATACTAACACTTTATCAGACATGTCATTTGCAAATATCTTCTATTTTGAGCGTTGCCTTTTAGTTTTCAAATAGTTACAGTTTTTGTGTGTGATGAAAATTTCAAGATTTACTCTCTTAACACTTTCCAAATATATAGTACAGTATTGTTAATTGTAGTTAGTGATGTAACTATATATGTATAGAGATACATATACATATCTATACATACCATATTTATCCATTCACACATCGATGGACAATGAGGTTGTTTGCATGTCTTGGCTATTGTAAAGAATGTTGCAAGGAACATGGGAATGCAGATATTCTCCCACAAATGATTTCATTTTCTTCAGATATATACTCAGAAGTAGAATTGCTGGATTATATGGTAGTTCTATATTTCATTTTTTGAGGAATGTCCACCCTGTTTTCCATGGTGACTATCCCAATTTATTTTCCCACCAGAGCGCACAAGATTCTCTTTTCTCCACATCCTTGGCAGGACTTGTTATCTTTTGTCTTTTTGATAAGAGCCATTCTAATAGGTGAGAGGTGATATCTCACTGTGGTTTTAATTTGCATTTCACTGATGATTAGTGATACTGACTAACTTTTCTTTTTAAAAAAATTTTTTTAACGTTTTATTTATTTTTGAGACAGAGAGAGACAGAGCATGAACGGGGGAGGGGTAGAGAGAGGGGGAGACACAGAATGGAAGCAGGCTCTAGCCTCTGAGCCATCAGGCCAGAGCCCAACGCGGGGCTCGAACTCACGGACTGCGAGACTGTGACCTGAGCTGAAGTCGGACGCTCAACCGACTGAGCCACCCAGGTGCTCCCTGACTACCTTTTCATGTACCTATTAGCCATTTGAATACCTTCCTTGGGGAAAAAACCGTCTATTCAGATCCTTTGCACATTTTTAATCAGATGATGATGATTGCTGTTGAATTATATGGTTTCCTTATATATATTAGATATTAACCCCTTATCAGATATGTGGTGTGCAAATATTTTCTTCCATTCTTTAGATTGCCATAACATTTTGTTGATTTTTTGTGTGTGTGCTGAAGCTTCTTAGTTTGATGTAGTCCCACTTGTTTATTTGTGCTTATTTTTTCCAGAAGTGGATACCAGCTCAGCTCTGTAGCTGGGTAGAACTGTTGGCTGGGATCCTTACTAGAGCATCACTGCAAGGAGGATTGTGGTCTGCCAAGATCTGAGTGCGATTGTTGTAAGCTCCACCTGCTTTTCTGTTTCAATTTGATCTTCAATGGTCAAGCTTCACAGACTGCCCGACTGAGCCTCCTGAGAAGTCTCCTGCAATGCTAGGGGGAGTTGGATGTCCACCTTGGGCTCTCTTTATCCTACTGGAATAAGTGTAAGCCTGGGCAAACTGTCTCAGTGCAGCACTGTGCTGGTCTGGAGGAGGGATGATGTGGTCAGAGTGTAGCTGTTCCTCTTACTCTTTTAATATGGTCCTTCTTGCTATATATGGTCCAAGGGGTGATTCAGACTCACCTCTGTGTTCTGGGTTTTTCACCATGGTGTCTTATCTATGGATAGTTGCTGGCTGGTCTTCTTGTATAAGGCTAAAGTTTGGTAACAGCCTATGTTTCGATCTTGATGATGTCATCCCCCCATAAAAATATTAGTGAAAACCAGTAAAATGAAAAGCTATAAGCAATAGATAAAATGAATAGAGTCCAAACTTGTCTTTATGAAAAAGATTAATAAAATCAAGGCTACTGAGACTACCAATACTAATCAAGGAAATATGAAAGAAAGCAGAATTTGAGAACAGAAGTGTAAAGAGACATCATTATAGTTCATTTATAAAAGAAAAATACATCAATATGAGATAAACAAAATTTTGCAAAAATGCTCAATGAATTAGACAAATGCATAAATTCCTTGAAATATACAACTTTAATAAACTAACAAAATAATAGGAGAACTCAATAGTCTTAAATCTGTTGAAATTTTTAATCTGTATTTTAAAACTCATGTATAAAACTTAATTCCTAGATGGCCTTAATAATTCATTCTACAAAATATTTAGGAAAATAATAAAAGTAAACTTACACACATACTTTAAAACAATAAAGAAAAAGTAAAATGTGTGTAAAAGAAGCATGATGCAGATAACACAACCTGAAAAGGATATTAAAAAAATTTCAAATCAAGATTGTGAATGTAGTTGCAAAGATTTCAACTATAGGTGAAACAAATAAATCCAATAATATATAAAGTAGGTAGTATATCTTGAATGATTAAACAGGAAAAGTGCTACTAGTTTAACATTAGAATATAAATTAATATAATTCACAATGTTAACAGAATAAAAAGAATAAGTTAAATCTGTATGACATATAGAAGAAGACATAGAGGAATATCTTCACACCCCTAGATAAGTAAAGTTTATTTTAGTTAACACACAAATAAATCCATTTGCAAAAGAAAAAAAAATGACAAGTTGGATTTCATTAAAATTTAAAACTTACGGTAATCAAAAGAAACTGTTTAGAAAGGCAAAAGGCCATGGGACAAGTCACCTACACCTACAGATAGTAGCAAACCTTTATCTTGATTTGGCTGATTATCTTACCCAAGTCAATATATGTAAAAATTTACAGAAATGTACAATTATATTAAAAAACGCTGCTATCAAGTAAATTATTCAATAAACTACCGCTAGCCTGAAGTAAGTTTCAAAATATTTTCATATTTCAAAAACAATAGCGGGGGCACCTGGGTGGCTCACTGGGTTGCAGGTCTGACTCTTAGTTTCAGCTCAGGTCATGATCTCACCGTTCATGAGTTCCAGCCCTGCGCTGGGCTCTGTGCTGACAGTGCAGAGCCTTGGGATTCCCTCTTCCCCTCTCTCTGCTCTTCCCCTGCTTGCATCTCTCTCTCTCTCTCTCTCTCTCTCTCTCTCTCTCTCAAAATAAATAAACTTAAAAAGATAGTTGTTAGAAGACATAATGGTAGAGAAAATCTGATTTTCAGTATCATTGGACAAAGATAAAATCAATTAACCAAAATACAAAAAATGTATTTTTTGAAAATTGTTGAAAACATGGAAAATAATATTATTTAAAGCTGGCCTGTCCCAATCATTAAGTTCCTGTTTTTTTCTAAATTAATTTATAACTTCCATGGAAGCTTGATAGATATTCCAAACATTTGAAGACGGATGAGATGTAAGAGCTATTATTAAGTTCATATATAAAAGTAGACATTTCAAAATTGAAATAACAACACTGGAAAGAGAATGAGGTGGGAGTAGTTCTACCAGATATTTAAACACAGTGATAATCCTCTTTAGTTAAAAGGTGTCACACTGGTGCATGAAGTCATAGACCAATGAGCAAAATGGGAAAACAGCACTAGAATTAGATTTAAACCCAGAAAGACAACTAATTGACAAGAACAACAACGAAAATAATGCAGGAAACAAGGGACTTTTAAAATAAGTAGTATTCATTGGGGTGAGCACTGGGTGTTGTAATGAAACCAATTTGACAATAAATTACATTTAATTAAAAAAAACTAATAACAATAATAAAATAACTCAACAATTGAAATAAAATAAAATAAAATAAAATAAGTAGTACTTGTATCACCTAATAGCCACTCAGAGAAATAAAGACATCAATCTGTTTATCACACACCAAATATAAGATCTAAATTAATAAGGAAAAAAAAATACTGATACAACTATGGGTGAAATACTTTGTAAATTCAGTATTGAGAAAAACTTTTTCTGTGTGGGGGCCATTGTATATGTGAGCACGGATGTTGACTACAGTACAGTATTAATAAGCTCTTGTCATACACTGTATTTAATGTAACTGGCAATCAGGCTGCAGAGGAAAAGGTCTTTACCTGCAGGCAGCCTGACCCAGAATGAAGCAAACCATTCCTAAGCTTACTTTTGTATGGAAAAGCAAAGGACTGCCTGTAGGTGCTCTGAAGTGACAAAAAGGACACCAGTGCCAGTTGCGGGCACCTTCCAATGTTCTGAAAAATCGCTACTTTCTACTAACCACTGCAGCCTGAGACCAAGCAGCCGAGCATGGGAGATGATCACTCACAATCTGGCAGCGAGAGAGGGAGAAGAACCATTGGCTCAGTTGTGATCATGTGATACTTGACATCACATACCTCTCGTATTGCAAGACATTGCTCGTTTATCAAGTTAAAATATGTTAAAAATGTTTACTCGTCTTGCAAAACACTCACGGAAAAGGTTACTCGCAACCCAAGGTTTTACTGTACACGCACATACATACACACACAAATACTATTCAGCAATAAACAAAGAAAGAAATCCTGTCATTAGTGATGATGTGCATGAGTCTTTAGGTTAAGTGAGATAAGTCAGGCAGAGAAAGACAGATACTATGTGATCTCACACATATGTGAAATCTAAAAAAGCCTAACTTTAGGGCACCTGGCTGGCTCAGTTGATAAAGCATGTGACTCTCAATCTCTGAATGGTGAGTTTGAGCCTCATGTTGGGTGTGGAGCCTACTTAAAAAATAAATAAATAAATAAGCTTAACTTCAAGAAACAGAGAAGAATGGTGGTTTCCAAAGGTGGGGGATGCCTATAGTTAACGATGTTGTATTATATGCTTAAAATTTGCTAACAGGGTAGATCTTATGTTAAGTTTTCTCACACACATATACAAAATAACAACAACAATAATAAAAGGGCAGGTGTAAACTCTGGAAGGTGATGAATATGTTTATGGCTTTGATGTTGGTGATGGTTTTATGTGTACCTACCCCTCAACTTGAGTGGTACATGTTAAATATCTTCAACTTTTGTATGCCAGTCATACCTCAATATATATTTTTTTAATTCTCTACACACCAAAATTCTTTCTTCTTCCATCCCCAAACACAACCCTAACCAATCTCCTATCATTATCTTGTGAGGAATTTAAATTTCTCCATTGAATTTATGTAATTGGACAGTGAACATGGCAGATCCTATATTCAGATGGCAGTTTTCTTGGAAGGACTTAAAGATTCTGTCTCAGTGTCTGAAGCTTCTATAAATAAATGGATTCATTCTGGTAGAAGCGTTGTACTTTGGGTGCAAATATGTTATGCGTTACGGATGATACTTTAAAATATTGTCACTCATATCTATATGTCATTATGTTAGATTCTTTAGGAATGGAACATGAAATAGGTATGCTTACTTGTCAGTGGTTTGGGAAGTTTTCTTTTTTAGACTGAGTATAAGGTACTTTCCTTAGAGATTACAGTCAGTCATTGGGTCACTTGCTACTCAATGTCTGCCTTGAGGAACCGGTGTTATCAGCATTGGCCTCTCACAGGAGTTTGTTTGCAATGCAGAATCTCAGGCTTAGACCTGGCCCAATGAGTCAGATTCCGACTTTAACAAGATCTCCAGGAGGTAAGTAATGTGCACAATTGTGAAAAGCACTGATTAGGCCTATTGCAGTAGAAAGAGAAATGACAGCAAGAAGAAAACCCAGTTTCCTGAATATTCTCAGTTGCCAAGGACTTTTATATACTTTTAACATCTACTCCCTCCTCTCTGTTCTAATTCCGCTTTACAAGAATTAGCCTGTATCCACTCTTGCCAGGAATCTTAAAATAACTTCTGAACTGTTCACCTTTTCCACTTTCCCCCACTCGGATTTGAAATGATCCAATTATGACTTAGCCTATCTAGGAAGGGGGAATGTGTAAGGGAGAGTGTATTTGAGTCACTTTGAAAATTTTTAGAGATTTGGAATGTATTAATTATTGCTAAGAGAAAATAAAAAGTAATGGATTGAAGAAGAGATTTAATAGTTCCAAATGCTGTAAAATATGTATACCAGTGATAAACATAAATAATGTTATTTTAGGGATGAACTACAGGAATGAAGAAAACCTATAGCAGCTGAAGGAAAGATCAATAGAATCCAAATTAAAAAAAAATACAAATAATGAGATAAGCTTTTTAGTGAAAAAGGAAACCTCAAAAAAATAAAAAAAAGAAAACGATATGTTAATGATATCCAAAGGGGTTTTCAAAAAAATAAATAAGGATTATGTATATATATATATACACTAATTAATGAGGAGAAGATAATGAAATCCACAAAGACTTTGAAATGATTAGGATATTGACCTGGTTTCTAAAATCATCTTTAACAAAAGATACAAAAAAAAAGCCAAAAAAATAAATAAATAAAGCATGGGTAGGAAGTTGAAACAATTAGCATGCAATGGAGATCTTGTTAAACACAAGGAAGACAGGGTCATTTTAGAAATCAACCATTTTGTTTTTCCACCATACAGTCTAGAATGTTGAGAAATACACACACACACACACACACACACACAGAAGGAGATTTTGTGCCACATTTTCAAGACAGAATAGGGAGACATTATCTGCTCAGTGAGCTTGCTTCTCAATGATGAGTGCAGCTTTGTTTATTTTCATAGGTAACTCGAGACTATAAAAGAGAAAATCTCTGAGCAAACAAGACCCTGTTTTTTTTTTTTAAAGGAGAGCAGCAGTCATCTCAACTCTTAGTAAAATAAGGAGACAAATCCTAAGATAAATATTGGAAGACATCTAGAGGATAAATGAATTATGAAAAGCAAGCAGTATGATTTTTTTAAGAGAAAAAAATCATGCCAGGCAAATTTAATTGCTTTTTTTTTTCCTCGTGGATCAAGTTATGAGATTAATAGATGAAAGCAGCAATAGATGTGGTATATCTTGATTTCAGCAAAGCAAAAGGATAGCATATCTTATAAAAATTTACTCAAAGAATTAGGTTAAATTAGCTTGGATGTGAATACTTTCATATCAAGTCAAAAATTGGTTGAAGTATCACATAAAAGGGCTCATAATAAATGGCAGTTTTTCGAGGACGGAGGCAGTGTCTAGAGAACTGCTTACATGGGTTGGTGGTAGGTCCATTTCTTTTAAACAGGCTCATTAATGGTGGCAATGAGGAAGTAAACAGCATGCTAATTAAATTCACAGACTGTGCTAAGTTGGGAAATATTTCACACAGCCCCAAGACTGGAAAAGCAATAATGAGCCCGGAGCAGGTTTGATATTTGGTCAAAACTTCATTTTGATCTATCCAACTTGGGAAATTCATCGGGGAGAAAAAAATCTTAGACTACATAGGAGACTCCAGAGCAAGATGCCCCTAAAGCTGCTGTGCTAATTGGTATCTATTCAAGAAGCAGCCAAAAGTCAGGGGTTTCATCATTTGGCTCGTGATATTACAAAGTCCAGCTGATTTGAAAATGCATTCTCTAAATCCCTGACATTCTTATGGTCAAAGCGAGGCTTAATATTTATTGTCTCTGGTCCTTTAGAATACAGAGATTAGTTTTAAGGCATCTCATTTCCAGGAGGAGGTTAAGAAAAAATACAGGTGGTTCAGAATACAATGGAGAAGTCCCACTAGGAAAGTCTACTTAACATGTTATTTCTACTAGAAGTTTGCATTTGTTTATAAAACTGTGTTCCTTTCAACCAGCAAATTTTATGTCCAGTACCATCCTTTAAGAAAATGGTAGGATACTTATCAATAAAGATATTCATTAAACTATTACTTATTTTAGCAAAAAAAAAATACTGCAAATAATGTCAAAAATAGACAATATTACATAATAACAATAGAAAGAGTTTGCAGCCACAGGAAACATTTTTTAAAGCACTGTTACAACACTGAAATAAAATATCAGATGAAAATAAAGACACCAATAAACCTGAGGCAAAATTATAACATACACTAACTTCCCAATCCTATAGTAGTATATGGCCTGAAAAAATATTGAGGAAGGTTCATCAAAGTTTAAAAAAAATGATTATCTCTGCATAGCTAATGATTAATGGAAATTTATTTTCATATTTCACTGAATTTTCAAAGGCTAGCTTACTGTAATTTAATTACTAACGTTTTATATTTCATACAATTATCAATATAGACAACAAAAATGAAAATTTTAAGGCATGGGCATGTAAATCAAGAAAAAAGAGAAGAAAGCAGTAAGATTCATCCATTAAATTACTCGAGGAAGCCAAAGTCATGGAGAGCCCACTACCCATAGCTATTTTTAAACCAGATGCAAAGAACAGACCAGAGGGGTGCCTGGGTGGCTCAGTCAGGTTAAGCATCTGACTTCCACTTGGGTCATGATCTCGCGGTCTGTGAGATCCGGGCCTGCGTTAGGCTCTGTGCTGACAGCTCAGACCCTGGATCCTGCTTCGGATTTTGTGTCTCCATCTCTACTTGTCCCTCCCCACTCACACTCTGTCTCTCTGTCTCTCAAAAATAAACATAAAAAAAATTTTTTTAAAGAATAGTCCAGAAATATGATATATTAAAAATCCATTTTGTAAGACCATTTTGGTAACATAGATACATGTTTGGCAACTTTATAATATATATACATGTAAAAGCTGACAAATTAGAGCCCAAACTTATTTGTTCCATAGTAATTTTGAAACACTACTGCAAATCTGAGATTTTCCCCCACAGAACTCATTTTTTTCCTAAATATACAGTGTGTTTCCATGCATGGTACTACAACGGATAAGCATTTCTGAGGTTAAAGAGTTTTATGACTAAACTTACTGATACCTTCTTTGTTAATGCTTGAAGTTATAGAAATTATTTTTTTTTTTAAGATTTAGAAAAAAAAATCACTTTGTTCCAATCCAAACATTAGCTTAAAATACAAGTCAATTTCTTTGTTGGTACAAGGAATGCTCACCTAATGTATACTGTGATCTCATACAATTTATCTCTCAAAAGCGAGATACCGTTTATGATTCATACAAAGGCATTATATTTAAAATGTGCAGAATGCGTTGCAGCGACAAAATTAAGGATTTGAGTCTGGAGATCAAAACTTCTTTGTGCTTGTTCTCTGATGCTTTCTTTATCAAGTTATACAAAACAGTGCTGCTTATCTACCAGATAGTGTGGAGATGTTCATCTTGTTTTACCAAAGGGGATCTTGATCCTTCTCCGGTTTGTCCACATCTCTTATAAGAGTGTCAGCAGGAACTTTACTGTTTCTAGACTAATAGCATAGAAAATAGAAATATTACAACGGCTACTCTGCATGTGGTAATCATTTTGAAAAACTGCAGTTTAGATACTCACATGGTGCTTTCATTGCAATCTGCACTGCATCAAACAATAAGAGTATCTTTAGGGTTGTGTTAACTTTTCAAAAAATAAAATAAAAAGCACAGTGAAAATAAATGAAGTTGCCTGCTTTATTTTCTTATACAAGGAGGGATGAAGTGTATGGAATAGATGTTTGTTCTCATATTTAACATATTTGTATTTAACAGAATCAGCTCCAATTATCCTAAATCTGCTCATTCCTTTTCTAAATTTCTCCAGATTTTTGACACTTTACTATCATGATCTGGGACCCAGCTACTGATTTCATTCAGTTAACAAATAACAGCATGCAGATATACTTGTTCTGTTCTTCAAATACTGAGATCAGATAGTTTTAGGAAACTTCCAATGCTCTCTTGCCCTGATGTCTCTCTGAAGGCTACCCAATAATACTTGTTTATGAGCCTCTGAGCTGTGCTATCATAGAAACCATCCATCCAGGCCTATAAAGCCTTTCATTTTATATTTCTGATTACTCAGTTTGTGTACATAAACTTTATAATAAATTGGTTTGGACTCTGGTAATGGTTGATGTTTTGATGCAAACCATACCTAAATTAATGATACAGTTAAAACATGTTCATTCGATTTTTACAAAATCTACTCATTTAAATGCAAAGAAAGATGAATGTAATCCTGGAACTCATTTTAATAAAAATTAAAAATGACTTGTTTTTTCAAAGTGTGCTCATAATGTCAGAAAGCAATTTTTAAAAAGATAGAAATTACCAAAAAACTAAGCATCTTAAAAAAATTAAAACTATAAGTAAATGAAATAAAGTAAAACCATTCATATTCGTTAGCCAGATGATAAGTGAAAATATCTAACATTTCTTTAAATTTAAAATTTCCAATATGCACTTTATACTAGACTAAAGGTTAGGAAATATATAAATACTACTTTGAGCTTCCATTAATGAGTAATAATTATCAATGAAAATTTTAGAATATAAATAAAAGTGCTGACACTCAATGTAATATATATATATATATATATATATATATATATATATATTCATGCAAAGAATTACGTTACTCAAATTCCAAATTGATGTCTGATAACTTATTCCAATGAAACACAGGGTTTCTTTTCTTAAAACAAAGAGCTTTTCTTAGAATGTATTTCCAGTGGGATGCTTTATATAGACATGTAATAGAATGCATAAAAAATGACTTGCATAGCCGGTTTGTCTCTAAACTCTTCTCATATTCTTTATGTAGAGAGCAATGCCATACTTTGAACCAATTTTATCATTCTTATTTAACAACATCTTTTGTTTCTTGAGTGCCAGCTCATTAACAAATTATACAATTTTGACCCACATCTCATTTTTCTGAGTTAAATCTTTAATACCATCAATTTTTATAACACAATTTTCTTATTTTACAGAAAAATCTCCTTAATAAAATGCCCTCTGTAGGGTATATAGAATCAACTCACTATAGCTGGCACCTACCTTCTTAGCTCTCAGGCCTTGGAACAGCATCATTCATGAACATCACTATCATGATCAGCAACCTCAACATTCTGAGTATTTACTATTTCTAGAATTGTCAGTACCACTTAAGAGGTTTTATCTCATTAAACTCTCACAATAATGTTTGAAGCAATTGGTGTGGCTGTCTTCAATTATAATACTGAGAAGTAATATGATCAAATAGATGATCACTTGTCATCAACAATTATGATCACATGAATATTAATTTGTGAGCTAAGACTTTAGAAAAGCCCATAGCTGCCTGGCTATCCTGACTTGTAATCATATTGTCTATACCACAATTTCTTCAAAACAAAAACAAAGGTACTAAATTAAATGATCACTATGTACCATTCCATAATAATTTGATAGGTATTAGAAGCACAACCAAACTCTATCCCCTTTGCATCACTACTTACATGCTAGTTGTAATCACAGAACAATCAAGACATCAGATGTGTGAAGGGATTTGTATATACACAATCCTTCACTAAGACACGTATCCAAAATTAAAGATACTAAAGGGAGGGGCACCTGGGTGGCTCAGTCAGTTGACTCTTGATTTCAGCTCAGGTTTCTGAGTTTGAGCCCCCTGTCAGGCTTTGCGCTGACAGAGTGGAGCCTGCTTGGCTCTGTTTACCTTTCTCTCTCTGCCCCTCCTCTGCTCTCCTGTATCTCTCAAAAAAAAGTACATAAACATTTTTTAAAAAGGAGAGGCTATAGGGAAAATTAACAAATGAGTTCTTTTCGTTTAATAGTAATAATTGAAATTATCGGTAATTTGTGATAAAATTATTTCTGTAATGAAATAATTTCTAGTCATTTTCAAGTCATACTTATAATAATCTTCTATTAGCATAATATTTAAATAAATATATACATGAGTGTATGGATAGCATTTTCCTACTTTATAAATTACACATTTATTATAAATTTATTTAACAGTATATGCTTATCTGTTTAATAACTATATACAATCAGAATATCCTTCAGTAAACTGTACTTCTTAAAATAATCTGCTTATAATAATTTAAAAAATAATTGTTAATGGTCTGTGCAACTTGTTTCTCTACATTTTAAATAGAACAGTGTTTTCTTTGATTTAAATAAATAGTACAAGATTCAATTTGATTATTATTTCAGCATGCCAAAGTATTAACTATGGAAATAAAATTTATTTGTGGGAATATAAAATTAACATATTTTTATATAATCCAATTGTGAATATCAGACTAGACTATTTTCATATGCACTGATACATAAAACATGAAATATTTGTATTTTATATCATAGGTTATGAACACAGATACATGGGGAAAGCATTATTCTAAAAGTCATACTCAGGAACCCATTCATTGGGGAAAACAGATATGATCAGAAATGAACGTGGATTTGACCCAATAATCAAATGTTTGGAGTATCTAATAAACCTACCTTTTAAATTTGGCATATGTTGGCTCATATGCTATGCAATATTAAACTAGGAGACCAACTCTTTAAGAGAAATATTTCTCAGGATTGCTTAAAGTCTCACAATGAATGCATAAGAGATTATAATGAACAAACATCTCATAACAATAATAAATTATTGATACAGTTAGTTATTATTATTATTATTATTATTACATATAATTATAGCTGACCTTTTTAAATGTATTATACTGCCAGGCACTACCATATATCTAACACCCAATTCAATCAATTTTTTGCCACACTAACTTTATCGCATTTGCTTTTCCTCTAAAGATTTTATCATATTTTTCTTAAGGACAAGGGTATTCCTATTTTTTATAAAACACAGTACAATTATCAAATTCAAGATAGTTTACATTTATACAATACTATTATTTCATGTGAAATACATGCTGAAATTCATTAATTGTCCCAACACAGTCAGTGAATAGCTATTATAATTTTCACTGAGGTAGGTAGGACCTACTATAAAGCCAAACATAGGAGTTACTTGCTATGCACCTTTATTCTTCCTTAAGCTGGAAGAATTTATGACATGAATATGTTTTTAAAAGCACAAGCATATTGTTTTAAAGAATGTCTCTCAATTTGGGGTTTTCTAATGTTTCTTTATGGTTACATTCAGGTTATCTATATTTGGTGGGAATACCAGCCCATAAGTGATGCTATGTTCTTTTCAATGTATCATATTAGGGGTACCTGGTTATAGCTTGAGCATTATCTGTAATGCTTACTTTGATCATTTGATTAAATCGTTTCATGTAAATTTTTTTCCCTAAAACATTACCATATTTCCATTTCCATTTAATAAATAGTTGATCCTTGAACAACACAGGGTTTTAGGGACACCAACCCCCATGCAGTCAAATATCTGCATATAATTTTTGACTACTTAAAAACTTAACTAGTAATAGACTATTTTTGCCTGGAAGCTTTACTCAGAACATAAGTAGTAGATTAACACATATTTGTATGTATATGAATTATACACGGTATTTTTACTATAAAGTAAGCCAGGGAGAAGAAAATACAATTAAAGCAAAGATAATATAAAAACAGAGAGGAAGACAAACTGTAAGAGACTCTTAAATACAGAGAATAAACTGAGGGTTGCTGGAGGGCTTTTGGGTGGAGGGAAGGGCTAAATGGGCGAGGGGCATTAGGAAAGACACTTGTTGGGGTGAGCACTGGGTGTTACATGTAAGTGATATTCTATTCCTGAAATCATTATTACACTATATGTTAACTAACTTGGATGTAAATTAAAAAAAAAATAAAAAATACAATTAAGAAATTGTAAAAAGAGAAAATATGTTTACAGTACTGTAAACATATTTTCTTGTAAAAAGAGAAAATATGTTTAGAGTACTGAATTTACTAAAAACAAAACCTGCATTTAAGTGGATGTACAGTTCAAACCTGTGTTTTTCAAGGGTCAACTACAACATATAAAATCACCCTATTCCTTTTCAAGCTATCAGTCAGTATCTTCGATTATCTTTGCATCCTTTGGTGATCCCTGCTTCAAAAAATTACTACTATACTTGTTTCAAAAAAAGGTGATCTTGTATTGTTCCTTTTTCATTTATTAATGGATACTCTTTATTAAAGCAGCATTCTCCTTTTGGATAGAAATTATCAGTAGGATACAGGGATTCTTTTTGTTTTTTTTCCAATGGTATAAAATTCATTTTTGTGGGGCACCTGGGCGGCTCAGTCTGTTGAGCGTCCAACTTCAGCTCAGGTCACAATCTCATGGTTCATGAGTTCAAGCCCCACATGGGGCTCACTGCTGTCAGCACAGACCCCACTTTGGATCCTCTGCCCCCCTCTCTCTGTCCTTCCTCTGCTTGCGCTCTCTCAAAAATAAATAAAACATTTAAAAAATTTCATTTTTATAATTACTTATTTAAAGCTCAAACTTTCTAAGATTTGGCTTTGGTGAATCCCTTCAAGAGATTTCTTCACATTTTTCACATCTGCCCAGTATTTAAAAAAATAATAATAGTAACTGTTGTTTTATTTTCTAGTATAACAAGGTGATCCAGCCTTATTCTGTACTTCCTCAAACCCAGGCCTGGATGCAATCATTTCTCCAAGGTACACTGATTTGTTTTATACGGGAAAGATATTTAGAAACAAGATTTGGATGTTAGGTAGTCAAGGTATCACAGCCCTAAAGTCCAAATTCTTAACTTAAGATATGCAATTCAACTCTGGGCAAAATAGAAAAGGCATATAAAATAAAGTTTCCATACTTAAGCTTAAAGTATATTAATTCAACAAATATGTATGGGCATTTGAGCAAAGCATAGGACAGACATGAGACTATAAAGTTAAGATTCTAGATATAATTTTGTATGGATCCTCATGTAAGGAACTTAAAAATCACAACTCATCCTACCAAGAAGTAAAAAGCTGAACAGTATGAAAAATCAACAGATCTTGGGTCTGTAAGAGATGGGAGGACACAAGGCAAACCACTGTCAAGACTGCTGTCGAGACTGGAGAGACAGTAGGTGGATACAAGAAGGAGAGGCTTACTGGAGTAGACAGGAGCAGAGACCGCCATGGAACAAGTACAAACATAGGAAAACCTGAACCGTCATTGATGAATTGCTAGAGGCTCTGTGTGGACAAGTCTAAGTTAAGAACTCCAGGGGGATCCCTGCAATATAGTGAGATTTACCTCCAGGAGCTCACCCAGGTTCCCACAGTAAATATGGGAGAAAAGTCCCCTTGTGCTTCCGCCAGGGGGAGGGGGAAAGGAACCATTTTGAAATATGACACAGCACTTTGTCCTTAACAAGATGCATCCTCAGGGGAAACTAGTTAACCAGAGCCAAACCTGCTTGGGTTTTATCAGTGTCTAACTAACCTGGGGGAAGAGAAATATCCAAATATAGCACACTCTAGCCATCTTCACCCACCTAAGTGGGGAGGAAAAAAATACTGAGAAACACCTGAAATTCACAGTCCAGAGGCACAGTCTCACCAAAAGACTAGGACCTCATTATAGGACTACAGAACACCCCCCTTCTCCCAACTCACCTCACCACCACATCATCAATGGCCTATTTAATGCAATTTCTTTTACCCTGTACATCATGTCCAGCTATCAAGAAAAAAAAATACAAGACATACTAAAATACAAAAAAAACACAATTTGAAGAGACAGAGCAAGCACCAATATCAGACATGGCAGAGATGCTGGAATTATCAGAACAGAAATTTAAAGCAACAATAATTAATATGTAGGGCTCTAATGGATAAAGTAAGCAGCATGGATGAACTGATGTGTAATGTAAGCAGAGATAGACATTTTTAAAAAAAGAACCAAAAAGAGATGCTAGAGATCAAAAATACTGTAACAAAAATGAAGAAAAAAAGTCTTTGAAAGGGTTATTAATAGAGTGGACATGGCTGGGAGAAGAATCTTTGAATTTGATGATATATCAATATAATATTGCCCTCATTCTTTTTAAAAAGTGTATTCATACAACTGATGACACACAATAGTTTTGCTTACCTCTGTTAACATTTCAAACAAAAGTGTCAGAATGAAATATATTAATTTTTTAAAAAAAATACTGTTAACCATTTAACTGTGAAAGAAATATCAAGTTGTGCTACCATAGTTGGTGAACATATAAAGCCTGATGTAGGGCTTGATCCCACAATCCTGGAATCATGACCTAAGCTGAAATCAAGAGTCAGAATTTCAACCAACTGAGCCACCCAGATGCCCCAGGACTGAGGTGATTCTTAAAGAAAAGGTTATGGGGGGCCTGGGTAGCTCAGTTGGTTAAGAGTCCAATTCTTGATTTTGGCTCACATCATGATCTCACAATTTGTGAGTTCGAGCCCCTTGTAGGGCTCTGCACTGACAGTGTGGAGCCTACTTGGGATTCTCTTGCTCTCCCTTTCTCTCTCTCTCTCTGCCCCTCCCTGCTCACACTCCTTCTTGAAATAATTTAATAAACTTAAAAAAGAGAGAAAAGGTTACGATTCTCATTGTTGGAGTGAAAGAGTTGAAAGAAACATGAACAAAGGCAGATAAATATAGCATGTTTAGAGGGAAAATGTTTATTTTGGGGAAAAATGGATAAGTTTTGTCTGATGAATTTAGGTAGATTGAGTCCAATTTTCAGATTATGAAAGAAGAATCTATTGCAAATTCTTCAGCAGAAGAGTAATATAATGGAAATATTAGAACATCAGGCACATCGATCTTTTGTTGTTGTATATTTGTTTTCCTAATCTTCCTTTTTTCAAATGTGTAAATCGCTTTGACTTGCTTTTTGATATTCAGCTGGGAAAAGGTATAGCTAGGGAGGAAAACCGACTGCTTAATTTCTAAGGTCCTAGTCTTAATCACTGTGGTACAGATTGCAACCTCTCTACTAGAATCCCTTCTCCCTCCCATCCACACTGCTTCTATGACTGCCCAGCCACACTGCATTTCCCATCTCTTCCTGCAGTTAGGACAGGTTACCTGTATATAGTAACCAATATATTGTGAATGGTCCATGCCAATTGGAGCCTGGACATAAAATCTTCTACCATACAAAGGTCCACAGGTACAGGGGATGCAGAGAAAGACCTTAGAAGGAAACTGGATCTCAGAATAATCCTGTGAAGCAGAGCAGAGCCACTCGCCATCGGAGATCTGCTACATTGCATGCCTCTTTGTCATTGCAGCCTAGCCTTATTTATTATGCTATATGAAAATCTTTCACTTCTTGAAAAGTATCTATCTTTCATCTCTTATTATGAGGACTAATGTGAGTTGTGTCAGACAGAAGCTCCACTGCTCTGGGAATATTTAATGAAGGAGGGAAGGAAGGAAGGAAGGAAGGAAGGAAGGAAGGAAGGAAGGAAGGAAGGAAGAGGAAAGAAAGAAAGAAAGAAAGAGAAAGAAAGAAAGAAAGAAAGAGAAAGAAAGGAAGGAAGAAAGAAACAAGGAAAGAAAGAAGAAAAGAGGAAAAGAAAAAGAAAGAAAACAAAAAGGTTTTGCATGATAAAATTTACTTGTGTTAAATGTATAATTTAAAGATTTTTAATGAATTACCTGAATTGCGCAACCAATATCATCTAATTTTTTTTTTAATTTTTTTTTAACGTTTATTTATTTTTGAGACAGAGAGAGACAGAGCATGAACGGGGGAGGGTCAGAGAGAGAGGGAGACACAGAATCGGAAACAGGCTCCAGGCTCCGAGCCATCAGCCCAGAGCCCGACGTGGGGCTCGAACTCACAGACCGCGAGATCGTGACCTGGCTGAAGTCGGATGCTTAACCGACTGCGCCACCCAGGCGCCCCCCAATATCATCTAATTTAAAGACATGTCTATCACTCCAAAAATATCCGTATACTTCAGGTATGGATTTACTTTCTCTGCCTACAGAAATTCCATCAAAGCCATTACCTGAAGTTTTCATAATGGCATAATATCCTGCCTAACATGCCTCAAACCAGGGGGCCCGTTTTCTGGCAAAGATATAACAACGGGTGCCTAAAAGTGGAATCTACTGGTTGTTACACCTCACTTTTGAGAATCATGTAGCCTAATACAATGGAAGAAGCTATAGTGCCAGCTTGGGGATATAGCATCATATGGGTTGGAGTCTTGTCCTCCAGAATGTAGCCTTTGTGAACCGAAGGCCATTGTACAGAGTCCTTTCTCTAATAACTTGAGCGTGGATCCAGAAACAATGAGGCGAGATGAGGGTTGGCCTGTCTCACCCTCTTACCAGCATTTCCAAAGAATCATTTGTACATGTTTGCTCTAAATCCCTCAACTTTAGATTTTTCTAGATATTCCCCCTTTTTTTGGGGAAAGGGATTGGTGGAGGGAGGAGAGAGAGCAGAAGGAACATATCCACCAGTGGACACACAATATCTTGAAGCTCAAGACATCAAATGACATCTGATAGCTTTGGCACTTAGTGCCACTGGAACAGCAGGGAAAAATAAGAGCTATGATGCTTACAGAGATGATAGACTGACTACCATAAAAAGTATACATATGCTACATGTTACGGGCAAAGAGAAATATATCTGAGGCTAGGGGACTGCATGGATGGTCTGGATATTTCTTTATCTAATAATAACACTTTTTGGGTAACAGTCCCATCAAAAGGCAAGTTAACTATAAAGTTCACATGTCTCACAGGTAAAAGGCTGAGCCACCTCGTTGTTCATGGACTGCATATTTTTCAAAGTGCTTATTGGAGGTAAAGAATGTTAGTATGGGGGTGCCTGGGTGGCTCAGTTGGTTAAGCATCCAATTCTTGATCTTGACACAGGTCATGATCTCACAGTTTGTGATATTGAGCCACGCGTCGGGTTCTGTGCTGACAGCATGGAGCCTGCTTGGAATTCTCTCTCTCCCTTTCTTTCTGCCCCTCACCCACTCCCACTCAATCTCTCTCTCTCTCTCTCTCTCTCTCTCTCTCTCTCTCTCAAAATAAAAACAAACAAACAAAAAAGAATGCTAGTATGGTTGATTGAGAACTAAAATTGAAAATATCATTTAAGGCTTTGGATCAATTAAACTACAGTGACTGGGGCTACAGCTTGTTTTATTAACCCTCATATTGAATATATATCTAGAAGATTCCTGCTTATTACCTTCAAGAGGATTTGCATGAATTGGATTTAATGGGGGGCTCATGGGATCTGAGTGCTGCAAAGAGTAGACTGCTTGGATAAATACCTCTTGAACTTTTCTTCAAATACTCTCCCCCTAATCTTATTACAACCTCTGCTGTGGTGACCTGTTCTATTTTGTTTAGTCAGCTTCACACAGTGAAATGTGACAGCACTTTAGTGTAGGCTCGGACTGTGTGCCTCATTTCTTATTACAGGACTGAGCACTTACATATGTATAATCCAGAAGTGCAAAAAGTCAATACACTGTGGGGCATCTCTCAGTCAGTGAACGGGGGAGCTGACTGATGGTGTTTCTCTACACAAGAAGTCTCTGAAGATAGGACCTTTGGCAGACAGCCCATGGCATCAAGCATCCAGTTGCCTGTAGAAGTGGCCAATGTAATAAAGCTTTTTGATAATGGTTCCTTAACATTCCCTGTTTTGCTCTTCCTGTTCCAGATTTCTACTCTCTGTGTGGCACTCCTAAATAAAGTACATGAACTTAAACCTTGGGCTCAGGTTCTGATGTATAAGGACTGCAAGCTAAGTCAAATATCACAGGCTCAAGCACCCACCTAGGTAAATGTGAATGCCAGTTTTCTCAGAGAGTGCAGAACAGATTGGAGAAAGCAGATAAGAGTTCTTGAGCTTCCCAAGGCTGAGAAGGCTTGTGGCCAACATTTTTTCATCCTCTCAAGGATGAAAACTACATTTTCTGGAATTGCTAAGATGGCTAGCAGAAGTGAAGTTTGGAAAGAGAATGGACGATCTCTAGGAAACTGACAACTAAAGACCAAGGCAAGCTATGAGAATTAAGAGCATATGCAAGGATGAAGCAAAGACCAAGAAAGACAAGTTCTTCTTAAAGAATAATCAGAAAGAACGCAGAATAGTATATAGAAGAGATACAACTCCACCTGTGTGTTCCAAACCCACCAAAGAAGACTTCATATTTCCAGAAGGGTATGCAAAGTGGATGAGAGAATACTGATTTTTTTTCTTGCATTTTACCTATAGAGATAAAGATTTCAATCAGTAAGTTTCCATAAATTAGTAAGACATAATTCCATAGTCAGTGGAAATAATTGTTCAAGAGCAAGATGAATTTCAGATAGGTAAGTATTGTCTTAAATTCTACACATGCATTTATAAACTGTAAATATAAATTATGATCTCATTAAAGCTGGGCCACAAATAAAATGGTGCATTTTTTGAGCAGATTATGTAGTGTTCTAGACAAAGATACGCTGCTGAAATAGCATCCTGTCAACACATACAGCTCTATTTAATGAGATGTAGCATACATCTAGTGTTTTGTTTGTTTTGTCAGGTGAATGAAACGTGTTCATCTAGGAGGGACACAGAAGACTTTTTATCTTCCTTTTGTTATTACTTTAATATATAGTTAAAACTTTTAATGTTTATTCATTTTTGAGAGAGAGAGAGAGAGAGACAGACAGACAGAGCATGAGTGGAAGAGGGGCAGAGAGACAGAGAGACACAGAATCCGAAGCAGATCCAAGCTCTGAGCTCTCAGCACAGGACTGGATGCAAGGCTGAAACCCACAAACCATGAGATCATAACCTGAGCCAAAGGCACCCTGATATATAATTTTAAGTGCACAAGTATTTTTGTATCCATTGGAAAGAAAACCCTTGGGCTGAACTGTCAGTGAAGTTGGAAACTACATTTTCTGGACTTTTCCTCCTTGTAAGGTTTAAAGTGAAAGTTGGATGAAAGAGGAAAACGTGGGATTTGGAAATGCATGGGGGTAAAGAGTATTACTGGTAGAAGTTCATGGGTCATCTAAGAGTGACAGGCAGACACAGATGTCCTTAGTCATCCTTGCTTGCCCTCAGACTTCTCTGCTTTACCTCTGGTTCATCATCCTGACTGGTGGCCCTGCTGACTATTGGGGTTCCCAGCTCAGCAAAAGTTGCTGGCTTGTGGAGCTACACAGGTGGCAGATGCACACAGTAAATGGTTTTCCAGGTCTGTTTCCATGAACATCTCTCTGCAGCTCCATTTTGAAGGCTGAATATACTTGGCTCCTCAGATTTCTCTATAAATTCTGACTTATTCACCCAAGGCAGGGCTTCAGTAGGAATTATTAACTTTCTCTGATCGTCTGCCTTTCTCCTTACATATCTTCACTTTCTCAGTTTCTCTTTCTGCAGAAGGGCTAATCTATAGAATAAATGCTCCATTCACAGAGGACTCTTTGTACCTCTGCTTTACTGAATGAGCCCTGACTCCTACAACTCCAAACTAACCCCATTTTTAATGAAACAGACATTTGTTGGGCACCTATCTTAACCTAGGTGCTGGCTTAAGCACTGATAACTCAAAGGTCTTCAAGATTAGTAGGAATAATTTAATCATGATTAAACAGTAGTTATACTTTCCAATGGGTTACTTCAATCCAAAATTCATTTCAGCATATAAAGACACTAATGATCCAAACCTCATCTAATCCTGATGAGCATAATAACATTTTTGCTTCTAGAAGTACCCCTGGCAGTGAGTCTGCTTCCCAAGTCCACTGGGCTATAGCTTTGGGGAGTACAAAGAGTAGTGACCGTAAGTCTGAGCCTGCTTTTACTGGTAGAACAACTCTCACTATTTTATCTGCATCTGTTATGAAGAAAAATATATTACCATGGATCTCTTAAACCCAGACCAGACATTTGAACTGTCATTTTCACCTCTGATTTCCATCAAGGTTCACAAAGCTTTTAAAGGCACTCAGTAATGTATCCTGTATATCAAGATCCACAAAAGGCAACGTTTCTGTTCTACAGGGGTGAGAGGCAGAGTGCCGGACTCTTTGTAGTCCACGACCAGGGAGTTCAAAAGCACCAACAAAGGACTTTTATGCAGCCAAGGACTTTTTTCTATGACTTTTATTCTCAGCAAAATGTATTCAGCCAAGAAAGAATGGGAAATAGTGGTCTTAAAATAATTTCCGTGGCAGAA
The DNA here is from genome assembly GCF_018350175.1 of Felis catus. Taxonomy (NCBI): domain Eukaryota; kingdom Metazoa; phylum Chordata; class Mammalia; order Carnivora; family Felidae; genus Felis; species Felis catus. Next base: position 15,691,201 of record NC_058380.1, read on the forward strand.
ACTGGATTTCAAATGATATAATGAACTAATGTGCAGTAAAGGGATGGAAATAATTAGCCAGAAAAGGCATTTGATAGAGTTAGCAGAAAAATAATTGATCTACATTTTATGCCGTTCTTTTAAAAAAAGGACTATATGGATAAATTAATAAAGTCTTTGATAGCTCTATTCCAAAACACAGACACCTGATAAATATTGGCACACCATCTTGTGATACATCACATAGATCTAATTAGAATTCAATCATTTGTTGCCTTTATGAACCCAAGACTAATGCTCTTTTTCATAATGGAAATTTCCATTTTCCATTTATAGATGAAATTTTATTACATAAATCTTATTTACCAATTGGTTATTTACAACTTGTATAATTTCACAGAAGACGGTGACAAAATATACTGACTATAAACACAATGAAGTTGTACCCTTCAAAAACACTGGAACAGGACTGGAAAACATGAAAGAATATGTTTACCTGTTCACCTGCTTTGTTAAAAAGTTGGAACTGTTCCTTGCACACTCAGTTTACACACTTCAGTTTATTTAGCTGTGGCACGGAATTGTGTTGGTCTATCTGTACTCTGTATTAGGAATGGAGTTAATGGGTATGAAATTTTTATTTCCTTAACACTAAGATCAATCACAGAGGATGGAAGTCAATCACCTAGGAAACCACATAGTTCACTACTATTGCCCCATCTCAGGCTGCTTCCTGAGGGCCCTTCATGTCGTGGTGGCATGGCCAGTAGCTGTGGGCTACTAGTTCTGCTTCAAAGAGAATGCACTTTTTAATCCAATGACTTTATAGCTCTTAAATGATTGATCTCAGTACACTAAACACTGGCAGTTTTAAATTGTCTCTTACCTGGAGCTTTGCCCCAACTTTGGTATCCATTTGATCTAGTGCCCTAAATGTAGCTTCTTTGGGACTTCATGACCTATCTCTCTCCATTTCTATCTGATCTTGGTATCCAACTCTTGTTCTGATGTATGCCCTGTCCTTAACTGTGACTATCTGCTACCCTGAGTTGCAGAGGTGAAAAGAATAACCATCCATTCATGTTCATCTCTCCAGGAATTTATTCTTTGCTGCCCTCAACTTGGCCTAGGTGTATTGTTTCCAATCTTCCAACCAAGTTATTCCTCTAAGTACTGGTGTTATAAAATTTTACATAGTTTTGGAAAGGCATTCAGTGATATTATACTGTATATTAAGATACATATTACTACTATTATCTGCATTAGTGTCTATAATAACGATAGCTATCATTATTATTACTTCATTATTTTAAAACAGAACCATGAGCTATGAGTGTGGCAACAGGGATTGAGGCATAGTGTACAATCCTTAGAGCTGTGTGCTGTACTCCACATAGTGGGCATAGGACTAGCTAGATACTTTAGATACAATTCCTTATTTCATCCTTATGCTAGCAATACAAGGTAGTTGTTATTACTCTCATTTTGAAAGGAATCTAAACTTCAGTAAAATTTAGTCTTCTGCTCAAAGTCCTACAGCAAGGAAGTTGTAAAATGCTTTTATTTCAAGCTTAACTCCAAATCCCATGCTTTTGTCATTATGCTTTGACTTCACATTAATTTTTAAACGTCATATACAGTATGTAGTGATTTAATATTTAAGAGAGAGAGCTATTGACCTAGGCCGAGACTTTCTTGTGAATATTCCCTGCATTTCGCACGTTTCCTTAAATCATTAAATATTAAGAGGAAGGAGAGTAAGAGAATGCAGAAATCTACCAAACTTTACAAAAAGCAGTATGTAATTTGAGTTTGTCTCTCAAGGCAATTTGTTTAGTTCTTAGACTGGGGAAACGCTGGAGTTATCTCTATTATAATGTCACCATCACTATTTGGAATATTTTCAAGGTTATAGGCATAGGGGCTGAGCTGATCAGCACTTGAACACACTGGTTTCTTAGATACTTTTCTTCAGCCTTCCCCCAATGGGAAAGGACATATTCTGTGACTGTGTTTTGACATATTTGTTCACTGTCTATTCATAGAGATGAGGAATAGGTCAAAAAATATTTTGGGGCTTTTCAAACTCTTTTGGGGGGGATACTCAATTTGTTAACAACATACTGATTTCACTCCCACTTAAAAAAATTCTTATGAAGACCAATATGCTAAATCCAAAGAAAATAAGTTAAAACCGCCATTTGAAATAGTCATTTGCAATATACTATGGTTATGTAAGATACTATCATTAGGAGAAGTTGGATGAAGTGGACAAGGTAACTGTATAATATTTGTAACTCTCATGAGTCAAACTGTTAAACAATAACAAGTTATAAAAATATGAAAAAGTTATAAAAATTATTTGCACTCATTGTTTTAATTCATTTTCTTTCTGAAATCTGACACATGGTTCCTTCTAATCTTCACAGAAGATTAGATTTTCCCTAGTCAATGAATGTTTATGAACATCTATATTAGTGACACACACAAAAAGTTTAGAAATACAGTTTAAGTTTCTGTTGGAAGGAAACCATGAGGATGAAGGACATTTTTTCATTTTCTTGTTTTTAAAATATATTTTTAGGGGTGCCCAGGCGGCTCAGTCAGTTAAGCATCCGACTTCTGCTCAGGTCATGATCTAATGGTTCGTGAGTTCGAGCCCCTCATCGGGCTCTGTGCTGACAGCTGAGAGCCTGGATCCTGCTTTGGATTCTGTGTCCTCCTCTCTCTCTCTCTGCCTCTCTCCCACTCACGCTGGGTCTCTCTCTCTCTCTCTCTCTCTCTCTCTCTCTCTCTCTCTCAAAAATAAATAAATGTTAAAAAAATTTAAAAAACATTTTTAATGTTTATTTTGAGAATGAGAGAGAGAGAAAGAGCAAGTGGGCAGGAGGAAGGCAGAGAGAGGGACAGACAGAATTCCCAAGCAGGCTCTGCAAACTGCAAGATTATGAGCTGAGCCAAAATCAAGAGTCAGATGCTCACTTAATGAGCCACATAGGTGCCCCATCACATTCTTCATCATCATCATCATCATCATCATCATCATCATCATCATCTTTGTAACCATTCGGCACCTTTTTTTGAAGTGGGCACTGTTGTATGTATTAACAAGTTTCATATTAGAATCCCTTAGCTTCTAGCTAGAACTACCCATATATGATAAAAATATGTAAGAATAATAGAAAGAACTCAACTAATTAGTAAGCCATTAATATAATTAGTGCCTATAGTATTTTAATTTAGAAATTATATCTTTGTAAAATAGTATCTTCCTATTTCCACAATATATAGTTACAAACCCTAATAAGAATTATAAATGCAAAAGTACAAAGCTATATAAGCCAAGAAATTTGGTTTCTATTCTAAGCCCTGCCATTAACTAGCAGCGAAACATTTGAAGAATTACATACTTTTACAGACCGATAATCTCTAACCTGAAAATCCTATTTTGCGAACAGTTTGATTATATGTATGTATAAGCAGATTTCTTATCTATAATTGATTTTTATATCTATTTTAAAGAAACATCTCAATTATAATATAATTATTTAGAAAAGACCAAGGTTAATGTTCAGCATTAAATAACGTTTTCAGTATCATACAAAAAGGAGCGTAAGACTTTGGTATAGCTGCCAATCCTAAAGCTATATTTTAAAGGAAAATGAATATCAAAATTTTATTCCACTACATTATATTTTTACTGTAATTTTAAGGTCAAAATGCAATTTTTTTCTTGGGTCTGAGATAATGGTGCAATATTTAAAATATTTAATATTTAAAATTTAAATATTTAAATTTTAAATATTTAAAATAATATTTTAAATATTTAATTGACCAATATTTAAACTATTTAAAATAAATATTTAAAATATTTTAAAATATTTAAAATTGACCAATATTTAAAATAAGATTTCTTTATGTATTTTAAAAATTACATTATATATGCTTAACCATACCTTGGGGAAATTTGCTTCCAATGAGCTTTACGTGAATTCTTTTTATCCTGCTGGGTTATGAGATAACACACAGCTAATATGTATTAATTGCTTTGGTGCTGGACACTATGTATTATTTCTTATGCTATTATGCTATGTGAACTAGATGCCTTTTAAAAACCCCAAATTACAGGTGAGGAAATACTTAGTTGCTAACTTCCCAGCTCAAAATGTCAATTAGTAAGAAAGAGGGCACAATCCGAACCCAGGCAATCTGCCTCAAGAGTTTGCTCACCTGCCACCAGGCAACTCTGCCTTCTTTCACATACATCTAAGGACAGCCTTACCTTTTGGATACTAACTAATGTAGACCTTCCCTTCACTAACAGGACTAACTTTGGAAGACACTTTTTTGACAGTTTTAATGTGCTAAAATGTAGTGACCTGCCTTCCAGCATTTTGAAATCTTTGTCTTTTTCCTTAGCCTAAGAATGGGATTATCATGAACTTGTTAAAATGGCAGGGAAACCTATAGGATTCTTTTAAAGAGCTGTGACCTAGTTTTTCTAAGTGTGCTATGCGCATTTAAGGTTTAAGGTCAAGATAAGGGTTTCCTTGTCTTAAATTTGCAAATCTCTGTTAATGAACCTCAATTATGACCTTTACTTGGTTGCTTCTCTATATATACCAGAGCTTGGAGGAGACTCTTAGTCCTGAAAAATTTAGAGCTGGAGGAGTCCTTCGTCATTTGGTTCAACTTCAGCATTCAATTAAGTTGAAATGCATCAATCCAAATAACTTTCCAGCATAATTACAGTTTCAAATGAAAATCAGGGTGAAATGTGCTAACAGAAAACATTGTTTCTTTTAAATTTTTAAGTTAGTTTGGATACTGTTAAATTCAAGGCAGTGTTTACTGTAAATGCAGTATTTGAAGTATTAATTGCATAAAAAAAGGGGAAATAGAGATTCACTTCTTAAAAAGGGAATCTTTTCTCTGTTTTAATATCTTATACACAACACTTTTTAAAAATTTTAATGGGGTGGTACAAAGGGGGCAATGATGTTTGTTAATTTTTCAGTGTGTTTTCAGTAAATTCACTTTAAATGTATCTAAAATGTTTACAAATTATACTGTTTAGGGAAATAGATTTTCTCTTAACATTTTTAGGATCGGGCCTATAACAGTTCCAGTCAACTTGTTCTCAATCCTGGGTACACATTAGGATCATAGGGAGGATTTAAGGGGAAAAAAATTAATGATATGATCTCATTCAAGGCAAAATAAATCAGAATCTTCTAGGAGGAAACTCTGTCAATGCTATTGTTTGAGTGCACCTTCCCCCAACCTAGGTGATTTTAATGATTCACACTTGCTTTTTGTTTCTCATTTACTGACTTCCAACTATGCTGTCTTTCTGTGCCTGGGAGAATATTTACAGGTTCTCCCTGGTGGCCTTTCCTTTTTCATTTTACCTTTGTGCCTTTAAATATACTTACATCTCCATAACTTGATACAGTGAATTCTGACATTTTCTTAATAATACCTTGATCCCTAGTTAAAATAAAATTTTGCTTCATTTGCAGATTCCCAGTCTTTTAAATCTTACTGTATTTAGCATGCATCAGGCTATCTTTGTGACTTAATCGTAAGCTTTTAGGTTCAATTTCCAGTACATTTGTGTATACCTTTTTAATAGTATAAAGCATCACATATATTAGCAACAATTACCTGAACTGAATTTAGAAATTTGTCTGTAAAGTATGAAATAAATGTGCAGTAAAATGTAATACTTCTTCCTTACCAAAGCATTCTTTTGTTTCTGGTGCACTCACATTCTACTCATATTAAACTTTGGTTGAAATTTCTTAGAAAGTAAGTCTGTTTTTGAAAAAACTTTGGAGACACACACACACACACACACACAAACAGACATATATATACACACACACACACACACACACACACACACACAGACATATACACACACACACACAGACATACACACACACACACACAGACATATATAACACCTCTCAGATCTGAAAATCCATCTCAAGTTCACCTTTCTGTGATGCCTTTCCTAATGCCATTCTGCCTTTCTTCTACTTCCAGAATTGACCCCCTTTGTGTTTCCACAGTACACTGTGCAAATTATTCACTGTTCTTTTTCTTTTCTTTCTTTCTTTTTTTTTTTTTTAACAAAGAATATTTGCTGTTTGTAGGCAGGGGTTATGCTTATTCATATTTGTATACTGAGAAATTGGACCTGACTGTCATGGGAAAAAATTCTTTGGTTAAAGAGATGTGGGGGAGAGAGGGGCAAATGGGTGATGGGCACTCAAGAGGGCACTTGTTGGGATGAGCACTGGGTTGCATGTAAGTGATGAACCATAGGAATCTACCCCAAAAACCAAGAGCACAGTTTACACACTGTATGTTAGCCAATTTGACAATAAATTATATTAAAAATAAAAAATTTTTAATTTATAGAAAGGGATGGGAGAATCTTTTGGGAGACAGCCCATCTCTACTATTAATCTCAACCAATTTCTTGGCTATATTAGCAATCAGAACCTAATTTCTCTCTCTACCTTGCATTTGATCAGAAGACGACCATGTAGCCAATAGGACTTCTTTGAGGCTGTTGCACTGGGTTTCAAATTTATATTGTCAATTTTCAATTCTTTTCAAGATCTTTGTTTTTTTGTTTGTTTGTTTGCTTTGTTTTGTTTTTTGAAAGAAGATTTTTGGGAATGGGAAATTGTAGTCCCCTGCACAGTCCACACCAGTAATCTTTAGAAACCTGGCTTCATAGAGGACACCAAGGGTTGCCTGGGTGGCTCAGTGGGTTAAGCCTCTGACTTCGGCTGAGGTCATGATCTCATGGTTCCTGAGTTCAAGCCCTGTGTCAGGCTCTGTGCTGACAGCTCACCCTGGAGTCTGCTTCAGATTCTGTGTCTCCCTTTCTCTCTGTCCCTCCCCTGCTCACGCTCTCTTTCTCTCTCAAAAATAAATAAAACATTAAAAGAAAAAAGAATAACAAGAATAAAAACATGTAAAAAAATAAGGGAAACCTATATGCATATGGGTTAAGTCATTTGTTTCAAAGGGTGACATCCTTCTTGTATTTTCTTTTTAATTTTTTATTTTTTGCCTTTATCTGACAGTTTGTTGATGCTAGGTCAAGCCCTATATTGTATTTTACATTTCTCTTTCTCAAAAAAATTGTCCTTTCCCCCCTCCCCATCTCTGTGCTATGAATAAAGCATGAATTCTAAGGCCTATTTTACTTTGGAAACTTTGTAAAATTTCTGCTTCTTACCAACCATAAATACCACCTACATTTTTCTTTAGTGATTCACACATATCAAACTAAAATGCAATGCTATTGTTTCATATGTGTTATTTGAAAAAAGAAACTGCCTTTTGATAGTTAACTCAATGAGACTGGTATCGATACAAATAACATCCTAAATATAATTTTTAAAAGTAAACGACCATGTGTTTATTGCCACTGGTTTATTCGTGTTACCTGTTTGTGATGTTCTTCAAAATCATTATAAGAGGAGTCTTAGAAATAAGACCGAACTGCCAGCTGTGTCTTTCAAAGCTTCACAAACTCACCTTTCTATTTCATCTTGTGCTGTTATGTAAAATTTGCCCTAGCATTTTGCTCAGCAAGATGGCAATTATTAACAATATATTTCTCTAAACTGTTGCCGCAAAGCTATTATTCACGCAGGGTTACAACCGAGTTAATTTTGGGAGAGAGCTGTTCAAAGAGGCCCAGAGCTGTGGCGCTTATGAACACCGCCTTTTCTCTTATTTCTAATTAGTGTGAAATGGCTCCAAACAGGAGTCAGCCCCGCGGAAGTCTGCGTAGCACAAAGCCAGGCTCATTAACGGACACAGGGAACAGTTTTGTTTTGCTGAATAAACAACTGCGTCATAAAGCCTTTTCAAAAGGAATACAATCTGATTTACCACGCTCCTTAAATGTTGAACAGTGTTTATATGCCTCCAAGTCTTTTTTATTAACATTTGAAAGGCCTATTATTATGACTCAGTATAGATGATGATATGTTTGCAATGTTCCCCGCACTAGGACTGTAGACTTTCCTCGCAAGACATTTTTCCCTTTATTTTATAAATGAACTTTTATTTTTTGTTTTGTGTGTTTTGGATGCACGACCGCCCTCCTTAATTTCACCTTAGGCTTTTAAAACAATGCTGCTACTGATAATTACAATATTGGAAGGAAACCCATGGATCACTTCTGCAAAATTTAGTTTCTGTTGTATTACAGATTGCTGTATGCTTCCCATATAAATTCCCAACCTGAGTTTCTAGTAATTTGTATGTACAAGTGTATAAAATGGTTTAAAATTTAGCTCACAACTGGAGAGTTTCCGACATTTGCATTACAGGAGTCAATCGGACAATCACATCTGACCGAGAATGTATCTCAGATTTCTCATTTGGTATTTACTAGAGAAAAACCCAGAGACCTGACTACATTATTAGACAAATCACACAAATCTTGGTCTTGAATTTGCCCTGCATCACTCAGTAATAATGTGTAAAATTATGCTAAATTTCTGTTTCTTCTTGGGAAACATCAATATGTTCACATTTTCTGCATCCTTTCAAAATGCCTTGCATATTTTAAGTATGTAGAGTGGATGCTCAATAAATGTTTTTTGAATGAATTTATGAATGGATGTCAGTTATATTGCTCTCCACATGCAAAGTAATACGAAAAGCTAAATTGCTTTAAATGAATGGCTTCAAAATATACTTACGTGAAGTAATACATGTATTATTATATTATGCCTAATGTCTAACCGTGGAGTATCATTCATTGTTGTACTAGTCGATACAAAGACGTTACAGATTCACATCAGAGAATACTTGAAGAGACTATAAAATTATAATCTCTTGTTGCCTTGATGTTGACATTTTCCATTTACATACAGGTAAGAATCACAACATTTCTTTCTAAAAACGTTTTTCACTCTGAAATCAGTGGACAAAATTATTTAACCGGTAAAATGTAACTGCTATGAAGAATAAGACTCACTGAAATGGTGTAAATAAAAGAAGACTGTGCCCAGGAGAATATCAACTTATATGGCCAGGTAAAAATGAGCATTCAGAAAACAATGAGCAACTTTGATACTTTTTCTCTCCTCTGATTTAACTCCCATGGTCCTAAGTTCTAAGACACATTCTTTTTAAAATCTTTGCTAGTATTATCATAACTTGACTGCATATCCACAAAAACCAAAGAGATGTTTCAAAGAGCTAGATAGAAAAAAAAGATGGCTATAGGTAAAGTTGTAGATATAGACTATTTTAAGATATAGATAGATAGATAGATAGATAGAAGATAGATATGCATGTGTGTTATGATTTGGAATATTGTCTAAAATTAATATGTAGTAATTATTTCCCCTAAGAATCTTAATATAGAGTTTATAATTCCTGTGTTCAGCTGGAACACAAAGCAAGAGAGTTTGTGTTCCAGCTCAAAGCAAGAGAATAAACGTTGCTTAAAGAGCACAGCATCAGCAAGAATGTGACCCAAGAGTTTTTCACCTTTCACATTGCAATTTCCCACAGCAAAATCTCCTCCATCCCTGTACCATCCTGTTTTTCTGCCCCTGAAGTTTCCCAAAGTTCTATAAAAGAATTTCTTTTTTTTTAAATATCTCACATTAAATATGGGTAAGTCAGTTGATAAAAACAGAAAAATCTACATCAATTAAGAAATTTAATGTAGGTTGAAATTACTAAAGAGAAACAGTGTATTCTTCCTAGGTCTTACATTTTCCTGTAGTTGCCTGACATAAGCATCTTTACTTATTTCAGATAAATAACCCATCTTCTAACCTCACCACCTCTGTCTTAAACAACTTAAACAAGTTGAGTTGAATGTGCAGAGTTAGTTCCTTTATGTTTTGACTCCAGAAAAAAAAAGAAATATATATATATATATATATATTAGACCAGGCTAGAAGATCTCTCTCTCTCTCTCTCTCTCTCTCTCTCTCTCTGTCTGTCTCTCTCTCTTTTTTAGGTCCCTGCCCCCTGGTGGATTTTTATTATTGCTTCATTACTAAAATCAGTACATAAAGGGGAAAGAAACAAGATCCAGTTTTTATCTGGAGTGTGTTTTTGGAAAGGTGGAAGGAGAGCAAATTAAGAACAAGTCAGAGTTGCACCTAAACCACATAGAAAGAAAACTAAAGTTATTCTTCCTAACTTCTGATTTGGTCTTTCAGCAGTATTTTAAAGCTTCACTCTTGACACTGATGGTTAATGTGTGGGATATTCTTTTTTCATTGACCACACCGATTTTTGTAAGATAGCAATTTACTAAAGCTGAAATTAGACATCAATATGCTATAACCCGGTGGTACTCTGGGGAAAACATGAGAGAACAAATAATTTATTACTTTTTACAGCATTGAGGTACATTGGGAGTTCAGTTTCTAGTAATGCGAAAGTGTTAATTTATTTAAATCCCACATTAAAAGGGCAATCCTGGGTGAAAGTCAAGCACTACATATCTTTAACACTGTCACAGTGGAGGGGTCATAGATGAAAGAGACGCAACGAGAATTCACCACCTAATGCTCCTTCCTGTACCATAGGATTCCCTTACCTGTAGTTAGCCTAATTAAACTGGATAGGGGACTGTTCTTAATTGGTTCCCTGCTCTATTAAGTAATGCAGATTTTTTTTCCTAGTTGTATAAGGTATCTTTCCTCTTTGGTCATACTCTGTATACCTGGAAATTATGCATTTCTATCCTTCCATGCTTTTCCTGATTCACTTCTCTTGAAATTATAAATATTTTCACGAATTATTTATCATATTAAATAAAGCCACAGTGTCCCATAATTTAGGTGGCATTTATCTAAGTGAAGGACATTGTTTAGATTATTGATTTCCAGATTGTTTTATTGTCAGTTTTTTAAACTGACAATGGTGCTAAGAAAGTTTTAATATTTATTGAGTGTCTGCTTTGAGCCATGTAGTATGCTGAGCATTTTCACACCCACATCCCCAGTTGGTCAACCCACTATTTCTGGCAGTGAAAAATACGATCTCTATTTTATCCCTGAGATAAGACATACAGTATTGGAAATAGAGTATTTCAATTTGGGACTATAAAACTCCACAAAATCCAGTTATATCATGTTGTTTAAATATAACACATCATCAAACTATTTTTCTCACAATGGACACGCCAAGGATCCAGCCTAAACCACAAAACAGTTACTGATGAAAACAGCAAACATTTCAGATCAATAATTTGTCACTGTTTTATCAACTTAAAAATATCACGTACTTTCACTCTTTCCTTTCATACATGTTGTTGTTTTGGATTTTTGTTGTTTTCATTAGAAACTGGTTGTTTGGTTTCACTGATTTTATATTTCTTTGTTGTGCTTTTGTGTCTTTGTTGACTTTTGGTAGCCCTGAGATTCTTTATGCTCTGGTCTATAACCAAATATGCTGGTCATTTGACTTTAAGTGTTTTCCTTCCCTCCCTTCTTCAATTTCTCCTTCCCTCCCTACCCCCTCCCTCCTTTCCTTCGTTCCATCCTTCCTTCCTTCCTTCCCTCCTTCCTTCCTTCCTATTCCTGGAAAACCTAAAGTGATGACCCCATCCAATCCCCTGCTTCAGGTGCTGAGCTGGCTTTTATCAGGACTGAGATTAGAACCCTAATCTTCTGATTCGGGGGCAAGTGCTCAATTTACCTAAGCTATTTTGTTTTGTATTTGTTTGCTTTGGTTTGCTTATTGCAAATGTTTGATTGTTCTGCTTTATTTATTTTCCACAGAGCAGATTACTTTTTAAAAATCAATTTACATAGTGCTGGCAGTTTATGTACATCATAAACCACCCTTTCATATACATCCATGTGTCCTAGCTTCTCAGACTTCAAAGCTATTACTATATTTTACTATCATTATGTAGCTTGAGAAATTTTGAGAGGCAACTCTATGTGTTACAGAACTCAACATAAAGCAAGTGATGTTCAAGAATTTCTCTCTTACCTTTACAGAATGGTGGATATTTGTTTTCAGTGGTAAGGTCTTTTGTCCTCAAATGCTATTGATATTTTGTCTTCATGGTACATTCTCATTTTGGCTACAAAACAAGTGGAAATTTCAGATTGTAGCAATAGAATTCTGTCTGCTAATATTTAAAAGATTGACATCATATTTGCATGAATCATTGTCCTCTTTGGTATTTATTCTATAAGTCAAAATACATATGTGGTGGGATACATAATATTATTATTTGACCTAAGTCATTACGATGCTAGTGTAAGAGTATTGCAGGAGAAAAATGAAAATTCATGACTCATCTTTTTCCATATTTCTTCACTAACTTAAAAAAAGCTAGCAAAGATAACTTCAGAGGAATTTTCCAGGATATTGATACTATATATTATTATAAATGGCTGCCACTACAAATAGAAAAGCAATACTTTGATTGGTACTTGAGCAAAAACATAGCATCAAATCTTGTCGTATTGTAAAATTAATAATTACAAATTTGGAAATGTTGGCAAACAAAACTAATTTGCCTGTGTTGTACTTTATTGGGAAAAATCGTATTTTTTAAATTTTATTCCATGGCTTCAAATTTAAAGTCATCAGCCAAATATTCTATCATTTACAAAACGTATCCAAAACATCTTTGATAATCAAAAGGCTCAATATAGTTACTTATCAAGATCTATTGGCTTTAAATATGTGATATTCTATATAAATTGAATATTCACAAAAGCCCATTTCAGTAAGTTGTTTGTATTTCAGTTCATTGCCACATTACCACGGTTTATTATTATTATTATTTATAATTATGAACCAAAACTCCATTGACCTACGTCCAATGTCTTTTTCAAGGTATTGTGTTTTTTAAAGTACAGACCTTCATTTCTCTAAACATAGTCACATAAATAGTTAGAAGTGGAGCTAGCATTTTAATCTCTGCAGTCTGACCCCTTAACCATTACACATGCTATTTATTCAAGCTCCGTAAACTGATTGCCCGTTATACTCCGTATTTCCTTTTGGCTTACCTCTCGAGCAACAAGTATACTTTGGATACAAGTTTTCATCACAAACAAGAACCTGTTTATCTTCGAAACACTATTTGTCTTAAAGATCTAGGTGCCAATTCAGAAATATGACTGAATTGTTTTAGGCTACTGGGTTGGTTATGGTTAGGAAGCTACCTTCATGTATTTCTGAGTTTATACTGAAAAATAACATCTTACTTTTCGATTGCCAAAAGAAGGAAATAAGGCAAAACTTCCAAAAACCAATTAGTGAACAAATATTAAGAATAATTGGACATTACTTCACAATGTGATATAAAAAATATTATAATAATTGCAACCACTATTTAAGTACTTTCCATGGGCTGGGCACTGTATTAAGTGTCATATCAATTTTCCATATGGACTTCCTAGAACTCTGAGAGATAAATGTATTGCTATACAGTTTCCATAAGGAGAAACTGTGGTTTGGAACATAGGTAGTGCTATGGTCTGAATGTTTGTGTTCCCTCAAATTCATATGTTGATATTTTAATGTCCAATGTGATGTTATTAGAAGGTGGGACCTTCGGGAGATGATTAGATTATACAGGTGGAGCCCTCATAAATGGGATAAATATAAAAAAGACCCCACAGAGCTCCCTAGCCCCTTTCACCATGTAAAGACACAGAAATAAGGTGCTGGCTATGAACCAGGAAGAGGGCGGGCCTTCACTGAAATGCTAGTGTCTTGATTGAGGACCTCCCAGTCTTCAGAACTAACAAATTTCCATTGTTTACAAGCTAACCAGTCTGTAGTATTTTGTTATACTATGTACTATACAGAGTAAACTAAGACATATAGCTCTTCTAGTGTCTATTACCTAGTAAGTTACTTACTGTAATGGGATTTAAACGAGTCCATAGGTTTCAGAGCTGATTTGATTAAAAACTATGCTCTCCTTACAGAAAGGGATAGAAGTATCATTTACTGTGACAGAATATACATGTGTATATGTATTTAATGGATTACTTACTACTATTACTTTAAAAACTATTTTGTAGATGACAAACTGATACATGAAAAAATTAAATAACATGCTCAATCTAATCTATGTAGCTCTATAAAAAGAAAATTGAAAGTTATGGTCCCTACCAATCCAAGAATGTTCCTCCACTAAAATCTACCAAGTTCTTTAAACATTAATTCAGTACTTTTTATATGCCAAGAACTGGGTTGAACAAATCCTTTAAGATCTTTTAATGAGGGATATTTTTTCCATTATTTGATGGAGCCTTGGTTTTCTAGAGAGTTGTCAAATTCTCACAAAATTCTATAATTTTACCTTGACATTTATAGTGATCAAAAGAGAAGTGCTTGTTTGATCAAGTATTTTGTAAGTAAAATATGGATAAGAGTCACTGGTTTTCAATAAAATATAATAAATAATTTGCTCAAAAAATAAATTACCAAAAATCACTAAAAGTAAATTGTAAAGTTGGATCAAATGAAGCATGTGCCTCATTTTCAGAATGCCATATTCCTTTCTCCCTCTAATAAAGATAACCAAAGGAATGCATAGTGGAATCAAATACAGATTTTAAAATAAAAACCAATGAGTGAATTAACAAAAGAAAGAAAGAAAGAAAGAAAGAAAGAAAGAAAGAAAGATAGAAAGAAAGAAAGAAAGAAAAAAGAAAGAAAGAAAGAAAGAAAGAAAGAAAGAAAGAAAGAAAGAAAGAAAGAAAGAAGAAAGGAAGGAAGGAAGGAAGGAAGGAAGGAAGGAAGGAAGGAAGGAAGGAAAGAAGAAAGAACAAAACCTTGGCTTTATTAGGACAGCTTGCTTATGATGAGTATAGGTTTCAATAAATATTCAAAAAAAATTCTACTTCAGTGTAAACACAAATTTGATTCTACATAAACCTGGTGTCAAATCAACTCAAAATCAAGAACTAAATAAAGGAAAAATTGATGTCATTTTATATAGTTATCCAAATGGTTATTTTCCAATTATAATTTATTCAGTCTTAAATGCCTTAACACCCTATGCTGATAGGGAAAACTTTTTGATAATGTGTTGTTTGCTTACTTGTTTTTGACCTGGGCAAGACTCTAAGGCCTTTGCATAGAATGTTAATTAAAGCTAATTTTCCATTATGCTCAGGAAAAGCAACAACAACAACAACAAAACAACAACAAAAGGAGGAAGAATACCTAACTTCTGAGTTATAAATTATTAAGTATAGCTGTGTCTTCAGAGAAATAAAAATTTGAAGAAACTCCAGGCTGTTCACCCTGATCAGTATTTCTAGAGTTTATCTTTTTCACCCCGAGTCTTAGTGGGTCTGGTCAACCAGCAGTCTATCTGATTTCATTTCTTGTTGCCTAGAGGGTTTCTTGGACTGAGGTTATTCTAGATCAGTAGGATGGTATTATAGCAAGTATGTTCGGATGAAACAGATCAAGATGATTTCCCATCAATGTACTTTGCGGATGTTACCAGGAGAAAAAAAAAATGAGTCAATTGCATACCATAACCTAACTTTACAACGCAAGTGTCATGTATTAGAGAAGAGTGGATAATGACTAATCACTTATGGCACAGGAAAAGTTATTGCAAGGTATTTGGAAGAAAATGAAATAGATTATTGTTACATATCTTGCTCAAAGGTAAGCACATGTTTATTTTCTTATTTAAAAAAATGTCAAAGTAAAATTTGACAAAACATTATTACAAAAAGTGGCATATCTTCTGAAGAGATGTTTCTGATAGGAATGTAGCACATTAAATCACTCTATATACTTAGTCTCTGGTGTCTTTTACCTTTCTCTCTCTCGAGAACTCTTTTCTTCCCCCTTTTCCACTGTATTTCTTTAATTTACAATATTGCTGTGTGTGCAGTCCTCAAGAAACGTGAAATGGAGCAAGAGGCTGTAACAGGGGAGGGAAGAAATCTAACAGCTAAACAGGTGCACACAGAAAATAAATAAAAAATGAGAAATCAGGCCCCATGGGTGCTATAAAAGGTGCATTTGCTGAATAACTAATTTGGTAGCCCTTGTGCCCTATGAATTATTGTTCTGATTTACCCAATCACACTGTCTAACAAACTCAAATTGCTTAACACTAATTATTCTGTTTGCAACATGAGAAGAGAGCAATTTCTAACTGGCCAATTATTAAAAGAAAAAACTGATTCTGTTTTTCTTTCTTTTGTTTTAGTTTCCCACTGTAATGTAGGACATAATCATACTTAAAGAAAACCTGGATCATGTTGTATTTTTTAATGGTGTCACATAATTAAATGCAATGTGGTGATTGCTTAAATGTTAACCAGTTGTTTTCATATAATAACAATCAGCATCGTATTCTTCTCTTTATTTATCTACTAAAGATTTATTGACCACCTACTACATATACCCCTACCTACTGTCACTGTGCCAATTTGTATTGGGATTCCAGCCATTTAAAAATTTTTATAATATTTTAGACCAGTCACTCAAAACACATGAACCTTTTGTAATTAAAGCAAGTTCAATTTAATAACATATAATTTTACTTCATGGTTAGTACTTGTCAAGTTCTATGCTAAGTACATTCTGTCTTTTAATCATTATAAAACCCCATTTGTTATGTACTGATATCTCCACTTTAGAGATGATGAAATGGAAATTCAGCTGAATAACTTGCCTGAGGTCACCCCACACTGCTAATTGGTACATTCAAACTCTGATAGCCATACTTAGGAGAACAATTCGTTAACCACTATTATGTACTATCTGGATGCCAAGTTCACTAAAGTTGTTTTTATATATAAACAAAGAATAGAAGTTACACATAAGGTTTTTTAATTTGCATTTTACCTAATATCCGACTGCCTGGGTTTTTGCTTTTTCTTTTTAATTGTCTTTTTTTCTTCTTCTTCTTTTTAATATTCAAGAGGAAAGGGGTACAAAAATAATTTTTATAAAATATTTCCTTTATATATGACATTACTACTTTTCTGTGGATTTCGTATTAAAATAATTGCTGTAGATAACAAACCTCAAAAACTCAAAACCTAATGAACTACATATTAAATACATTTCATGGTATTTATTTATTTAATTATATTGACTTATGTTTATTTGCTTTCCTTGAAATGATTTAGCCTCATCTTTTTACCTCCCCTCTTCTTATTGCCTTATTTCTTTACTTTTCCTCCCCATTCCTACAAGGGTGCTTCCTCCACTTTTCTTCTATCTTAATCATCTCGCAAAACTTTATCTTAGAATGAACCTCGCTGTCCCCTTTCTCAGAGCTCACGGGGAACAACTTACGGTTGCCTAAAGGAGTCTCAAAACAGGCTTATTAATTTCGCCATGAATTCCTTTTTTTCTCATTAATTTTTTTTACACATTTATTTATTTTTGAGAGACAGAGCACAAGCAGGGGAGGGGTAGAAAGAAAGGGAGACACAGAGTCCCAAGCAGGCTCCAGGCTCTGAGCTGTCAGCACAGAGAGACCAACACAGGGCTCGAACCCACAAACCGAACCGTCAGATCATGACCTGAGGTGAAGTCAGACGCTTAACAGACTGATCCATCCAGGTGCCCCTCACCATAAATTCCTAATCATCAGTCTCAAAGGATGCTCAAATTACCATTAATTCTACCACTGTGTTTCTGGTCAACTCATATTTACACCTTCCCCAACAATTTCAAATTACCTCTATTTTCTTAAGACCTTTTTGGCTGCTCTCTCTCTTGATTCATACTCACTCTGGGCCAAACCCTATGATATGCCATTTAGTTTTCAAAAAAACACCTTGAAACACTTACACCCAAATGTTTCAAAGGCCTCTCACCTTCAAATGCTGAAATCCAAGCAGGTCATCAGCCAGTCTTTTGCTCTTTTGGTGTTCTTTTTTTTTATTATTATTATTTTTTAATTTTTTTAATGTTTTATTTTATTTTTGAGAAAGAGACAAAGAGCAAGGGAGCAAGTGAGAGCGAACATGAGTGGGGGAGGGGCAGAGGGGGGACAGAATTGAAGCAGGCTACAGGATCTGTGCTGTCAGCACAGAGCTGGACATGGGGCTCGAACCCAGGAACCGTGAGAAAATGATCTGAGCCAAAGTCAGACACCTAACCGGACTGAGCCAGGTGCCTCTCTTTTGGTGTTTTTTTTTTTTTTTTTTTAAATCTCAGTGATTGGTACCCTCATGAATCCAGCTGATCAAACTAGAAGGTTTGGTGCCATCCTTAACACTCCTCTTTCATACTTCATATCCTATATATATATATATATATATATATATATATATATATATATATATAAAGTACTAATGATTCTATTTCCTTAATCTCTCAAATATATCTAATTCTCCCTAATTCTGCCACCATTACCTTGGACCAATGTACCAACATCTTTCAGCTGGTCTACTGATAATTAGTGTATTAGCTTTCTATGCTGTGTAACAAAGTACCACAAAATTAACATCTTAAACAATATGCATTTATTATCCTATAGTTTAGGTAGATGAGGGCTCTCTGTTCCATGTCTCACAAGACTTCTGCAAAGTGTTGGCCAGGCTGTGTTCCCATCTGGAGTTCAGGGTCTTATCCCAACCTTATTCAAGTTGCTGGAAGAATTCAGTTCCTTGTGACCATAGGGATAAGGACTCCATAATGTCACTAGCTATTGGTCAGGGAATGCTCTCAGCCCCTGGAACCTACACTCAAGTCCTTGCCAAGTAACTATCTGCACTGGCAATTCAAAATATAGATGTCTGTTTCTTCAAAGCCAGCAGGATAATTTTCCTTCCTTGAACCTTCTTGAATCTTCAGGTCAGGCCCAGGATAGTCTCTCCTTTGTTGATGTCAAAGTCAACTGATTAAGGACCTTAATTACATCTGTAAAATCCCTTCACCGTTGTCATATAACATAACCCAAACATGAGAGTTAAGTCCTATTATATTCACAAATGTTATTTATCATTCAGGGTGTATACACAGGAAAGTGAGGACTTCGGGGGCCATCATAGAACTCTGTTTACCATAATTGGCAAGTTGTACCAAAATGAATCCTGACCCTTCGCCATTCTATTTTTAATGCTGGAGCAATCTTCTCAAACACAACTTTGATCATTATTTTTTTGCCTAAATTAAACTTCACATTTGCTTCCAATTGCTGTTGACGTGAAAAAAGTAAATGAATTTTTATAGGATGTTCTGGCCTTATCCCCCTCTCTGGTTACATCTCCCTCCAGATTTTCGTTATTCTGCATTTCAATCAAAATGACTTTCTCTTGGTCCTTTTATTTACCATGTTCCTTCCCACCACAGGGATTTTGCATACCCTGATGTCTCAGCCTGGCCCTTTCTCCCCTTCCTTCTCATCTAGTTATTCTAATTCATTCTTCCAACCTCAGATCAAGTATCCCTTCTTCAGGCTAAGTCCTCCTTTAGTGACTCTTGGCATATATCTTTATCAGAGCACTTTTCAAAGCTGAAGTTTCTCTGTGTTTGAAGTGAGTACTTCTGGCCCCTGTAGTAAGCTTCTTAGGGTAGGGACCAATGTGAGTCTTTATACTCATGTATTTCCCTGTGTTTGGAACAGTAGCTAGCACAAACACAATCAATATATATCTTAACCTACCAACTAAATGAATGAAAGTTTTTCACCTGACATCTACATTTAGTTTTGGAAAAAAAAATACAATATTCTTTCTAAAGGAATTAATCACATTTTTGTATGTTTATTCATAATTTATAGTTTTTATGCATAATGAAAGATGTTTAACCTTTAACAGACTATCGATGAAAGTAATTGTGAAAGTGATGGCATTTGGAAGTTGTCCTTTCTGTGAAAAAACATGGCTCCGATTGTGAACAATTTAGAAAAATTGTTTAGTTTTTTACAATCAAGGGGAAGAAACTGTTTGAAGGCACATGAAAATACCTGCAAAAAAGTTGTTCTAAATGTAGGCTTTTAATAAAGACCTATGCTCTGACATGCAGCGAAGATAGGAGAAGCATCTTAGTATTAAAAGTTGGAAATATAATAAAATTGAATTGAACAGATAATAGCGAAAAATAAAATGGCAGAAACTGACAGAGACCAATGCAAATCTGTTTTAGTTTAAAAAAAAGTAATTAAACAGGTTGATTTTACTTTTAATCTGATTAACTCTTCTTTATTAAACTGCATAAGCAATATCCCAAGTTAAAATTAGAATATTAATTTGAATAGGAGAAAGAAAGCATAAGGGAAGAAATCCTGCTAAACCTAATGCCTACCAGAGATTTGTTTTGTTGAATAAGACTGATTCCCTAATTCACGTATTTTGCAGATTGAGTTTTCTTAATTCTGCCTTGGTTTTCAGATTCAGTATTCTAAGAGACAAATTCAAGACCCATATCTGAACCCAAGCATTCTGAAAGATCTAACTCTGAATGACTTCTGCTCTCAAAGCTATCAAACTGCCAGAGCACTAAGGGAAAAAAAACACTTAGTATTTATTCATATTATTTCCTATTTTAGAAATATATTTCACCAAATAAAACCAAGGTATTTATTTATGTCAGTGGATGTGTAGAATGCTATGATTATTTCTTGGGGAATAAAATATATTTCTGAAGCAAAGAACTATGTCTCAAACAGGGTTGTTCTCAGGACATGCTGAATTCAAAATTTGAAACTCATTATTAGATATATACACACTTTGGGTTATTATAAGTTCTTGATTAATTGATCTCTTATCATGTAATGTTTCTCTTTATCACTGACAATATTGCTTGTTTCAATGCCTAGTTTCTCTAATGTTAATATAGCCAGTCCAGCTTATTTTTTATTAGAACTTTTATGATGTATATTATTTTTATCCTTTTCCTTTTTATTTATGTGTGTCTTTATATTTAAAGTAATTTTATTATACACACATAGGTGAATCTTGCTATTTTATCAAATTTATTTATCTTTGTCTTTTAATTTGAAGTTAGTTAGATTATGTATATTTGATGAAACTATTGATATGATTAGATTTAATTCAATTATTGATATGGCTGGATTTAAAGCTACCATTTTGCTAGCTGTTTTCTATTTGCCTAATCTTTTCGTTCTCCTTATTCTTCTTTATCTTTTAGTGTTGGGTTTCTTGACCATTTAAAAAAATTATGTTTTTATTTTATTTTTGAGAGACAGAGCATGGGCAGGGGAGGAACACAGAGAGAGAGGGAGACCTAGAATCTGAAGCAAGCTCCAGGCTCTGAGCTGTCAGCGCAGAGCCTGACGTGGGGCTTGAACTCACAAACCGTGAGATCATGACCTGAGCTGAAGTCGGATGCTTAACCAACTAAGCCATCCAGGTGCCCCTTGACCATTTTTAAATGATTCCATAATTGGCTTATTAGTTATACCTCTTTTTAATTTTTTAGTGATTGCTTAAAGGTTTATAATATACATCTTTAACTTATCAAGGCTAATCATCAAATAATATTATACCACTTCACATGCATAAGAACTTTATAATAGTATAGTTAAATTTCTTCTCTCCCATCCACTGCTATTATTGTCAGATATTATTTCTCTGTATGTTAGAAAGCAAACAATACATCCATAATTTGGTGTTTCTTTGAAGACAAGTATCTTTTACAGAAATTAAACACAATAAAACAAATTCATGTATTTACTCGTAGTGTACAAATCCTGACATCTTCATTTCTTGTTGAGATTAAAACTTTCAGCTGGTACACTCCTGCCTGCACAACTTTTTCTGTTATTTCTTATAGTGCTTCTCTTCTGGAAAATAATTTTCTCTGCTTTCGTTTGTTTGTAAAAAGTCTCTATGTAATCTTCCTTTTTATTTTACACAAAAAGCAGTTCAGATGGAACATGTTTCCAGGAATGATTAAACCAGTGATTTAAAAAGCATCATACTGCATCCGGTTTCTTCCTATCTTATGGTCTTCCAACCTGGAAATGTGTCTTGAGTTGCCTCCTTATAGTCATGGCCCAAAGAGTCTCATAGTTCTGATGTCTTTTGGGTCCTTTCCCTGAATACCAAGAGCACATTTTTCCCATGGCCTGTAGGCTTGGGTTATACTATATGCTCACTCTTCAAATAATCATTAATAAGGAGACTGTCACTAACAACATTTCCCCACTAAGGCTGTGCAGGAGTCCAGATCCTCCTAATATACAAGGCTACCCAACAAAAAATTCAGTTCTGCAAGTGTAGGAATTAGCTGTTGGATAGTCAGCCAACAAAGTCAGCCACGACCTGCTCTCACTTTTAATATTTCAGTGTGGTGAGAAATAGGTATCATCATGTTGGTTTATTTTTTATCTTGTAGAATTGGATTTTTGCGAGAAAAGTGATCTTAAGACTTTTTTTCTTCAGTCACCTAAGAAAGTTGATCCTGTGGATCAATGGTGTATCTAGGCATTCTCGCACCACATCTCAGGGATGTTTGGGGAATTTTCCTGAAATGCCTTCCCTGAGGAAGCCATAGGCAAGCAAATATAAGATACCACCTCCAATTATCTCCCTGGGTTTTACAACGAACACCTTTCATATCAAAAAGACACTTGCAACAAAAGGAAATAAAGGCAGTTTCAATACCTTGAAGGAGAGCCAGTCTGAGATAAAATGAGAAGTTTATACAAAGATAGATGGAAAAGTCATGTGTTCTGGCAAGTTTGAATATAGCCATGCTCAAGAAACCTCTTACATAGGGGCGACCGGGTGGCTCAGTCAGTTAAGTGTCCGACTTTGGCTCGGGTCATGATATCATGGTTCATGAGTTCAAGCCCCATGTTGGGCTCTGTGCTGACAGCTTAGAGCCTGGAGCCTGCCTCGGATTCTGTGTGTCCCTCTCTCTCTGTTCCTCTCCCCTGCTTGCATTCTCTCTCTCTCTCTCTCTCTCTCTCTCTCTCTCTCTCTATCTCTCTCTCTCAAAAATAAATAAACATTAAACAAAAATTAAAAAAAAAACCTTTTATATAGGATTTGACATCAACAGATAAATGCCTTACTCCCATGAGATTACAACACTTGAAACTTTATCTCAGAATGAAAATGGCAGAGGGCTTAATAGCATATTTAACAAATTTTCAAATATCACAGAATCATAAACAATTGCATGGGATTAAAAAAACACATTCTTTTTTTTAATGTTTATTTATTAATTTTAGAGAAAGCGAGAGCACATGCTCTAGTGGGGAAGGGGCAGAGAAACAGGGAGAGAGAGAATCCCAAATAGGCTCTACGCTCAGCACAGAGACCCAAGTGGGGCTCGATCTCATGACCACAAGATCACACGACCTGAGCCGACATCAAGAGTAAGATACTCAACTGACTGAGCCACCTGGGCACCCCACATTCTTCTTACATGCTTTTCAGTTCATTGGTATATTCATATAGTACATGCACAGCCTCTGTTAAACATTTTCTCAGAAAAGGAATTGACAGTCTCCTGAGGAAGCCCAGTTCAATTTTTAAGTGTCTTATAGTGAGCTGTGTTTGCTTCCTGTAGTTTTAAGCCACATGCCTTACTTACTCTTGCCTTGTACAGTGGTGTGCTGGAGCTTGTCTTGATGTGCTTGGTGAAACCAATCGTGCACACCCCTTCTCAGTGACTTCCTATTGGTGGCTGAAATCAGCCACAGTGGGCATATTTACGCCACAAAAATTGGCAAACGTACAAACCGGGGCTATTTTTAGCTCAAAGTTTGTCACCATACCACTGCCTCTGGGGTGACATAACACATTACATCCAACTTCTACGAAGATCACTAAAATATCTGAGAACAGGTATCATTTCCCTCTGCCTCTCCTCGACTACCCTCCCACCTCTGCTTTTCCAGGCTAACCAGCCTTGGTGTCTTAACTGCTTCTTCTAAATTTATTGTTTTCTATATTCTCATCATCTTGGTCTCATTCCCAGGGAAAAACAAAACAACACCTCATTTGGTAACCCTACTAAAATGCGATATCCAGAACTGTATGATATTCTTTAGATGTCCCTGGTAAACACTGCTGCCTTCACACTATTATCCTTACTATTTTTTATTTTTTTACTTTCCTAAAGTCAAAGTCACTTGCATTTTCAGACAGCTGTTTACATTAATAATCATAATTCATATTAAATTTGAGTCTTAGCTTCTTGTGTAACCCCCCAAAAATCACTGTATTTAGACTACACTTTTATTCCAGGGTTTGGCAAACTGTTTTCTGTAAAGGGTCATATAATAATTATTGTAGACTTTGGCCATATGTCCTCTGTTGTGACTATGCAATAATGCTATTGTAGCATGAAAACAGCCACATTTACGGATAAAATATGTAAATGAATAGGCTGAGTTTGTTCTAATAAAACTTTATTTATAAAAACAATTGACATTCAGATTTGGCCTCAGGGTCATAGTTTGCCCACTCCTGGTCTTATTGATTAGAGTTGATAGCGTCACATTACTTGTCTTAAATCAATGCTCCAAGGTGCACAAATCCCCTTAAATTTCAGTACTCTTTTTTTTTAAGTATTTATTTATTAAATTAGGTACTGTTAATCTGGGTTCCATGGGTTGATTTCAGTGGGCTTATGAACTCTGAAAAATCCACCTAAAATATTTTGGGAAAAGGATACATTAAAAAATCAGACCTCAAAGCTGTCTATAAACCGCTTCTTACCACCAGCACCTCTCAAAAAAGTACATGAATCTGTCTTGAATAGAGATAGTAATTAACGGCAGAGTAGTTAGGATGCTCAAGCTGATGGAATAATGTTAAGAAGAATTAGCCACCTCAGGGCTAAAGCAGCAAAGACATAATAGCACAGAATATATCATTTAAAAAAATCTATATTCAAATAAATGTACTCTAATCAGCAAAATACACAATAAAATAAAATTCTGTAGTGCTGTGAACTGCTCTCATGTTATACCAGCCTACAAGGAATAAAGTAGATGGGTTCATTCAACAGCAAGTATTTGTTAAGAGCCAATCATGAATTAGGCTCATTCTGTGAGAGAATTAGGGAAAAGACATCCAGAGGATTAAAGATATAAGAAACAGAACAACAAATGGTGTCACTTATTACTCATTTTACACACATGAGTTTTTTTGTTGCACTCATACATTTTTATATACATCATAATTTAGACAAATGTGTCATAAGTTAGACAAAGGTGCACACTACTGGAAAGAATACGCAAAGCTACATAAATACTAAAACACATCACAAAACTTATTTATACACACACACACACACACACACACATAATCACAAAATAGTCACAACTCATATGTATATGAAATTGTTAGTGTAGGCATATTCTTAAAGTTGGTGAGTTTTAGGACATATACCGTATCTGATAGCTAGTGCTTTACTACAAAAATTATTTGAATTAGTCTTATGCAGTGAAGTAGGACTCATTCTTTAAGACTTCAAAGTTAATGTTTAAAGAAAAAAAATAACTCTACTCCCAATAAATTTTCCGCTATGCAGTCAGAGACCGTTAATTCAATGTTCTATGATATTTTACATTGAAGATTTATTGTTTTTATGAAAATATGTGACTTTTCTGCCTTTTATTCCTTGTTTTTATTGCTATCTGCTTAGAGAAATAAAAGCACTATATCAATAAACATTATTTATGTCTTTTGAAATTAATTTTTTTCTTTTTTAAAATCTACCATAAAATCCTACTTTCTACCGTAGGCTGATGACGCCCACAGTTTTTATCTTCATTCATCAAACATCCACAGAAACAGATGGTAAAATAAATTACAAAATATTTCTCCAGGTTTGGGATATTTCAAAAGTTTCTGTGGCTATAAATGCAAAATATGCCTAAATACTTTTACCGAGACCTAACAAAATAGAAATGTTTACAATCAAGGCTAAGTCAAGTTGCCAAACGTCCTTAATCATATTGTGATCTAAGTATTGTGAACATTTAAAATGATTAAAATAATATAATTTATTCTTATTCATCTGTTGTGTGGCTATGAAAAGTACTGTATTTTCTTTTAATTTTTTTAATGTTTATTATTATTATTACTATTATTATTATTACTATTTTTGAGAGAGTGAAACAGAGTGTGAGCGGGGGCGGGGGACAGTCAGAGAGGGAGACACAGAATCCGAAGCAGGCTCCAGACTCTGAGCTGTCAGCACAGAGCCTGATGCAAGGCTCGAGCTCATGGACCCCGAGATCATGACCTGAGCTGAAGTCAAGTGCTTAACCAACCAAGCCACCCCGGCGCCCCTGTATTTTCTTTTAAAGTAACTTAGTCTCCACACCTGGGCAAAGAAATATTGAATATACATGCACACCTGAAGGCTCTTTATCTGGCCGAATAGCTGCTGAAACCAGCTTTGGGGAATCAAAGTTATGACACAAAGGTGGGCGCTTTTCCCATTATTTGAGGGTGATGTGAAGAATGGAGGAAGTGCTGCAGAGACACATATATTTGTACATATGAACACATACCCTCCCAGCGACTGGGAAGAAAGTTTTAATTCCCACCACATAATGGTCCATTTGCCTCGAGTGTTTCAGAATGGTTCAATAATCACTAGCCATGTGTGTAGTTTGTTGAATTATTTAAGCTTATTTCCAGGGGGAAAAAAAGACAGGGAGGAAGGCAACTGATTCAATGCAAATGAAAAGCTTTTGAAGCTCCCTATGGTGAAGATGTGATTACAGTCAGACAGTTAATAACCTAGACTTAGAAAAATCTGAAGGTTTTTAAAACTGTCTGGCCAGTCAGTAAATGAGGTTTTTCCACACCACCGACCAACTGCCATGCGTTGTAATGGTTTCAGATCTGTTTGGAGTTGGGAGTGGACCCACAAATGAAGCAAGAATACCACCCCCTGTACTTTGGATGATTAAGAAAAGTAGTTTGTAAACCTCAACGGTTTTCCTTTGGATTTGGGAGTGCGTCTTCAGCGCGCAGGGTTTGTAGAGCCATGGCACGATGAGCGTTGCTCTCTGAAGACGGGGAGGTAGACCCTTCATTGTTGATTTGCAAAGTGCCTATGTTTTCAAGCCGGAGTCTCTTCTCTTAAAATGACCACTACCCCTCCACCCATGAATATTTAACGCATGCAGCGTAACTGGAAGGAACTGCTGCCAGAATTTCTGAACGGCACTATTCATTCTGGTTATTAGATCAAATTGAAGTAGACGTTTGGAGACCTAAGGTTTTGCTACTCGAAATCCATTTGGCTTCTCGGTAGAAATATATTTTCACTTTTGTAAATGTTCATTTAGTATTCATGGGGTTCAAATGCTCTTGGTTTACAAGTCTCTCTACAGAGATGACGGGGACATATGTTTCAGTGTCATGAAAATTCTTTGATAATTAGACAAGTGCTATATGTTTGAATTCAGGGGAGTCTTTGCAGCATCAACACAGTGGTCAGGGAGAAATGTGAACTTGCTTTAAGGAATTAAAATAATGCTAAGGATTTTAGTGAGGTGAGTAAAAGATGAGTTGCTCTGAGACTCCCTCATCTCAAAATCTAGTTTAAGTCACCTGCTTTCCTACAATTTTATGTGCTGGTTATTTTACTGTTGTTTATGAGAATGAGAGAAGAAACAATTTTTTTAAAATATTTTATAAGAGGTTTTGAAGCTCTTCTGTAAAAACTTCCTTATTATAATCACATTTGTTTTTAAAACTAAGGAGTTTGCCCTCAGGGCCAAAAGCAGCCTGTTAAATTTCAGTTGCTAAAATTTTTGGTGTGTGCGTGTGTGTGTGTGTGTGTGTGTGTGTGTTTCTTTCATTAACAACAACAACAACAAAAAAGTAGAGGCAAAAGGAATATGAACAGTTCCAGTAATCCAAGAGAGACTTCTTACTTCCAGAACTAAGCACTGAACTTTCTTCAGCACTAGCAAAGGTGTAGGATTGAGGTAGTTTTGTATTCATACTCACAGAAAACTTTCATTATTCACTTTTCTTTTAAATATGTAAAATGCCATAAATCTTGCAAAAAAAAATTCTTAAAGTAGAAGATGATCAGTTGTATAGCAAATGCAGCACCTTTAAATAGTCTATTTCATGTTCCCCAAACCAGATTAATTAATATTAAGATACCTATCTTGGGAAAATGAATCAACTTTAAAAATATTTTGTAATAGCTGTATTCTTGGTGTTTAGACCTTGAATATAATCAGCAGGTTTAGCTCTGTGCTGCCCTACTGCATGAAATCTCCCGGATTTTTCTGTCAAATGAGACAAGAAAACGGCTACTTTTCTAACAATCATGTTTTTGCTTCACCCCCTACAAATATTTAGAAACAAAAGAGGAAGGAGTGTTGATGTATTGTTATCAGGAACTAGATGAAACTTAATTGATTTTACATTGAAAACATTAGAATTCAAATTTTAGGTTTTTTTCATCTTTTCTTGAGGGACTACGTAAGAAAAGGAAACATTTGTGTGCTGCTATTTGAGTAATTTACATATAGTAATAGTAACTATAACAAAGAGAAAGAACATTCCCTTATCGTACAGCACAGTGGAAAATAAAATTTTACCTTCACAAAATGTGGTGGATTCTATCTCGTATTTTCAACATTTGGTGTCAAACTATCAAATTTTATATCAGGAGTCAAAATGTTTAATCGGCATGAAGAGAACAAATTGTTCAATTTGGCATAACTACCATTTCGTTTTGGAAACTGCCACGTCAGTAGCCTTTCTTCCTCCAAGATGATCAACATTTGATTTATAGCAACGCAAGTAAATCAGAAAGAAATGGATCACTTGTCACCGTTAGACACTCACACTCTGCTTCAAAGTAATACAATATCCTAAAGGGACGAGGCGATGGCAACCACACGCATTAACGCTCTTTCTACACAAATCAGAGGTCTACACTGATGCCAGCCATTGGATAAAAATATATTTCTTTACATGACTGTAAAGAACAATATTAGAGTCTGTGTTAAAGGTCAGAGATTTAACTTTGGGAAAACTTTGGTAAAATATCAGCTTTTACCATACAATTGTAGTATTGTCAATTGCAAGATCTGTTTGTATCTTACATATACTTAAATCAGGCAGATGTGACTATTTCTCAGGAACACAAAAATGTAGAATAGGAAAACAACAGAGCGTAGCATTATTGTATGAATGGTTTTCTGATAATATCCAAATCAGCAAAATGGCTACATTTAAAAAGAACAGCAATTTTCAAAGTTTTGCCCGACTACATATGGGCATAGCAAAATGAAAGACGAATACTTAAAAATTAATATGAGCTAAAAATGATTGAACTAAACATATGGACTGCGTAACACAGAAAGTTTTATTCTCCATATGAGATTTTGGCACAAACACAGTGCGTTTTCTTGAAGTTAATATGTAGCCTTTTGCGAAATACTGGATCTCGAATTTGCTACAGTATAAGCTACGATATGTCTAGATACTGAAAGAATAATACTTCAGGAAAACCGAGTAGGGCAAATAGAGGTAGTAGCAAAAAAAGAAAAGAAAACATAAACAAACTTAACTTTTACAAGCTATATATTGAAAAAATAATATAACCTTATTATTACATACTTAATTTGTGTACAGAAGCCAGCTACTACTTAAATCTTTTCAAGGGCCGTGCCGTTTTAATATGCTACATAAACAGAATTCAACCCGAAAAATCCCATGACCATGTCTTTGCCTGTACTGTTTCCCCAAGGAAAGAAATGAATAGAAACAACTTGATTGCAAAATACCCTGTCGTTTGACAATGAGTAACAGATTTGCATTACTACTACTTCTGAGATTCTGAAGTCCGAGCTCCCTGGTAGGGCAATGAATTCTGTGTAGAAGGTGGATTGCTGACCAATATCAATTTCAGCATATTCAGAAATTGCATGAGGTTAAAAAACAAAACAAAAACTATGTCTCCTTAACTCAGCACCCTGTTGGAGTGAGGATTGAAGGAGGGATGGTGGGGGGGGGGGGCGGGAAGAGGATTTTAATTGATTCTAGGAAGCCAGAGAGTTGAAAAGTTCAGTAACCAGAGCAATAAGAAAAAAAAATTGTGCATACCAAATCTTCTCGACCACTGGGGAAAAAAAAACCCCAAAAAACCTGGATAACACTAATGCAAGTTTTTGTTGTTGTTGTTGCTGTTGTTTTTTTCTACAGGGTGAAAGAGCAGGTTCTATATTTGAGAAAAGAAAACACTTCAGAAGCATATATGCTTAGAGCATTAAAATGGATTATTTGCCTTGTTCTGTTTGGGAAAGTGTCTATCAATAACAGGTGTGACTTAAGTGCACTGTATTAAACGACTAGATTGTTCATTAATAAAGAAACGGGAAGCTAGAACTATAAATCAACAGGGACTCCTAGGGAGTTTTATATTAGGGAGTAATTAAATAATAGTTCACGTTGCTTTCTTTCACTGGAAATCACATCCTTTTCACCTCTTCTCTGCTACAGCAGAGACATCCATTAGGACGAGGAGCTACAACACTTGTCAGAGGCAATCAGCTCCAAACAGCTGAAGGCCAACTGACGTGCACTCTCTTAAAGCAGGGTTTCTTCTCCGCCCCCACCCAGCCCACTGTCCTTTCCCGTGCATGCAACAGTCAAAAGGGATCACATCACCTAATGAAGAAAAACAGAAGCATATGGTAGGAAGGGGCCTCAGCAGGAGACGGCTGAAATGCCAAGGCTTGCACATAAACAAAATATATGCAAAAATGTGTGTTCATAGAAGCTGTCAGCCACAGCTTCGGGAAATAATAAGCCTGCAAAGGAAGACAGAGTTTTACTGTGACCACAGTTACCTAGGAGTCTGTATTTTTAGTTTAATTTTTTATTGCTCTATAAAGTGGAACACCAGAGCAGGCTAGTCCCAGGTAGTTAATTATGCATAAGCAGTTGCAAAGTTCGATTTTGCTGTATAATATTGAGCTACATATTCTTCACTGTATATTTTGCTCATACCTACTGCAGACTTCCACATGAGAGCCGAATTGCAAACTGTAAGTGACTTCCTCGCTGCCTGTTTTGAACCCCATCCCTATGCAAAGGGGAATGGTGAACCAAGTTCATGAATTCACCCTGCCTTTGTAACTGAAACGTAAGTGCTCATCGTCGGAGGTGTATTAATTCATATTTCAGATGTGCGCTGGGCACATGCTCCCTCATTGTTTCTTTCAAATTTGCTTCTGTGCAAAGGTAAGGGTCTTAATCAAAATCCTTTCTTTCCATAATGGCTCTGATCACAGGAATGAGGCTGTCTTTAGCATTTGCCAGTGAAAACGCACATTACCTCCCCTTTTGACTTGTCAGCTTTTATGTGGGGACGACCCTGGTGTTCACACTTTGTATAACCAGTTTGACTGGAACCTTCAAACTTGTGTGTCCCTTTGCTGTGAATATTTCAATATTCTGTGATGATATTGTTAGAACTGGGGAATCTGTAAGGACAGAACTCAAAGACAGAACTCTGTGATTTCTAAAATATGCTCCAAGCATTTTATGTGCCAATGTTGACAACAGATAAAACAAGTTATTGTTCTAAAAAATAAGTGATGTGGGCTCTCCTGTGAACAGTTACAGTAATGAAAAAATATACCATCTTCAAGTTGAGGCCGAATGCTTTCTTTGGAGGTTTAAGTTGGATTTGCATAAATAATACATCTTATTTCACTTAAATACTTGTATTTTGTAAGAGGGATAATCATGTCTTGTAACATTATGTTTAAAATACATTTTCTTGCCTTTCACCCTGTGTTCTCAACAAATCTGAAGAGAGACACTATTTAACCTACAAAAGAACATATATATTTATTTATCCATTTATTTAGAGGACAACATTAAAACAGACCTACGCTTTTAATTCTTAAAAAAAAAGAATCCTTCACTGAAAAGGTGCTGCAAATTTCGGGCTGTCTTTGCAATTTAACATCTGTCTAAAACTAGGGATGCCTTGGGTTATGTGACAAAAAAAATTGGTGTAATGAAGTTTGGCTTCCCCAATACTCCAAATGCTTCATATCCATTTACTGATCTATTTGCTTCATTGTATAAACATAAATGAATAAATGGCACCTGCAAGCAATTTTCTTTTGGAAGTGTTACGAAGGTACTTTGCTGGGCACTGACATTATCAGAATATCAGGATTTCTGCATTAATCCTTACTTTGAGCTAGAAGAGTATCTGTAGGAATACCTTCCTGTCAGAGAGCCTTACCGTTGATAAAAGTCGCACGTGGGTAAAACGTCTTCTTGGATCATTTTTGAATGGCTCGTTCCTCTTTCCTCTCTCATCGTTCCATCCCAACACTTCCACTTTGAATAATTGAGGAAGTCAGAAAACACATAACTTGGGAATTTGCATCCTCATGAAACACGGGCTCCTAAATTCACATCAACTGGATCAGAATGAAGGCAGAGTTCAAGTGGGTGGCAATTTATTGGAGACGATTCAGGAGCAACTGACTGAATCTCAAATTCTACTCCCAGTAACATGGGCCATGCCTTGACACATTTTACTCTCTGCGGACAAATACACAGAATTGGATTGAGATATGTCTTAGAATCATTTTTCTTTTCTCTTGGCTATGATTCTTTAGGTGGATCTGAGACAGCTCTGCTTGGCCCAGGATTGTCCCAAATGTCCTTTTAGCTACTTCATTACAGGCAATGGGAGAGCCAGAGAGAGCAACTTCAGGCAAAATGTTGACTCCTGGTGGCGTGCCTTTGATTCCAGAGCGAAAGGTGCTCTCAGCTTTCTGTTACACGCCCTTGATTCATCTCTTAATGCTCGGTGTGTTAGCAAAAGCTTGGCCCTGAAGTGCTTTTTTTTTTCTGAAGTACAGCCTTTCAGACACTCCTGGCAATTTGGTTTTAAAATGTGGAATAAAGAGGCTAGATCCGCAGTGCCAAGGCGAGGGTGGGGGTGGGGGTGGGGGAGGGAAACTACACTACAGGATAAATAGAATAATTCAAAATAAAAAAATAGTAAAAATTTGCCTGAATACTGTGGTCATTACGTATTCTGGTTTTAAAAAGCTTATTGGACAAATATTTTGCAGGAGGGAAGAAATATTTCTGAGCCATCTCTAAGACAGTTTTGAATGCTTGCTTGTTTTTCTCCTTGTAACTCTGAAAAAGTCTTCATGAATAAAACAAAGCAGACATCTAATAATATCTTAACATAATCCAAAACAAGTAAACAAGGCTATTTCCATGTTCACAGATATATTCAATTTCTTAAAACTTTTATTATTAAATAGTTCTTAGAGCCTTTTAAGATTCTTTTCAATTACCATGATCATGTGCAATTTGTAACAGATAATTTATCTTTTCCTAAACAAAATCATTGAAGGGACTGACAAGTGTTTCATAAGAAAAATACATAGGGCAGTAAGAATTTTGAACTAATATTAAATAACCGAAGATGATTTCATAAACATGAAATTCTTCCTTTTTAATGAGAATTGAAGTTATTTGGAGAAGTATGTGTTGGTGTTATAAAATATTTTAAATGTTAAATGTACATTGAGAACAAAGAAAGGCATGAGTTTTAAGAACTGAATTATTTGAATATAAACTTACATTTTTAACCTCATCACAGGTAATGTGAATGCAAATTAAACCCATCTTTTTTCTTATATTACTAGGATTGTACTATATCCTATGGAATTTGAAAACACTGAATATTTTTATATCTTATTTGATCTCATGAAAATGAAAGAGTACTAATATCCAACTAGAGGGAAGTGGCAGAATCCAGCTCAACATATTTCACAAATTCCGCAAAATTAAGGACTTGGTCACTGGCCGAGAAATGAGGTCCCATATTCGGCTCTAGACAGAAATCCTTTTTCTTCTCAAAACAACATCCCCCCGAAGGCAGCTCTTAGTGTGGTTTTCCAGTGCAGACCCACATTTCAGAACATACTGAGGCACACTGGATTTGTAAATGGAAACTTGCTCGGATGGAATAAATGCAACCCTTGGAATTTTTACCTCTGCTTTGCTTCACTTTCATTTTCAGTTGTCAATGAAACAGAAAACAAAACAAAGGAAAAAGCAGGACCTCAATAAGTAGAAAATGTGAGACGGTGCAACGATGAAAGGCTAGCAAAACTGAGTAAGTCTGAAATTAAATACGTGGGATATCTGCATTGTGGAAGCACCCTCAGATAATACTGATCTGACTTTGGGAACACTTAGACTTTTCTTTGTTTCAATGCTTTTCAAATAGGACTAGAGAAGTAAAACGACACAAAGAGCCTGCTCTTGCCTTCCTCAGTCCCTTTGATATTTCTAGATGTTCACCAAGCTTGCTGCTACGTGGCTTATTTTGCCAATGTGTACTGTACCCCACTTCTGAATAATCATTTATTTGTTTTATTGTTGAAAGTTGGAGTAAAGACTTTAATGTCAAAAATGCGAAAAGATAAAATGCAAATGACCCTCTGAATCAGCTTGCAATAAGCAAAAAAGAATGATCATAGCCATACATACCCCTTCAGAAAAACGTCTGAACACAAAGACCAAATCAACAAAACAAAACAAAAACGTTGTATTGGATTGGCGGGGCCATTCAATATATTTTTGCATGGGGGTGCTGAAGCTGGATGGATTAAATGTGTTCAAGTGTAAAAACACAAGGAACCTGTGGTATCAGAAGCAATACGAGAGGTGATAGTTTACTTTGCATTTTAAGAGGAGTGTCAAAACATTCAGGGCTTTACTTATTTTTAAACTTAGGTGTTTTAACAGTGACACATTTGCAAAGCTCTAAATATGAGTTCTTCAAGGTTATGCTTTTTATATTCTCTAGCACCATATAGTATCTGACTAGTTGACAGTTATTTCAATTAGAAGAGCCTAAGCTAAATACCGTTTTGATAGAGGGTCTTAAGAGATTGACAGTATGGCACTACTTTTAAAAGGCTTGGCGTGTTGCTTTCAAAACAGATGAACAAAACCACCCACACAATCAATAATAATAATAATAAATAATAATAATAATAACTGAGCCTAAAACAATTAATTTTCTATATGGATTGTGACTTTACACCCCCTACTCTTTTCCTTTGACAGGTAAATGGTTGGAGACAGAAAACTTATTATAGATTTTACATTCAACCCATGAGGATTTTGACTGATTCCACTGAGCAGGCTCAGGTCAGCTAAGTCCTTCCCTTCAAAGCATCATGGGTGTCTCCGAGCATCATTGCAAGCCTGTCCTGGCAGTAAGCCAGGCTTCAAAAGCCTTTCACTGCAGTCACTGACTCACTAATGGGCAACTGCAGGCTTTCTGATTTTCCTTTCGTTTCATGTGTTCATTTGACATAAATTTAATTAAACCAAATCTGGTGTTAAAGCAAGACGAGATAAAAGTGATATGTCTCAAATTAAAGAACTGTGAAAGATACAGGAAACAGAACTATGCTTTTTTTTAAAAAAAAATTCTGTTTCTGTAAAATATTGTCAATTTCCGTAAGCTCACTACTTAAAGTCGGCCAAAAAAAAAAAAAACAGAGAGAGAGAGAGAGAGAGAGAGAGAGAGAGAGAGGAGAGAGGAGAGAGAGAGAGAGAGAGAGAGAGAGAGAGAGATACCAGTATGCATTATTAAGAATAATGTGTATCCAGGGTTAGATGAAGGTCTTGGCCCCGTATTCTCTGTAGTCAAACCTTTCACAGAATTCTTATGTTTTCTTTCATTGTCACACTTCAGGTAGTCACATCTTCACAGGATATAAGACAAGTCTGCCCTTCTGGCTACATAGCTATAGTTGTTAGACAGCTCAAAAGCATACAACAGCAGAAACATGAAAAGATCACATATTAAATGTAAAAAAAAATCATCATTTTTCAAAGGTCTCTTTTGGTTCTTACTTAAGGCTAAAGAGGAGATTGAGAGAGGGAAAAAGATCATGTGGCTTAAAAAGCTCCATTTAATTGCTTTGGATGTTGCTTTAGGAAACATCCGAGTTTCTCCTTTTAAAAATCACTTTTTCCCGATTAAAAGAAATCTCACACGAGAAATACACTATGTGAACTAAAAGCAGTTTTGCAATCTTTCTCAAGAACGCTCAGATTGATCCTTTTCTTTCCTGCAGCTGAAATGCTGCCGTGTCCTAGGACCACACCGTGCGTCGGCGGATGTAATATGATTACTCTGAGCAAATACACACAAACTAGCAAGTGATTGCAGTGTCCTGTGGATGAGAATCAGAAAAACCGAAAGAATTGAGCTGGCAAATTGTGTGAGAGAAGGCAGCTTTACCTGGAGCAGGAAACAGCGTGTGGCATGTGGGCCCTGAGCCTTTCTTGCATCCCAACTTTTGATGGCCAACTCCTTTCATTACAAACAGAACTCAGGCGCCCCTTCCACACTCCCGTGCCTTGATTCCTTTCTGTCGAATCCACCAGGATTTAGACTCAGGGTTTAGAATCATCAAATCCCTCTGTGACATCTTCCATTTAAGAGATGAAACAAAACAAAACAAAACAAAACAAAACAAAACAAAACAAAACAAAACAAACCTAAGGGTCAGCAAGTTTAAGTGACTTGTCCAGGGTCGCACAGCCAGTTACTAGCACAGCTGAGACAAAATCCATGTATTCGGACTCCCGGGTGAATGTTTTCTTTTAGTTTTTAGTTTTCAGCACTTCAAGTACTTCCTAACAACTGATCGTTTGGATTCTTTAAAATAAACTCGTCTTCTTATTTCCAGGTGTTCGTCATGTTTTTGACCAAAGAGAAAATATTCTCAATGGCATAGGTAGAGTTAAATCTATTCAAGATTCTCAAAAACAAACAAACAAAAACATTTAAAAAACTACAAAATTCTAGGCTTAGGAAGAAAAATTAGAAGAGTGATACATTCATTATTTTGGGGCGCCTGGGTGGCTCAGTCAGTTGAGCATCTGACTTTGGCTCAGGTCATCATCTCATGGTCCTTGGGTTTGGGCCCTGCATCGGGCTCTGTGCAGACAGACAGCTCGGAGCCTGGAGCCTGCTTCGGATTCTGTGTCTCCCTCTCTCTCTGTCCCTCCCCCCACTCTCTCTCTCTCTCTCTCAAAAATAAATAAACATTAAAAAAAAAAGATTCTCAAGAACTTCGTGTATTGTCCTTCCTTCAGTACTCAATAAATGTCATTCGGTGTTCAATCCCTTGGTTTCAGGAATTACTAACAGGAACACTTTTAGCCTATGACTTAACACAGAGTAGATATTAGTCTTGAAAGCCATTCAAATCCTTAATATAATCACAGAACAGAGCCTACATTTCACTAGCAACCAAGCTGAGTGATGGCCTTCAATACAATGGCCATTTATTTTGTCCTTAAGAGATTTCACTTTAAACTTTACTCTGAATCCAAACTGTCATTGAAATAGAAAAGACCGATATTGTTACAGACACCCCACTCTTAGACATAAAACCTTTTAAAAAACTTGTTCTGATTTTTTTTTAGGTATTGACCTAAGTTTACTTACAGAGTTATTATATACCTTCTCTATATTATTATAGAGGTATATTAATATAGAAGGTATATAATACCTTCTCTATAATATCTATCATCTATCTATCTATCTATCTATCTATCTATCTATCTATCATCTATCTATCTATCATCTATCTATCCATACATTTCTAACATAGACTCTAGTTTTTATAGGCGCCTAAGTGACTCAGTTGGTTAAGCAGTTAAGTGTCCGACTTCGTCTCAGGTATGATCTCACGGTTTGTTGGTTCAAGCCTCGCATCAGGCTCTGTGCTGACAGCTCAGAGCCTGGAGCCTGCTTTGGATTCTGTGCCCCTCCTCTGCTCGCACTCTGTCTCTCTCTCAAAAATAAATAAACATTAAAAAAATACTAATAACAACTGTTGTAAAACGCTTAATGAGATTTATCAAGGTCCACAATGATAGAATGTATTAACATGGTTTCATCAGTGTTTGTTCAATCTATCGAGTTTATTTTTTCAAGGAATAGGCACTGAATGAGTACTGTATGCAATTCCCTGCATATATACAGCAAAATGGTGAGCCAGACACAGAGCGCTTAGTGATCACTCTACCTAACAGAGATATCATACTTTTCTTATGGTATATGTCATATACCTAAGTACCTTTACAATGTTAAACTTGACATATTTTTCTAATTTTTCTAATTTTTTTAATTCTGGAATTTGTTAAGTATGTTGTTTCCATAAAGATGAATTCCTGGTGACAGACTACAATGGTAGAATTTCTAATAAGATGTTAGGTGACATAACCATGTGAGGTAATTGAGTTGAAGGATCAGAACTGAGAGGGTCTATAATTGAGAGTGTCTATAAATCTCACCACTCAGAATATCTGACAGACAAATCTTAAAAAGCACAAATAAATGTCAAATCACCAGTGTTAACCATAAGTTATAGATATTAAGTATTATTACCAATTATATAATGAATATACACTAGTCTTCAAAAAAATCTCCCTTTCTTAAATTGTTGCAAGCCTGTGTAATCAAACAACTTTGTTAAAAAGGATATTTTTAAAATTTGTAAGATTCCTGTATAGTTAAAAGATTTATATTTGTCTCCAAAATGATTTTATACAACATAAAATATCAGATGTCTCTTCAAATATTTAATAAGTAAATATTTGGGAATGTATTTTTTAAGCTTGATATATTTATTAAGAACAAAAATTAAAACCTCAGATGTTCTTAGCACAAAGTTTAGAAAAAAACAGGTAAAATGTAATTTTGTACAGATAATAAATGCATGTATCCTTGTTGCAGGACAAAATCTTTGAAAAGCAGAATGACTCCTAAGGTGCAGGAAATTCTGAATGTGCCCATGAAGAGTTTTTTCTAGACTCTCAGCAGTAATAAAAGACTTCTGGCAGATTAGTATCAAAGATTGCTTTGGGTAAGTATGAAAAACTATCATTTGTCTTAACAGTGTTAAGAAACAAATAGCTTGGGGCGCCTGGGTGGCTCAGTCGGTTAAGCGTCCAACTTTGGCTCAGGTCATGATCTCACGGTCCGTGGGTTCGAGCCTCGTGTCAGGCACTGTGCTGACAGCTCAGAGCCTGGAGCCTGCTTCAGATTCTGTGTCCCTCTCTCTCTCTGCCCCCTGCCCATCCCCTGCTCATGCTCTGTTTCTCTGTCTCTCTCAAAAATAAACAAAGATTTAAAAAATTAACTTCAAAAAAGAGAAACATATGCCTATAAAAACCCACAGTTGGAAAAATGGAGTTCAGAAAAACAAGTAAGAATTATTAAAAATAATCTGTAGAACTTTCAGGTTTTGAAAATTCTCTCTGGTATTTAGTCTCATGACATGGCCATTTCATCTCTAATACTTAGTGTTTGGCTCAATGTCGTAGCCACCGTTATCAGACAATTAGCTCTTGAAAATGAGAAGCATAGGCAGGGCTGACTGAGTGGCTCAGTTGGTTAAGCGTCAGACTTCGGCTCAGGTCATGATCTCACAGTTCATGAGATCGAGCTTGGGCTCTGTGCTGACGGCTCAGAGCCTGGAACCTGGGACAGATTCTGTGTCTCCCTCTCTCTCTGCCCCTCCTCTGCTTGTCCTTGGTCTCTCATAAATAAATAAACAACAACAACAACAACAACAAAATTTAAAAAAAGTGTAGGCAGATCCCTGGCAGCGTCTGTCCCTCTCTTGTTCAGAATTTAAATAATATCTAAGGCTTGGTAGATGGTATCCTGAACTTCCTCAGAGTGAAATTATGGTGCGGAATAATCTGGTACCAAACACGAAATAGCAAGTACTTTTTTTTTTTTTAAGCAATCAATATTTGGTAACATCTGGATGAATGGTTGTCTCTATAAATTTACTCTGGGCACTCCCCCCTCTCCCCCCCCCCCCCCCGCCCACCTCTGCATCTTATTTGGAATTATGTGAGAGTCAGCCTGTCACACAGAATTCTGCCTGGGTCACATGACACAACCTCTTTCTCCTTGCCTCCCTCCTCCTCTTTATTTTAAGGAATGCATAGTCAAAATGAGAAGAGTTCATGCCTGCCGTATGGTTCACCAAATAGATTTCATTTTTCATTTGGTTTATTTCTTCTCTTGACTGGCAAAGAGCCTTGTCTAGGAATGTCTTTGTCACAAGCTTTATTGATCTGTGTCTTACACTAAAGAAGAATACCTTGGCAGAAACATGAAAACAGTAGTAGGGCTTAAATGCCATAGAGTAAGAGTTGGCAATCTCTAGGTAAAGTCCAGACAATTGATATTTTAGGTTTTGCAGGCCATAGTCCTGTTATAATCACTTGGCTCTGCTGTTGTAGGACTTTTACAAAATTTTGATATTTTGTTTATCATGAGTTTTTTTGCATTAAGTTTTAAAATATTGCATTAAGATATTATTTACCTTTATTACCG
The DNA here is from genome assembly GCF_018350175.1 of Felis catus. Lineage (NCBI taxonomy): Eukaryota > Metazoa > Chordata > Mammalia > Carnivora > Felidae > Felis > Felis catus. Next base: position 15,731,566 of record NC_058380.1, read on the forward strand.
AGTTTCTGGTCACCACCTTAAATTCTGTGCCCAAGGTGAGTGCCTCACTGGTCTTAACCTAGGTCCAGTGCTGTGGAACTAAAGAGCAGCCACAGACAGGGGCAACGGGGTGGCTCAGTCAGTTGGGTATCTGGCTCTTGATTTCGGCTCTAGTCATGATCCCGTGGTTTGTGAGTTCAAGATCCACATCCGGCTCTGTGCTGGCGGCACGGAGCTCGCTTGGGATTCTCTCTCTCTCTCTCTCTCTCTCTGCCCCTTCCCTGCTCATGCGCTTTCCTCTCTCAAAGTAAGTAAAGAATATATTTTACAAAAAGAGAAAAAAAAAGCAGCCACAGAAAATTCATAGAGGAATCTCTATGGCTGCATTTCAAGAAAAATATATTTGTCAACATTGAAATTTGAACTTTATCTAATTTTCACAGTTCATGGAATATCATTTCTTCTTTTGATTTTCAACCATTTTAAATTATAAAAAAACTGTCCTTAGCTTGCAGTTTGTATAAAAACAGGCCCTTAGGTCAGAGTTTGCCAACCTCTCCTTTAGAAATACAGGTATGTCTTGTTTTTGAAGAGACACTCCGTAAAAGTCACACTGACAGTTAAGAAAGCTATATAACAATAATGGTTTTCTTAGGAGAATGAAATTATGGCTGTTTCCTCTAAAATATACTCATGTTGCTTTCATAATTAAAACTACTTAAAAGAAGAATGGATAGCTTATTTTTATACTACGAATAATGTCTCTTTATTGGATTGCATCTGAATCTCAGAACCGGGTGAGTTCACTTTTGATAGATTTGTAATGAACAGTTGGTCTTTACATGAAATTTCAAACCAACCACTGCTTCGCCTGAGGTCAAGTTGATTTATGGACAAGAGCGGGCATACCACAGGCACTGGCTGTTAATTCATTGTCATCAAATGCTAATTTATAAACACATATTTATGTATGCATATGCACTACATACATCTAATGTTTAAACATTCAGACCCTTGGATTTTTTGAAAACAATTATAATTACCCTTCAAACATGCACTTCTCCTCTTGCAAACAGGAGAGATATATTCAAGAGAGGTGGCAAAGTATAATTGAAAACAAACAACAAGCATGGATTTGGAAGACAGAGAGAGTCTAGGTCTGTACCCCAAATGTGTTTCATGCACAGGTGATGAGTGAGCAGAGTTTATTTTCTAGGAGAGGAAGAGGATATCTCACTATTATTTAGATGCAGTTGGGGAGGTAGATTTGTCTAATCACAGGGTCAAATTTGAAACAAAAAGTCACAAAAGGTGGGTGAGCCTCTCGTGTTAGCTGTTCTGTGCGGTGATCAATTAGCTTGACTGTTTAATTAACCACACAATCTCCAACCACCTTCCTATATAAAAATATATTTCATATTGTAAACTGCTAATTTCCCAGCATAGATTTGCTTCACAAATTGTCTGAGAGTTGAGCTTTCTAAGCGCTTATAAAGTTATGCATGGCTTAAGTGATGCTGTAAATAAATAAAACAGAAAAGATACCGCCTATCTGGCTGCAGAAGTGTACCACCACCGGATTTCAGCCCAGTTGGCACGAGGATAATGCTGTGGAGCAATTCAAGTCTGAAACAGCTTCAGTGATACCATTTAAGCTTGAGGTATATTGGCAGAACAAGGACATGACTAAACTAAATTTGGCTGAAACCAGCTATTACTCATACTCTCTTTCTATTGCATTCACACTCCAATTAACAAACTGTGTATGATACACACACACATATATTTATAGTTTATATTTTTCCTGTGTTGGCAATGAAACTTTTTAAATTACTTTCTGTAAGCTGTAAGAATTTACTTGCTAAGCTTGGCTTCGGAAGTGATGGGGTGCACGGGTTCTTCCTGTTCATCCTAGAGAAGAGTCACATTCGTACCCATCACCTCTATCATACAGCCACTTCTGCCTCTGCTCACTGTGTGGAATCAGGATCATCCACATCCTCTTTGTAATAACTAAGGAACTCAGAAGGAGGTTCTGTGCCAAACATTTTGCTCAGACTACTGTAATTTCCAATATGAAGAGAGGCACGCTAACATTTCAAAATTAAGTAACTTCTGTAAGGTTACAGAGTAGTCTCTTCTGTAACAAGATATCAATCTAGCGCTTTTTAAATCAAAACCTATGGTTTCTTAAGCATCAGGTTTATTGAGGTATAACGAAAATGCATTACAAAACACAGTTCTTTGAGTTTGACGAACATACTGTGTAATCACAACCACAATCAACATATAAAATATTTTCGCCACCCTAAAATGTTTTCCCTCGTTCTTCTTGTACTTCTATTAGATGTGAGGCAAAATCAAGAGTCAGATGCTCAACCCATGGAGCCGCCCAGGAGCCCCCTCATTATTCTTTACAATCCGTCTGCTTCCCCTAACTTCAGATCCTGGCTTCTACGATCTACGTCCCTATAAGATTGCATTTGCTAAAATGTCATAAAAATGGAATCATACAGCATGTGGATTTTTGTGTGGACTTCTTTCACCTAGCATAATACTTGAAGATTCATCTTCATTTTTGCACGTCAATTATTTTTCATTGATAAATTGATGGGCAGTCTTCCATTGTGCAGAAGCACTTCCTTGTGTTTACTCATTCACTACACGGACATTTGGATTGTGTCTAGTTTTTAACAATTAGAATAAATTGTTACTATAGTCATTGAATAAAGTTGCTATAGCCATCACGTGCAGGTATTTGTGTGGACACGTATTTTCTTTTCTCTTGCATGAATACGTAGGAATAAGATTGTGGAGTCATAAAGATGTTTGTCGTGTAGGTTTCATTTTTATCAGAAACTGCCAGCCTCTTTTCCAAAGTGACTGTAACATTTTGCATTCTCAAAGGCAATGTGGGGGAGTTCCAGTTGTTCTGCCTCCTCATCAGCCATTTTAACAGATGTGTAGGAAATCCCGTGTTGCTATCTGTTATTTCCCTAAGAGTAGTGACATTGAGCATCTTTTCATGTGCTGGCTTTGTCATTTGGCTCTTGTCTTTGGTGAAATATCTTCTCAAATCTTTTGGCTTTTTAAAAAAAATGTATTAATGTTTACTTATTTTTGAGAGAGAGACAGAAAGAGCGCCGGAGAGGAGCAGAGACAGAGAAGGAGACACAGAATCTGAAACAGGCTCCAGGTTCTGAGCTGTCAGCGCAGAGCCTGACGCGGGGCTCGAACTCACAAACTGTGAGATCATGACCCGAGCTGAAGTCAGACTTTTAACCGACTGAGCCACCTAGGGCCCCTGAATCTTTTGGCTCTATTTTTAAAAAAAATGGGCTATTTGTTTTCTTATTAATGTAATTTTACAAATATTATATCAAATACATGTTTTTCCAAATATTCTGTCTGTATTTTTTTACTACATTTTGAAGAAATGTTAACAGCAAAATCAAAAGGAAGGCATAGAGATCTCCCATATACTCCCTGCCCCCCCCCCCGCCCCCACATAGCTTCTTGCACTATCTCCATCTCTCACCAGAAGGTACTTTTGTTACAACTGATGAACCTACACTGTCACATCGAAATCACCCAAAGGCCACGGTCTACATTTGGATTCACTCTTGGTGCTGTACATTCTATAGGGTTAGAGGAGTGTATAAGGACATGTAGCCATCACTGAACTATCATACAGAGTATTTCCATTGACTTAAAAATGCTCTGTGCTCTATTTGTTCATCCCTCCATCTGAAAGCCCCAGGAACAACTGATTTTTTTTTTAAACTCTGTCCACAGCTTTGCCTTTTCCAGAATGCCATGGAGTTGGAATCACATAACATGTCACCTTGGGGATTGGCTTATTTCACTTACTAATATTCATTTAAAGCACCAGCATGTCTATTTTTTTTTAATTTTTAACGTTTATTATTTTTGAGACAGAGAGAGACACAGCATGAATGGGGAGGATCAGAGAGAGAGGGAGACACAGAATCTGAAACATGCTCCAAGCTCTGAGCTGTCAGCACAGAGCCCAACGTGGGGCTCGAACTCACGGACCGCAAGATCATGACCTGAGCCGAAGTCAGACACCCAACCGACTGAGCCACCCAGGTACCCCACCAGCATGTCTTTTAATGGCTTGGTAGCTTATTTCTACTTAGTGCTGAATAATATTCCATTTTCTAGAATATTATTTATCCTACTGAAGGACATGTTGGTGGCTCCCAAGTTTTGACAACTATGAATAAAGCTGCTATAAATATCTATGCTCAGGTTTTTGCATGGATGGATGTTTTCAGTCTTTTGGGTAAATATCGAGGAGTACAATTGCTACATTGTATGGTAAAAGCATGTTTAATTCTATAAGAAATTGCCGAATTATTTTCCATAGCAGCTGTACAATGTTGCATTCCCAATAGCAATGAATCAAAGTTCCTACTGCTCCAACACCCTTGCCAGCATTTGGTGTTGCCAGTGTTTTGGATTTTGGCCATATAGGTATAATTTCTTTCTAAACTTTTTGATAGAGTCTTCGAGAAGAGTACACATTTTTAATTTTGATGAGGTCTAATTTATCACTTTTTTATGGTTTGTGAGTTTTCTGTCCTGTCTAATAAACTTTGGCCTAGCCCAAGGTCACAAAGAGTTTCTCCTGTTTTTTTTTTTTTTTTATAGAAATTTACACTTTTAGCTTTGAAACATATGTCAATAATCCATTTTGAGTTCATTTTTGTATACGGTTCAAAGTATGGACAGAGTTTCAATTTTTTGCCATTGAAAAGACTCTCTGGGTGCCTGGGGGGCTCAGTCGGTTAAGCGTCCGACTTCAGTCATGGTCTCGCAGTTCATGAGTTTGAACCCCACATCAGGCTTGCTGCTGTCAGAGAGAAGCTCTCTTCAGATCCTCTGTCCCCATCTCTCTCTGCCCCTCCCCTGCTCATTTTCTCTCTCTCTCACACACAAAAAATAAATACACATTAAAAAAGAAAGATTATCTTTCCTCCATTGAATTAACTTTTCATCTTTGTCAAAAAAAACAATTGCCCATATATTTGTAGTTCTAATCTGGTTCTCTACTCTGATGCTTTGATCTCTGTATCACCAAACACATACTAACTTGATTACTATAGCTTGATTGTGAATCCTAAAATCAGATAACATAGTTTTATTCAAATTTGTTCTTGTCATTGTTTTCTTTTCTTTTTCTTTTCCTTTCTTTATTTTTAATATGAAATTTATTGTCAAATTGGTTTCCATACAACACACAGTGCTCATCCCAATAGGTGCCCTCCTCAATGCATTGTTTTCTTTTAAACAGTGCTTTATAATAGAACTTTATACTAATATACTCCAAATAATCTAACGTACTCTAAAACTTTCCTAAGCTATATGTTTGAGAGGGCTTATTACTTTGAGATTTAGTAATCTCTCTTACTCATATATCTAAGAAGAAAGTTTACATTTTTCAAAGAATGTTACTCCCTATTTAATAAGAAACATTGCTCTTCTCCAACAAGTTCAAAAATTCAAGACTTTAGCTGAATCACAATTATAATAGGTTATTAAAATACTCATCTCATATTTTAATAGTCCATTTAGGCTAATGTAAGCTCCAAGATAAACCTGAAATCTGAAACAAAAATTACACATTTGTTTTTTAAGAAGTATGAATTCTTTTTGTTAAGATTTTATTTTTTTAAAGTAATCTACACGCCCAACATGGGGCTCAAACTCACAACCTTGAGATCAAGGGTTGCATGCTCTTCAAACTGAGCCAGCCAGGTGCCTCTAAGAAGTATAAATTCTTGAAAGTTAATTAATTATATTTTAAAGGTTTATTTAGTTTTGAGAGAGAGAGAGCACAGGTGGGGGGGGGGTGGGCAGAGGATCTGAAGTGGGTTCTAAACTGACAGCAGTGAGCTCAAACTCACAAACTGTGAGATCATGACCTGAGCTGAAGTTGGACGCTCAACCGACTGAGCCACCCAGGTGCCCCTTAAAAATTAATTTAAAATTATAAATATATACAGCCAAATAAAAAGCCACTTCACAGTTATTATTCTAATCTCAATGAAGTAATTTCAAAATATATCTTGAAGATCATGGGGAATCAAGGCTTTTCTAATTCTCATGATATGCTGGTCATTGTCTTAAAAGACAATTTATTCTGAGTCCTATTGAAAAAAAGAGGGAAGGAAGAGCATGAGAAAAATAGTTACAATACTCTTCCCTGTTTGGGGGTTTATTGGGGACTGAAATAACTGAATAGTGTTGGCAGTGGGAACAGAGGCTTAGGAAGAATGGATATAGAGAAAATCAGTCCATGCTTGGCATTCCCCTCTCAGTAATAACCTCCATATTTTATCACTTCTCTTCAGTAGGGTACCTACATCCTCTTCTTTGACCTGCTGACAATCACAATTACATTTACTGAGTGCTTACTCTGTGCGAAGTGTGTTACTACTTGCCTGACAATAAATATTATTTCTAATTTGTCATGGTTACTTTTATGTGTCAGTGTGGTTAGGCCCCTGTACCCAAATATTTGTTCAAATAACAGAGAGAATGTCTCTGTAGAGGTATTTTTTAGATAAGATTGGCATTTAAGTCAGTAGACTGAGTAAAGCAGGTTGCCCTCCATAAGATGGGTGTCCTCATCCAGTGAGTTGAAGACTTTAAGAGAAAACAGATCGGAGTCGCCTGAAGAAGAGGGGATTCTGCCTCCAGATGGTCTTCAGACTTTAACTGCAAAATCAACAACTTCGTGGGTCTCCAGTCTGCTGGTCTACCTGAGTATTTTGGACTTGCCAGCTTTCACAATGACGTGAGCCAATTCCTTAAAATCTGTCTCTCTCTCTCTCTCTCTCTCTCTCTGTATTTCTATCTGCCCATCCATTCCTCCATCCATTCTATCAGATCTGTTTCTCTGGACAACCCTTACTAGTGAGATTTCAACCTTTCTAAATATCCTGCTGGAAATTTCTTCCTCCTTTGTTATTCTTACCCCTATTGCTGAAGGCTTGGGATCCCCATACCTATTTCTCTAAGTCTAAAATAAAAATCTCTAGGATTCATCCTCTGTTTTACATCACCACCTCCACTGATTAAGTCCACAATTATCATCTCTCTCTCTTGAATTCATACAACTTCCTAACTAGTCTACCTTCCCCTTTCTTCCTTTTTTCTGCTACATTATCCACAACACTACGAAACTAATTTTATAAAATGTAGACCTAGTATTGCCATTCTCAGTCTTAAATATTTTGGTGGTTTCCTACAGATTTTGGGAAAAGATATGTAACAAAAGTTTTTTAAGATGAATAATGTGTGAATATAGCCATGTAAGGCCCAGGAGAGCTCACAAAAAGTAAGATCACATTTAGGCTTATTTAAAAACAAAATAAACATAAAATATTTTAATGCATTTTGAAAAATAAACTAGGAATATATCTATATACATGGTTTCCTTCTATATTCTTTAGTCAGAATGCTCTATTCTAGGATTACTTTGTTGTGATAAAAAACAAACGAACAAAATACCACCTTGCTATTTAGTAGTAAGCTACTATACATTACTCCATAATTTAAATGTTTTAAAACTTGATCCTTTTTGGGTAAAAAAAAAATGGCCTATTTAATAGAGGCAGAAAAAATAAAATGGAAAATTATAATGACAATATGAAGTTTTTGTTATCAGTACATATTCAGTTTAAGTTTATAAACTACTACTTATTTGCATTTTAGTATCAGTGCCTGTGTCTTTGAGCCTCTTCAGGTTTCTACCTCAGGATAAAAATAGTTCATTCATATGTAGATTGAGAGCTGTTAACAAGAAAATACATGTTGAGCACCATGTTGGACCCATCTTAGTCAACCGGTACATATTTAATTTCTTTCTCCTTACCTACTGTAGAGACCAAGGAAGCGTTTTTTTTTAAACATTTTGCCACGAACCATAATCCATAGCAAGAAGTACACTTTTCATTTTTTTAACGCTGTATTTTTGCCACACAATTCAAAAAGTTTGGAACACACACACAAACTCGTGTCTGCGTGCATGTGTGTGAATGTGTGCACATCTTGAAATGTAAAATAGAAACAAAAGTTTCATAAAACAGTATTTTTATATGATAAACTGACATTTTATTTTCTATTCCAGTCTTTTTTTTTATCTTATTTAGTCTTTTCTAGTGTTGACTGCCACCATTTAAATGATTTTATGACTCATTAACTGGTCTTGATGAATAATTTGAGTAAATTAAAACACTTTACCTTTCTTTGGGCTTTTAAGAGAGAGTTATGGGCTTTCTCAAACATCTATTTGGTTAAAGTTCACGAGAGAAAAGAGAGATTGATATTGACAATATTGGAAAATAGATATTTTCATGCTCCTCCCAAATTAAGATTTGTAACAATCATTATTACAATTTTAAGTGCTTAAGTATACACAGGAAGTTACAAAATCAGTGTTGTTTAATCTTACCTCTTCTGATAAAAGTTGACTTGTAAATTCAGTACACGACGGTTGTTTCTTCTTTCTTAGAAATGAATTCCCAGCGTTTCCAATTGTATTCCAGATGACTCACCATTTCTGCCTTGCTTTCCAGAAGCACTGCTGAAATAGAAGTATAAAAGTTCAGAAATGAATAAAATTGTAATAGTGAAGAAAGCCAGGGGTATGATTGGATAAGAATCAAAAATTAAATATTTCAGTAAATTTCTGCATCTACCACAAGGAGCCAGGAACACACTGATGAATGAAGGGAGCGGGGGAAGCCTCAGCCCAGAAAACTTCAGGGCCCTGAAGAGGTCCTGGGGTCAGCCTTCCAGTGGCTGGCTGGTGACGCATTTGTCTCAGACTGACCAGGTACAATGAGGCCAGGGGTGAGTACAGAGGGAAGAGACTGACTGAAGATGTGAGTAAGTGCCTTAATTAGCACCAACTCCTTCCTAACCCCCACTTGCAAAGCTACAGTAGCCATGAAACCCAAGCCAGAATAAAACAAATACTGAATAAAAACCCCAAAATGAAACAGTGTTAAAAAATACGCAATCGCTCTTCTCTAAGAATATTGAACAAATTGTTTGAAGAAATCATAGATTTGGAGTCGGAATATTGGTGTCCCAGAAACAAGCCCTCTTTATCTGTATTTCATATTGATTTGGGTTGCAAGAAAAGAGAGGCACTCTCAAGCTTAGGCAAAAAGGATATTTACTGCTGGGACCCTGGACCAGGCTAGAAACGGGGTCACCACGTATTTTCAGCAATTCATAGACCTGGCAGTTTGTTCCCCCATCAGTCCTGTCTATAGTTCCTCTGCTCGCACTTACTGTTTGCTCATTTCTCCTCTCTTAATTGCTTGTCTTGACTTTGCTGGTTCACAGTTTTTTTCTCCTACATAACTTCAGTTTCTGCTCGATTCCCTCGCCCTAATTCTACCCTAGGTCACTTTATTCCTATGAATCTTCTCTATTTGTTTACATGATGCAGACTGCATAGATTTCCTGGTGACAGAAACTCAGATGTAGACAACTTGTCTTGGACCATATCACAGTTGTAAGGGATGCCCTGCTTTCAGATGTCCAGCTTGTTTTTGTTAGTGTTTATTTATATTTGAGAGAGAGGGGGCGGGGGGAGAGAGAGGCAGGGCATGAGCAGGGGAGGGGCAGAGAGAGAGGGAGACACAGAATCCGAAGCAGGCTCCAGGCTCTGAGCTGTCAGCACAGAGCCCGTCGGGGAGCTCAAACTCACGAACCATGAGATCATGACCTGAGCCAAAGTCGGTCGCTTAAATGACTGAGTCACCCATTGGGAATCTGAGTTAATGTTTTCCTTAAAAGGGGTAATTATGATAGAAAAATCACAAAACCCTTAACACATTTCATTTTTGCCCAGTTACATATTGTCTTAATTACCATTCTTATGCAAGTTGACGCAGGGTCATTTTAAATTTACTTATATTGAGGGGTGCCTGGGTGGCTCAGTGGGTCAAGTGTCCTACTTCGGCTCAGGTCATGATCTCATGGTTTGTGAGTTCGAGCCCCGCGTTGGGCTCTGTGCTGACAGCTCAGAGCCTGGACGCTGCTTTGGATTCTGTGTCTCCTTCTCTCTCTACCCATCCCCTGCTCGCACTCTGTCTCATTCTGTCTCTCAAAAATAAATAAATGTAAAATTTACTTATATTGATATGTGAATATGAATGAACAATTTCCTTAACCTTGAATCTTTTTTAAAAAAAATTTAACGTTTATTTATTTTTGAGACAGAGAGAGACAGAGCATGAACGGGGGAGGGTCAGAGAGAGGGAGACACAGAATCTGAAACAGGCTCCAGGCTCTGAGCTGTCAGCACAGAGCCCGATGTGGGGCTTGAACTCACGGACCTCAAGATCATGACCTGAGCCAAAGTCGGCCACTTAACTGACTGAGCCACCCAGGCGCCCCAACCTTGAATCTTTTAATGACTCTCCCTTCCCTCATTTCTCTTTACCGGTACTTTATTCCAGCTGGAGATGCATCCTTTCTTTTCTTTTCCTTTTTTAATTTTAGAGAGAGTGCATGTAAGAGAGAGTGAGAGTGAGAGAGTCCAAGTGAGGAAGAGGGACAGAAGGAGAGAGAGAGAGAGAGAGAGAGAGAGAGAGAGAGAGAGAGAGAGGTCTTAAGTAGGCTCCACACTCAAGGCAGAGCCTAACACAGGGCTCTATCCCATGACCCTGGGATCGTGACCTGAGTGGAAATCAAGGGACGGATGCTCAACCAACTGAGCCACCCAGATGCCCATTAACCTTTCTTAATTTTATATTGGTGCTATTTTTCTTTCCTGATTTTGGTTTCTTGATTGACGATAGACTGCAGAGTTTTCACTAAATTTATACATTATTATTTTATGTATGTATGCATGTATGTATTGTTCTATTAATTTGCTAATTCCACTTTTTGGTAGAAGACTGTTACCTCTACAGACATCACTTTCTCTTTTTTCAAATACAAATATAGGGTAGTCCATAATTGTAGTTCTTTTATATTTTTACTTTAAAAACATATTTTTGCTCCAGCTTTAGTGAGGTATAATTGACAAAATTGTATGTATTTAAGGCATAAATGTGACACATTGATATACATGTACTTTGTGAAATAATCACCACAATCAGGTTAATTATCACATCACCTCTCACAGCTACCTGTTTTTGTGTGTATGTGCATGTGGTGAGAACCCTTAAGATCTACCCTCAGCAATTTTCAAGTGTATATGATAGTGTTAAGTACAGTCACCAAGCTGTATATTGGATACTCAGAACTTATTAATCCTATAACTGAAAACTTGCATCCTTGGGTAGGCATCTCCCCTTCTCCTCGACGCCAGCACCTGGTAACCATTATTCGCTCTGTTTCCATGAGTTCAACTGTTTCTTTATATATATATGTTCTGGGTATAAAGGAGCTCCTACAGTATTTGCCTTTTTCTGTCTACCTTATTTCATTTAGCATAGTGACTTCTAGCTCCATGCACACTGTTGCAAACGGCAGGATTTCCTTCTATGTCGTGGTTGATAACATTCTTATCTCTGTATCCATTCTTCTTTATTCTTCCATCGAAGAGTACGTTTTGAGTTTGTGCACACATCTTGGTTGTTGCAAATAATGCTGCAGTGAACATGGGAGTGCAGATAGCTCCACGAGATACTCATTTCATTTCCTTCCGATATATACCCAGAAGTTGGATGACTGCACCATCTGGCAGTTCTATTTTTAAATTTTTGAGGAGCCTCTGTACTGTTTTCCAAAATTGCTGTACCAATTTACATTCCTACCATCAGTGTACAAAGGTTCTCTTTTCTCCACATCCTTACCAGCACACAGCCAGGGGTCTTAAACATTAGTGCACACCAGAATACCCTGGGAGACTTCTAAAAACACAGATTTCTGAGACCCAGACCCAGCGTGTTTGAAGAAGTCTGGGTTGGGGCCTGAGAACTAGCATATCTAACAAGTTTTCAGGTAACGCTGTTGTTGTTTGAGAACTACTGCCTCCCACAACTGAGATTTCGATGCTATTGAAGCCAGTGAGACGTGAATTCAAACTCTGCTATACCCCATTCAAGTAAAGTGACCTAGGTTAAACGACCTAAAATGTGAGAACCTCTGTTTATTCTTCTGTAAAATGGGAGTATTACAAGGCAACTGCAAGTCTTCACTAGTATAATGGACAGAGCCCAGCCCAGGCTAAGCAATCCACAAAATCACTACAATTGTTTAAATGCAAATTGATAATATTTCCATATGATCAGGTGTTTTAGGTTTTCCATGTGGTTTCCCCAGCATTTTATGCCTGTAGGCAACAGTGGTAGACTCCAGAATATGAACAGGGGACTCAATTAACAGTCTCTTACATTTCCATCATGACTTCATTGGAGATTTCCTTGAATTGTTGCTAATCTGCGCATCAGGGTTTGTGCTTTCACAGGACAAAACCATTTGCAGATAACGATATTTCACAGCTCTTCTGATTCGGCATTTTATTTTACTAGTATGCTCGGATACAAATAATTGTTCCTGCAGTAACATCCACAGCGAGTCACTTCCTGGTTGTCACTTGCCCCTTCTTTAGTGTGACAGGAGTCACAGCTGGCCTTCCAGCCGTGGGGTATCCACATAAAACAAATATCTGGGCAGTTACTTAATTCAGAACATCATAACAAAGACAAGCTAATTAGAAATTATGAAACTCATATGCAATGAGAACTCTATACATAGGCATGTGTTAAAAGATATATATTCACACACACACACACACACACACACACACACACACACACCACACAGATACACACACGTTTGTTACAGGAAAATACTTTTATCAATTTCCACCTCATCTTTGTTAAGAAAATAATAGTGAATTCATTATTACCAAATCCCTTTCTGTTATGGCCTAATCAGGTCTGATTCCCCCTCCCCAAGGTCCTAAGATCCCTCTCTTTTTTTTTCAATGTTTATTTATTTTTGAGAGAGAAAGAACATGAGCAGGGGAGGGGCAGAGAGAGAGTACAGGCAATCCAAAGTGGGCTCTGTGCTGACAGCAGAGAACCTGATGTGGGGCTGGAACTTATGAAATGTGAGATCATGACCTGAGACTTCGAAATGTGAGATCATGACCTGAGCCAAAGTCGGATGCTTAACTGACTGAGCCACTCAAGTGCCCCATAAGATCCCTCTCCTTGAGCTGTAAGTGTCTAGGCTGATAGGTCTGTTTTCCAGTTATAGGCCAATTTCTAAGCTTTGAACTTGTGGGCAATGAAAGGTGGCTGGCCAAGCTCTTTACCTGGGTAAAACTAAGCTCCCACTCAACAAATGGTAAAATGAAATGTGACTGAAATTTACTGAACAAGCAAAATTGTGCCTTGAATTAAAAGTGAACCTCTCCAGTCCATCTCCAACCTTTACTTGTCTTTTGAAATGTTCCCCCAATTTCTTTTTGTTTTTGTTTTTACCCAGAAGAGTGTTTGCAGGAGGGATGGGGGTTGGGGGGAAGTGTCGATGACTCAGTTCAGTTTTGTAAAGTACGAACAGTTCTTGAGAGGAAACATGCTATATTGAGTAAGTGCAAAGTATGATTATTAATCTTAATATAATATTTTTAAACTGTTGCCAGATGGTGAATATAATGTAATATTTTGATAACTCCTTGTTATATTTTCAGAGACTTGGAGGCTTATTGAAAATATGAGGTTCTAAATATTTGAACACGCAGATGCTTTTTCAGATCGGTGTGACCAAATCTTGTGTTTTTTTTGTTTTGTTTTGTTTTTTATAAACAACATGTTGGAGTTTAAAAAGGAGGGTAGGGCTAAGAGAAAAGGAGGGGAAAAAATACATACAAATGAAGGATTCCTACAAGAATTCTAGTGGAACAGAAGGCATTACACCTCCAGGGCGATCCATGCATCTTTTAAACAGAAACTCCCTTAGATGAGCTTGTCTAGGATCTTTGAAAGAACTTGGGCCAAGTGTGTCAGCATTAAAAATACTGAATTGGCTGGAAATACTGTTGTATGTCAACCTTTATTTGTCCTTTAAACCAAGAAAAAAGAATAAAAGTATGCCTGTAGGCAAAATAAAGCTCCCCTCTTTCTTTCCCCTCCCTCTTATTCCTCTTTCTCTCTTCAACTTATAGGAGATTGTAAAATGAATTGTAATAGAAAGTTCATATGACAAAAATTACAGTGGTGTGCCCAAGAAAACACCCAGGGGGCTTTTAGCTTCCGTTGTGCCAGGAATGAACTATCAGATCAGCCTTCTGGACTCCAATGCGACACTGTCAATAAGGATACATCATCTTTTTTGTGGTGTAGAAGAGCTGTCGGGTGTAATTCCCATTATTCCAAAGCCAGGATTTTCCATTAGTACAGCCACCTGCTGGGTTTCTCTACTCAGGTTTAATGGAGTCTGAATTTGAATTTATCACCATCTGTGGGAAGACAGGAAATGAGAGAGCATCACTAATTCCTTTCTTCATTTGCTAAGTGTATGTATAATCTTTATAAGGAAGCAGCAAAGGCAGGCAGAGATTGGGGATGGATGGGAGAATATTTTCGTTCACATTGACATCAGAGCTCCAGACCAGGGGGGAATCATGCTGTCTGTTCTAAAGCCAATTCCAGCAACAAAAAGAATGCTTTAATTTCCTATGTGATGTAGTATCGAAATGATGCAGATTCAGAATATTATTTCTCTTCAGCTTCCAAAAAGATCTCAGAAGATTTAATCAGATCTCTGGTGAGGATGAAAGACTTGGATATATACCAAGTTCGCACACACATAAAAAAAAGAGTTCAAGATTTCTAATTACTACATTAGCTTAGAAATAAAACAGTATAGAATGTAGGTGTCTATTTTATGCAGTTTCTTCTTTTCCTCCAGAGATTTAAAAAAAATCCTTCGTAGAACCCAAGAAGAAAGACCAGAGAACATCAAAACCTTTAAGACGATCTCTAGAATCAAAAGTATAATGCCTTAAATTCACATAAATGTATCCAGTGGTTCTGACTTACTACAGAGCCACCAATGGCTCTTCATTGCCATTTCCAATTTTAAAAAGCAGTAGGCAGGTTTACCAGAAAGGTAAGCAATTTGCAAGTGAATTCTGGCACTGGCTAGTGGATGAAAGCTGGCAAGTCTGATCCGCTTACAATTTACACTGCTCCATCAGGATGTCTGTTGCCTTCTGGAATATGCTGTACAGGCAAAGATTCAGAGAAAAACTAAGCCATTCCGATACAGCAGCCACAACAGGTATTGCAGACCTCTACAACCCACAACACACCGAAGATAAGGACAGTTCAAAAGACGAGGGGGAAAATCCTCTCAGGAACGAAGAAGGATTTAAAATCAACACACACACACACACACACACACACACACACACACACACACACAGCCCCTGAGAAAACACCGCATGCCATTGTCTTTCTTCAGGAACCATGAGTTCATCCCTTTCTCATGAATCTCCCTCCATGTTTATAATCTCGGATTAATGACTCTAAACAGTGAGTCTGTTCTAAAGTCATGGGGTCAGCTCTGTGGACTTGAGGAACTTAGATAATTGGGAGGAATGTTACTTATTACAGTGAAGCAACAATTCCAGGGGAGGAGAGGAGGAAGCACAACAAATAACCGCACTGTTGTTCTTTAAGGCTACCAAGAGAGTTAGCGCTCCTATCAGGGAGCCTGTGAATACTGTATTGTGACAAAGCAAAATGCCTCCTGGGTGCCTGCTTCTAGTGGAAAGCTTTTGATGTTTGATCTGTAATGAGACGGAAGAAGAAAACAGTTCCCCTGGTTAACTAATACATACTGGATATGAACAGATTCAAAGATTTAAGTTTCAGTTCTGGGACAAGATCCCTCATCCCACTAATTTATTATTTAGGAAATTCTTTAAGTTCTTTTCTTACAGAATATGTGATGGGTTTAACATGCTTCTGCTTTCATATTTGGCTTGGATAATAACCCTATTGATTACAATGCCATATTCCACCTCTGCCCATCTAGTTCTTTTCTCAGTGAGGATACGATGTGAATGTATGCAATTTCCTTTCGGCAAACATGAGCGATGGGACCAGGCACTTTGTATGGGTGGCCAACTAGCAAAAGTGTGAAGGGTACTTAAACAGAGCTCAAGAGGAAGGTATATTGAAAAACAAAAACAACAAGAAATAAACAAGCGGTTAATTTTACTCCGCATGGCATGGCATGGATGATGTCACGCATATGGTTATTCATACCAGGAGCAGCGACTTTCGAGATGAAGTCAAACCCTAGAAAATCTGTCAGTTTGGGTTAACGGAACATTGTTATTACCTCAAGTCAAGCAGATGGAGGGCAAACTTCTCTGCTGGATTCTGCTGCTCTTTAATTAATGTCCACATTTATTATGTCAATATAATGCATCACGTTTGGACTAAAGGTTGTTTTACTTTTTTTTTTTAACAAGAATGATTATTTCATTTACTTTCAACATTTGAACAGTTGCACAGGATTTTAGAGGCATATGTAGACACCCGAAAAATGATGTTTAAATCAGTGTATGAAAGAAAGAGAAGGAACCAGTCTGGTTTTACATATTTCATTCTTAATGTAGAGATAGATTTGATACTTCTTTTATGAGCATTTCCAAATGAGGGATTTTTGAGAGCATGCATGTGAACATATAACAAAAATAGAAATCTCAGATGATAAAACTATGCCGATCTCATTACAGTATTATTCCTTCATAAAGAAATTAATAGCTGCAATTCATTTAGGGCTCTGTTTACTCTTGTCAGTGAAGAATGGCAGTTGGGAAAATCACACAATAGAGGCATCTTATCTTATTTCGTAAATTTTTGTGTTGAGAAGGAACAAGGAATCCCTGGTGTCTGATATTATGCATGTGAAACTGTGGCGTTAAATCTTTAGCACAATTCAGAGAATAAGCCTATTATATAACAACGAAAGAGGACGTGTGCCATCACTACAAACGTTCCTTCTTAAATAGATGACAGGCTTGCATTGTTCATTTTGGGAAAATATTTTTGCACTGTTGGCTCTAGCCTTCAATTATTTAAGTTAGTCAAATCCAAAATCGTTAAAATGTGCAAATATTACCTGGAATCACTCCAAGAGGAAACAGTAGGCAGTGATCTGGCCCCTTGGATTGAACACTGAATTGCCGCTTAGTTTCCTTTCAAAGTGTAGAGTAGATATGGTCTAACCAAAATCAGTCCTCCCACTGACAGCTGGTAATAGATGTTAGTAGTTCCACACAGGGTTCGGAGTGGCTAGACAACACCACACCGAGGATAGGTTCTTTCAAGGGAATTCTTGGATGAAAATAAGTTTTCAAGTCAGACATTCTACACACCACACACACACACACACACACACACACACACACACACACACCCTTCAGTGTGTGTTCTGAGTTTTCAGTGTGTTTCTGAGTTTGTAGATTACTACAGCCCTTGATAATTCTAAAATCATACAGGCTCACCGGTTCACCGTAGTGATAGGGACTTGAAGAATAGATTCTACGAGTCTCCTGTGATCTCCACATTTTTTTAAATGATAATTTATAAAGGCCAGTGGTTCTCAAACAAGGGCAGTTTTGTCCTCCAGAGCATGTAGAACTTAAGGTGGGGTGTACTACTGAAATCTAATGAGTATAAAACCTGAAATACTGCTAAATAACCCCAAATGTACAAGACAGACCCCCAAACAATCATCTGGCTTTAAATGTTAACAGTGCTGAGATTTAGAAACCCTGGTCTATTCGATGAAACCATTTGCCACCTCTAGAAAAATGAAAAAAAAAACCCTCCATATTTGGAGATCTGTAGGAAAAAGGGTGGTTTACAGTTCAAAGAATTATTTCCATTGTAGGTACTGGACCTAAGGAAGAGAAATGCAATACCAACATTGGTTGTCTGACTTGTGATTGAATTATATTTATATATATGATATTAATATATGTAATAATAAAATATATAATAAATGAAAAGTTATTACCTTAACAAGTTCTTCTCTATCCACTTCTCTCTCTCCCTCTATCTCTCTTATTTTTACATCTTTCCGAAGTTATCATTACATTTCTTGGTGAAAAAAAAAAAACCTCTCAAAAATACACTAAATTAATGTGTTAACATTTTTGTGTCTAGAATCCTTTTCAGTTTCCAGCCCTTCAAAATCTGATGTAACACACCTCTATCAGGAAACCTTTCCTATCCCTTCTCCCTAATGGTTTATTATTTCATCCTGCAGGTTGTTCACATGTAAGTATTTAGTATTCCTCTTAGTATTTTACATGCTTTGTTAAGGATCTTTAAGTGAATCTAATAAAATCTATGCATGCTTTTCATTTTTCACAAAATAGTAATATCCTTCAAGTCTATTTCCCTTATAACATGCCCTTCTTTCTTTGTTCCTAATATCTGAGGTGCCCATTCAATCACTCCCTGGCCTTTCTTCTCTAAAACAGTCCAGGATGGAATTTGAGGTGCAGAAGATGTTCAGGAAATAATTTTCTCAAACAGACAGGTGGAGTGTGAGTCCTCATGTTCTTTAAAAGGGACACATATTGTCAATAGGCCCTATTTGAAGATGCTATCCTAGTTTTACTTCTACTTGTCCCGAAGTCATTGATGTTTGCACTAATAATTCCTATTATTTAAAATGAGCTACACAAATTTAAAGTATTTGAAGGTCTGGGAAGAAAAACGAAGAGCAGGGTAAAATTTGAGACTATCTGTGTGAGGTGTAAATAGTCAAGTGTATTCATGCTGTGAAATGTCATAGAACAATGAAAATGACAAACTAGAAATACGTATGCAGTTATGGATACATCATACACACACAGTACTGAGTGAAAGAAGCCAGATCCAATATAATAATGTGCTTCTGATTTCATTACCATAAAGTTCAATACTAGGCAAAACTAATCTATATTATTAAAAGTGAAAGTTGTGGTTACATTTGGGGAATAGAGAGTGGTTAGTAATTGGGCAGGTTTCATTTCTTGAACTGGATGGTGGCTATACTAATGTATTTGCTGTGTGATAACTAACTGAGCCTGCATTATCTTTCTATTGCCAAAGTAACAAATTACAACAAGATTAGTGCTTTTAAACAACATCCATTTATTATCTCACTGTTTCCATGGGTCAGAAGTCCATGCACAGCATGGCTCAGTTGCTTCTCTGCTTAGACTCTCATAAAGCTGAAACCAAAGTGAAGGTCAGGCTGCATGACTTTCTGAGATTCTAGGGGATACTCTTGTTTCCAGACTTACTCAGGTTGTTAACAAAATTTAGTCCCAGGTGGTGGTAGGATTGAGGTCTCAATTTCCTTGCTGGCTGTTGGTTGGGTTTTGTTCTCGGTTTCCAAGGGCTACCCACTTTCCCTGGTCTGTGGTCCCTTGCATCTTCAAAGCCAGTGGTGACAGACTGAGTCTTCCCCTCATTTGGAATCTCTCTCATTTCTTCTATCTCATCTCTCCTGCCTCCTCTTCTTCTCTACAGCTCTGTGACTCCAGCGTCAGAAATTTCTCTGCTTTTTAGGGTTCATATGATTAGATTGGGCTCACCCAGATAATCTACAATAATCTCCCTATTTAAAAGTTGGCAACATTAGTCAGCTTTTGCAAAGTCCCCTTCACAGTGGTGACTAGATTACTAGTATTTGACTGAATAACCAGAAGCTGGGAATCTTGGATGGATATCTTTAGAATTCTGCCTATTGCAATACCCATTATTGTGTGCTTCTTTATACATTTGTTATATAATCCAGTGAAAAATATTTTGTTAGTTATGTAAAAATAAGTTGCAGAATATTGTCTATGTTTCTTAATTCAACCGAGAAATATTTATTGACCGCTAACATACACTAGAGAGGCAATAATCTTTATTTTTGTGAAATGTATAATTTAGGCAGATTATTAAAATTTACAAAACAATTAGTTATCCTTTGAGAATACAAACAATGTAAAAGAAACATCAAAAGTGACAGGAATTATATAAAACAATTTCTATTTTTTTTGTTCATCTGGAGAGTATTCTATAAAAAATATCATAAAATGATTAAAAGTTTAAATCGATCTTATATATGTGTGTCTATCATATCACTGTTATTTTTCTGTTTGAAATTTTTCAAAAAGAGAAAAAAGAAACCATGCTATAAAGCATAGTAGGGGTTTTAAAGATAAATGTAGCCATTTATTACACATTCATTTAAATCCTAATGGTCTTTCCTTTAGGTCTATGATCTAAATCAAAGTCAAGATGCTATTTGTGGTCATAGGTAATAGCTGTCCTCAAACACTGCTGTGCAGATGCAAGTAACAAGTGTTCAGAAAAAGAAATTTTCTTATTCATGGACTGTTTCTAAAATTGACAAGGGCAGAGTTTTGTCTTTCATGTTTACCAATGCATCCCTGCATCCTGTCTATCACATAGCAGATAATCAATAACTACTTATCAGCTGAATAAGTGAATATATCTTGAGTATGCATGGAAGTATTGGAAGTGGCTATGGAAAGCCATTATGCACAGATGAAAAACCCTTTGTGTTACCTCTTTTTCTTCCCCTTGTTAAGGAAATACATGTGATGAGTTCCAGAGAAAAGTCATTTGTCCACCACAGTATTTCTTTTTCTGGGGTATGAAGAAAATTTACAATTTCCAGCCTCCCCTGTCATTGGGTTGGAACCTTATAAGTGACTTTTTGCCAATGGGAACATAAAAGTAAAAGTAAAGCGATAATGCCACTTCTTGAAAGCGGCAAGTCAGAACAGGTATGATGTCCCCATTTCTTAGAAGTCCTTCCTTTCTTAGAAGTTTGAAGAAAAGAAGTGTGAAATGGTGAAAGTACAAGATGGAAAAATGGAAGCAACTTAGATTCCTAGGAGATGGAAGAGAGCCACTGATGATAGCCACCTGATCTGTATCAGACTGTGATAGGAGAGAAAAAAATAAACCTTTTAGGGGGTTAATCTATTGAGATTTCAAGTGGAGTCAGGCTGGTTGTGATTAATACATTACGAAATGACTTTTGCAAAGAGTTTTTCTTTTGCAAACATGGTGATATTTGGAGATGAGTAAGAGAATATTGAGCAGGGTTTCTCAATCTGTGTTCCAGTGAATATATACATTATATGCATGTATATACATATGTAATGTATTTGTGGGATATATGTATATAATATATAAATATGTATAAATAAGTATATCAATACAGTAAAACCTTGGATTGTGAGGAACTTGTTCTGTGAGTGTTCTGCAAGACAAGCAAACATTTCTCATAAGTTTTTAACTGATAAACAAGTGATGTCTTGAGATACGAGTAGTACGTGATGTGGAATGTCACATGATCACAACTGAGCCAATGGTTCTTCTCTCTCTCTCTCTCTCTCTCTCTCTCTCTCTCTCTCTCTCTCTCTCTTTTTCTTTCTCTTGCTATGGGATTGTGGGTGATCATCTCCCATGCTTGGATGCTCGGTCTCAGGCCATAGTGTTTGGCAGAAGTCAGCGATTTTTCATAACATCAGAAGGTACTCACAACTGGCATTAGTGTATTTTTCTCACTTCAAAGAACCTACGGATGATCCTTCGCTTTTCCATACAAAAGTACGCTTAGGAATGCCTTGTTTCATTCAAGGTCAGGCTGCCTGCAGATATAGACCCTTTCCTCTGCTGCCTTATTGCCAGTACATTAAATACAGTATGTGACAAGAGCTTGTTAATACTGCACTGTAGTCAACATCTGTGTGAGCATATACAATGGCCTCCATGCACAGAAAGATTCCACTGAGCCAACAGACAGCAGTGATAGTGATAGTGAAAGTTGTCCAACACAACAAGCCTCCTGTCTTGTCCCTCTCACACCAGCCACAAAGGTTTTCAAAGGTAAGTGCAGGTTGATTTGCTTATTTTTCTTTATATTTTGTATTTTCTTTATTATTTTGTATTATATTACAGCATTGTAACCATTTCTATATGAATATTTTTGAGTTGTGGAACACATCATCTGAGTTTCCATTATTTTTTATGGGGAAATTCACTTTGGTATACAAGGGCTTCAGATTACAAGCATGGGAATTATGCTCTCAAACCAAGGTTTTACTGTATATGTAAAATATATGTTATACATTAATATATAATAATGTATACACACATGTTATTGTAGGGGAGAAAAAATAAATTTCCCTCTACTCTTCTGGGTTCTTGGTTGAGACTCTCTTGTAATGAAAAAAAAAAAAAATATATATATATATATATATATATATATATTAACAGGAGGAAAACAAACAGAAGGTTAAGAATATGCGTACCTCCTATATACATGAGAAATACCCAGGAAAACTGAGTCACTCCTCAAAATGGGTCCATCCATTACCATCTTAACTTCCTAATGGTTCAAGCCATTAAATATCATCTTCAGTTCAAGACAAAATATATTGGGGGGAGGGAAGCCAGTTATGAGAGGTTCCTAGGCAACAGTGAACAAGGGTATGGTTGTTACACAGATTTAGGTAGGTGGCCTCTCCAGTGCTTAAGAGTTTCTAGAAATTTAGTCTTTCTCTTATTCCTGGTACAAAGAAGGAGACACCTTCACAAATGGAGATCTCCCTTATAAATGTCAATGTCTCTTACAAAAGGGTAACTTCTACCTAGTTTTTAGAGCTTCTCTTGTGTCTGCTTTTCTTAAAAATAATCAATCCAAAATAATAAATCAAAAAGGCATTCTTTAGGGTAGTAAATTCTGGTCCCAGTCATTACATGTATGAATGATATTTACAGGAATATAGAAAAGTCTATATTCAAAAAAATTATTTGTAATGTTGGGTTAAACAAAATTAAATTGTGTTTACTGCAAGACTTCAGAATCTCTAATGTACGAATATGCATTATAAGTAATTTGAAAGGGGTTTAGTAACTATTTTTTCCAAAGTTATAAGGTCATAGAACTTTTTTTAAAAAAAGTTTTAATGTTTGTTTATTTTTGAGAGAGAGAGAGATGGAGAGAGACAGTGCGAGTGGGAAGGGGCAGAGAGAGAGGTAGACACAGAATCTGATGCAGTCTCCAGGCTCTGAGCTGTCAGAACAGAGCCTGATGTGGGGCTTGAACCTGCGAACCATGAGATCATGACCCGAGCTGAAGTTGGACGCTGAACCGACTGAGCCACCCAGGTGCCCCACTGTTTTTTTTTTATATGAATGTTTTTTACATAGAATTTTTTTTTCTATTAACTTCCGATGAAATTTATGGTCTGAAAAACACGCCATGGACCAAGCTCAAGAATGTCATTTCCCATTGCTGAGGACCTACCATCTACAATTCCACTTTCTCATCTTTAAAAGCTGCTAGGAACATAAGGCTCTGACATCTGGTACAAAATAGGTATAACCCATGGGACAGACCATAATACAACTCCTTCACCAACCCTCTATTGCTTGTAGTCCACTCCTGGTCCAAAGGAAACACTAATATACATTTTGACCAAACAACACCTAAAAGTGCTGGGTAAGCCCAGTGTAGCCACTTCTCCTTTGGCTTGAATTGGTCAGCTAGTCTCTGACCATTTAGACCTCACAGCATGAGACAAACATCGCTCCCCTGTGTCCCTCATACTGCAAAGTATATTGATGAACTTTTTTGAATAATCCCACTGAAGACCCTTAAGTAAGTAGGTACCCCATTCCAAATATTATGGACTCCCAGGCCAGCCTCCCCTAGTGCTCTTTTCTGGACTTTTCTCCTAATCTCCACCCTAGAGTCTTTTGTAGCTTCAATATAATACTTCACCAAAGTATTATACAAAGTTTTTGTTTTTCACCTTTTTCTGCTGGTCAGTCTGACAATAGGCTGGCCAGAGTCACAATTTACTCTGCTGTCTCATCTACTCTAACATACTGCTTCAGTTAAATTTCTAACCAACTGAAAGATATATCTATAGGGTTGTGCACACATATCATGCACACTGTCCTATACTTTATACATCACTTAGACAAACTTCAAAGATTATTTCATCTGTATTTTGTTTTCACCAAACATGCTAACATTAGACCCAGACTCTAATTATAATATTTAATGACTTTGTGGAAAAGACCAGAGAAGTGAGAATTTGGAGCCTTACCTATTAATTCTAGCTTTGACCAAATCTTTAAGTGAGCTGTTTGATTCATTCTACCTCTGTGGACCTGTTTTTCACCTGAGAAATGGAGATACTTTCCTATTTTACTTTATAGTAACATCTTAAGAGTCAAATAATATGTGAAGACTAAAACATGGCTTCAAATGTGAGATGTTCTTTATATATTGATGTCTACTTTAACATTAGTTACATATACTCTGGATTTTGAAGTTTTGGTTCATGTTTTACTTAATATGTATATATATTTTACAGGGGAAGACATGGTTTTGTCCATGGAGGAAAATTCTAAAAATTGTAAGGGAACAACATATATGTTAAAATTGTATTATTATATGAAGAAAATAATATTCCTTGGTACAATGAAAACAATCACGGTTTCCAAACTTTATAGATAATCCATGTAATTTTAATCATGAGAAAAGAGAAGAAAAAGAGAGAGTGAAGAAAATGGCTTTGACCTAAACAGAGGAGTTAGGATCCTTTTGTTTTTACTTGGATTTGATCAAAAGAGCCAAAATAGGGGAACAGATTACCTTTGTAAATAAGTATTATATAAAATACAGGAATGTATTTAGGCCAAGATATTTTTATGATCTAGAACCAAATACTAGATGTCAATACCAGCCCCTAGGAAAATCTGAATCTAAGCAATGGATTTATAATGATGTAAAAAATTCAAGTCTGGAAGTAAAAGTAGTCATGTATGAATGAGAAAGCTAACAGGACATTTCTGACAGTACAAGAATTAATAAAATGCCAGGTAATGTTTTGTGGTACTTACCTGCTTCAAAAGTATTACTAATGAGAGTAATAATAACAGATAACATTTATAGATATTTCTTAGGTGCCAGAGATTGGTTCTTCCCAAGTGCTGTACAGACTGTTGATTCATTTATTCCTTGTAACCCCTGAGATAAGTTCTATTGTTATCTCCTGTATATCAAAGGGAAAAGCACAGAGTGCCCAAGAAATTTATTCAAAGTCAAATATCAAGTAAGTGGTAGAACCAGAGCAAAAATCTCAAGCAGTTTGGCTCCCAAACCCTCATTATCAAACACTATGCAGAACAGCCTAATAGAGGCATACTGTCAATAATAATGCAATGGAAAAGTAAACTCAATACCACAGCAGATGGCATTAAAGCTGAGTTTTGTATTTGAAAGATTTGAAATTAGATTCGCTTATAGAGCTGTTTTTACCAGTACATTAACTTCTTTTTTTTTTTTTTTAATGTCAAAACATTCTACAAAGGCACCTATGAGGTATGGAGGCTAGCTGTTTCTATCACCATCAACATTACTGTTATTAATTTTCTGGTTGCTAATTTTCTCATTTAAAATAACATGTCAGGGGGGCCTGGGTGGTTCAGTCTGTTAAGTACCCGACTCTTGATTTTGGCTCAGGTCATGATCCCCCATGAGCCTTGGGCTCCGTGTTGACTATGCCGAGCCTGCTTGGGATTCACTCTCTCTCCCTCTCTCAAAATAAATAAATAAACTTAAAAACAGATAAATAAAATAACATGCCAACCGAGCTTACAAATATTATATACTAAATATTTGTTAGGACAACGCAGATTTTTGTCATTGTGCTTCGTGCACACACTGTTATCTACACACCCACGCACCCACACCCACCCACACAGGGAGACTGGAGACTACGCTTTTAATTACTATGTTTTCATTGCTTGCCTAACAACTGCCTCTTGATAGACTAATAATTAGTGTGTTTTGAGTAATCCATAAATGCTACCTGTACCAATCAACCAATTGTATTAACAATCCTATTGGTTAACAGTTTAGTTTAAAGTAAGGAATTTAGGCTCCTTTTGGATGTGACTTCAGCCCATGACTTCTTAGTTGCTCAGATCTTTTCTACTTGGTTCTGTCATACTGTGATTATTCAGAATGGTTAAATAATCTTAGAAATTACTGAACCTGATGATAACTTTAATTTCAAGACTTTGAAGTACTCTCCTTGATGCCTCACTACTTTTATGGTTGTCTTCAAAGTTCGCACTGTCTCATTTACAAAAATCTCTATGTAGATCTATTGCAAATTGTATATAATGTTTCTTGTGCTCATCATACCCTCATCAACATATTTTGAGGTTATTAATAGCATGATAATTTTGAAGTGTTATGTAAAAGAAGAAGCCTTTTATGTAAAGGAGATCACATTAATCCAAACTGAAGTTTATGCAGTCTAAGCTTGAGGGAAAAGAAATTTGAATGCAAATCAAATTGGATTTTTCTGGAAATATCTCTTTAAGTCTGAGGAAACCACTGTAGCTGTGATTAAAATTTGTTTTCTTGTTCTCTTGTATTTGATTAGAAAAAAAAAAGTTCCTGTCCTTTTGGAAAAGTGTTTGTTAAAAAGGAACTTTACAACACTTTCAATCCCGTTTAATTATTCATTCAACAGGCATTGACTTTTACCACAGCAATGTGAGCAGAATTGGGAGTGAGGCAAACACATAGACATAGTGGATTAAGTGAGAAGAGATCATAGAGACAACAAGGAAAGACTGCTCTTTTCACAAGTTTTCTGGTAAAGAAAAGAGGGGAAAGAAATCATATTAAAGAAAAACTCAAATCACAGGCCCAAGAATTCTTGGCAGCCTACAGATGCCCTTAGTAAAGCATAAAAGTAAGGAAGGGGCATCCTCTACCCTTTTAATAAAAATGGCATTTAATTTTTAACTTTATTTTTATAAAAGAACCATTCTTTTATTTTCCTCATGATCTCTTATGTTGCCTTAAATCTTCCTCAAAAAAAACCCAAAAACACATGGTTTTGGAATTTGAAAAATGAAGCAAGTTAAGGGGATGGAGTGTTGTGGAGGAAGAGAGAAGAAATGCTATTTTAGATAGCACTTAGGGAAGGAAGGTTTTTGTGATAGGTAATGTTTCAGTAGTCGCCATGGTAAAATAGAGCATCACCATCACAACAAGCAGATGATTAGATAAGAGACCTCTAGGCCAAAGGAATAGCAAAGGCGAAGGTGTTGGTTAGAAGTTTGAAAAAAAAAAAAAAACAAGAAAGAAATTAGTGAGGAAAACGGCCACAAGATGATGTTGAAGAGACAGCCAGGAACAAGATGATAAGGACATTTAAGGACGTGGTAACAACCTTGGATTTTATCTAAGTGAAATGGGAAACAGTCTGAATGCTCTGTCAGTCATGATAAGAAATATACCTTTGGGGCACCTGGGTGGCTCAATCGGTTAAGCCTCCAACTCTTGATTTTGGCTTAGGTCAAGATCTCATGGTTTGTAAGTTCAAGTCCCACATCTGGCTCTATGCTGACAGTATGGAGCCTGCTTGGGATACTTTCTCTCCTCCTCTCTTTCTCTGTCCCTTACCCACTTGTGCTCCTTCTCTCTCTCAAAATAAATAAACTTAACAAACAAACAAACAAAAGAAATACACCTTAAAAGGATCATTCTAGCCACTGGGTGGTGAACACATTTTTAATATGCATCAGATTATGTAAGGCATATAGAACACGATAAGGCATTTGAAAGTAACATAAATGTGATTGGAAGCCACTGGAGTCATATAAACAAGGTATGAAATAATCTACTTTATGATTTAAAATGATCATTTCACTGCTATATGGATAATAATTTTTAGTAAAATCTGTAAGTCCAACTAGGGGACCATAAGGTGGCCAGAATAAGAGAAAACTGGTTTGGAAGAGGGTATAGTGAAAAGCGGCTGGTTTTGGATACTGTGAAGGTTGAGATAAAGGACTTTGATGGAAGATTGACTTTGTGATTTATTAGAAAAAGGAGAGTTGAAAACAATTTCAAGAGACTGTTTTAATAAGAGACTGAATTAATACGTAAATGATGGCAAATGATTTGCTAAGATAGGGCAGCTTGGGGTAGGAGTGCTTGTAGGCATGAGGAATCAATCATTCTTTGGACATGTTAAATTTGCAATGCTCGCAAGCTTTCAAATTAGAATGTGAGTTTACCAGTTGGATGTATGACTGTGGCACTTAGTAACGGGTTTCCTCTAAAGAATGAAATTATGGAGGCATCCGGAAGAAGCAGGTTATGCAGTATCAGATATTTCCAGTTCTCTGCGTTCCAGGCATATGGTAAAACTGCATTTCTTAGTTCCCTTATGGCTGGTTGGGGTTTTGAAAATAACTTTGAGAAGGAGCTCTTCTAGGCTAAGCCACTTAACTTCAGTATGAGGGCCTTAAGAATTCTTATTTTTCTGCCATTGTCTACTGATAGTTCTCCAGAGGGTGGTGGCTACATGAGAATATCATGTAGCATAACTTTGACCTGACTCACAATGCCATAGCATGAATGAGAAATCAACCTGGCGATTTTAGTCTCTTGAAATATGTGAGGTATTTGTTATTGTAGCATAGCCTAGCTCATCCTGAATACTACAGAAATAATTAGTTCTGTAGGACTCAATGAGATCACATAAAGAATAAGTACAAAGGAAGACAGTATAGGTCCAAGGATTGAGCCATGGGGCACTCCAACATTTACTAATTGTAAAGAGAAAGAGGAACCATCTTTGAATTACTTATTTTTTAAAAATACCATTTTTACTATTATTGTTGCTTAAAAATGGACAGAAATTTAATAAAAGTATTTCCCCCTTGGGCTGGGTGGCAGAGGGAAGGCAGGGGAATACATCTTTAGGTACCAATTACAATCAGTCATAGCATACTTCTGGAGTCTGAAACAATTTGGACTATCGTTTCTGGCACGGTCACATGATGATCCACTGCTCATAGTCTGTGCTTAGCTTTATTATTCCTTCAGCATGTTTAAGGCTGTGGTAAAACTTTATAGCATATTTTAGTGTGTGGATAGTCTAGTATATCATACTTCAGTAAAATTTAATAGCAGTGTTAAATTTATTAAACAAGTAGGTCATTAGGCTGAGGCGACCCTAATGCTGTGGCAGTCTATGTAACCATATCAAAATCTAAGCCTGTAAATGCCTCAAGGTCATTTACAAATCAAAACACTAAAGACAACTAATCAGAGAGCCTCAACTAGGGTTTAAGCTATAGCCAATCAAATAATAACCTTTCTTCTCTTTCTAACTTTATGTAAGTCCTTCCCCTAACTCCTGTCAGGGGAGTGATCCTAAGACATTTCAGTCTGGCGCTTATTCCAAAAATATTGCTCAGATAAACTTTTAAAAATTTTAATATGCCTCAGTTTATGTTGTAACAGCACATACCAAGGTTTTGACTGCATTTCCTCTTTTGTTAATTGCATAGTTAGTTTGTTTTCCTTAGATGAATTATATCTTCCTAAACCAGTTTTACATGAATATTGGATCATTTTGATCCATCTGGTCCCTGAATGATAGCCTTTAGGAAAACATGAGGTAAAGCACACACACTCACACACATACACAACCTTTGAATTCTATAATTTACACTGAGCAATGTGTAAACTTAGCTGTCCTCATTTTATTGCTGGATACTCGATTGGCAAAAATGTTGGTTTCATGTATCTTGGTAACAAAGTAAAACAAAGCTGCACCTGTAGCCATGTTCTCTTCTTAGGATGAAAAAGCTTTACAGAAAATGTGAACGTGACCTGTTTTCATCAGTGTTAGGTATTAACTTCATTTATAAATGTGTATTTTGAAACTCTATTCTACTGCTCTTCATCCATACAGAGAGTTCATTTCAGTGCTGTCATAATTTAATACATTTGGAGGCAATTTAATCTATACCTATGAATCCAAATTCCTGTTAAAAATTAACTACTGTGATAATATTAATGGAAACACTACTGAGGTGATCACTGGATGAACAGGTACATTTTTAAAATGGCTAAGCACATGCAGACAGGTGCTGACAGCTATGGCAAGGTAGATGCTTTCTTCTGACATTGATTTTGAAGTTTTTATTTATTTATTTTGAGAGAGAGAGGGAGAGAGAGAGAGAGAGAGAGAGAGAGAGAGAGAGAGAGAGAGAATCCCAAGCAGGATCTGCACTGCAGCACAGAGCCTGATGCGGGGCTCGATTCCAAATACTGTGTGATCATGACCTGTGCCAAAATCAAGAGCTGGACACTTAACTGACTGAGCCGCCCAGGTGCCCCTTTGTGGCACTGATTTTAAAACAGGCCACAATTTTAGAAACATTGACAATTTTTGAAAGGATATAAATGTTTATTATTTAAATATCTCCCAATCATTTCTTTCATCTCATTGCTAAAAAGGATTTTGGTTTCCTTTATCCTGGTCCCACCCATATAGACAGCCCTACCACTGCCAGATTGATTTGGGTTTTGGGTAGTGCTAAGTCTCAGAAAGGGAGGGGTAGAAAAGCAAAGAGAAAGGATGGAAGGACAAGGAGTACACAGACTAGGGACGAGAATTTTGTGACTGGAAGGAACTTGTAACAAAAAGATTAGGCAGCGGGTGTGAGTGAGAATTAGAAGTTAGGGGAAAGTGATGAAGTGTTGTCAAATGGCGTAAATGGAATCTCCTTTATAGGCTTCTAGAGAGTCAATTTCTGATAGTGAAAAGTGGAGTTCATTTTGAACTCCACCTATCTGAACCCTGCTCCTTTAAAGACAAATCCTAGGTTGAACCATGCAGTTCATTCATTCACTTGACAATTATTTGCAGAATTCCTACTAAATGCCATACATTTTTCTAGGCTCAGGGAATACAGTAGTGAAGTAAGTGACCCCAAATCCTGTTCTTCAAGGAGCTTATGTACAGAGAACCATTAATTAAACAAATAAAACAGATTAAAAATTACTAAGGAGACTGAATCAGTAATCAAAAACCTCTCAACAAAGAAAAGCCCAAAATCACATGGTTTCACTGGTGAATTCTGTTGAACACTAAAAAAAAAAAAAGATAACATCAATCATTCTCAAACTCTTCCAAAACTTTAAGAGAAGGAAGCCCTTCCAAACTTATTTTATGAAGCCAGCATTACCCTGGTATCAAAGGACACTATACAAAAACTATACACACAAAATAAACACAAAATTCCTGATAAAAATAAACACAAAATTTCTTTCTTTTTTAAAAAGTTTATTTATTTATTTTGAGACAGAGAGAGAGCAGAGGAGGGATAGAAAAAGATGGAGAGAAAGAATCCCAAGTAGACTCTGCACTGTCAATGTGGAGCCCAATGCAGGGCTTGAACTCGTGAGCCAAGAGATTATGACCTGAGCTGAAATCAGAGTCAGATATTTAACCAACTGAATCACCCAGGTACCCCTAAAACACAAAATTTTTTAACAAAATATTGACAAACTGAATTTAGCAGCACATTAAAAGGAACCTTCCACCATGATCAAGTAGAATATTAATCCTGTGATGCAAAAATGGTTCAATATCCATAAATCAAAAAAAAATGTGATATATCACATTAATGAATTAAAGATAAAAATCATGATTATCTCAAATGGTGCAGAAAACATCTGACAAAATTCAACATCCTTTCATGATAAAAAACTCAACAAACTGGGCAAAGAAGAAATGCACATCAACATAATAATATCTACATATGACAAGTCATATATGGTAAATGGTATCATCAACAATGAAAGATTGAGAGCTTTCCTGCTAAAATCAGAAATATGAAGAGGGTGCCTACTCTCACCACTATTATTCAACATAGTATTAGAATGCTTAGCTAAAGCAATTAGGCAAGAAAAATAAATAAAAAGGCATTCAAATTGGAAAAGAAGACGTAAACTTACTCTGCAGATGATATAATCACATTCATATGTGATTATCTTTTACCACACACACACATACATATATATCTCAACCCTAAAAACTCCACCAAAAACTGTTACAACTATTAAAACAAAATCAGTAAAGTTACAGGATACAAAACCAACACAAAAAGCCAGTTTGTTTCTATACATTAATCCAATAAACTGGATTATCTGAAAAATAAATAAAGAAAACAGTCCTATTTATAATAGCATAAAAAGGGGCACCTGGGTGGCTCAGTCAGTTGAGTGTCCGACTTCTGCTCAGGTCATGATCTTGTAGTCTGTGAGTTCGAGCCCTGTGTTGGGCTCTGTGCTGACAGCTCAGAGCCTGGAGCCTGTTTCAGATTCTGTGTCTCCTTCTCTCTCTGACCCTCCCCCATTCATGCTCTGTCTCTGTCTCAAAAATAAATAAACTTAAAAAAATTTATAATAGCATAAAAAATAAAAATAAAAACTTGGGAAAAACTTTAACCAGTGATGTAAAAGATCTGTGCACTGAAAAATATTAAGATATTGATGATAGAAATTGAAAAGATACAAATAAATAGAAAGATATTCCATGCTCATGGATTGGAAGAACTACTATTGATAAAATCCCCATAAAACCCAGAACCATCTGTAGATTCAATGCAGTCCCTATAATGAAAATCTAATGGTATTTTTCACAGAAGTAGAAAACAACTTAAAATTTATATAGAACCACAAAAGACTCAGAACACCCAAAGCTATTTAAATAAAGAAGCAAAGGGGGAAAATGGGTGATGGGCACTGAGGAGGGCACTTGTTGGGATGAGCACTGGGTATTGTATGTAAGCAATGAATCATGAGAATCTACTCCTGAAGCCAAGAGCACACTGTATACACTGTATGTTAGCTAACTTGACAATAAATTATATTAAATAAATAAATAAATACATATTCAAAGAGGTACATGAACCCCAATGTTTATGGCAACATTATCAACAATAGCCAAGTTATGGAAAGAGCCCAAATGTCCACTTATGAGTAGATAACAAAGACGTGTATATATATATATATATATATATATATATATATATATATATATATACACAATGGAATATTACTCAGCCATCAAAAAGAATGAAATTTGCCATTTTCAACAACATGGATGGAGCTAAAGTGTATCATGCTAAGTGAAGTAAGTCAGTCAGAAAAAGACAAATATCATACGATTTCACTCATATGTGGAATTTAAGAAATAAAACAGATGAACACATGGGAAGGGTAGGGAAGAGGGAGGGAAACAAACCATAAGAGACTCTTAATGATAGGGAACAAACTGAGGATTTATGGAGAGAGGTAGGTTGGGGATGGGCCAGATGGTTGATGGGCATTAAGGAGGGAACTTGCTGTGATGGGCACTAGGTGTTGTATGTAAGTGATGAATCACTGAATTCTACCCCTGAAACCACTACTGCACTGTATGTTAGCTAACTAGAATTTATATAAAAATTTAAGAAGGAAAAAAAGGAAGCAAAATGCTGGAGGCACCACACTTTCTGATTTCAAATTATATTACAAAGGTATAGTAATCAAAACAATATGGTATTGACATTAAAACAGAAACACAGACAATGTATTCAGTGGAACAAAATCAAGAGCCCAGAAATAAACCCATCTGTATATAGTCAACTAATATTCAACAAAGGAGCTGAGAATACTCAATGGGGAAAGGATAGTCTCTTCAATAAATGGTGCTGGAAAAACTGGATAATCACATGCAAAAGAATGAAATTGGACATCATTCTTAAACCAGTTGCAAAAAAATTAACTCTAAATGTATTAAATACTTAAATGTAAGACCCAAAACCATAAAAATCCTGCAAGAAAACTTAAAGAAAGAAGCTCCTTGACATTGGTCTTGGCAATGATTTTTTGGATATGATACTAAAAGCACAAGCAACAAAAGTAAAATGTATAAATGGGGCCATATCAAACTAAAAAAGCTTCTATATAGCAAAAGAAACAATCAGCAAAATAAAAGGACAACCTACAGAATAGGAGAAAGTATTTTCAAATCACATATCTGATAAGTTAATTTCCAAAATATAAAAGGAACTTACAAAAATCAATAACACAAAAACCCACTCAAACAAACAAAAATACAATCCAACTAAAAAATAGACATTTTCCAAAGAAGGCATCCAAATGGCCAAAAGGTGTATGAAAAGGTGCTCAACTAATCATCAGGGAAATGCAAGTAAAAACCCCCATGACATATCACTCCACACCTGTTAGAGCAATCATAATGATAAAAAATACACAAAAGCCAAACAAAAACCAACCAACAAACTCACAAGAGATAACAAGGGTTGACAGGGACACAGAGAAAAGGGAATCCTTGTGCACTGGCGGTAGGAATTTAAATTGATAAAGCCACTATGGAAACCAGTATGGAGGTTCCTCAAAAACTTTAAGGGAACCACCATATGATCCAGAAATCCCAATTCTGGGTATATATTCAAAGGAAATGAAATCATTAAAGAGATATCTGCATTCCATGTTCACTGCAGCATTATTCACATTAGTCAAAACATGGAAACAACTTAAGTTCCCTCTGATGTATGAACAGATAAAGAAAAAAAAACACATACAAAATATATATTACACTCAGCCATAAGCAAGAAGAAAATCCTACCATCTTTGTCAACATGGATGAACCCTGAGGATATGATGCTCAGTGAAATTTATCAGACAAAGACAAATACTGTATGCTCTCACTTTCATGTGGAATTTTAAAAAGCCAAACTCACTGAAACAAAGAGTAGATTGGTGGTTGCCAGGGGCTGCAGGGTGAAGAGATGAGAGGATGTTGGTCAAAGAGTACAGACTTCCAGTTAGAATAGAAAGAAATTCTGGGGATATGGGATAATGTACAGCATGGGGACTATAGTTAACCATACTGTGTTGTGTATGTGCAAGTTTCTAGGTGAGTAGATTTTAAATGCTCTCGCTGCAAAAAGGAAAACAAAAAGACAGAAAAGGAAAAAAAATGTATTAATTAACTTTATTAAGATAATCATTTCACAATACATATATATATCAAATCATCACACTATAGATGTTAAACTTACACAATGCTATGTCAATTACATCTCAATAAAGCTGGGAAAAATTAAACTAGTAAAGTATATGGCAGGGAATAATAAATTAGCTAAAAAGAAAGATAAATCAATAAAGATAGAAAGTGTGGGATTGGGGCAGTCTAAACTGGAATACCAAAAAAAAAAAAAAAGAAAAAGAAAAAAAAAAAGAAAAGAAAAGAAAAGAAAAGAAAAGAAAAGAAAAGAAAAGAAAAGAAAAGAAAAGAAAGCCTCACTGAGAAGGTGACCTATCTGCAAGTCCTGACATTGAGGGAGAGATCCAGAAAGATATCAGGGAGAGGAATCATCCAGAAAGAGGGCAGAATGAGGGCACAGGCACTGAGTTAGTGGAATCATTGCCTGTTCCAGGATAAACAGAAGCCTGTGGGGCTGGGGTTGAGGCTGGATGTAGATAGAAGAGACCCGAGAGGCAACAGGAACAGGTCTTGTACCTTGTCTGGCGTTATTTTAAGGACTAACTTTTACTCAAAATGAGGTAATCTTTTGGAAAATGTTGAAGTTTCCATGTAAAAGAATCAAAGAGATATTGCTTTATTTATATCAAAGTATACCGTGCATCGTTGTTTCAATTTCAGGCATAAATTAAAATTGGGTGGATAAAGCCATTTACATTAAAAATTCAGTTATGAGATTGATTGTTTTTGTGAAATTATCTTTGGGAACTGTAAAGTTCTAATTAAACATTGGTTAAGTAAAAATAAATATGTAAAACACTTTGCAAAGAGCTTCATTCCTAGGAAGCTTAAAATAAAGAGAGCTATAATTATTGCTATCATCAGAGTTTCTTCCTCTTGGTGTGAGAGCCATCCTGTGGTACTAAGATATCAATTACACAGACATAAAATAAGGTGAACAATGTTTTATGGGATGACAATTTTCTTTATGAAACATTTTCCTTGGTAAGTTTTGGGGAAGTGTTTGTAATGTCATAATATCTTCTCTCTATCACAGATTGTTGTCCTTCAGCTGATATAAAAGTATGTTGAAAGGCAACGCAAGATTTAAATGATATCTACTAAGAAAAGTGTCTGGGACAAAATGAGACAGGATTTATCTACCATTAAGCTAGTACCTGTGGTGAGAGATGAAAGACTGGACTCTAAATTCAGTGTTAGATGTGTATAGAGGTAACTTACAAAAGCAAAGGACAGGGGAATGTTCTAAGAAGCCATGAACGCAATTCACGAGAAATTTTTGGTTGGTTTTTGTTTGAAACTTCTATATTCAGACCTGCTCTCTCCCAGCCCCCACAGGGTGAGGCAGCAAACAGAAATTTAATCTGGGGGACTGGGCCAAAGTGCCAGGGTGAAAAATGGCTGCAGATAATGGGGATTAAATGAGAAGGCCACTGAACAATGTTCTCTGGAGGCCAGTAGGTCTAGTCAGGACAAGGCACTGGATATTAGGCAGAAGTATTTTATACAGCTTACATTCTCTGCCAATTTGTATAGTTCCCAAGTCTTGCTTAGTGGGCATTTCAAGGCTGATATGAAGAGGATATCTAACCACATCCCAACATTCTTCAATCTTCTAGAAGCCTAGGCCAGAGTCGAAGAAAGTTGTTGCAAAGCAGACTGCCTATAACACAGTTGTACATTACTGGATCCATTGGCTCTTGGAAGACTGTTCTACATATGGTAGAAAGATGCTGAGTCCATGGTTTCAAAATATCTAGGATTGAATCCTAATGTGGTCACTTAGAAGTCTTGCCTTGAGCCATCTCTCTACCTGTTCTACTCTATCAGTTAAAGAGAGTAACATTTAGGGGCACCTGGGTGGCTCAGTCGGTTGAGCGTCCGACTTTGGCTCAGGTCATGATCTCACAGTTCGTGGGTTCGAGCCCCGCATCAGGCTCTGTGCTGACAGCTCAGAGCCTGGAGCCTGCTTCGGATTCTGTGTCTCCTTCTCTCTCTGCCCCTCCCCCGCTCATGCTTTGTCTCACTCTATTTCTCAAAAAATAAATAAATGTAAAAAAATTTTTTTTAATTAAAAAAAGAATAACATTTAATAATAGGATTAAATAAGGTGTAGTGTGTGATACAGAGAAGATATGGAATGAACTATAAATATTAATATTAGTTTTAGTGAGTTGGCATCAATGAAAATTGGATACTCAGGGTGTCTTAATGGTTATAATTACCATCGTACCATATTCAAATAATTGAATCATTGTATTATGGTCAAAAACAAATAAGTCTATCAATTTCCCTTTCCCCACACCAGAAAATGAACACAATAAAAGTCCCTTTTAAGTAATAATTCATTTTGGTGACCATCCTTCTTTTCACTAATTCTCTTTACCTTTGGGGAAAAGTAAAAGAAAGAAAATATAAAGTACACTTATGAAAGTCATTGCATTCCTTAACTCTAACTTTTACATCCCTCCTCTTAAAATGATCATTTCTAAGTATAGAAATATAATATAGAAATATATGTATACATATATAGTATATATATTAAATATAGAAATACATATCAAAAAGAGAGTCCATTTAAGTCTCTCTCTTTCTCTTTCCTTCCTCTCCCTCTCTCTCTCTCTCTCTCTCTCTCTCTCTCTCTCTCTCTCTCTCTCTCCCTCTCAGCATACAAGGTCATTAATTGCTATTGGGACCTTCATAAACCCTAGTCTGCCGATGGGGTGAGAACTCTATTGTTAAATGTATTATGGCAGGACTGTCTTTGGAGATTGCCTGCTTGATTGCTTTGTAAAGGCCCAATGGCACACAGCAATTAAAATCCATAGACCTCTATAACCCTTCTGATGTTTTATGGGCCTTTTTGTGTCCTTCGGTAGAGTTTACCATTTGTGTATTTCCCACTGGGTCTCTCTTTCAAAACTCTAAGTGGGATTTTTTTTTAATCCACTGTGATAAAGCTAGTTATACATCATGTGAAAGGTTAATGAATATTTTCAGAAGGAGCATATGTTTTAAGTCAGAGGGTGAAAGTTATAGTAAAAAATGGTTCTATAAAAACGAACAGTGTTTTCCCAATCTCATCAGAGTTAATTTGCATAAACCTCACCAATACCTGTGATTCCTAAAGTAAAGCAGAGTTTGTAAGATTGAGCTGACCTCAAAAATGAAGGAAGTGACTTGAGTTTACATGAAAAGCCCACTTTTAAACTACTACACAGAAACAGGACTGTTCAATTGTCAGGTTTGTACCACATACAGAAACAGATACATCTATTTATTTTCTATTTCACTGGGAAGTTTCCCCTGAACAGAAGGCTTTGCAAACAAAGATTCCTAGCTCCTGTCCAGATGTGGGCAATTTGATGTTGTAATAACTGGGGAGAAGCCAGAGAGGGGACCACCAGAGTGGTATTAAGGAAGACAGCACAGTTGAGTACGAGCTCTGGTTCTGAAAAGGGTCACAGCACCAGGTATCTCTGTACTTTCAGCTCTGCCATCAGAAGCACTTAGGACTCTAAAAACAAAATCATTAGGCATTTCATAATGCTTCTGGTCACTTGGAATAACTGCTTTCTTTCTCTATATCATTTCTTTTCCTTTCCCCCTATTTTCTCACTCTTCTTTCCTTCTCTGTGTGTCCACTCTCTCATACTCAAAGGGCACTTAGAAATCTTCATGGGAGAAGTGATTTGAACATTTTAAAAGCAAATTGGGCAGCGTCTGGAGCTCTGTAAAGGAAAAGTAGTATTGAACTTGGAACGTGAACGCTGAGCTTCAGATTGTACTCTGTGCGAGGCTCACATATCCTGCAACTTGACAAACTGTTGTATTAGGTGGAAATGGTAGATCTGAGAAGGGGACAAGTCCCTTCTTAAAACTTTTCGAAATCATCCTTCTGAAAAACATTTTGTGTATTGTAGCTGGGGGAAAAGTGATTATTCTATCATGTGTAGGTGGTGTGGGAGGAAAGGAAGATGAACGTAATGGTAATGCATCCCATTATTTAATGGAGAGAGGGCTAGTTCTTAATCCCCATTACCAGATGGTCACAGATCAACAGGAATAATTCAGTAGCTCTTCGTCTAGCTCCATGGGGTTCTTATCTGCTTATGAACACACATTGCAATATGCTTTTTAAATATTATGGTTTTTAAATTTCTAAACATTATTGCTTTTAAAATTATTACGTTGGGGAGCCTGGGTGGCCCACTCAGTTAAGCGTTCAAATCTTGGTTTCGGCTCAGGTCATGATCTTGCAGGTTGTGAGTTCAAGCCTTGCCACATTGGGCTCCATGCTCATAGTGTGGAGCCTGCCTGGGATTCTCTCTCTGTCTCTCTCTCTCTCTCTCTCTGTCTCTCTCTCTCTCTGTCTCTCTCTCTCTCTCTCTCAGTCTCTCTCTCATTCACTCTCTCTCTCTCTTTCTCTCCCTGTCATGTGCACTCTTTCAAAATAAAATAAAATAAAATAAAATAAAATAAAATAAAATAAAATAATTATTATGCCAAGTGTCAACTCCTGAAACTGTAAATAAACAGTTCAGTCTAGTTAACAATGCTTTCTAGAGCTATATTGTCTAAAATATTGTGTGTGCTCTCCATGCATCTAGACTACCTGTCATGCTTGTTTAAAAGATAGATTCTTAGGCTACTCACTTGAATTGAGATATTTGTGAATAGTCACTGAAGGCAAATCTCCTCAGAAGGTCCTTAAGCACACGAAAATGTGAAAAACCTTGTTTTAGAGTTTAAATTCCACCTTTCTTTTACTCAAGTAGGAGTTAGTCCTGAAAATAAACGCACATTCCAGGCACTATGGAGGTGTTTTACAGTCACTCATTTAATATTTTCAATATTGCAGAGTAAGTCCTATTACCTCTAATTTATTGATAATCCTTGGTATTCTTCATTTATTCATCAAAAATTTTTCTTTTAAGTACACAATGCCTTCTAGGTACTGGGAAAAATGATGAATTAGACGGTACCTATTCCTGAGCAGCTTTTAGTTTACAAGAGATCTGAAAAAAAGTGGAGCAATTACATTTTCTAATCTTTTTTCCATTTCAAATGACCCCAAATCTGCAAATAATTAAATGAATTAGCACTCTACATATATAACATTATTTATATATTAACATTATATAATACACACACACACACACACACACACACACACACACACACACACATGAATGCATACATTTTCTCCTTGAAAACTGTATGGTAAGAAAATGGTCTTTTTAGTGATCTTTCTGTATTAACGGTCTCTGAACATAATGCGAATTTATGACCTTTATAATAAATATGTGAATAAAATCGTTATTATATCTTTGCATATTAGAATTTTAACCAAGAAAGCACAGGGACTTTCTAGAAGACTATGTGACGAGATTATATTATTCTGGAAAGAGAGGACAATAGTGGCATTTTGAGTGGGTTCAAATTATGACTGTAATATCTAATAGTTTTGTGACTTAGGTAAACATTGTAACTCATCAGGTTAAGTTAAACAATCGTCTTATTTTAGACATTTGACAAGTTAGTGAATATTTCTGAGCCTCAGTTTCCTTGAATGTAAAGTGGGTAAAATACTATTGTTTATGAAGAGTAGTTTTAAAACTGAAAAAAAGTTCAATATGCAAAGTATGTTGTTCAAAATAGAGAGTTAATACAGTTTAGTTCAGTTAAAGTCTCTAAGTTAAGCTAGTTATTATAGTGCTAGTCTTAGAGTACTTTTCCCTACTGGAGACTACCAATGCATTTGTGACTATCCCTTGATTTTCTGCAGTGGGGAGACAATTGATTCTATATTACTGTAGCATCTTTGCTGATGGTGTACCTACAAATTCACCCTTGTTAAATTGCACTTGATAAACAGACGGCTATAATATAATTATCATTATAGAAAGACAAGGCAAATATAACTATTTTGGATTAGGCTGCTTTTATACTCTACCTCAGTGGTTAAAAAATGAGTGAAGTAAAGGTGGCAAATCTGTGATATTTACACTGCCAATCCGTCTTTCCCATCTCACTCTTACATCGCTAATAAATCACTGCATTCATGTGATGAGTCTGACCTCAAAATACTCATCAACACAGGCAGCCATTACCAATAAATCAGAATTGATAACCTAATTGAAATGACAGTTTTTTTTCAGCTCAATTAGTAATGCAGAGTTGATCAGCATTTACCATGATCTAAATCCACAACAGATTACTTTTTAAATCAGAAAATAACTTGTTCATTTACATTTAGGTATTTTTCCACAGGGTATGAAATAGTTACATTTGTTTTCCCAGGCAAACCTTCCCAAATCTCAGCTCTCAGGGAAATCAAATGCCTAATCAGATTCTATTTTATAAGTTTGGACATGGAACAAAGATAATCAAACAGTTTTGAAGTATTTGTCTAAGATATATCCCGAAATTCTCCAAGTTTGCGTATTTTTCCTCCTTCAAGAGATAATTATATTTAAGGACACAAATCAATTTTTCCTTTATGTGTGCTAAGTTAAGACTACATTAGGCTCCAGTTACTTCTCAAAATTTAATTAAATCATGCCTCCTCTGTTTACATCTGTCATGCCATTCACAGGCATCATTTTGCCAGTGTTTTTTAAACCTATACCTTCCAAATTTGTGGATATTCTTACTATATAAATACCAATTTGAATGTTTTCAAAAATAGATACAGAAACATTCATTTAATAAATACACAAAAAACATACTATGAATGGATCATTTCTGGAAATCTGAGTATAGATTTGTATTAGTTTTGATCCTGAAGGTGGTCCTTCCCAGACTTAACGTGTTTTTTTTTCCTTTTCCCTAGATTGCAGAATCCACTTCAGTGTGGAATATGTTTTCCACTGCCCACTAGTCACATTCAAAATAAAATATTTTATGTAGGGTCCAGATATTATTTTAAGTGACTTATACCTCACTATATAAATCATTTCATCATGCCCTATACAGACTATGCTAAAAATAGAAAAAGTAGGGAAAACTACCATGTTTGTTTTATGAAGCTACTATATCATCAATACCAAAACTAGATAAGAACAATACAATGAGATAAAACTTATAAGCCAAATGATTAACATCTAAATAAAAGCATCCTCCTCCAGTAATGCAGATAAAACACATCATAATAAATGCAATAATTGCAACAAGGATATCAAATTAAAAAGTTTATCTTGGGCACCTCAGTGGCTCAGTTGGTTAAGCATCTGACTCTTGGCTTTGGCTCAGGTTGTGATCTTGTGGTTTCCAGAGTTCAAGTTCTGTGTGGGGCTCTGTGCTGGCATCACAAAGCCTGCTTGGAATTCTCTCTCTCCCTCTCTCTCTGTCCCTTCCCCACTTGCACGCTCTCTCTCAAAATAAATAAATAAACTTAAAATAAAAGTATCTGTTAATTTCAGTGCAGGTCATGATCTCACGGTTCATGGGACTGAGCACCATATCAGGCTCTGTGCTGACAGTGTGGAATCTTCTTGAGATTCTCTCTCTCTACCCATCTCCTGCTTGTGCACATGCTCTCTCTCTCTCTCAAAATTAAAAAACAAATGCTTATCTCAAGAATATGATGATATTTTAGTATAAGTACACAGATTAATATTCTTTACCCAAATAACAAATTAGATGGAAAAAATAGAAACTTAGAACATGTAGGAAAAACACAGAATTCAACAACTATTGATACCTTTAAAAAGTAACTTTTAGTAAAGATAGGAGGGAAGTACGTCTTAGAAGTGATAGGTATGTCTTACAAGATATGTTCTATTAAAAAAATATAGAAAATGTTAATGTGTGAGGCTTTAGATATATCCTCACTGACATT
Source organism: Felis catus (assembly GCF_018350175.1). NCBI lineage: Eukaryota > Metazoa > Chordata > Mammalia > Carnivora > Felidae > Felis > Felis catus. The sequence continues at coordinate 15,774,351 of NC_058380.1, forward strand.
GTTAAAATACAAGGTGCTCTGCTGTTACCTAACTACTGGAGGTCCTACTCAATTCAATAATACTAAAAAAGAAAAGAAAAGGAAAGGAAAGGAAAGGAAAGGAAAGAAAAGAAAAGAAAAGAAAAGAAAAGAAAAGAAAAGAAAAGAAAAGAAAAGAAAAGAAAAGAAAAGGGGCGCCTGGGTGGCTCAGTCGGTTAAGCATCCGACTTCGGCTCAGGTCACGATCTCGCGGTATGTGGGTTCAAGCCCCGCATCGGGCTCTGTGCTGACTGCTCAGAGCCCGGAGCCTGTTTCAGATTCTGTGTCTCCCTCTCTCTCTGACCCTCCCCCGTTCATGCTCTGTCTCTCTCTGCCTCAAAAATAAATAAACGTTAAAAAAAAATTAAGAAAAGAAAAGAAAAGAAAAGAAAAGAAAAGAAAAGAAAAGTCATAAGATGGGAAAAGACCAGAGAGGCTGGTTATTATTTACAGAGGAGAAAATCGTACATACATAGACAAAGAAGAGTTTAGCAAGTTTTCTGGGCACACACATGCATGAATACACACACACACACACACTGTCTGTATCTGCACATATGTATACATATTTATGTATTTATACATATATATACACACATTTCTTATTTCTCATAAATCCTTACAGAATAGAATTAAGTAAAATGTCTTACTCAAAATAGCAACAGTATGTAAAAGTTATATAAGATTATATCTACAAAAGTTGTACAAGATATATAATGGACAAAAAATAAAAAACTTTACTGAGGAGCATTAAAAAAAGCAATACATGAAGAGATGCACTATGTTCATGAATAGGGTTTATGGTATTACAGTATTATAAATATAGTAGTTTTATTCCAATCTATATATCCAATTTAATTTCAATGAACATATCGAGGAATTCTTCATGAATCTTTACAAACTTCCTATATGATTTAACTCTTCATAGCAGAAAACAATAATGAAAAGCAAATAGTAAATAAAATAGCCATGAAAATTTCAAAGACTAAGTTAAGAATATTTTTAAAAATAATATAAAGTCTGTTTAAAACCACAATTTTTTCTATATCAGGTTACATAAATAAAATCTATATGGACTAAATCATAAATGTAAAGAGAAAAACTTTATAATTCTTGGAAGAAAAAATTGTTTATAGTATAGAAACATGTAAATGGTTAATTTCAAAACTAATGTTGAATGAAACAAAAAGTCATAGAATTGTAAATACAATATCACATCATTTATGTAAAACATTTAAAACATTGGAAACAGTACTACACATTGAATATATACATATATATGTAAAGTAAAAAATGAATTGTGATAACAGACTTCACTATGGAATATGAAGAACAGAGGTTACAGGGACTAGGAGGTTCAAAAAGACTTCAGCTATATTTGTAATATTTCATTTCTTTATGATATTATTTGAAACAAATATAAGCATTTGTTAATGCTTAGTGCTTGGTCTATGGGAGATGCTATACCCTTTCTGTACATTTCTGAATATCCATTGTCAAGATGCTGGTCACTGAACTACATTTTGAGTAGCAAGGCCCTAGCTGACTTTCTGTTTAAACAAATGATAACTGCATCAATTTGCAACAAATCCTGCTAACCTCTTTACAGGGAAAATGAGCAGAGTAAAAGATTAGTAATTTATCCCAGATGCCTGTTATGAGGTATTTGGTAATTTAATGTAATCCTTAATGAAAATGAAATAAGATACTTGGTTTTGCTAAATAGCCTGAATGGAGGTGGTTGAAGAAATTGTATCAATATTGAAGCAAGGAATCTTACTCTTGAAATACAAAATCACCAGTCAATAAATCAATATCTATATCTATTTATCTATCTATATTCACTTGAATCACTTCTTTCCATTTTATTCAGAATGTTATATTCTCATTTGCCAAGAATTCATTGTGATCTAGATGTATCTACAGGAGTTAGTTACAAAAGTTGACAAAACAGGATTTAGTAAATAGGGTGCTATAACATTTAACTAAAGTGAGACAGACTTACTTTGATTTGTTTTTTTCATCAACATTTTACTTCCTGTTTTTAGAAGAAAACTTAAAAAAAAACACCTTATTCTAAGTGGATTAAAATAATTATTTGACATCAAATGACTTACAAAACAGCAGTTAATCATTTAAGTCTCAATGACCACAGACGTGAAATAAATATAAAAAAATGAGATATGATCTCCCAAATTAAAAGTCTGAAACAAACACATTTTTAAATTATACTGTACTTTAAAAAATAAAATTGGATACTGCATCAACCTACAGAAAATATAAACGGAATAAAGTATAACAGTGAAAAACAAGTAGGACTTTTTCTCATGGGAAAACTAATTCCACTGACCACACGCGATTTGGAGAGCATTGAACCACAGAAACAAAGAGGTCTACCTGAACAGGGGAGTAAAGTCCATGCATAAATCCGATGGGGGTACATGTGTCTCCTTCCAAAAAGAAAAGGCCCTTTGGGGTCAGACGGTCTGACAATATGCCATGAGAAGGGAGGTAGATTCAGACAGAAATGAATAAGCGAGAAAATGTAAGTAGAAGTCAGCTGCATGTTTTTTTGTTTTTTGGTTTTGGTCATTGTTGCTGTTTACTTGCTCATGCTAAAAAAACGAGAAGAAAAAAGTGACTCGGATTTTAGTTTTGATATTACTAACACACAGCTCTGTGAACTTCTTTATGACACTTCTCTGGGTCTCAGTTTACGCAGGTCTAAGAAAGGAGTAGTAAGCCAGGAATTTCTCATGTGCCACCTAACTCTAGATTTGATTTTTCTGTGATTATAAGATTATGGAATTCATTGCTACCACCTGATAACAGCGTAAGTAGAAGCAACTTGCACAAGTTTAGGCTTAATATTACACACCTGATTACTAATTTTTGGTACAATCTCTCTCAATTCCAAACTACAAAAAAAAAAACAACAACAACAACAACTTATAAACAACAAAACATTAAACAAGAAAAAAAGGAAATAGCTTATTTTACTACTGGATGTTTTGGCCACATGTCATCCAGTCAACTTACTGCAAAAATCTGGGAAGCACGACTGCTGTGAGCTTAAGAGCTTGAATAGACAAACATTTACTAATCTAAAAGAAATTAGGTATACTCTACTCCCGCTCTCATCTTACATGTAAAATATTTGATATATATATATATATATATATATATGTATATATATATATATACATATATATATATATACATTCACCACATAAATAATGCATACAATAGAATACTGAAGAGTCACTATAATTCAAGGTAAAACTTACAACTTGGGGAAATACATTTAATATATTTTTTTAAATTTTTTTAAAGTTTATTTATTTTTGAGAGAGAGCACAAATGGGGGAGAAGCAGAGAGAGAGGGAGACACAGAATCCAAAGCAGGCTCCAAGCTCTGGGCTGTCCGCAAAGAGCCCAAAACGGGGCTCAAACCCACAAACCATGAGATCATGACCTGAGCCCAAGTCAGATGCTTAACCAACGGGGCCACCCAGGCATCCCGGGAAATGCATTTAATATAGTAAGAGGACAAATGAGATTGTAAAACCATACGATTTCATATGAATTAAAATGTTTAAAAGGCTATACAATATTGTATCAGGAAGCAGCTCTCTTTGAGACAACAGATAATTTCTATTTTGTCTTTTATAATTTTCTGAAATTTTCAACTATTCTATAATAAACATGCTCTAGTTTAAGTAATGTATTGCTGATATCATTCACAAACTACAACAGACATTAATCTTTTTATGGAATTATTTTGTTTTAATTTTCAGAAATATTGCTTATCGTTTTCCTCATCATCCTTCCCATCAGCAATTTCCTTTCTACATTGATTCATAGATTATAAATCTCACAAAACTAGGTAGAGAGTTGATTGCAAATTACACCCTGGACTATACAGTCCCTACCATAAAATCCTGTAACTGGTATAAAAGCAAGAAGAAATAAAAGTATTAATGTAGGTTTAGGGTTAGAAATACACAGATAGCTGTGATTTTCCATGTAATCCATCAGCTGAGAATGCCAATGAAATATGTAAGTATAGATGCCAACATATAACCCATGGATGGATAAATATATCCTGTATGCTTGACTGTGATTTGACCAAATGCATCTGATTACAATTTAAGAAGATATACAAACAACAGACAGGTATACAGTGAATAAGGCCAAGATTGATCCATATATGAAAACTTTCATCCTTTAAGAATTATTATATAGATTTGGTTTTTTAAAAAGTAACAGAAGGCCACCTGGGTGGCTCAGTCAGTTCAGCCTCCAACTTCAGCTCAGGTCGTGATCTCATGGTTCAGGAGTCCAAACCCCGCATCGGGCTCTGTACTGACAGCTCAGAGCCTGGAGCCTGCTTCAGATTCTGTGTCTACCTCTCTCTCTGCCCCTTCTCTACTCACCCTCTGTCTCTCTTTTTCTCAAAAATAAATAAACCTTAAGCAAATTTTTTTGAAAGTAAGAGAGAGCCATAATTCTGAATGTTTACCTCTTGTACTGGTTTTCTATTACTTGCATTACAAATTACTACGAATTTAGTGGCTTAAAACAAAACACACGCACAGTTATTTTACAGTTCTGTAGGTCAAAAGTACAGTACAAGTTTCAATGGGTTAAAATCAAGGTATCTGCAGGGCTGTATTTCTTTCTGGAGACTCTGGGGAAGGATTTATTTCCTTTCCTTTGCCAACATCTAGAGGTTGCCCACAATCCTTGGTCTGTGGTCAGCCACTTCCTCCATCTTCAAAACCAGCAAACTCAAATCGCATACTGACCCTTCTCCTATCATCACATCTCTCTCTCTCTGTCTTTCACCACAGCTGGACTACCCAGGATAAGATTCCCATCTTAAGATCCTAACTAATCATATCTACACAGCCCCTTTTGCTGTAGTATAACAATGTTAGTATAATAATGACCTTTGGAAGGTCATTGTTCTGCCAATCACAGCTCTGAAAAAAATGTTATAGGCAACAACAACAAAAAACACATTTGAGCAAATGCAAATAACTGAGAGTAAGGCAAAATGGATGTGGAGAAATGAAACATGAAGATTATTAAATGCAGAGGAAAATGGGAAGAAGAGGAAAACAATGATCAAGTGACAACTCATTGAAGAGAACAAACTATGCCTAAAATTTATAGGTATATATATATGAGTTAGAAAGACAGAAGAGAGAATGAATAAGTGAAATGAAATATTAATAGAATATGTGTAGAAAAAGTGAATTAGCTGAATAATATTATTAAATATGTGCCATGAGAGGACTCACATTTTTCCAGATGAAATTATGGAAGAGAGACCCACACAATAGACATATTGTATGTACATATGTATGTATGTATGTAGTTTTAATTTTTTTTATTTGAGAAAGGGAGAGAGAGAGAGAGAGAGAGAGGAATAAAGAGAGATTCCCCGACACAGGGCTTGATCCCATGATCCTGGAATCATAACCTGATCTGGGATCAAGAGTCGGATGCACAACTGACTGAGCTATCCAAGACCCCAACATATTTTAGACAGATTTATTAAAATCAGAAAATTCAAAAACATATTGCAGGCATTCAGGTAGAAAAAGTGTGAATTACCAAAATATAATAGTTTTATTCTTTCTAGATTTCTCCTTCATGATGCTAACATGATGCTTAAACAGTATGTCACAAACTTTTTTTCAACTATGGCTCCTGATCAAAACAAAACAAAACATGTCAGTAACTGTTTTAAAGCTATTTGGAAATAAAAATTAAATGCATATTCTGATTAAATGTAAATCAAAGCACATCTCTGGTACTTCTCAAAAGGCAGAGTAGTTAACTCACTGTACTAGATGTTATATGGAAAAGCAATTCAGAAAAGAGGAAATACAGTTAGTCACTCAACACAGGAAAAAGTGTATAACTGCTCTCTCTGTCTCTAATAATCAAATAAATAAGAAGACGTTAAAATCATATAATGAAAGTTGCCCCTGATATATTGCAATGGTATGTTCTTTCCATTAATTACAATATGAGATGCTAAAAATTGCAGTTATACAAGCTCTAGATGTTATAATTTAGCATAATCTTTTAGTAAATAAATTTTGTATTATGTATAAAAAAGTCTTAAGGGTTCATATCCTTTGAATCAGTAGATTATTTCTAGGAATCTGTCCTAAGAAAATAGAAAAGCCCACACACGGTATGCATAAACATTCATCAGGGCATTTGTTATCACAAATAAGAAACTCTAAATATTTAAGAATATGGGTGTGCTTAGTTATGTTATAATACAATAGGATTAATAAGTAATAAGTCATTAAAAACAACAAAATCCACAATCTAATAGTGGGAAAAAGTGATTATTTATAGTGTAATAGTAATTAAATATATAAACATTAAAAAATGATCTTATTGGGGTGCCTCGGTGGCTCTCTCAGTTAAGTGTCTGACTTTGCCTCAGGTAAGGATCTCATGGTTCAGGAGTTCAAGCCCTGCATCAGGCTGTGTGCTGACAGTTTGGAGCCTGGAGCCTGCTTCAGATTCTGTGACTCCCTCTCTCTCTCTGCTCCTCCCCCACTTGCACTCTGTCTCTGTCTCTCTCAAAAATAAATAAAAACGTTAAAAAAAGTCTTAAAAAGTGATCTTATCTATTAACATTGATTCTATCCTGATTGTGAGGATACAACTATTTTTTTTTACTTTTAATTATTTTTCTATTTTCCATATTTTTAAACCAATACATAAATTTAGTTAAAAGGAAAGAATAATCCCAGAATAGAAAATAAATCCTATGGAAGAAAAATATCTACAAGACAATACAGTGGAGATTGTGAAGTTTTGAAAAGAAAAGTGCTATATAGCCAAGAGAATTTTAAAATTAAAATATTGTAATTCATGTGAGAAAGGAATTATGGGCATTCTGAAATTTTAAAAAAGAAATCAGAAAACCTATCATCTTTGTATTTTCTTGGAAAAGTTACTTAAAGAGATACATCTTCTGAACAAGTAAAATGTATACTATAATTAATAATTTTGTGAAAACTTGTTTAAAAGTGATTGATGGGAAAAACTGAACACTCTCAAATACAGAGTTAAGTCCAAGTAATTATCATTAGTATAGTTATAGATTTTAACACAAATCTCAGAAATATTTAACAAAGCCACATTCATTTAAAACTAATCACATAAAGAGGTTCTTGTACAAGATGGCAGTTTAGGAGCCTCCTGAACTCCTCCATGGACAGACTGAATCTATAGCTATAAATGGGGCTATTCCCTCTGAAAGCAATCCAGAAACTAGCTGACTGTTACAGTTTGCATAAATGAGAAAATACCTATATAATTCATATTGAAACAAGGCTCAATGCAGAGGGAGCAGACAGAAACATGCCAATTTTTCTTTAAAAGAGGCCTATTTGCACACTTTAGAAGCTGGTGATCGAGGATCAGGCTTCTAATTTAGCATACATGTAGGGGCTGACTGTGGGGTCCTCCCCATAGACTGGAGCAGCCAGGGGACACTTCTCTGCTTTATCACTGAAGCCTGTTCAAAATCACCACCATCTCCCTAGAATGAGCCTATACCTATGTCTGGTGCCCTAGGTTTGCATCTGTGACACAATAGATGGTCCCCTGGATCACCTGACTCTGACAGCCATGAATCACACAGGACTATAGCAAACAAAGAAGCAGTTATTAATAGGGGGCAGAAACATAACCTCATGGCTATATACCTGGGTCCAGCACAGAGGAAGAAGACAAAAAAGCCCATCTCCCAGTGTATCCTTGGAAAGACTAACTATATGCATTTCCAGCTGCTGCTTGAGGACCTGGATTCTAATTAGCCTGTATCTAAGTGCTGATTGTAATCTTCTCCCACTTTGGGACACTGGCAGATCTTGGCAAAAGCTCAACTGCTGAGAGCTACTAAGAACAAAGAAGGCAACTTGGACAATAACAAAGATTTGAAAAGTAACAAAGAGCTTGAGTCAGGCTGATGGATAAAGATAATCTCCTACAGAAGACTACTCCATCAAGACTGGGAGAAATTGTTGTTTTATCTAATGCACAGAAACCTACGCAGAGAGTCAAACAAGATGAAGAAACAGAGGAATATGTTCCGAATGAAAGAACCCAATAAAACCCTACACATTTTCTTAAGAAAATTAAGATAAGTTATTCTCATGATAAAAATTCAAAATAACAGTCACAAAGATGTTCACCAAGGTCAGAAGAAAAATGAACATATAAATTGAGAATTTCTACAAAGAATACATAAGAAAGCACCAAGCAGAAATCATAGACCTGAATAATACAATAAAGGGACTGAAAACAAGTAATAGAGGGTTTCAGTAGCTGACAGGGTGAAATGGAAAAAGGATTAGTGGTTCTCCAGATAGGATGGTAGGATTCATCCAATCAGAAGAGCAGAAAGAAAAAAAAATTAAAAAGAATTAAGATAGCTTAAGGAAAGTATGGGCAGCATCCAACAGGCCAATATACACATAGAAGTACCAAAAGGAGAAGCAACAGAGAAAGGGGGAGAAAGTACATTCTTTCTTTCTTTTTTTTAATGTTTATTTTGTACAGAAAGAGGAAGAGTAAAAATGTAAAACTTTAGTATATGTTCAAAGTTCAGTTGTTTTAGGCTTAAAATAGACTATTATAAAGATGCAAGTCTCATGGTAACCACATACCAAAAACCTTCTAATAGGCACAGAAAAGATAAAAAGTAGGGATCTAAGCATAGCACTTCAGAAAATCCTCAAATCACAAAGAAAGAGACAAAGAGAAGAAAGAAACAAAGGAATAACAAAATAGACAAAAACAATGAACAAAATGGCAATATTAATAATTACTTTATTAATTATTAATTAAGTAATTATTAATATATTTATTAATATAATTATATTATTATATATTGTATATTATATAATATAATTACATAATATATATTATATAAATATAAAATATATTTATATATTATGTAATAAATATATAAATATATAAAATATTATATAAGTATAAAATATATACTACAATATAATTAATAATTAATATAATTATTAATTATTAAAAATTAATAAATGCTTTATTAATTAATCATTGCTTTATTAATTACTGCTATTAATAATTTAAATGTAAATGGACTAAATTCTCCAATCAAAAGACATAAAGTGGGTGAATGGATTAAAAACAAATGAACAAAACAAAACAAAACAAAACAAAAAACAAGACCCAACTATACATGGCCTATAAGAGACTCACATCAGCTTTAAGAACAGATACACTCTTAAGATGTTGATGAAACAAAACAAAACAAAACAAAACTGAATAAATGCAAAATAAAGAAAAAGATGTTTCACACTTATGGATTGGAAGAATCAGTACTGTTAAAAGGTTAATAAATCCTATTTTTTACAGAAATAGGAAAAACCACAACAATAATAAAAACAAGCCTAAAGTTTGTATTGAACAGAAAAACACAGGCATCACTCCCTGATTTCAAACCATATTAAAAACTGGCAATCAACAGTATGGCACTGACATAATAATAGACACATAGATCAGTGGAACAGAATAGAGAGCCTAGAAATAAATCAAATATATATGATCAGTTAGTTTATGACAAAGAAGCTAATAATTTACAGTGCAGAAAGAACAGTCTCTTCAATAAATGGTGCTGAGAAAAATGGTACTGGATAACCACTGAAAAAGAATGGAGCAGGATGCCTTTCTTACACCACTATCAAAAATCAACTCAAGATGGATTAAAGACTTGAATTTAAGACCTGAAACTGCAAAACTCCTAGAAGAATACACAGGGGGTAAGTTCCCCGGCATCAGTCTTGGCACCAATTTTTTAGATTTAACACTGAAAGCAAAGGCAACAAAAGCAAAAATAAACAATCTGTGCAACAAAGGAAACCAGCAACAAAATGAAAACAACCTACATAATGGGAGAAAATATTTGTAGATTGTATATCTGATAAGAGGTATATACCCAAAACATATAAAGAAGTCCTATAACTCAAGAGGAAAACAACAATGCCATTTGATTAAAAAATGGGTAGAAAACTGAATGGACATTCTCTTTTCTAAGGAAGACATCCATATAAACGCTAAAAAAAAAAAAAAAAGGTGCGTTGGTGGCTCAGTCAGTTAAGCATCTGACTTCAGCTCAGGTCATGATCTCATGGCTTGTGAGTTCGGCCCCGCATCAAGCTCTGTGCTGACAGCTTGGAGCTTGAAGCCTGCTTTGGATTCTGTGTCTCCCTCTCTCTCTCTGACCCTCCCCTGATCACACTCCGTCTCTCTCTCAAAAGTAAATAAACATAAAAAAAAAAGACATCCATATGGCCAACAGGCGCATGAAATGGTGCTCAATATCACTAACCATCAGAGAAGTGCAAATCAAAACCATAAGGAGATACCTCACACCTGTCAGAAGGATTATCATCAACAAAGGAAGAGAAAACAAGTATCGATGAAAATGTGGAGAAAAAGGAATGCTTGTGCAGTCCTGGTGGTACTGTAAGTTGTTATATTCATTACGAAAACTAGTAGGGAGTTTCCTCAAAAAATTAAAAGTAGATGATCCAGCAATCCCACTTCTTAGTATATATTCAAATAAAGCAAAAACAAGATATGGAACAGATTTATTCCTACTCATATTCTTTGAAGCATAATTCACAATAGCCAAGACATGAAACATGGAAGGTATGGAAACAACCTAAATGCCGATCAACAGATGAATGAATAAAGAAGCAGCAGTATAAATTCAATGGAATACTATTCAGCCTTAAAAAAAATAATGCAATCTTGCTCTTTGTGACAACATGGATGAAACTAAGGGTATTATGCTAAGTGAAATAAGTTCAGACCATCAAATACTGTATGATTTCACTTATACTGTATACAGTGGAATCTAAAAACAAAACAAATAAATAAACAAAACTGATCCTACAGATACAGAAAATAGAATGGTAGTTGCCATAGGGATGGGAATTGAGAGTAGGCAAATGGGTAAAGGAGGTCAAGAAGTACAGAACTCCGGTAATGCACAACTATGGGGACCATAGTCAATAATACTGCAGTGCACATTTGAAAGCTACTAAGAAAGTAAATCTTAAAAGTTATCACCCCAAGAAAAAAATGTAAATTTTTATGGTGATGGATGATAATTAGACTTATTGTGGTAATTATTTTACAGTGTATGCAAATATTGAATCAATATATTGCATACTTAAAACTAATGTTATATGTCGATGATACTTCAATTTAAAATTTTTTTTTAACGTTTATTTATTTTTGGGACAGAGAGAGACAGAGCATGAACGGGGGAGGGGCAGAGAGAGAGGAAGACAGAATCGGAAGCAGGCTCCAGGCTCTGAGCCATCAGCCCAGGGCCTGACGCGAGGCTCGAACTCACGGACCGCGAGATCGTGACCTGAGCTGAAGTCGGACGCTTAACCGACTGAGCCACCCAGGCACCCCAATGATACTTCAATTTAAAAGAAAATAAGATAAAATGAGATAAATAAAATAAAATAAATAAAACAAAATGAATAAAGCTAGAGCTATGCCAGTGTAGAATTAATTATAAATCTTTTTTTTTCAGATGACCTATTTTGAAAGATCAGCAGACTACAGCCAGCCATCAAATCTATACTACTGCTCTTTTTTCTTTGCCCTTCTGTTTGTTTGTTTGTTTTTGAATTTTATGAGCCTTCTAATACTACAACCATCTCTATCTTTTTTCTTCTTCCATCTATTTTGGGGAAAGTTTCTTTGGTATACAGCCATACTTATTTGTGTCATGTCTCTGGCTTCAGAGTGGTGTAACTGCAATAGAGACTGGCCTTTGAAGTCTAGAAGAGTGACACTCTTGTCTTTTACAGGAAAAGTTTGCTGATATCTGATATATACAATAAAGTTCAACCCAGTGTAATAAGTTTAATATATGTAGATTTTATTTCAATTTATTCTGTTTTATGTCACATATGTTCTTAAGGTGATTTAAGTTTGGAGTATTGTTTATTGAACCTTTCCTCCCATTTTTATTTTCCTCTCTTACTTCATTTGCACCCCCTTTCCTTTCATCCTCCATTTTTCTTTGATTCTCTCTACACTTATGTATATAACTCTGTTTTAGGAGTACAACATGAAATGAGATTTTTTGGCAAAGGAAGATTTTAATCATTTGGCAAAGCCATGTTATCAGTATATGGTTCTGGTAACTTCAAAGAGGCCATGGGCCAGCATGAGTGGTTATGAACAGGATGGAGCCAGAAAAAGCTACTTTTAAGTTTCCTTAACTCTTCCTTCTCTTCATGTTATGTGGTACACTGTTAAGAAGCTGGGTAATAATTATGACTATAGAAATTCAATAGAAAGTATGTTTATTTTGTTTATCTACGGGTTTTATTTCTAGGTACTCTTCCACATTTGAAGAATATTGGGATAAAAGACAGTTTTCATCTTCATTTGCTCAGGTCTTGGAACATGTACATTTTTATATTATACAAAGATGACCAATGTGTAGGCTCCTATTTTCTATGTCTGAATGCCATACTCCCACTTGTTAATGTGTTGTATATTGAACAAATTATATAGCTTCCTAGGCCTTAGTTTTCTCACATGCAAAAAAGGTTTTCTGTGAGAAGTAAAAGATAAAATATATAAACTAAACATACGGCACCATAAAAATGCTTAGAACAGAGCTGGCACATATAAAACACTTAGCGCTTCTCAACTATTTTTAACTAAGCAAACAAAGCCACTACCTTTACTGAATCTTTCTTATGTAGAATGATCTCAAGACTTGTTAGGGATCTACCCAGCAATAAACCTCCCATCCTTTTAGACAATAATAAAGTATTATACCCTACATTTACAAATTTGATGATGTAATTCAGAACCCATTTCAAATTTTCAGATATTCCTAGTGTTCTAAATTTGAGAAATGTCTCAGACTCAGATCCATCATTGTTCCTGTCTCAGACAATAGAACCATTCTCAATGTAGATCTAACTGCTGATTGCATATCTTCTATTAAAAAAATCTTTGTAGAGACAGCATTTCATAGAGAAGCTTGAAAATTGCTTGAACTGGTAGAAATTTCAGAAGAAATAAGTGATTCAAAGGAATGTAATGCTGAGTGTGTCCTGTGGTCAGGTAACGGAGATAAAAGGATTTCCTTTGACCCTATGACAATGGTTATTGATTATCTTGTGATGAAAATGAACAACTGTAATTCCTAGATGCTTTAAATACATGCTTTCATGTCTCTTTGGCTTTTACAGGTGTGTATGTGTGTGTGTGTGCACGTGTGCCAATTTTAAAAATCCAATAAAACCAGAGAAATTAGTATCCTCTGATTTTTTCATGTTTTATTATGAATGGATCATGAATAATCTTATAAACTTATTCAACAGTTACTCTCTCTATGCTGTTTCATGCCTGTGGGATTGCGTGACAATGTCCAATTGTTCTGAAAATAGACTGAATATTCTTCAATGTGTACAACTCATCCTCAAATCCTCTAGTTTAAAAAACCCTCTATCTTGGCTTAATAGGAGGATCCTGATGCTGGAACAGAGTGAATGTACATCTGAGAGGAATCCTTGTTTTGAAGTCAGGGTTTCCAACCAGATGATATGGCAGATGATACTTCAGGTGCTTTGATGAAATGTTTCTGGAAATCGATAAACCTTGAGTTTCTCATCCTTACTTTTTTTCCTATGGACAAAATGATATCTATAATTAGCAAGAAAAAAAAAAGTGGTAGCGTTTCCTATACCTCAAAAATGAGAGATCTCAGACACATAACCCTGCAGTTTCCAAACAGTCTTTCAATTTACGTGGCTGATGATGAGGTACATAGCTGTAAGTTAAGGAATGAGGGAATTAGGTGTGTATGTTATCATTCATCAGTAAACGGGCACATTACTGTTCACTCAAGCTCTCATTCAATATAAATGCATTAAAAATCCTTTATGTATATACATAGGTATTAATGTAAGTGTATACATATATGGTTGTGCACACACACACACAAACATATGCATACATAGCAAAAAGACGCTCAGTGCTGAAGTTGTCTTACAGGACCATCAATTACATTGTATTTGATAGAGCTTTGTAAAATTGCAGCCCTGGGCTAGAAGCTTTACACACATTGCTAAATCCAACCGATATGGTATCAATCCTCAGTAATGCATGTTATCGAAGGTTAGGAAAAACAAATAAGGAGATAAACATAAAACTTCTATGTATGATATACTTTGAAGATGATAATACGAGAATTATAGAATTAGTAAGCTTTATTAAGGCAGTGGGGCCTGAAATTTCAGACAGATCCAATCAAATGAAGAGCCTAGAGACCGAGCATTAAAGGCAGAAGGAAAAACATGTTTTCAGAGAACACTGGAGCAGGAAAGAATTTAATAACATTGAAATTATCAAAGGCCAGCACAGCTGGAGAAGAAAAACAGGCCTCCCCCAAACGCCTCAAACTGGGATTGGTAATGTGCTACTTGCTGGATCATACAGGTCTTTGGGAGGTATATTTAAGAGTTTGGATTTTATTCTTAATGCAATGTGGAACCACTGCCAGCTCTTAAGTACAAGAGTGGTAGCTTAAATAATTGACTCTGGATATTATGTAATGAAAGCCTGAATCAGGGTGAGCACAGAGTAAAAGTGGGAATAACAGGTGAGAAACTATGGAATCAATCCAGGTGAGGGATGACAGTGGTTTTGCTGTGATAATGGCAAAGGAAATAAAAATGAGCATATTCAGTGGCATTTGAGAACCGAAAACATATCAGGAATTTGGAATGAATTAGGCTGTGATAAATAATTGTTTGACATAATAAAGAACAGCTATGTCTCCACAAAAATATATTGCATAAAAAGAAATGAATTATGAGTCAGATGAAAAATGAATTTTGTTAAGAGCTAAAGAAACCACATTTTATTTAAGGGTCTAAAACAGAGCTGTCTAGCCTGGGATCATAATGGGGATAAGGGTAGTAATATCGTTATATTTAATATTTCAGAAGTATTTCAGAACTCATGTAATTTCTTTGAGGAGGCAATTTCAAATATCTGTTTATGAGTGGATGCTTAGGGCTTGAAATGGAGAGACTTGTTTAGCTTTTGATAATGGAATTTATTTATTCTGTATATGTGATTTATTATAAAAAGAAAAATGAATTGCCTTTTAAGATAATATTATAATATTTAGTGTGTGTGTGTGCATGTGTAGGCATATAAATGGATTAGTAATGAATCCTTAGCGCTAAAAATAATATATATATTATATATATGTAATATATATATAAAGGAATGAAGAATAAAATTAAAATATTTTGTTTGTCAACATACTAGCTATATGTCCCTGAGAATTTTTTTTTTAATTTTTAAAAAATGTTTTATTTATTTTTGAGACAGAGAGACAGAGTGTGAGCAGGGTAGGGGCAGAGAGAGAGGGAGACACAGAATCCAAAGCAGGCTCCAGGCTCTGAGCTGAGCCCGATGTGGGGCTCAAACTCACAATCTGTGAGATCATGACCTGAGCCGAAGTCGGATGCTCAACCAACGGAGCCACCCAGGTGCCCCTCCCTAAGAATGTTAAACATTTGGCCTGCCATTCTTTCTCCTCTAAAAGGAGTGAAATAATATTCAGAGCAATAATGTGGAAAAAAGTACAGTACCGATATACGCAGCAAATGAATTTAAGTGAAATAAGTTACGCCTGAAAACTCCATCGTATAATTCCGTTTACATGACATTTTACAAATCAAAACTATAGGACTAGAAAACAGATGAGTGGTCGCCAGGGCCTCTAGTTGGGGAATGACTGACTACAAAGGAGTATGAGGATATGGGGTAATTGTAGGGCATATGCAGAGGTGGTTGTGGTAGAACAGTGTTATATTTACATGGTGGCAACTAAACAGCTCTCTGTATTTGTCAATACTCATGGAATTGTACATAAAATGGGTACTTGACCGCATATGGTTTATACCTCAAAAAACAAAGTGGACACTAATATTACACTGTACGTTAACTAACTGGAATTTAAAATAAAAAACCTTCCGAGCAAGCTAGGAAAATAAGGGAACATCCATACCACAATAACAGATATCTAAGAAAATGTTATAGCTACCCTCCTTCTCAACATGAAAAACTTAATACTTTCTACTAAAGTTTAGGAAAATCGTAAAGATGTCTGCTCTCACTACTTCTATTAAACATTGTTCTGTAGATCCTGTTAAGTACTATAAGTCAAGGAAGAAAAATGTTTTACAGATTGGAAAGGAACGTGTAAACTGTATTATCTGCAGACAGCATGACTGTGTAGGTAGAAAACCCAAAAGACTGTACCAAAGACCTATTAGAACTAATCACTGAATTTAACAATCTTCCAGAATACAAAGTCTTTATACAAAATCAAATGCATTTCATACAAGCAATAAACACTTCCCAAAGACATTCAAAAAAACTACAGTATTTATAATAGAATAAAATAAAATACTGAGGAATAAATGTGACAAAAGTTTTCCAAGATCTATATGCTTAAAAAAAAAAAAAAAACTGTTACACAGGGAAACTAAAGAAGACCTAAGTAAATAAATTTGGAATCTGACCAAGGTCACAGTTTTGAAGACTTGATATTTTTAAGATGACAATCCTACACAAATTGATTTATATATTCAGTGCACTCTCAAGCAAAATCTTTTATTTTTTTAATTATTTTATTTATTTATTTATTTATCTATTTATTTATTTATTTATTTATTGAGAGAACTCCAGGGAAGGGTAGAGGGAGAGGAAGAGAGAATCTTAAGCAGCCAAAAGTGGGGGCTCAATCTCACGACCGTAAGATCATGACCTGAACCGGAATTAAAAGTCAGTTGCTCAACCAACTGAGCCACTAAGATGCCCCAACAATCAAAATCTTAACAGATATTTTTGACAAAACTTACAAGTCAATCTTAAAATTTACATGGAAAGGCAAGGGATATAGGAGAGCAGAACCAAGTTTGCAGAAAAAACAAGGCTTGAGGATTTAAAATATCTGATCTCAAGACTTAGTACAAAGATAAAAGTTATTACCATGAGTATTGGTGTGAGGAAGGGCATATTAATCAATGTAACAGAACAGACAGTCCGGGTAGACAGACATTACATGGCCAATTTCTTTTTTCAGCACAGTTGCTAAGGTTATTCAATAAAGAATAGTTAGGGCTTTCCTCAAATGGTGCTAGAACAACTGATAATAGGTGTGGGGGGAAAAATGAATCTTGACCTTTATCTCACAGATACAGAAATTAAGTCAAAATGGATCGAAGACCTGAATGTTAGAGCTAAAATTATTAAACTTACAGAAGAGACCCAGAAGAAATCTTTCTGATACTGAATTAAGTAAAATATTTTATGTAAACACGATGCAGTAAAGGAAACTAAAAAAGAAAAAGCTGGATAAATTTAAAAAAATTATAAACTTATGCTTTGCAAAAGATGTAGTTAATTAATAAAAGGGAAGTCGTAAGGATGAAGATTTTTGTAAACATGTCTAACAGGATTTGTATTCAGAATACACAAAGAACGCTTGCAACTCAATAACAAGAAAAAAAATAGTCAAATTATTTGAACAGATACTTCAAAACTCAGATATAAGAACAGCCAGCAAGCACATGGAAAGATCCTTGACATCATAATCATCAGAGAAACACAAATTAAAATTGCAGAGTTACCACTATATACCCAATGGAAGAGCTAAACTTAAAAGACTAACAATACTAAGTATGGATGAGGAGGTGGGGAGATTAGAACTCTCACACATTGCTGATAAAAATGCAATATAGTAGAGCCATTTTGGAAAAGAGTATGTATGACACTAGCCTGTAAACTTAAACATACATTGGGGTGCTTTGGTGGCTCAGTTGGTTAAGTGTTGTACTCTTGGTTTTGCCTCAGGTTGTAATCTCACAGTTTGTGAGTTCAAGTTCCACATCAGGCTCTGCAGTGATAGCACGGAGCCCACCAGGGATTCTCTCCCTCTCCCTATCTCTCCTCCCCTCCCCTGCTCAAGCTCTCTCTTTCTCTCTTTCACCTCTCTCTCTCTCTCTCAAAACGAATACAAAAGCTCTTTAAAAAATTAAACATACATTTACTTTATTACCCAGCAATTCCACTTTTAGGTATTGATCCAAGAAAAATGAAAAAAAAAAATAAGTTCATAAAAAGATGTGCTGTGTAGGTGAATGTCCATAGCAAAAAAAAAAAAAATTATTTATTTTTTAATGTTTTATTTATTTTTGAGAGCAAGAGAGACAGAGCATGAGCAGGGGAGGGGCAGAGAGAGAGGGAGACCCAGAATCCGAAACAAGATCCAGGCTCTGAGTGCAGAGCCCGATATGGGGCTCAACCTCACAGGCTGAGAGACCATGACTTGAGCTGAAGTTGGACGCTTAACCAACTGAGCCACCCAGGAGCCCCAACAAAATTTATGATAATAATAATAAAGAATAACAACAACAACACTTAAAAAAACTGTAAGTCGCCCACATGTCCAACTTAAAAAAAAATCTCTAATGTAGCAAAGAAATAAATTGACAAGGAACTTCAAGATATTTTTTGAGAAAATTATATGGATAGTGGCATATAAAGACCTAAGTATTTTGTGAAAAGAATACTTTACTTCATATAAAGATAGATTAACAATCATATTTTTAATACTTTTTTTAAAATTTTTTTTCAACGTTTTTTATTTATTTTTGGGACAGAGAGAGACAGAGCATGAACAGGGGAGGGGCAGAGAGAGAGGGAGACACAGAATCGGAAACAGGCTTCAGGCTCTGAGCCATCAGCCCAGAGCCGGACGCGGGGCTCGAACCCACAGACCGCGAGATCGTGACCTGGCTGAAGTCGGACGCCCAACCGACTGTGCCACCCAGGCGCCCCTAACAATATTTTTTAAAGTATCACTGGTACAAGTTCAGACCAAAATATTAGTCAAGTACAATAGGGAGTTTCCTAAGAATGTCAGATTTTATCTCTCTAATGCAGGATGTAAGACCAGGAGCTCTTGAAGGTCATGGTTGTATGAAAGAATAATAAGCATATCTATCCCAGCTATTCCAGTCCACTTGTTTCTGACTTCAAAAAATCTTCTAATGATCTTGAGTTAGTTGTGTGATGTAATGAAAATAAATTTGAGTAAGGTATTAACTCATTAAACATATGTAAGATAAGAAGCCAAACATGAAAAACAAAAAAATGTAGCCTCAGTGCCAAGGTATGCATGATGTGTTGTAATTTAATTTTATTCAAGTATGTGTTTGGAGATGACTAATGATCAAGGCATAGTTTTAGTTCAATATATTTGGGGAAAGGAAACATCCACACATACTTTATTTGTTATCATATATGTGTGATATATGTTTAAAAGCTTAAACTTTGTAAAATACAGATTATTATTATTATTATATATTTTTTAAACTTTTTAATGTTTATTTACATTCAAGAGGGAGAGAAAGTGTGTGTGAGTGGTGCAGTGGCAGACAGAGAGGGAGACACAGAATCCAAAGCAGGTTCCAGGCTCTGAGCTGCCAGCACAGAACCCGATGTGGGGCTCGAACCCACAAACTGTGAGATCATGACCTGAGCTGAAGTCTGATGCTTAACCGACTGAGCCACCCAGGCGCCCCTATTTTTATTATTTTTTAATGTTCATTTATTTTTGAGAAAGAGAGCACAAGTGGGGAAGGAGAAGAGAGAGAGGGAGACACAGAATCTGAAGCAACTCCTGGCCCTCAGTTGTCAGCACAGAGCCCAAGGCGGGGCTCAAACCCACAAACCACGAGATCATGACCTGAGCCTAAGTAGGACGCTTAACCGACTGAGCCACCCAGGCACCCATAAAATACAGATTTTTAAAGGGAAAAAAATCCTCATATTCCACAGTAATTTCTAATAATTAGATTGTTTGAGCCCTGAGATAAGTAAGTAAGTAAATCTTAGTGATACATAATTATCCTGAACAGTATGGAATTTCTTAGGTGCTATAATTAATGTACCATAGTAGAAAACAATTTTGAGTTGTGTTTATTTATTTGAAAGTCTCAACCATGCATTCCTTGGGAAAGCACTACAAGATTCGATGGGTAAACTAGGAGAATTTCTTTTTTTTTTCTTTTTTTTTTATATGAAATTTATTGACAACTTGGTTTCCATACAACACCCAGTGCTCATCCCAAAAGGTGCCCTCCTCAATACCCATCACCCACCCTCTCCTCCCTCCCACTCCTCATCAACCCTCAGTTTGTTCTCAGTTTTTAACAGTCTCTTATGCTTTGGCTCTCTCCCACTCTAATCTGTTTTTTTTTTTTTTTTCCTTCCTAGGAGAATTTCTAAAAGAACCTGAAGATCTGTTCTGTCTTTGCCACACAATCGTCTCTAAGTACCCCTGTAAAGGAAGATCCACTTGAGTGGCAGAAAGGTGAAATCTCTGCCAAATAAACGAGTCATTCGTAATGTTTATGAGGAATAACAACAGCCACTTCTTGGCAAAGAGACACTTTAGAATGAAAGGGAGATGGAAAACACTCCTAATGCTACTGATGGAAGCAGAAGATTACTAACCCTGATGAGAAGCTAACTGAATTTTCATTGTCTTGTGCGACAATATTCCTCTTGCAGATCATGTTTTACAGGCAGAAGGGTAAATTCATACCTGGGATATCACACATTAAATGAATAATTTAATGTGACCTGAATCTTTGGATTTTTTGCTATAAATAGAACTCCATTACAGAACATTTTTTTTTCAAGTGTCTCCTATTTATTCTTACATAATTATCACTGACTCCCATCACTGAGTATTTCATGGGGCTTAAATAAAAACTGCTCATTAATGTGGCATGCCTTTTAAAGAAATAAAAAAAAATATTATTGATAAATAATCTCTCAAGGTTGTCTCAGATGCTAATAATTATATATTGATTTTTAAAATATTTATTCATTTACAGAATAATTTTTGTGCTATTTTTCCTGTAAGTGAATACAGATGAGTTTATCAAAATTAAGAAGTCAGTAGGGTCCTTGGCCTGTGGAGAAAGGAATAATACTAAGAAAGGTATGTGGATAAAAGTCATTTAAGGAAAAAAAACAAACAACTTTAAAATGTCAATTGTGCTAAGCCCAGTGGGGTAGTATATATATATATATATATATATATACATATATATATATATGTATATGTATATATATGTATATATATATATATATATATATATATATACACACACACATATATATATATATCTTACTTTCCAGAGAAATGGAGCCCATAGAAGATATATACATATAATAAAGATACGTATGTGTGTGTGTATATATATATATATATATATATATATATATATATGTATTACATATTATCTACATCTAAATCTAATTATCTATCTAAAGAGTGGGAGGAGAGAAAGAGGGAGAGAGATGGAGAGGGAGATAGAGGTAGAAATAAGGGAAAGATGGAGGGAAGGAAGGAGGGAGAGAGGGGGAAGGAGAAGGACAGAGATTGATTGATTTACTATAAGGCATCAGCTCACACAATTATTGATGTTAAAATGTCCAAAGATCTACAGCTCCCAAGCTGGAGACACAGAGGAGGTGCTGTGGTAGAGGTTTAGTGCTAGTCTAGAGGCTGAGAGCCAGGAGAGCTGATAGTGAGACTCTAATTCTTAGTAAATCTGATGACAGAAGACCAATATTTGAGCTCAAAGACAGTCATGCAGACAGAAGTAACTCTTTTTTAATAAGATTCTTACTCCATTCAGGCTTTCAGTTGATTGGGTGAGGCCCACTCACACTGGGGAAGACAGTCTGCTTGACTCAGTCCACAAATTAAAAGGTTAATCTCATCCAGAAACACCCTAGAATAACACACAGAATAACGTTTAAGCAACCACTCTGGTTTGGCACTGGGCACTCTGTGGCCCAGTCAAGTTGACACATAAAATTAACCATCACGTGTTTCAGAGCGGAACTGTAAGTGTTCTGAGTCAAGTGACAAGAGTTCTTCTATCAGAAATACAGAAGAAATCTTATAAACATAGTTTAATATTCTCATTTTACCAATTAACAAGCTGAGAGTATGACGGACTTTCCTAAAATGACAAAAGACTAGCGAAAGGCCAAAATACAGAATTTCTTAAACTAAGTCTGTAAACTAAGTTAATTTATGAACACTAACATCTTCTAGAATTCACACTAAATACAACCATGATAACATTTCTAGCCTTTTAAATTCAGTTTATTTCACATAATCTTTTGAGATTAATGCATGTTGTAAGCTGTACCAATAGCCCATTCCTTTTACAAAGTAGTATTCCTTTTTATAGATATACCACAATGTGTTTACCCACTTGGCAGGTGATGAGCATTTGGGTAGCCAGGTACATGTTTTTATATGAATAGATATTCTCATTCCTTCTGGGTAAATATCTCCAAGTTGGTTTGCTGGGATATTTCTCTTGATGGTAATACATGAATACCTCATAATTTATTAGAAACACATGAACATTTTCCTGGTTAACTGGGAAATGGAAGCTAATAAAGGCACAATAGTATGGATGAAATTGGCCAGATGCAGACTTAACCAACTGAAAGTTATCTGATAAAGAAAGAGCAGAGGACATTGGAAAAGTCAATCTAAGATAATACTCTTATTTAATTCTGATAGAATTTTACCTTTTTTTTGAGAGGGGGGGGGAGAGAGAGAAAAAAGAAAGAGAGAGAGAGAGAGAGAGAGAGAGAGAGAGAGAGAGAGAGAGAGAGAGAATCTTAAGCAGGCTCCAAGCTTAGCACGGAGCCCAACACAGGGCTTGATCCCATGACTCTGGGATCATGACCTGAGTTGAAATCAAGAGTCAGATGCTTAACTGACTGAGCCACCCAGGCATCTCAAATTTTACACTTTTTGAAACTCGACTTCCTAAACAATAAGGTGAATAAAAAGATAATACCCACTTTGTATGTCTATTCTGAAGATCAATGAATTTAATGTAAGAAAGAATTTTTTAAAAATGTAAATATAAATACAGTTTATAAATATGATGCTAATAAGATCATATTGTTTCCTTCATCTCTATCAAGATATACAGGTCAATTTAGTCTTGAAGAATTGCAATTTAATGTAATTACTCATATAAAAATTCTATCCTAGTGTGTTATTTAATTCATTCAAGAAATATTTACTTAGTACATATTGTGTGTCAAGAATTGGAGACGAGCATTAAATAAAACAGATGAAAACCCCTTGGTCCATCAGAGGTTTCAGCAATTTAATGCACAAGCTAAAAAAAGCAAATTACTATGCTGGAATATAATAAACACTATTGAGAAGAGATAAGCAGAGAGTGATAATTTGGAAAATCAGGTAGGGGTAATGAATTAGGACTTTTTCCCCTGATAGATTATGGCCCACTCAGGTCAGAAAATGCCTTTATGAATGTGATAACGACTGGAAATTATTGAGGATATGAATTATATGAGCAGCTGGAGCCAGATCTGTTTAGACAGAGGGATAGACAGGACTAGAATGTGTCTGGCAAGGAAAAGTAAGAGAGCAGGAGAGAAAGCAAGAGAGAGAATAGTTATAAATGAGGTGAGAGATATAAAGGAGATATAAAGGAAAGAGATATAAAGGAGAGAGTCATGACCTTATAGGTCTTTTAAGCCACTATAATGAGGGTTTTCACATTTACCTTGAATTATACAGAAAGCCATGGAGTGTTTTGAGCAGAGGACTGACTTATTTTTTCTTGTGTATCATTTTCCTACTGCCCCAAACTTAGTAACTTAAAAATAACACAAATTGATTTTCTTATAGTTCTGGAGGTCAGAATCTGAAATGATCCTGCTAAAATCAAGGTTAAAATCAAGGTGATGGAGGGGCTGCATTCATTCCTTCTGGAGGCAAAAGGGAGAATCTATGAACCTGCCTTCTCAAGCTTCTACAGGCTGCCTGCATTCCTATGCTCATGGTCCCTTCCTTCATTTTCAAAGCCAGCATGGTAGCATCTTCAAATCTGTCAGATGTTATTGCTTCCTTCTTATAAGGACCCTTTTGATTACTACACTCAGCCCAACCAGATACTCAAGGAAAACCTCCCCATTTCAAGGTCCTTAATTTAATCACATCTACAAAGTCCCTTCAGTTGTATAAGTTAATACATTTATAGATCCTGGGAAATAGGATGTGGACATATTCTGGAGGCAATTATTCTGCCCACCACATTCTGTCAAGATGTAATGGTGCTTTTGATGCTACTAAAGAGCAGTAGGGGAATTGAACATAGAATAGAAAAAAAGTGGCAATATTTATCCAACATTTAAAAAATTTATTTATTGTTTAATTTACACCAAAGTTAGTTAGCATATAGTGCAACAATGATTTCAGGTATAGATTCCTTAATGCTCCATACCCATTTAGACCACCCCCCCACAACCCCTCCAGCAACCCTCTGTTTGTTCTCTATATTTAAGAGTCTTTTATGTTTGCCCCCCCTCCCTGTTTTTATATTATTTTTGCTTCTCTTCCCTTATGTTTATCTGTTTTGTATCTTAAATTCCTCATATGAGTGAGGTCATATGATTTTTGTTTGACTAATTGCGCTTAGCATAATACCCTCTAGTTCCATCCATGTAGTTGCAAATGGCAAGATTTCATTCTTTTTGATTGCCAAGTAAGACTCCATTGTATATGTATACCACATATTCTTTATCCATTCATCCACTGATGGGCATTTGGGCTCTTTCCATACGTTGGCTGTGGTTGATAGCGCTGCTATAAACATGGGGGTGCATGTGCCCTTTTGAAACAGCATCCCTGTATCTCTTGCATAAATACCTAGCAGTGCAATTGCTGGGTCCTAGGGTAGTTCTATTTTTACTTTTTTGAGGAACCTCCATACCATTTTCCAGAGTGGCTGCACCAGTTTGCATTTCCACCAGCAGTGCAAAAGAGATCCTCTTTCTCTGCATCCTTGCCAACATCCGTTGTTGCCTGAGATGTTAATGTTAGCCATTCTGACAGATGTGAGGTGGTATCTCATTGTGGTTTTGACTTGTATTTCCCTGGTGATGAGTGATGTTGAACATTTTTTCATGTGTCAGTTGGCCATCAGGATGTCTTCTTTGGAGAAGTGTCTATTCATGTCTTTTGCCCATTTCTTCACTGGATTGTTTTCTGGGTGTTGAGTTTGATAAGTTCTTTATAGATTTTGGATACTAACATCTGACATGTCATTTGCAAATATCTTCTCCCATTCCATTGGTTGCCTTTTAGTTTTGCTGATTGTTTCCTTCGCTGTACAGAAGCTTTTTATTTTGATAGGGTCCCAATAGTTCATTTTGCTCTTGTTTCTCTTACAAAACAAAATACATCTGGAGACGTGTTAAGTAAGAAGTTGCTGTGGCCAAGGTCAGAGAGGTGTTTGCCTGCTTTCTCCTCTAGGATTTAGATGTCTTCCTGTCTTAAATTTAGTTCTTTCATCCATTTTAAATTTACTTTTGTGTATGGTGTAACAAAGTGGTACAGTTTCATTTTTCTGCGTGTTGCTATTCAGTTTTCAGCACCATTTGCTGAAGAGACTGTCTTTATTCCACTGAATATTCTTTCCTGCTTCATCAAAGATTAGTTGGCCATACGTCTGTGGGTTCTCTATTCTGTTCCATTGATCTGAGTGTCTGTTTTTGTGCCAGTATCATAGTGTCTTGATGATTACAGCATTGTAATACAGCTTGAAGTCTGGGATTGTGATGCCTCCTGCTTTGGTTTTCTTTTTCAAGATTGCTTTGGCTATACGGGGTCTTTTCTGGTTCCATACAAATTTTAAGATTGCTTGTTCTAGCTCTGTGAAGAAAGCTGGTGTTATTTTGATAGGAATTAAATTGAATATGTAGATTGCTTTGGGTAGTATTGACATTTTAAAATGTTTGTTCTTCCAATCCAGGAGCATGGAATATTTTTCCATTTTTTACTGTGTCTTCTTTAATTTCTTTCATAAGGTTTCTATGGTTTTTAATGTATACATTTTTCACCTCTTTGGTTAGGTTTATTCCTAGGTGTTTCATGGTTTTTGGTGCAATTGTAAATGAGATCAATTCCTTGATTTCTCCTTTGTTGCTTCGTTATTGGTGTATAAGAATGCAACCGATTTCTGTGCATTGATTTTATATCTTGGGACGTTGCTGAATTCCTGCATCAATTCTAGCAGTTTTTTGGTGGAATCTTTTGGGTTTTCCATTTAGAGTATCATGTCGTCTGCGAAGAGTGAAAGTTTGACTTCCCCCTGGCCTATTTGGATGTCTTTTATTCCTTTGTGTTGTCTGATTGCTGAGGCTAAGACTTCCAATACTATGTTGAGTAACAGTGGTGAGAGTGGACATCCCTGTTGTGCTCCTGACCTCAGGAAGAAAGCTCTTCAGTTTTTCCCTGTTGAGGATGATACTGGCAGTGGGTCTTTCATATATGGCTTTTATGATCTTGAGGTACGATCCTTCTATCCCCACATTCTTGAGGGTTCAAGAAAGGATGCTGTATTTTGTCAAATGCTTTCTCTACATCTATTGAAAGGATCATGTGATCCTTGTCCTTTCTTTCATTGATGCAATGTATCACATCGATTGTTTTTCAGATATTGAACCAGCCCTGCATTCCAGGTGTAAATCCCACTTGGCTGTGGGGAATAATTCTTTTAATGTACTGTTGGATCTGGTTGGTTAGTATCTTGTTGATGATTTTTGTATGCATGTTCATCAGTACAACATTTTAATATTATTCTGGAAAAAAGGTGTTCTGGATCTGGACACGATATATTCATATTTGTGTTATAAGAATCTTTTGAGGGGCGCCTGGGTGGCGCAGTCGGTTAAGCGTCCGACTTCAGCCAGGTCACGATCTCGCGGTCCGTGAGTTCGAGCCCCGCGTCAGGCTCTGGGCTGATGGCTCAGAGCCTGGAGCCTGTTTCCGATTCGGTGTCTCCCTCTCTCTCTGCCCCTCCCCCGTTCATGCTCTGTCTCTCTCTGTCGCAAAAATAAAATAAACGTTGAAAAAAAAATTAAAAAAAAAAAGAATCTTTTGATGCAGAGGATGAAGAGAAATAATGTATCTAGATGCTCCGGCTTAATGGAATTAGCATTTTAAAAAGTCCAACCTCTAAATGATCTATTTTGGTGTTAACCAGGATGCTTTCTGATCCATGTATTGATCTTACATGTCACTTTATTCAAGAGATGTAAGTGCCCACTGCAATTAACTGATGTTAAGGATCCTGCTATTTTCCCATCATTTTAAGTAATTTAGACATTCTTATATTTAAATCTGTCCCTTTTGAGTTTGGTTACTTGACTCTAGCTTCTAGAATTTAAATTCTATTTTGGAAACCAAAGAAATAAAACCAGCTTTGAGAGCTATAAACTGAGAACCAAATCCTGGGCCATGGTGACCCAATGGATTTAGGGATAAACTGTAAGATACCATCAGGGAGCAAAAAAATGTGGTCTCCAAATATCTACTATTTCTCAGTTTTAGTGTCTCTTATTTAATACAAAACACAGCAACAATAATAGTATTTACTATTATTAAATATTAAGTGTGTGAGCACTTAAGTGCCACCACAGTGTTAAATGTTGTTCATATATTATCTTTCATTGCAATCTTTTAATATAAGAACTCATAATAGGGGACACCCGGGGGGCTCAGTCAGTTAAGCGTCCAACTTTGGCTCAGGTCATGATCTCATGGTTTGTGAGTTCGAGCCCTGCACTGGGCTCTGTGCTGATAGCTCAGAGCCTGGAGCCTGCTTCAAATTCTGTGTCTCCCTCTCTCTCTGCCCCTCCCCCACTCATGCTCTGTCTCTCCTTCAAAAATAAACATTAAAATTTTTTTAATTAAAAAAAAGCACTCATAACAGCCTCATTTTACACATGAAAACCTCAGAGTCTACAAAAACCTTACCAAGTTTACAAAGCTTAATGTCAAATGGATTAAAATGTTAGAAAACTAAATCAGGCCCTTGGGAAAAAAAGAAGACATTTTCATACATGGAAATACTCAGCACACCAAAATATTGTCATGTTTTAATATCACATTTTAGATAATATAAATATAACTTACATAATTCCATTATGACTACAGTTGCTATTTAGAGATACACGTCCATATCTGTATATAATTAAACTTGAATATCAAAATATATAAGTATAATAACCAAATTCATGATAAATACTTACATTTGAGACTAAATGAAAAGTCTCCCAAATTTGTTTTATATTGAAACCAACTGTATTTAAGTTAAAAATTAATTTTATTTTCCATCTATCCTCAAATGAAAGGAAGAAAATATTTGGCAGCTTTTTCTTTCAACGCTTAAAGGAAAAAAAAAAAGACCACTGTGTCTTTTTTGTTATTACTACTGAAAAAACATGTTCCATGTTGATATACTAATGGTGGTCATTCACAATACATTTGTAAAACTAATTACAGGGAAAGAATTTGTACTGACTTGATTTCTGTAAAAATGAAGGTTTCACTTTCTTCTTGTCTTCCTTTCAGTAATTACTAGTTAAGAGAATGAGTTTCTTACATTTGATACCAGCTGGTGGGGGGGGGCTATATTAGCTCTTTTCAACATCTTAATTGCTTAGAGCCATTTTTTTTCACAATACACAAAGCATTCATTGATTAAAGAAAACAAAAAGGCGGACCATAATATCATTCTGGAAGCAGTAATGTTGAAATTAAGGTAGCAAGGTATTTTCTGGCATTTCAGGCGCACAAACGTGATAAGGAAAAGTGAGGCAAACTTCCCTTTGCTGTAGGGGATGAAGTTCATGGAAACATAGCACTAGAGGATTTAGCTGGTTATACCCTGAAAATACACCAAACATTTGTCAGCCCGAGGGAAAACGCTAATTCCCGACGGCACATTCTTATCCATGGTGATTTCGCTTGTGACCTTGCATATTCTAGGCACAGTTATGAGAAACTGGCAAACTCTGTTATATGGTGTGTTTTCCAGTCTACCATGACTCATGAACCATATTTCCTACTGTCTGCTTTTGGACCATGTTTCAGGTTGTGCAAATAATATGTACCTCATCAAAAGTTAAAGAAAAGCAGCATTACATGCAATGGCAGCATTGTAGAACATTGACCTTTTCACATTCATCATGTGCCTCCGATGCCTCTCTAATGGATATCTTGACATTTTCATTTGAAACGATTGTTGTGTTCTCTGACATTTTTGGCTCTGTCATCGAAATCATAGGGGCTAGCAGCAATTGTTTGCAATTACCTGGCATACAAATCATTTGCAGGTGGAAGAAGCATAAAAAATATTTTTAACACAAACTGTTCCCGGATATCTCAGAAAACTCAGATTTTACATTTGTCTTTGTAAACGATCCAATGGTTTACCTGATATGATAAACTTGCAACTATAAATGTTGAAAATATGCATAGCATACCACATTTTCTCTAGTCTTAAATATTTCTTCAAATAAAGATTGAGTTGAATGCTCATCTTCCCAAAATTTTGTGACAATGTAAAAAAAAATTTTTTTAACATTTATTCATTTTTGAGAGACAGAGAGAGAGACAGAGTGCAAGCGGGGGAGAGGCAGAGAGAGGGAGACACAGAATCCGAAGCAGGCTCCAGGCTCCGAACTGGCAGCACAGAGCCCGACACAGGGCTCGAACCCACGAACCGCGAGATCATGACCTGAGCTGAAGTCGGCTGCTCAAACGACTGAGCCACCCAGGCGTCCCTGTGACAATGTTTTTAAAGTTAATTTATTTCTACTTTTATTTTAAGTTTATTCGTTTGAGAGAGACAGACACAGCCTGAAGAGCAGATGGGAAGAGAGAGAGGGAGAGAGAAAATCCCAAGCAGGTTCCATGCTGCCAACACAGAGCCCAATGAGGGTCTCAAACTCATGAACCGTGAGACCATGACCCAAGCCAAAACCAAGAGTCGGACGCTCAACCAACTAAAGCCACCCAGGTGCCCCTATTTATACATTTTATTGAGTTTTAATATTACATGAATAATGCGAACATGAACTTTAATTTAATTAATGAATAATAATACATGTATATATTTGTTTATAGTTACTTTTTTATCTAAGATTTGAGACTGTTACCAAAATAGATTAAAAAGTAAGAGAACCCATAATGAGAAAATTGGAATTAAAAGTATGGGAGAAAATAAATAAAAGTAAAGGCAAGACTATCACATAGGAAGGCAAATTACATGACAATATATATTTAATAAAGGTGAACTCCAAATTTGATTCTGAGGTTCATGGAGAGCAAAGCAGAAAGGGAAAGTTACAAGATTCAAAGCAAAAGAGCAATGTCTTTGATATTCCTCCCCCCCCCCCCCAACACATATTTTGCATGGTGAGGGCAGATGCATGGTATCATGGTGTTTAGAATTAAACCCAGGCTTTAGAACAACCTAGCTACTTAACCAACTAAGAATTCATTGATTTCTCTGTAAAGTGGGAGAAAGTAGCATGATTTTACCAGGCTGTTAGGAGAAAAACTGAGTTAAGTTTAGTTAAATACTTAACTCAGTGACTGGCACATTGTTAGCTAACAAATAGGAACTTTAGCAACTCCAACATCCTCTGGGGTAGGTAATAAGAATACCAATGTGTAATTGCATAAAATTATATTTTATGACCTTCAGGTTAATGGGGTCCACAAGTATCATTCTGGTTTAATGTAAGGGAATAATTTAGAACACCTAAAACTCTTTCTAGAGCATAATCTACAGAACACTGGTATCTTAAGATGGTTCATACACACTGGTTTGTGAAACTCAGCCCCTTACATTTTTTTTTTTTTAGGTTGCAGAATGCACATTAGCATATGTGGGGCTCTCAAATACCTTTCTTTGAGCAACCTATCTGTGTGTAATGCAACATTATATTAGCTTTATAATTTGTTTCATTGTTGAACCCTTCTTATTTGTTTTCATTAGAAAAATCATGTCTTAGTAGATAAAGTTATTAGAGTTCAGTTGTATACAATTTAGGAAACAGTGCTCTAGATTATGCTCTATGCATGGGTATGTCCTAAGCAATCCTCCATAATGCTATTCCTTACAGCTCCATTTTAGAGAAGAATTCAATGGCAAATGTTTCAAGGTCATAGTTTGTCCAACAAATCCACGGTGCAGATAGTTTGTGTTGCTGACTAAGATCCTAAGCAAGGTATTTGGTTGCTGGCCAGTAATGGGCTTTAATAAAGTACTTCCTGAAGAAATGGTCATCATGGTCCCAAAATTTATATGGGTCAAAAAAGGGACAAATTAGTTGGGCCAACATCTTAAGATGTCACTTCAACATGATCATACAACTGATGCTTCATAGAAACCAGCAAATGAATTTTAGAGTAGAATGTTTCCAAACCAATTATCTACTAGCCATATACCACATATTCAAATATTCAAATGAATTAGCTCTCATTTTTTACTAATTAGGAAACAACGATTTTACCTCTTCCTGAAACACAGTGATATATGTTCCCTATATGGAATTTTGTTTAATATCGGACAAAAAACTTTTGTCTAGTAATCAGTCATGAGTCATCTTTTTCTGGCAATAATTAAATAAAAGAAACATTTTTTTGCTGAAATTACTCCTAGTATTTGCTAACAAAAACATACCACAGAAAATTACTTATAATTGACTTCAAAATTACATACAGTTCATTCAAAGGGAGTACAAATAATTAAGTCACAAAGTAAATATAAAGGAGGGATGATCAAAACATATCTCTACTTTGGGGCACCTGGGGGGCTCAGTTGGTTGAGTGTCCAACTTCGGCTCAAGTCATGATCTCCTGGTTTGTGGGTTCAAGTCCCACATTGGGCTCTGCACTGGCAGTACAGAGCCTGCATGAGATTCTCTCTCTTTCTCTCTCTGCCTCTCCTCTGCTTTCTCTCTCTCAAAAATAAATAAATAAACATTTCTAAAAATTTTAAACTATGCCAAAAAAACCCAAAATAAAACATACCTCTCCTTTGTACTACATGAAATTGCTATTGCTCTGCCTGGGAACTTCTACAAACTTTCTAGTGATACCATTAAATAAGAAATAAAGATCTTTACCTTTTTAGGCAAACTTGCTTTTAGGCAAACTGGAATAAGTTGAATAAATGAGCCTTAATTGGCTTGTATTTATATGTCCACTGTATGATGAAATGCCAGGTACATGATAGACACAAATATTTGGATGAGATAATGGGTTCATGAACACTAGCTGAGAACCTCAAAAGCCGAATAATTACATCTCTCTACTAGCTGTTTATGGAGAGACACAGATAAAAGATTCATTTTCACACCATGATTCTAAAACTGGTGTATAGGCTTACAGGTTATCTCTTCATATTTCCAGCCAAATATTGAAAAATGAGATATAGATAAGTTTCACAACATTTTAATTGAATATGAAAACAGCTCAACTAGAGTTTAATTATCTTTAGAGGCAAACATGACTAACCTGAAAGGGATCAAAAATGGTTATTTAAGTAAGTGAAGAAGATTTGAGAATACTCTCACCAATGAGAATAATTTTTAGAATATTTATAGTTTGGGCATGAGGATCAGTTTAAATATTCTAACACCAATAGGTCTAAGAATAACATAATTTACTAATTACAGAAATTAAAATATGGTTTTATTTTCATAAATCAAGAATGGTTACTCATATAACAAATATGTTCATAAAAGAGAACTCACCAAATATATGCTGTACCCATCGTTGAGTTGACAAATCGTTACAGCAATTAATATTTTAATAGTTACAGAGCTTTGATGAGAAGACTTTCCTCTTTGGCTTATCTAGCCTCAGATTCCTTTTTTTTTTTTTTCATTGGTTTGGGAAGTACAAAGGTGGTATTTGACATATGCAAGAAATGTGTTCTTGGAAAAAATTAAAAATAACAAACAAATAAGTAGCTTAAAGGCTCACATGAAGTCCTAGGGCAAATCACCAAGGCAAAATTACGTTAGAGTTTACCCATCTTAGTTTTAGTGACTCAAAGGTATTAACCTTTTACTATGTATTGACGCTTTACAGTAAATTTTTGTATGATAGTCAAAATAAGAACTTCCAGAGACACCAAAGTAGACTTTAGTGTATAAGCATGCCAACTGCTTAAATAAAGCATACGTACTTCATGCCAACAATCTATGCAGTTCAACTCTGCTTGGTCTCACCCACCTGTTACTTGTCATGTGAGGAGTGCTCTTCTAGAGTAATTTTAGTGAAAAATTAAGAAAAGTACTGGTTTAATCCAAAAGAGGTTCATACAGAAATAGGAAGCTCAGGGTTCTTGGTATGTTACTTTCATATAGACTGTCTCTTGCTTTGGTCTCATTATCTTCCCTGACAGCTCTCTTAGGCCAAGTGGATACTAGCTTCTCTCTCTCTCTCACTCTCTCTCTCTCTCATTCTCTTTTACACATGAATGGCCCATTTACAATCAATGGAAAATACATACAAATATATGTATTATAGCATATATTATAATGAAGTGATTTCCTAAATCCTAGCTTTATACTCTGCTGTTTCAGGCAGTTTTTTTATCCTTATTTGTTATGCTTAAGATATGTATCAGTAATAATGCCACTTAAGGGTACATATGAAGACCTTCTCACTAAAGGAAAACAACCCACATACCCATTTCTCCATGGAAAAAGTGTACTACCAGAGTAAAAATAGAGAATTCTGAAATTCCTCCCTTGAAGTTACAACCTCCCTGCTGGCCTGCCCAATCTCTTTAGGTAGGCTATTGATGGGTAGTCAACTAAGAGTTCAATGCAATCTTGGTTCCTGTACACTTATTTTATTTTTTAAGTTTATTTATTTTGATAGAGAGAAAAAAAGACAGACATTGTGGGGGAGGGGCAGAGAGAGAAAGAGAGAAAATCCCAAGCAGGTTCTACACTGTCAGTGCAGAGCCTGATGTGGGGCTCGATCCCACAAGCTATGAGATCATGACCTGGGCCAAAATCAAGAGTCGGAGACTCAACCAACTAAATCAACCAGGTGCCCCTGTCATTTACTATCTTATCTCAATTTAAGAACCTACTTTATCATAACTCTGGAAAATAGCCAAAGGTTTACAGAAAACAAGTGAGCAGTGGATCAAGAAAAAGTCAACTTCAAAATGGTTAGGGAGGCTTTCTGGATTTTTTTTGGCCGTACCCTACCCTGCCTCATTAAGAGAAGTGAAGAAAATAGTCACATTCCCAGTGTGAGAATTTGGTCCCTGGCTCTTATGGGACAGAGCCAGACTTATTCAAAAATTACTATGTATCTGTTCTAAACTGAGGGCAATATGAAGGAGTGACACAAGGCACTTGTCTGTATCATTTAATGAGGAATTAAGAGTCGAAGTGACAGACATCACTCAAGACCATTATAGGATAACTAACAACCTGTAACCACCCGGGACAAAAGATTACTATTTAGACAGACATAAACCAGATAAAGCCTCAGAGGAAAAACTGGGGGGAGATTTTTTTTTTTTTTTGTATACTGGAGCAATCAAAAGTTCCCATGTATACTAGGAAATTTGGAAAGCCACATGCATACCTAGAGCAAGATACATAGTCAGAAAAGATCTAAAAGATCCTCAGCTTTTACCTCTGGCTATTCTACTGAGACTGAGTGCAAGCTTGGCTAAGTGTTGAAGTGCAGTGTCAAGCTGAGCTGACCTGCAAAGAACAGGAGAAATGTTTCCTTTTTGTTTTTTGTTTCTTTGTTCTTGGCACTCAAGGAAATATCTGTAAAACTATTAGCTGAACACAAGCTAAAGAAAGAGAGACTTTGTGACAATATACAGTCTTTTCTGGATTAGTGTTAACTAGATGGGATGATTCTTTTTGCAGTGTATATGTATATCGAATCAACACAATATACACTTCATTATTTTTTACACTTATGTATGTAGGTAGTAGGTATTTATTTATTGAGAGAGAGAGAGAGAGAGAGAGAGAGAGAGAGAGAGAGAGAGAGAGAGCGCGCATCTTAAGCAGGCTCCGTGCCCAGTGTGGACCCTGACGTGGACTTTGATCTCACAACTGTGAGACCATGACCTGAGCCAAAAATCAAGAGTCAGATGCTTAACCGACTGAACCACCCAAGTGCCCCTTACTTATTTATTTTTAAATTAAAGTATAATTGACATAAAATATTACATTAGTCTCAGGTGTACAATGTAGTTATTTGACGAGTTTATATGCTATGCTATGTTCACACAAGTGTACCTACCATGTGTCACCATTACAAAGCCATTACAGTATCTTTGACTATATTCCCTACACTGATGGTGCAAACTTTAAATATCTTTTAGTTTTATACATCAACTATACCTCAATAAAACTGAAATTGAAAAAAAAACATGAAAAGGAAAAAACTGGTCTTGTCAAAAACAGTTTGGGAAAGTCACTAAATAAATGAACAGCTAAAGTTTTTAACAATAAAAAAGTGGCACAAAAACAGACACTCAGATCAATGGAAAAGAATAGAGAACCCAGAAATGGACCCATAAACGTACGGCCAACTAATCTTTGACAAAGCAGGAAAGAATAAAGACAGTCTGATCAGCAAGTGGTGCTGGGAAAACTGGACAGCGACGTGGAGAAAAATTAACCTCGATCACTTTCTTACACCATACACAAAAATAAACTCAAAATGGTTGAAAGACCTAGTGTAAGATAGGAAGCCATCAAAATCCTCGAGAAGAAAGCAGGCAAAAACCTCTTTGACCTCAGCTGCAGCAACTTCTTACTCAACATGTCTCCAGAGGCAAGGGAAACAAAAGCAAATGAGCTATTGGGACCCCATCAAAATAAAAAGCTTCTTCACAGTGAAGGAAACAATCAGCAAAACTAAAAGGCAACCAATGGAATGGGAGAAGATATTTGTAAACGGCATGTCGGATAAAGGGTTACTATCCAAAATCTATAAAAAACTTATCAAACTCAACACCCAAAAAGCAAATAATCCAGTGAAGAAATGGGCAAATACATGAACTTACACTTTTCCAAAGAAGACATCCAGATGGCCAACCAACACATGAAAAGATGCTCAACATTACTCACCATCAGGGAAATACAAATCAAAACCACAATGAGATACCACCTCACACCTGTCAGAATGGCTAACATTAACAACTCAGGCAACAACAGATGTTGGCGAGGATGTGGAGAAAGAGGATCTCTTTTGCACTCCTGGTGGGAATGCAAACTGGTGCAGTCACTCTGGAAAACAGTATGGAGGTTCCTCAAGAAATTAAAAATAGAAATACCCTACGACCCAGCAATTGTACTACTAGGTATTTATCCAAGAGATACAGGTATGCTGTTTTGAAGGGACATATACACACCAATGTTTATAGCAACACTATCAACAATAGCCGAAGTATGGAAAGAGTCCAAATATCCATCAATGGATGAATGGATAAAGAAGATGTGGTATACACAGACACACATACACACACACACACACACGCGCGCGCGCGCAATGGAGTATCGGCAATCAAAAAGAATGAAATCTTGCCATTTGTAACTACATGGATGGAACTAGAGGCTATTATGCTAAGCGAAATTAGTCAGAGAAAGACAAAGATATGATTTCACTCATATGAGGACTTTAAGACACAAAACAGATGAACATAAGAGAAGGGAAGCAAAAATAATAGAAAAACAGGGAGAGGGACAAAACATAAGAGACTTAAATATGGAGAACAAACAGAGGTTTACTGGAGGGGTTGTGGGAGGGCGGACGGGCTAAACGAGTAAGGGGCATTAAGGAATCTACTTCTGAAATCATTGTTGCACTATATGCTAACTTGGATATAAATTAAAAAAAACAATAATAAAACACAAATAAAAGCCTAAATAATTCCAAGAAAAGGAAATAAAATAAAATAATAAAATAATTTTAAAAAAAGTAAGCTTTGAGGAACAGAGAGAATCTGATTCTATAATTACCACATTATAATATTCAATTTTCCAGGGTTTTTAAACCTTTGTTTTAATGTATTTAATTTTAAATTTCTATAATACAATTAGAAGATGAATTCCAGTAGAGTTAAAATACAGTGTTATATTATTTTCAGAAGTACAATATAGTGATTCAACAATTGTATACATTACTCAGTGTTCATCATGATAAGTGTGCTCTTTAATACCCATCAACTCTTTTACCCATCTACTCCTTCCCCAACCTCCCCTCTGGTAACCAACAGTTTGTTCTTTATAGTTAATGGTCAGTTCTTTGGTTTGTCTCTTTTTCTCCTTGTTCCTTTGTTTTGTTTCTTATGAAATTCCACATATGAGTGAAATTATATGGTATTTGTCTTTCTCTGACTGGCTGATTGCACTTTACACTATACCTTCTAGATCCAATGTGGCTGCAAAAGGTAAGATTTAATTCATTTTTATGGCTGAGTAATATTCCACATCTTCTTTATCCATTCATCTATCAATGGACTCTTGGGTTGCTTTCATATCTTGGTTATTGTAAATAATGCTAAAATAAACATACAGGTGCATACAACTTTTCATATTAGTGTTTTCATATTCTTTGGGTAAATACTCAGTAGTGGAATTGTTACATCATATGGTAATTCTATTTTTAATTTTTTGAGGAACCTCCATACCGTTTTCCACAGTGGCTGCACCATTTTGCATTCCCATCAACAGTGCCCAAGGCTTCCTTTTTCTCCATATCCTTGCGAGCATTTGTTGTTTCTTATATTTTTTATTGTAGTCATTCTAACAGGTGTGAGGTGGTATCTCATTGTAGTTTTGATTTGCATATCCCTGACGATTAGTGATGTTGAGCATCTTTTCAGATGTCTGTTGGCCATCTGGATAACATCTGCTTATGTCTTTGCCCATTTTTAACAGGATTATCTATTTTTGTGTGTGTTGAGTTGTATAAATTCTTTGTATATTTTGGATACTAACCCTTTATCAGAGATGCCATTTGAAAACATCCTCTCCTATTCATCAGGTTGTTTTTACTTTCGTTGATTGTTTCCTTCGCTGTGTGGAAGCTTTTTATTTTGATGTAGTCCTAACAGTTTATTTTTGTTTTGTTTCCTGTACCTCAGGAGACATATCAAGAAGAATTTAGCTATAGTCAATGTCAGAGAAATTACTGCTTGTGCTCTCTTTTAGGATTTTGATAGTTTCAGGTCTCACATTTAGATCTTTGATCCATTTTGAGTTTATTTTTGTGTATGGTGTAAGAAAGTGGCCCAGTTTCATTCTCTTGCATGTAGCTGTCCAGTTTTCCCAACATCATTTGCTGAAAAAACTGTCTTTTCTCATTGCATAGTCTTGCTTCCTTTGCTGAAGATTAATTGACCATATAACTGTATGGGCTCTCTATTTTTGGGCTCTCTATTTAGTTCTATTGATCTATGTGCCTATTTTATTAATCTATGTGTCTATTTTTTTTTGTGCTAGTACTATATTGTTTTGATTACTACAGCTTTGTAATATATCTTGAAATCTGGGCTAGTATTACCTCCAGTTTTATTTTTCACTTTAAAGATTGCTTTGGCCATTTGGGGTCTTTCATGGTTCCATACAAATTTTAAGATTATTTGTTTTAGTTCTGTGAAAAATGATGTTGATACTTTGATAGAGATCGTATCCAGTCTGTAGATTGCTTTGGGTATATGGACATCTTAACAATATTTGTTCTTCCAACCCATGACCATGAGATATATTTCCATTTTGTTTGTGTCATCTTTAATTCCTTTCATCAATGCTTTATAGTTTTCAGAGTATTGATCTGTTACCTCCTTGGTTAAGTTTATCCCTGGGCATTTTATTATTTTGGGTACAATTTTAAGTTGGATTGTTTTCTGAATTTCTCTTGCTGCTGCTTCATTATTAGTGTATAGAGATTGAATGAATTTCTGTACATTGATTTTGTATCCTGTTTTGTATACTAAATTTATTTATCAATTCCAGTAGTTTCCTGGTGGAGTCTTAGGTTTTCTATATAATTATTCATCTGCAAATAGTGAAAGTTTTACTTCTTATCAATTTGGATGCCTTTGATTTCTTTTTCTTGTCTGATGTTGTGGCTAGGATTTCCAATACTATGTTGAATATAAGTGGTGAAGGTGGACATCCTTGTCTTGTTTCTGATACTAGAGGAAAAGCTCTCAGTTTTTCACCACTGAGTATGATGCTAGCTGTGGGTTTTTCATACATGGCTTTTATTATGTAAACATACGTTCCCTCTAAATCTACTTTGTTGAGAGTTTTTATCATGAATGGATATTGTACCTTGTACAAATGCTTTTTCTGCATTTATTGAAATGATCATCTGGCATTTATCCTTTCTTTTATTGATACAATGTATCACCCTGATTGATTTGTGAATACTCAAACACACTGGCATCCAAGGAATAAATCCCACTTTATCATGGCAAATGATATTTTTAATGTATCATTGGATTTGGTATAATATTTTGTTGAGGATTTTTGTAACTATGTTCATTAGAGATATTGGCCTGTAGTTCTCTTTTTTTTTGTAGTGTCTTTATCTTGTTTTGTTACCAAGGTAATGTTGTCCTCACAGAATGATTTTGGAGGCTTTCCTTCCTCTTTTCTTTTTTGGAATAGTTTGGGAAGAATAAGTATTAACTCTTCGCTAAATGTTTGGTAGAATTCACCTTTGAAGCTATCTGGTATTGGCCTTTTGTTTGTTGGGAGTTTTTTTCATTACTGCTTCAATTTCATTGTTGGTAATTGGTCTGTTCAAATTTTCTATTTCTTCCTAGTTCAGTTTTGGAAGAATTTATGTTTCTAGGAATGTATCCATTTCTTCTAAAGTCCAATTTGTTGGCATATGACTTTTCATGATATTCTTTTATATTCCTTCGTATTTCTGTGGTGTTGGTTTTAATTATCTTTTGTCATTTCTGATTTTGAGTCCTCTCTTTCTCACTTTTTTTTTGATGAGTCTGGTTAAATGTTTATCAATTTTGTTGATATTTTCAAAGAACCGGTTCCTGGTTTCACTGATTTGTTCAATTGTGGTATTTTGTTTGTCTATTTCTATTTCAGTAATTTCTGCTCTAATCTTTCTTATTTCCTTCCTTCTGTTGGTTTGGTGTGTTTTTTTCTTTTTCTTTTTCTAGCTTCTTTAGGTATAAGATTAGGTTGCTTATTTGAGACTGGTCCTGCTTGTTGAGGTAGGCCTTCCCTTTTAGAGCAGCTTTTGCTTTATCCCAAAGATTGTGTACCATTGTGTTTTCATTTTCATTTG
This sequence comes from Felis catus, assembly GCF_018350175.1. NCBI lineage: Eukaryota > Metazoa > Chordata > Mammalia > Carnivora > Felidae > Felis > Felis catus. The sequence goes on from NC_058380.1 coordinate 15,814,777, forward strand.
TCCTTATGTATTTTTTGAATTCCTCTTTGATTCCTTGGTTGACCCATTCACTGTTTAGTAGCATGTGATTTATTTATTAAAAAAATTATTTTTTGTTTATTTATTGGGAGAGAGAGAGAGATCATGAGCAAGCAGGGGAAGGGCAGAGACAGAGGGAGAAAGAAACAATCCCAAGCAGGCTCTGAGCTGTTAGCATGAAGCTCGATGTGGGGCTAGAACTCACAAACCATGAGATGATTATCCTGAGCCTAAACCAAGAGTCAGACACTGAGCCTATTGAGCCACCCAGGTGCCCCACAGTAGCATCTTATTTAATTTTTGTTCTTTCCAGAATTTTTTTCTTGTGACTGATTTCTAGTTTCATAGCATGTTGTCAGAAAAGATGCATGGAGGGGCACCTGAGTGGCTCAGCTGGTTAAGCTCGGCTCAGGTCATGATCTCACAGTTTGTGAGTTTGAGCCCTGCGTCAGGCTCTGTGCTAACAGCTCAGAGCCTGGAGCCTGCTTTGGATTCTGTCTCTCCCTCTCTCTCTGTCCTTCCCACCCCCCCCCCCCATACCATCTCCTTCTGTCTATCAAAAAAGGAATAAATGCTAAAAATATTTAAAATAAAAAAAAGATGCATGGCATGACTTCACTCTTTTTGAATTTGTTGAGACTTGTTCTGTGGCCTAAAATGTACTCTATTCTGGAGACTGTTCCATGTGCACTTGAAAAAAAAATGTGTATTCTGCTGTTTTCGGGTAGAATGTTTGCAATATATCTGTTAGATCTGTCTGGTCTAATGTGTCATTCAAAGCCACTGTTTACTTGTTGATTTTCTATTTGAATGATCTATTCATTGATGTAAGTGGAGTGTTAAAGTCCCCTGTTATTATTATATTGCTATCGATTACTTCTGTTATGTTTGTCATTAGTTGCTGTTATGTATTTGGGTGCTCCCATGCTGGATGCATAAATATTTACTGTTGTTTTATCTTCTTGTTGGACTGTTCCTATTATGAGGATATGGTGTTCTTCTTTGTCTCTTGTTATAGTCTTCGCTTTAAAGTATATTTTTTTGTGATGAGTATTGCTACCTCAGCTTTATTTTCACTTCCTTTGATTGATAAATGCTTTTCTGTCCCTTCACTTTCAAACTGCATGTCTTTTAGTTTGAAATGAGTCTCTTGTAGGCATCATATAGATGAGTCTTGCTTTTTTATCCATTCTGTCACCATATTTCTTTTGATTGGGATGTTTAGTACTTACATTCAAAGTAATTATTGATAGATATTGTACTGACATTTTGTTAGTTGTTTTATGGGCTTTTTTTGGTGGGGGGGGGGTTCTTCTTTGTTCCTTTCTTCTCTTGCTCTCTTCTCTCAAGGTTTGCTGGCTTTCTTTAGTGATATACTTGAATTCCTTTCTCTTTATTTTTTGCATATCTAATATGAGTTTTTGAATTCTGGTTATCTTTAGGTTTATATATCATGTCTTATGCATATCGGAGTCTATATTAAGTTAATGGTTTCTAAGTTGAAACCCATTCATATCTTGCCTCTACTATTCACGTAGAATGTAGAAACTGCTTTTCTGAAAGACTTTATACTTTAAGAGTACTTTAAATTCACAGCACAATTAAGAGGATGGTAGAGAGATTCCGCATATATTCCCTACCCCACACTTGCATAGCCTACTGTATTATCAATACCCTTCAACAGAGAGTTCAATTGTTACAAGTGATGAACCTAAATTGACACATTTTTATTACCCAAAGTCCATAGTCTGCCTCAGGGTTGGACAAATGTATAAATGGCATGTATTCACCATTATGGTATCATACAGAGTATTTCTACTGCCCTAAAAATCCTCTGAGTTCTACCTATTAATCTCCCTCCTCACCCAATCAACTCCAATCTTTTCATATCTCCATGCTTTTTCAGATAATTTTCAGATTATACAGTTACAATCCTACAGTGTGTTGTCTTTTCATATTGGCTTCTTTTGCTTAGTAATATGCATTTAAGTTTCATTCATGTCTTATCATGGCTTGATAGCTCATTTCTTTTTAGTGTTGAATAATATTCCATTGTCTAGATGCACTACAGTTCATTTATCAATTTACCTACTGAAGGACATGTTGGTTGTTTCCAAGTTTTGGCAATTATGATTAAAGCTTCTATAAATATCTGTGCTACAGACTTTTGTTTGGACATAAATTTTCAATCCTTTTGACTATGATTATTGGAAGAAAATATCTTCTTTTGAAAAACAAAACAAAACAAAAAAACAACTGCCAAACTGTCTTTCAAAGTGGGTACTAGTTTACTTTCCCATCATCAATGAGAGTTCCTGTTGTTCCACATCCTCACCAACCAATGTTCTGGATTTTGGCCATTCTATTACATGTAGTAGCATCTATTGTTTTAACTTATATTTTTGATGACATACAATTTGGAGCAACTTTTCAGATGTTTATTTGCCATTTGTATATCTTCTTTGATGATGTATCAAGGTCTTTGGCTCATTTTTTAATTAGATTATTTTCTTCTCATTAAGTTTTAAGGATTATTTTAAGGGTTATTTGTATATTTTTTATCAAATATGTTATTTGTAAATATTCCTCCAAGTCTGTGTCTTGTCTTCTCATTCTCTTGACATTATCCTCTGAAGACCAGACATCTTTAAATAATTTTCTTCATGGATGGTGCCTTTGGTGTTATATATAAAAAGTCAGCTCCATATCAAGTTCATCTAGATTTTCTCCTATGTTATCTTCTAGTAATTTGCAGTTTTGTGTTTTACATTTAGGTCTGTGATACATTTTGAGTTAATTTTTGTAAAAGGATGATGTATATGTCTGTACTATTTTTTTTTTTTTTTGCATATCTAGTTCAAGCACCATTTTTTGAAAAGGCTAACTTTGCTTCATTGTATTGTTTTTGCTCCTTTGTCAAAGACCAGTTGACTATATTCTTGTGGCTCTATTTCTGGGTCTTCTATTCTGTTTCACTGAACTATTTATTTGTCTATTCTTTTGCCAATACCACACTGTCTTCATTACTGTAGATTTACAGTAAGTCTTGAAATTGGGTAGTGTCAGTCTTCCAATTTTGTTCTTCTCCTTCAATATTGTGTTGGCTGCTCTGGGTCATTTTCCTCTTCATAGAAACTTTAGAATCAATTTGTCAATATCCACAAAATGACTTTCTGGGATTTTGATTGGGGTTGCACTAAATCTACCGATAGAGTTATTTCAAGTCTTAGAAAATTATTATTACCTTTTAATAACATCTTTTTTCAAGGCTAGTGGTATTTTTGTAATAGTAGTGTCCTTATAAGCCAACAAAAACATGTGCCACTTGAAGTGGTGGTTTTGGTTTCATAAATAGAGTGCTTTTAAAAAAACATAGATACTCTAACATAGATGAAATAATTACCTAAGTATTCATCAAATCAACAAATGAAAAAAGGGTCCAGATAGTTGAAGAGGTTTGGGAGTGTTTTGTTGTTGTTGTTGTTGTTGTTGTTGTTGTTTTTTGCTTTGTTTTGTTTTTACTTTTCTCCTGAATGGCCTAATTTAAGTACCAATGGTCAAAGAGCAAAGCAAATCTGGCATATAATCCTGAAATCTGTGGATGAGCATAAGAAAAGATCAGCACCTAACAGAGAATACTTAAGAAACTAAATGCTTTCTATGTTTTCCTAGTGTTCTGGATTGAGCTCAACATGTAATGCCAGCATAGCTTGTCAAAAGTGTCAGGCAGTTTCAAGCAAGCCTGACCCATCAAATCACAAGGGATAGATAGGATCTTTGTGAGAAAGGCGTTCAGAAATAGAATGACGTAAAAACCCAGAGTTTCTCAACCTAACTGATCCCAAAAAACTGAAAACAACAGATACATTCTGCTTGGGATTTTGAAAATCATTATAAAATTTAAGTAAAACAATATAGCAAAATTGCACATTGGCCAATGGTGGCTGTGATTTTTAGAGTCTCTTTTTAAAATGTGGATCGATTTTCTTTGTCAAGTTGCATTTCCGTATTATTTGTAGCTTTTGCCCCATTTCATTACTAAGAAGTGTGAGATGTTCATACTTTTGAAAGGAAAATTAAGAGATTTCTTTTGTCTTTTAATGTGATAATCTAATTCTTCTCTTTTCATAACCAAGTACAGAAGCATAGAAAATAGGAAGGAAGGAAGGTAACTCCCAGGAAGTTGGCTGAGGAAGCCAAAAGAGAAGAAATCACTGAATCCAATCATACAGATCATTCTTTTACACACTAAAAAAGAGACAAATAAAATAGGAGAGAGGAGACCTTGGCTGCACTTTGTTTTCAGATAACTGCATATCCTTGTCAAAAGTTAAAATCACAAATAAGAGCTATTTCTTAATATGACCAGGTTGACAACATGAAAAGCCAGGAGAATGCTGGATATGTTACAAAACTCAGATCTCAGAAAAAAATGCCAAACTCAAAATACACACAATTACATTGCTACTTAATTTTATCTAGTCATAGTGTATAGTGGTACAAATTAAAAAATATTAGACATAATGCTAAATTGAGTATTGACTTGAAAATCACTAAGATTGGGGCACCTGGGTGGCTCAGTCGGTTAAGCATCTGACTTTGGCTCAGGTTGGTTAGTTTGAGCCCTGCGTCAGGTTCTGTGCTGACAGCTTAGAGCCTGCAGCCTGCTTCAGATTCTGTGTCTCCCTCTCTCTGTGCCCATCCCATGCTCAGGCTCTCTCTCTCTCTGTCTCTCAATGATAAATAAACGTTAAAAAAAACAGTACAGAAAATCACTAAGATGAAGTATGATTTAATTTTATGATCACACTTATTTTATACAAAGATACCTCCCAATGTCATCTATATTGTAGATGTTGAGAAATGGAACAGAATATTGAAAAATTTTCTGCAACCAACACATATACAGGGATGTTCCTTTAGCATTTCTCGTTAAATACTTGCCCCCCCCCCAATATACAAGATGCTTTTGCTCTTTATAAAATATCCTCAGCTCAGCAAGATACAGATGAGAGACAGACACAAAGAAAAGTTCATTTGATTAAGCTGTGCTGTAAGTTTTCTTTCAAGCAAGACTGTTTGGAAACGTTAATTTAGTTTAAAAAGGTTTCAATTCATTTACTTACATTTTAAAAATGGGCCACAAATTATTTTCTAGTACATCTTCAATAATTCTTTTTAATAATTTCAGTTCTTCATTTTAAAAATAAAGTATGAGCACATGGAAAGAAATACTTTAGATATACATTAATATTTTTACATGTTTTTAACAAGGTGAGAATGCAGGCAATATGAAATGATTCTATAGACATGTCTATTGTTTCAAATAGAATTCCACATTGGTGTAAATAGTGAGACAAATTTAGGGTTTCTGTGTGGTCTTTTTTTTTCAAATATGATTGAAATTTCAGATATTTCTGAACTTCTAAGGACTTCTATTTCCTCATTAGTGTATTGTCAGAGTTGATGAGTTTTTAAGTCCTTTCTGTTTGAATGTTTAATAGACACAGTTTATAACATGTGAAATAATTATCCTAGCATTCATTTCAAAAGTCAGATATACTTTGAAACATTATTCATGCATACAAAATTTCAAGCTGAGAGATGAAAAAAGAAAAAAAAAGAAGAAAAAAGAAAAACAAAGAGAAAAACAAAAACCACACACTGTTTAGTTTTTGGTTTGGATTTCTGTTTGGATACTTATAAACTTCATTTTAATTTTTTTTTTTTATGTTTACTTATCTTTGAGAGAGAGAGTGTGTGGGCAGAGGAGGAGCAGAGAGAGAGGGAGACAAAGAATGTGAAGCAGGTTCCAGGCCCTGAGCTGTCCGCACAGAGCCCGACATGGGGCTCGAACTCACAAACCGTGAGATGAGGACCTGAGCTGAAGTCAGACGCTTAACCGACTGAGCCACCCAAGTGGCCCACTTATTGCAAGTTTTGAGTGGAATTTAAAAGCAAGGTCTATGGAACCTTACCTTGTCATAAGCGACTATCTGGATACAGTTTGAGAAAAATCCATCAAAATAGAAATTGTATTTGGTAGTAAATGAAGAATTTAATATAATCTTTAAATAAATAGAGACCAGAAAGGAAAGCAGACTTTTATAGAAACAAATACATTTTGTCAAAAATATAACTATTTAATTATATAATTATTTCTAAGATAGGCAGATGAAGAAAGAAATGTTATTTGGAGCAAATTAAAAAAAAAAAAAAAAGAATGAAGAACTACCATGTCTAAATATAAGAGAATAGCCAGAAGCAGAAATATATCCCTGATAAGAACAGACATAAAACTTCCAAAGCATATTTAAAAATCAGTTTGGAACATTAAAACAAAACAAAAATTACAGAAAGGAATTGAGAGGCCCAAATACTTTGAGTCGATGGAAAAGCAATATTTCATTCTGATACTTGGCCATATTTTCCCCAGACCAAAAGTGAGAAGCTAAGTAGAGCTTTCTATACTTTTATAGTGCCAACAAGGTGATGAAATGTAATTCAGGACTAGTCAAAGACCAGGGGCCCTGACAAACATCTGAAATTTTCACAGAAACCCTGAAGAGCTCTAGAGTAGGAGTGAGGGGGAAACAAAAATTAATTTCTTACAAAGACTGAAACACAGCTTTGAATGAGCTCAATCCTTTTTTGGTGAAAGGTAATTTTTCTATATTCTAATTTTCTGTCTAAAGCAAAACTGGGTTCTCAACTAAAACATAATTACTAAGCATTCCAATCCAATATATAGCATCAGACTATCTTATAAAAAGAATTGTAGGTGATTGGGGTACAGAGATGTGAGATGTGGATTTTTAATATTCTGTGAAGAGTTTAACCAAGCTACACCCTGGTATTGCCTCTTAGTCATCAATTTTGTTTGGCCAAGCAGTCTGTGAGGAGCCTTCCAGTGACACTAACTCCTCATGTTACCACATGTCCTAGATAACAGTCTGCAGAGTCACAGGCAAATATGAGTTCCTGACAGGACTTCTCCAACAGCCTTTGTGGCCAACAGTCTCCCATACCTCCCGGGGCCTTCTCCTTCGGCACCTCTAATAAGGCCCCCATGGAACTCATCTAAATGTTTTCATTTTAGATGTGAATTGACCAATCTGTCCTTAGCCCACAAATATAAAACATTCCACCTAAGGACCCTAATGACACATGTAGCTCAGGTCCTTTCTGTGTCTCTGCCTGCATGCCTTGACCTCCTGGTGTGGCCCCCTGAGACATGCCAGTTAGTTACTTGCTCCAGGAACTGTGAGTAAACTTCTCTACTTCAATATCTTTTGTGAGCTTTTATTGAATCAGGTTCACCATCCAGCACCCTGTGACTCCACTTAACAAATGTTATTTTAAAAAAATGCTAATTTAACAAAGTCATGATACACACTGTGATTAGCATGTTCAAAGGGGCACTTGGGTGGCTCAGTTGGTTAAGCGTCTGACTTCAGCTCAGGTCATGATCTCACAGTTTGTGGGTTCAAGTCCCGCATAGGGCTGTTCGCTGACAGCTCAGAGCCTGGAGCCTGCTTCGGATTCTGTGTCTCCCTCTCTTTCTGCCCTTCCCCCACTAACTCTCTCTCTCTCTCTCTCTCTCTCTCTCTCTCTCTCTCTCAAAATTAAATAAACATTTAAAAAATTTTAAAAAAATGTCCAAAAAATCAAGAGAAAAGGGGCTAATTTCAACAGAGAACAAAATCTTTAAAAAATTGAATTAGAATTCTAGAACTGAAAAAAATATATTAACTGAAGTTATGAACCAAATTGATGAGTTGAGCAGCAAACCAAATACTTCTAAAAAGAGAATTAGTAAATAGAAATAGAAATCAATAGAAAACATTCAAATAAAAGCATACAGAGAAAACAAAAGAGGAAAACATAAAGAGGAGAATGAGAGAAATATAGAAATATTATACATGATTAAAACATATAACATGCATGCAACTGTAACTCCAAAAAGGCAGGTGAAATAAACACATTTTTAGGCAAATAAAAAACTGAGAAAATCAACCCTAAAAATGCTGAATATAGGAGTTCTTAAGGCAGTAGAATAATGATTATGCAAACATGCATGGAAATGCAAACAAATGAAGTAAAATGACATGGTAAATATGTATGCATACCGATAGTATAAAAAGTAATAAAAAATGTCTGAGAGTTTAAAATATATGTAGAAATAAAATGCACTGAAACATTAACAAAAGGCAGAAATGGGCAATAGTAATTAAAGATAATTGAAGTTAGTGGGGGTAATTGCATTTTTCCAGAAGTGTTGTAAGCATTAATTTACACTCCACTAACTCAAATATTCCATAAACATTAAAATTCCTTTTTAAACAAGGTAGAATAAGATACAATTAATAACAGAGGAGATATCATGAGGAAAGTTTAAAAAATATTTTAAACAAATAATGAAATGCACATGTACATATACACATGTCATTATATTGTAATGTTACTATGGTGGTTCTAATTGAACCATTATTCCATGTTTTAACACCCGTATTCCACCTACTCCCCTTGAATCTGGTCACGCCTGTTACTTATTTGAAATTATTCCAAAAGTAGACAAAAAAGAAAGAGAAAGGAATATAAAATAAGTGGAAAACAACTAAAATGCAAGGCAGTATAATAAAATGAAGATACTAATAATAAATAACATTAAATGTAAATGGACAAAATGCATTAATTAAAATACAAAAAAAGTTAAACTGGCCGGAAAAAAAAACAAAACCCATTATATGATGCTTATAAGAAATGTATCAAGTTCATTTAAAGATATAGAAAAGTAAAATAAATGATATAAAAAAGACATGCCATACAACTAACAAAAGAAATCAGTTGTAACTTATATAATATCAGATAAAGTAGATTTTAAAGGAAGAACAATTACTAGAAATAAGACATTTAAAAATGATTACATGGTTATCCCCACCCCCCACTCCCTTTATCCAGGGAGGTTTCTAAATTTCTAAATTTGAAGGTACTTAATAGTAAATCTCTAAGTATAAGAGAATCAGGAAAATACAGAAATGTATTTGGAGATTTTTGTCTTTCAACTGTAATATCAGAACAGACAAATATGAATGATAATATAAAAAATTGAATATAAAATACATAACTGGCCTAGGAACTTTAAGGTGCCTAAGAAACTCAGAGTGTATTTTTTCCCCACTGGAACATAGAGCATTGGCCAATATAAACACATATTGGTCCATAAAGCAATTTTCAACAGTTTTCAAAGAAAAACATTATGCCACATATGGAATTAAACTATAAATCTGTGAAAATCACCAAAAAAATTGTATGCATGTCTGTGTGTGTGTTTGTGTGTCTCATAGATCAAGAATAACTTACAAAAGACATCAGAAAAAAAAAACCTTAAACAAATGGTACGACTAACGGAAATAAACAGAAAACATATTAAAGCTAGTAGAATCCAGCTAAATTAAGTATTGTAGTTGGATACTTTGGTGATCCCAAAAGAACCACTCCTGTTGTTACTAATGCCCTGGTGAAATCACTTTCCACTGAATTTTGAAGAGTTCTATGGCTTGCTTTCATAAATGAATGAGGCAGAAGTGACCTTGTACCACTTCAATATCTATGACCTAAAAGGTCCTGTTAGTTGTCCCATGCTTTGGGAAGCCCGATCTATTATGTAAAACATACTACGAACATGCCACTGGAAATACCATCTAGAGAGACACTGTGGAGGAACCAGGTAGAGCAGAGGATGCCCTAAGACTATTTGGAAAGAGACACCGAGGGACATGGCCTCCTTGAGTCCTGGTTGAGCCCAGATTTCCCTGGCACATATGAATGAGCCCTTTTGGATGTCCAGTCCAGTTGATGTTCCAGATGGCTCACTCCATCATGTCAATTAATAGATACAGAAAAATTAGCTGAGTTAATTTATCTGTTTAAAGGAAGCTGATAGGGCATGTGGATGGCTCAGTAGGTTAAGCATCCAACTCCTGGTTTTGGCTCAGGTCATGATCTCACGGTTATGAGTTCGAGCCCTGCATCAGGCTCTGCAGTGAGAGTGTGGAGCCTGTTTGGGATTCTCTCTTTCTCTGTCTGCCCCTTCTCTGCTCATGCTCTGTCTCTTTCCCAAAATAAATAAATAAAACTTATTTATTTTTAATTAAAAAAAAGTAGCTGATAATTTTATATGCAGAAAATATGTAAAATATACAATCAACACAGTAGAAAACATTAAAAACTTAATGTTAGTTTCTAAAGAAGTAAAAAAATGATAAGCCTCTCATAAGACTGATATAGAATAAAAGAAGATACAAATAACAAATATCAAGAATAAAATAGAGAACATCATCACAGATTCTTTTTTATTTGTATACTTCTCTGTATTTTTATTAAATTTACTGCAAATTGAACTAAAAATGAATTAATTCCTAGGTCAAGTGATATCCAAGATCTATTTAATCCATTTAAAATACTATCTAGATATTAACTGGCTATTAATAAAATGTGTTAATTAATGATTTTTCTTCTCGAATTGTAGTATGAGAACTTCCAAGAGCCTCATCTCTCTCCCTCTCTCTCTCCTCTCTCTTTTTAAAATATAATTTATTGTCAAGTTGGCTAACATACAGCATATACAGTGTGCTCTTGGCTTGGGGAGTAGATTCCCATGATTCATTGCTTACATACAACACCTAGTGCTCATTCCAACAAATGCCCTCCTCAATGTCCACCACTCATTCTCCCTCTTCCCCCACCCCATATCAACCCTCAGTTTGTTCTCTGTATTTAAGAGTCTCTTATGGTTTGCCTCCTTCTCTGTTTAAACTATTTTTTCCCCTTCCCTTCCCCCATGGTCTTCCGTTAAGTTTCTCAAATTCCACATGAGTGAAAACATATGATATATGTTTTTCTTTGCCTGACTCACTTCACTCACTTAGCATAATGCCCTCCAATTCCCACCATGTTGTTGCAAATGGCAAGATTTCATTGTTTCTCATTGCCAAGTAGTAGTCCATTGTATATAAGAACCACATCTCCTTTATCCATTTGTCAGTTGATGGATATTTGGGCTCTTTCCATAATTTGGCTATTGTTGATAGTGCTGCTATAAACATTGGGGTACATGTGCCCCCAAGAAATCAGCATTTCTGCATCCTTTGGATAAATTCCTAGTAGTGCTATTGCTGGTCTTAGGGTAATTCTATTTTTATTTTTTTGAGGAACCTCCACACTGTTTTCCAGAGTGGCTGCACCAGTTTGCATTCCCACCAATAGTGCAAGAGGGTTCCTGTTTCTCCACATCCTAGCCAACATCTGTTGTTTCCTGTGTTGTTAATTTTAGCCAGTCTGACTGATGTGAGGTGATATCTCAATGTGGTTTTATATTTGTATTTCCCTGATGATAAGCGATGTTGAGCAGCTTTTCATGTGTCTGTAGACCATCTGGATGTCTATTCATGTCTTTTGTCCATTTCTTCACTGGATTATTTGGTTTTTTGGTGTTGAGTTTGGTAAGTTCTTTATAGATTTTGGATACTAACCCTTTATCTGATATGTCATTTGCAAATATCTTCTCCCATTCCATTGGTTGCCTTTTAGTTTTGTTGACTGTTTCCTTTGCAGTGCAGAAGGTTTTTATCTTGATGAGGTCCCAATAGTTCATTTTTGCTTTTATTTCTCTTGCCTTTGGAGACATGTTGAATAAGAAGTTGCTGTGGCTGAGGTCAAAGAGATTGTTGCCAGTTTTCTCTAGGGTTTTGATGGTTTCCTGACTCACATTTAGGTCTTTCATTCATTTTGAGTTTATTTTTGGGTATGGTGTAAGAAAGTGGTCCACGTTCATTCTTCTGCATATTGCTATCCAGCTCTCCCAACAACATTTGTTAAAGAGACATTTTTCCATTGGATACTCTTTCCTGCTTTAGCAAAGATTAGTTGGCCTTACATTTGTGAATCCAATTCTAGGGGTTCTCTAATCTATTCCATTGTGTCTGTTTTTGTGCCAATACCATACTGTCTTGATGAATACAGGTTTGTAGTAGAGGTTAAAGTCTGGGATTGTGATGCCTCCCACTTTGGTTTTCATTTTCAACATTACTTTGACGATTCGGGGTTATGTGTCGTTCCATGCAAATTTTAGAATTGTTTGAACTCTGAGAAGAATGCTGGTGTAATTTTGATTAGGATTGCACTGAATGTATAGATTGCTTTTAGATAGTGTTGGTATTTTAATGTTTGTTCTTCTAATCCATGAGCATGGAGTATTTTTGCATTTCTTTGCGTCTTTTTCAATTTCTTTCGTAAGTTTTCTATAGTTTTCAGCATACAGATCTCTTATATCTTTGGTTAGGTTTATTCCTAGTTACTTTATGGTTCTTAATTATAAATGGGACTGTAATTATAAATGGTTCTGTAATTATAAATGGGACTGATATCTTTATTTCTCTTTCTGTTGCTTCATTATTGGTGTATAGAAATGAAACCGGTATCTGTCCATTGATTTTATATCCTGCAACATTGCTGAATTCGTGTATCAGTTCTAGCATCTTTTTGGTGGAGTCTTTTAGGTTTTCCATGTAGAGTATCATGCTGTGAAAAGTTAAAGTCTGACTTCTTCTTTGCCAATTTGGATGCCTTTTATTTCATTTTGTTGTCTGATTGCTGAGGGTAGGACTTCCAACACTATGTTAAGAACAGTGGTGAGAGTGGACATCCCTGTCGTGTCTCTGATCTCAGGGGAAAAGCTCTCAGTTTTTCCCCACTGAGGATGATTTTAGCTGTGGGCTTTTCACATATGGCTTTTATGATGTTAAGGTATGTATCCTGACTTTCTTGATGGTTTTTATTAAGAAAGGATGCTGTATTTTGTCAAATGCTTTTTCTGCATCTATTGACAGGGTCATATAGTTGTTATCCTTTCTTCTATTAATGTGATGTATCACATTGATTGATTTGAGAATACTGAACCAGCCCTGCAGCCCAGGAATGAATCCCACTTCAATTGGTGAATAATTCTTTTAATGTACTGTTGAATTCGATTTGCTAGTAACTCGTTGAGAATTTTTGCATCCATGTTCATCAGGGATATTGGCCTGTAATTCTCCTTTTTAGTGGGGTGTCTGTCTGGTTTGGGAATCAAGGTAATGCTGGCTTCCTAGAATGAGTCTGTAAGCTTTCCTTCCATTTCTATTTTTTGGAACAGCTTGAGAAGAATAGGTATTAACTCTGCTTTAAATGTCTGGTAGAATTCCCCTGGGAAGCCATCTGGCCCAGGACTCTTATTTGTTAGGAGAGTTTTGATAATTGATTCTATTTCTTCACTGGTTATGGGTGTGTTCAAATTTTCTATTTCTTCCCATTTGAGTTTGGGTAGTGTGTGGGTGTCTAGGAATGTGTCCATTTCTTCTAGGTTGTCCAGTTTGTTAGCATATAATATTTCATAGTATTCTCTAATAATTGTTTGCATTTCTGTGGTTTTGGTTGTGATCTCTCCTCTTTCATTTGTGATTTTATCTATTTGGGTCTTCTCTCTCTTGTTTTTGAGAAGTCTGGCTAGGGGTTTATCAATTTTGTTTATTCTTTCAAGAAACAAGCTCTTAGATTCATTTATCTATTCTGTGTTTTGGATTCTATATTGTTTATTTCAGCTCTGATCTTTATCATTTCTCTTCTTCAGCTGGCTTTGGGGTTCCTTTGCTGTTCTGCTTCTAGCTCCTTTAGGTGTGAGGTTAGGTTTTGTATTGGGGATTTTTCTTGTTTCTTGAGACAGGCCTGGATTGCAATGTATTTTCCTCTTAGGACTGCCTTTGCTGCATCCCAAAGAGTTTGGACTGTCATGTTTTCATTTTCATTTGCTTCCACATATGTTTTTAAATTTATTCTTTAACTGCCTGGTTAACCCATTCATTCTTTAGTAGGATGTTCTTTAACCTCCATGCATTTCTAGGCCTTCCAAATGTTTTCTTGTGGTTGATTTCAAGTTTCATAGCGTTGGGATCTGAACGTCTGCATTGTATGACTTCACTTCTTTTGTATTTATTGAGGGCTGTTTTGTGACCCAGTACCTGATCTACTGAGAGCCTCATCTCTAACAGGTCTGAGGCTCTTTCTGTTTCAGGTGAGCTGTTTGATGATGAGCAACTGATTTCTCTGTGTATTACTTTTTTTTAAAGCAAATTCCTAAGTAGACTGTTCATACTTAAGCCATGTGCTAAATGTCAAACTCTGTCTCCCTGCTTCTTTTCTACACACCATTGTCTACATATAGTTCATTCTGCAGAGAAAGTAAGTTCCTCCTGATCACTATATCACATTTTCATCTTGGTGTTAAAAACTAACAAAAAACAGGGGCACCTGGGTGGCTTACCCCATTGAGCATCTGACTTTCGCTCAGGTCATGATTTCATAGTTCCTGAGTTTCAGCCCACATCAGGCTCTCTGCCACCACCCAGAGCCTGCCTCAGATCTTCTGTCCCCTCTCTCTCTGTACCTCCTCTGCTCATGTGTTCTCTCTTTCAAAAATAAATATTAAAAAGAATGAAAAAAAAACTAAAAGCAAAGCAAAACAAACAAACAATAAACGAACACCTGTATTGGCTATTTAGTCCACTCACATTGGGTAGGGACTGGAAGGTGGTTCATCTTTCTACTGTGTTTTTATTTGTATAAATTTTCTTCACTTCTCAGAGCTATATTTATTAATCTAACTTACATAACAGGGGACTCTGTGAGGGAATCCTTCCTCACTTTCTGTAAACTGAACTGCCACTGACATCTATTTGTTTTTTCAACTCCGTTTTGATTACAACATGACATATATTCCTCAAACAAATCACTAATACTGTTTCTTCCATATCTTTTAACTCAATTTCCAAAGGATGATCATGCCTAGAGAAAATAGTTTTGGGGGAGTAACTAAGAACCATAATCATGATATATATATATATATATATATATATATATATATATATATATATACACACACACACACACACACACACACACACACACACACGCACACACACTCTGCAAAATACTACATGTACCTAGGGAAAACTTTTTTGTAAATGCTTGTACTAGAAATTATTTCTAAAGAACTGTAAACAATCACTATGCTTGTGATACCACTCATCTGATTGCCTTTTGTTGTTTTCTTCTGCAATAATTTGGGGAGTGTCACAATGAGAATTTCAAACATACTCCCTTTTTGGTGAACTAAAATCTAATTAAGGTAATTTTGCTTTTTGACAGATGCCAGTTCACAAGAGAATGCTTCAAAGCAAAATTCAAAGGCGATGTCAGTGTTTCTCCTTTCAAAAACTTAGCTAGACAGGTCGCTCCACCTGATAATGCTTAACTTACAGTGCATATATCTGTGTTGACTTATGTTAGCTTATTCTTCACAGTGTGTTATAAATTCACACACATTATTTCATTTAGTTTGTGGAACTTCGTGAAGGTCAGGCAATCAAGCTTCTGTTTCCTCATCTGTCCATATGGCCTACCATGTAGAAAGTCTTGCAGCTATTCCACTGTTAGAGATAATTTATTAGAAAGCAGAAAATTAAATGAATTGCTCAAAGTAAAAACGTACCACAGTTGAAGAAATGTGGTGGTTAGGGGTGTCAAATCCTGTGCAGTCGAAAACCCATGTATGACTTTTGACTTACTAAAAATTTAACTACTAAGAGTATACTGTAGACTGGAAGCCTTACTGACAACAAAACAGTTGACAAACACATATTATATGTGTTATATGTATCATAGGCTGTATTCTTAGAAGACAGTGAGTTAGAGAAAAGAAAACGTTATTAAGAAAATCACAAGAGAAAATGTATTTATAGTACTATAGCGGATTTGTCAAAAAAACATCTGCATATAAGTGGGACTGTGCGGTCCAAACCCGTGTTGTTCAAGGATCGACTGTAAGAGATGGCAAAACGCAGGTTTTCTTATTCAGTGTTCACCAGATGTTCTTAAATAAAACACACTAGAGGATAAGTCAAAACTAATCCTTAAGGCATTCAGAGTACTTCACAGTAGAATCTTCTCTGCATGCCAGACTTAGTCACTACTTAATCAAGCCTAATTCAACCACATGGACGTCCTGCTCCCAGATAGACCTACATGATATTTTTTTCTCCATTCCTTTACCTTTGTATACTGTATTTTACTTCATGTTGTTTCATGTTTTGCGCATCTAGAACAATAAGGGCCATTTTATGTGCATTTTTTGAAGATTTCCAAAATTATTCAGCCTTATATTTTCTCTCTGAATGCACAGATCCTGTCACCATACAACGTGGTTGACCAACATGCATTGTCTTTTATTGCTTTCTTCTAGGCTTCTTTGGCTTTTTTTTTTTTAGTTATTTTCATTTTTTTTTAATTTTGTTTCTTGAGTGTCTTTCTCCAAACTAATCTGAAGCCATAGCTTTTTTTTTTTCTTTATAGAAAGGAAAGTATAGAACGCTTTGAACTATAAACTTGACACGTGTATGTGCTTTAAGGAAATTCTAGGAATGACTAATTTCTCTTTCTGACGGAAACAGGAAGGAAGAGTACACATACTCAATTAGTGGTGGGGACTCAGAAGAAATACTCACTGCATCAGTGATGATCTATGTAAGATTTCTCTAGAGAGCACCCAAGGATTTGCACTGATAATTAAACTTTAATTATTTTTTAAATTTAAATTTACCTTTCAAATTATTTTTTGAATTTAGTTACAGGAGATATAATGACTCTAAAAAAACTCTCATTCCTCCATTTGAAATCATATATAGATAAAAAAAAATAATTAAAGATCATGTCCACTTCTTTCTTGTGTGTGTATTTGTCAGGGTGAAATATTGTAATTAAATGTTACCTCCATACCCTTCTCCTACCTGTTTACTACTTGATTGTTAACACCAGACAAACTCATCTTTTGATGTATGCTTCTGAATGATTTAAGAACTATCAATGCCTCCTCAGTCCTCTTGAAAACCCTCTGTCTAGTATCCTCTTGGACTATAAATGGTTTATCCAAGACTCTGGTATTTAGCAAATGTGGCAAACTTTCTACATCTTTTTTTTTTTCCATCTCCAAAATCAGCTAAAAATAACTTTCTCTTAGGAATACCATGAGGCTTTGAAAACAATACATAAAACATCTTGCTCACTGAATGACTAATTTTTATTTTAATAAGGCTTACATCATCTACATTTTAATTATAATACATATGATTTCATTTTGAGGAAAAAATGATCTATTTGCTAATGATTCTTATGCTATGGTTGTCTTTTGGAAATGTTCAGTCATTTCTTGCTTCCTTGCTTTCTCTCTCTCCCTCCCTCTCTCCCTCTCCCTTCCTTTCTTCTTTCTTTCTTTCTTTCTTTCTTTCTTTCTTTCTTTCTTTCTTTCTTTCTTTCTTTCTTTCTCTCCTTCATCTTTCTTCCCCCCCCCCCTTTCTTTTCTTATGTAGTCTCTTCATCCAAAATGGGGCTTGAACTCACCACCCTGAGATCAAGATTCTCCTGCTCCACCAACTGAGCCAGCCAGGCTCTCTGGAAATGTTTAGTCTTATATTGAATCTTAATCCCACTCCAAAAAGCTGGGAATCTGAATACCTAACACTCTTTATTTTCATCACGTCCCCTCAAAAAAGTACACACATCACCACTGGAGTGACTTACTTGACAATTTCAAGTATTATGCAGAAAGTGTTAACACAACAAAGAAGGGAAAGTCGAAGGCAGCATCATCCATTTCTAAATTTATGGGAACTCACAGAAAATGCTTCCTGCAAAGTCAGTAGCACTCTTCGTTCCCTAAAGCCCTCTTCTGTGAATACCTGCAGGTATCTTGTCTAAAAGGAAGGATCTAACTGTGGCGCCAGCCTTAGCATCCCTACTGTGAAGATATAGGGGCCTTAGGAACAACGGTGCCTGGGTAGCCCCTGTATCTAATACAGACACAGCCTAGAGAGATGGTCATTTCACCTTCTAGTCCACACTCATTAGCATCACACATTCATCCAGTCCTCTAGCCACAAACTTGCTGACCTACACAAAATTGTAGGCATCTTGCTGGTCTCAGGAGGTAGTGAAGATTTCCTTGTTCTTTTAATATCTCTGGCAGGTGGACTTGGAAGGCCTAGCTCCACTTGGAGTATGGCTTCCAATTGCATATCCATCCTCAAACCTGAGTGGTGAGAGGGGTTCAACAACCAGAGGGGAGGGTCGGGGTTGCAGACCTAGTCACAACCACTAAATGCGGTGGTGGGCACCCAGGGAAACCACTAAAAGCAGTGGTGGGTGCCCAGGCATGCTCCAGTCAGCACATGGCCGCATCTTTGGTACCTCAGCCCTCATGTTCTCTTTATGCCCAGAGTAGCCTACAGGGGTTGCCCCACTGCACCTCTCCCAGGGTCTTGAAGTGCTTTTTCTATGTAGTCCTCAATAAATACTGAGGAATACAGTACTATAGTCTCACATACTGAGACAGCCTCTGCACAGGCCAGGGGAATAAGAAGTTACACAAAAACTATACTCTAATGGAATGCCTACATCACTGACATGTTAATCTTATTATTTTATTAACTATAGTAATATTAATATGACCTACATAAATGTATAATGTACATTTAAAGTTCAATAATGTAATGAATTTATAGTTTGTTCATAAAATACATGCAATGTATATTTGATTTAACTAATTTTATATTTATATAATGTGAAATATATTAGATAGAATATATAACATATATAATACAAATGTACCAAGGTACAATGATGATAGTTTAAGTAAAATTTATACAATTCTTAGTGCAAAGCATTTTACATTTATTACATAATTTAATCGAGAGGTGTTATTATTATCCCCACTTAAAGATGCAAACGCTGAAGCTCAGAGAGATTAAATAGGGGTTTAGGATGTGTTTCTTAGCACTGATGCCATGCTACTTTCCATGTGTCCCCTCCACCTTTGCAGAGAATGAATAACGATGATGTCATGGCTTCACTTGCCTGGGTGCTGATGTATTGAAAAGCTCCTACCAGCAGGTAGGTTACTACCAGTGAAACGTCGTGAGCATTTCTAGCCACGCGTTCGTGGAAGCACTTTTTGCCATTTATACCATTTAGCTCCACAAGGTTCAATCAGTGGAACACTGTACAGCCACGGAAGTAGCCGATCTATAATACACTTAACATTGCGGATGGAACTCAATGAAGGAATGAGGCCAGATACAGATGCGGTACCATTTTCACAAAGTATAAACGCAAGCAGAGTGAATCTATGGCATTAGAAGTCAGGATGGTGGTCACCTTGGGAGGGGACAGTGACTGGAAGGGGCCAAGAGGATGCTTGTTGAGAGCTGAAGATTTTGATTCCCTGATAGAGATACTCATCACACAGGTGGGTTCAGTTTGTAAAGATTCATCAGGCTGAGAAAAAAAACCAATTGGACTTTTCTGAGTGTATAATTTACTTCATTTAAAAGTTTAACACATGCAAGCATAGTGCATGCATACGTATACACATTTGCACACACACACACACACACACACACACACACACACACACACACGTGTCATGAAGCTTTAAAACAATTCTATGAAGTAGGGTGCCTGAATGGCTCAGTTGGTTAAGTGGCCAACTTTGGCTCAGGTCATGATCTCATGGTTCCTGAGTTCAAGCCCCACGTCTGCTCTGTGCTGCCAGCTCAGAGCCTGGAGCCTGCTTCAGATTCTGTGTCTCCCTCTTTCTCTCTGCCCCTCCCCCAGTTTATGCTCACCCTCTCTCACAAAAATAAATTAAAACATAAACATTGAAACAAATTCTATGAGGTATATAGGCTTTACTATAACCATTTTTACAAATGAAGATACTGAGGCACAGAGAGGTTAGTAATCTCCCTCAGGTCACACAAGTTGCAAGTATTGTAGACATAGCATTTTGAACCCACAGTTTGGGCGCATAACCCCCAGTAAACTTTTTATAATAGTACCTGGAGGCTAAACAAACATGTTTTTAAACGTATCAAGATGCTTTACTAATTAATACAGTACAAACTAATTTTTGTTGTTTCTGATACCACAAAAGTATTTAGAGTTTAATTTTCTCAATCCAAAATTATCAGAAATACATTTTTAATGATGTGGATTGTGTAAAATTAAATGAATGTTCTTACTGGAAAAAAAAAGCTGGGAGCTACTGTCTTAGAACACAAACATGAAAAATCAATTAAATCAATTTTTCATGAACAGCCTTTCAGAACTTGGCTTCTGAGGTCTCCTTCAGTCTGTTCATTACACTGAGGACCAATGTTACGTCTGTGGATGACTGAAGTTCTGACTGATGTTACTGAGCACTAATTAATACCTCATCCTGTGAGGTAGAGCTCTGATAAAATCATCATTCTAAAATTAATTTTACAGAAATGCTTGTCCCACCTCAACAGATGCTGTGCCACTGCCGACATGAAGAGTTGGATTGCATAATGCAAAGGGTTATTCTAGACATGTGAGTTTCTGCACAAGCAGTTAGCAGTCTCTACTGCAGGTGACTTCATTTGCTGTATATTTTTGAAACATAAAGATGGGGCTTGTGATTGCACATTTATTTTGGTGTCATTTGTTTATATCTTAGTCCTTATGTAAGTTGCTAGCTCTGTGAGAGAAGGGACCCTAGACGTTTCCCATTGCTGGTGGGTCACAAATACCTGGCATGATAACTAACCCATAAAATGAATGAATGAATGAGGCAAACAGATCTAAAATACAAGTATTTCATGTCATCTGTTTGATCTTGGCAAAGTTATTCAACTTCTTTGAATCTCAATTTCTTAATCTATGAAATACTGACCTCATTTGCTTTAAGCATTACAGAGATGATGTGCGTAACATTTACAGTAAGCAGTTGATAAATGGTAGATATAATTAGATTTCTTATGGGGTGCTGGGTGGCTCGGTTGGGTAAGCCTCTGACTTCAGCTCAGGTCATGATCTCGCCGTTCGTGAGTTCGAGCCCCAGGTCGGGCTCTATGCTGACAGCTCAGAGCCTGGAGCCTACTTCAGATTATGTCTCTCTTTCTCTCTCTCTCTCTGCCCCTCCCCCACTCATTTTTTTCTTTCTTTCTCTCTCTCTCTCAAAAATATTTTTTATCTAAATATTTATCTAAAAAGGACACTAAGGACACTGGAGGAGGTAATGATAGGCAATGAGGAAACTTAAGCTCCCACAAAGGATACTCAGCATCTCACCAAGAAGTGAAACAAGAATATGGGTAAAATTGTATAGCAGCTGAGAGCCATGCAACTTATATGTGCTGGTAAGTTAAAGCGTATTTCAGAATGGAAAACCTCACTGAGAATGTCTGGTAAACTGAAAGCAGATACATAGGATGGTGGGTCAATCATACAAACCCAACAGTTGCACACAGAGGGTGGAACAAGGGTGACATTTTAAATTCCAAAGGGATCATAGAAATCAGGATAAATTACTCAATGGGAATAAAAAAACTTTAATACAGATATGTATGATGCAGAGGAAGATGTTTTGTTCTTTCCACATATGTAATATTGTATATTCAGCATCAGATATCCATCCCACACTATACTGAAATACTGGATGTACAAGACAAACATTATCTTTGCTCCCACCTTTTGAGTATCTTAGTAGATATATGGTTTAGGGGATTAAACCATGTCCCTGGAGCTCCTCACCCATTTTCATTTTTTGTTGGGCTCACCAATGATGACCAATGATGATCCTCTCCCCACTAAGCTCTATCATGATTTGCATGGCACTTGGCTCCTTGAATTTATTTATAATTTTATCACCCAAGAATGCTTCCCTAAATACTTTCTTGTTTTTAACTTTGTATAAATAGAATCCTATAGTATATGTGCTACATATTTTGTGATTTCTTTTACTAAAAGAAAAGAAGAAAAGTTAGACTACATTATAATAATGCAATGTATTATTACAAGGATAAAAAATGCAAATCAAGCAGTGGGAAGAGAAGGGGAGAGAGAGAGAGAGAGAGAGACAGAGACAGAGACAGAGAGAGAGAACAAACCAATGGGGTCTGATCCTGCCATTTTTATAACACAGATCCCAGCAATGGGAACAGAAGACATTCCTCTTCTTGAGTTTGGGCTCCTGTAGTTTCCTGCTGCAGCTGTGGCCAGGGCTCCTATAGGAGGGCCTAGGACAGGAGGTGGTGCAGGGAAAACATGAGGAAAATGAGAGGAGGCCCCTGAATCTCTCTGAGCGCTAGGAGAGCTCGGCCCTTCACATCATTTGTGCCAGAACTAGGGGCTTCTCCTTGAGCCTTCTCTGCATGTTGCCCAGTGCTCACTTCTTCACCAGCCAGAAATACAGGAGGCAAACAACAGCAATCTCACAGTCAGGTCAGTGGTGCTTCAATGGTTGGTCTTCTTCCTCAACTTCCCTGACAGGGTTACTTTTCAGACTCCTCAAAAGCCACTCTGTGCATTGTGCACCGGTTTTACATCAGGAGTCAATTCGTGTTGCTGGAGCAATGTGCAGCTGCTGCTGCTGCTTCTGCTAAGTTTTTTTTTCTTTTGTTAGGCTTCTAAGTCGGACTCCCCAAAGGTCCATATAGCTTAGTTTTCAGCCAAAAATTGGTCAGAGATTGGACTTGAACACTACAAGCCAGGAAAGCTTCCCCTATCTGCTGATGAGTCTGAGCGTGGGCCAGGGAACACATTCAAACTTCAGGCCACTTTTAAGTTTGCTTCCCGTTTCCACCGAGCTGTCTGGCATCTCCTCTGGGCATCGTAGGCTCCTTCTGCCAGGGGTGTGCAAGTAGCTGGCAGTTACAAACAGCTTATGTAGCATACACACACACAGCTTCTGGGTGAGCCGGTCAGGGTCCCACTGGTCTCTTATGTATGTCAAGCAGTCCCACGATCTCAGGATAGAGGCCACTGTCCTTCCTTGTCCCCTTGTCATGGATGTTGCCACCTCACATGATGCAGTCCAAATAAAACATGCCCTCTTTGGTGGCAAATGTGTTCACAGGTCATCCTCCCATGGTAGGACTTCTACGCAAATAAGCTGGGGGAGACGAGAAAAGCCCTGCACAAAAATGTCATGGATTGGGCCCTTCTTACCTGAAATGTAGTCGTTTTTTAAATCAATGCTTCTCACTCGATGGTGAGCTTTAGATTGAATTCCAGAGTACTAAAATATTTGTATTTTATAACTTTTTCCACTTTTACAATTGTCAACCTCCTCAATTCACCATGCTGACAGCGGACTTCATAATTAGACATGATATCTTGATATTAAATGCTTAATGCAAAAATAAATTGTACTACCATGCAATCATTAAACAACTGGAAAATTGCATTTTGAAAATATGATAGTTTTAATAGCATCAATAATCATCAGAAACGCGGAAATAAATCTAATAGACCTGAAAGACCTCTACAGTGAAATTTAGAAAACATTAATTACGAGGCAAACAAATGAAGGGTGACAATGACAAGTGACTAGGTTGGAAGACACAGTTTGATAAAAGTTTGAATTTTACCCCAAAATGATTTGTAGGGTAAACTTAATTCTTTTTTTTTTTAATTTTTTCAACGTTTATTTATTTTTGAGACAGAGAGAGACAGAGCATGAACAGGGGAGGGGCAGAGACAGAGGGAGACACAGAATCCGAAACAGGCTGCAGGCTCTGAGCGGTCAGCACAGAGCCCGAAGCGGGGCTCGAACTCACGGGCCGTGAGATCATGACCTGAGCCGAAGTCCTGAAGCCAGACGCTTAACTGACCAAGCCACCCAGGCGCCCTGGGTAAACTTAATTCTAATAAAAATCCCAGCAGGTGTGTGTGTGTGTGTGTGTGTGTGTGTGTGTGTGTGAATGTGTGTGTGTGTGTGTGTGTGTGTGTGTGTGTGTGTGTGTAAATGGACAGGGTGTTTCAAAGAACAGCAATCTTAAAAGAGAACAAAGGTAGAGGAATTACACTACCAGACACCAAGATCTATTAAAAAGCTGTAGGGGCGCCTAGGTGGCTCGGTAGGTTAAGCGTCTGACTTCAGCTAAGGTCATGATCTTATGGTTCATGGATTTGAGCCCCACATCAGGCTCTGTGCTGATAGCTCAGAGCCTGGACCCTGCTTCAGATTCTGTGTCTCCCTCTCTGTCTGCTACTCCCATGCTCATGCTCTGTCTCTCTCTCTCTCAAAAATAAATAAACATTCAAATATAAGCTTTAGTATTTGAAATGATGTAGTATTGAAGCAAAAGACAAATAAACCAATTGGGCAAAGTAAAGAGTCCAGAAACAACAGTCTAAGCATACAGGAAACAAGTCTGATAACCTAATGCAATGAGGAAAAAATATATTTTCAATAATTAGTGTTAGCTCAAATAGATAATCATGTGAAAACAAAATGAAATTTACCCCATCTCACATCATAGGCAGAAGTTCTAGAAATATATGCCTAAATGCAAAGACAAAACAATAACATTTTTGGAAGAAAACAAGAGAGAATATCTTTATGACTTCGAAAACACAAATATTTCTTAACCAGAACATAAAATGTAGTAATAATAGAGGACTGATAATTTAAACTATATTAAGGATAAGGAATACTGGTCAGCAAATAACACCATTATGCAGTAAAAGGGCAAGCCACAGCATGGATAAGGTAGTTGTTTGTGCTATATTTAGAATGTATAAACATGAAAATTAATAAAAAATACAGTCCAAAAAAGATGACAAAATGTTTCATAGGAACTACACAAAGGTAGCGATCCAAATGAAAATACTGAGACATGTACAAATTTAAAACATAATAAGATACCAGAAGGGAAAGGCTAAAATAAACAAAAAAGAGAAAAACAAGAAAAAAGAGAGTGAGGGAATGAGGGAGAAAAGGAAAAGACAGAGAGGAGTAAAAGCAGAAGATTTGGGAAGGAGGAGAAGAAAGAAATAAAGAGACAAAAGCAGAGAAAGAAACACTGAGAGAAACAGTGAGAAAAAGACCGAACTGAGTATAGAAAAGAATTTGGAGGAGGAGGTAATCAGATCTTTCACACACTCCTGGTGAATGTACACAGTGTTAGGCCCATTTTGGAAAACCACTTAGCAGTGTCTAACAAATCTAAACATATATGATTATTTACCCATCAGACTCAGTCCTAGGTACATATACCCAAGAGAAATGCAAATATATGGTCACCAAAAGGGATTACACAAATATTTTCATTCTTATTATCCATAGTAAGACAAAACGGGAAATTCCTTTAATGCCAATCAAAAATTTTAAAAATAGATATATTTTACTCAGATAATGGTTAACTATATAATAATAATAATAATAATAATAATAATAATAATAAACAGTCTGCAACTGCTTATAGAATTAGGACTGAATCTCAAAAACATAATACTGGGAAAGAAGTAAGACAACAAGAGTTTAAACTGTATGTTATAGCTATACAAATTTCAAAAACAGGAAAAAAAAACAAATGTATAGGACTCTAATTCAGGATTGTAGTTAGTCATGAATGAAAAGAGGCATGTTTTTTGTTGTTTTTTTCTTTCTGATTATGTTCTGTTTCTTCAATTGGATGTCAGTTACCCAGGTGTGTTCAGTTTACAAAAATTCACTGACCTGTACATTTGTAATCTTTACAAGCTCACACAAATTTACATAGGTCAAGAAAATGTTTATGCAAATAACCATTTGCATTGATTTTTTTAAGTTTATTTATTTATTTTACAAGAGCGAGAGTGCAAACAGGGAAGGGGCAGAGAGAGGGAGAGACAGACTCCCAAGCAGGCTCCCACTGATAGCACAGAGCCTGACATGGGACTTGAACTCAGGAACCATGAGATCATGACCTTAGCTGAGATCAGGAGTTAGATGCTTAACCAACTGAGCCACCCAGCACCCTGGCATGATTTATTTTTAATGCAAGTTACAGTGAATTGAAGAGTATCCCTAAAAAAATATAATTTCCATTCACTTGTTCTAAGAGAAGAAAAAAATGGTGTAACTATACTCAATGATTAGGAGTCTCTTCTCTATCCCGAAGCTCTTAATTTACGTTCAACAAGAATAGTGACTTGTAATAATATACGGATATTACTAATATACATGGAGATTACTGTTACACAGGCCAAGGCTGAAAAAAATGGTCAGAAATTTTACTTGATATAACCAAAGTATGGCAACATACTGTCTACTTAGTCACTGAGAATTTTTCAAAGACTCAAGAGGGAAACCACTGACCAAATTCGGGACATCTTGAACATCATAAAAAGTAACAGTGGTAATATGTTTTGACATATTGCATTAGAAAGAAGGAAAAGAAGACCATAATGATATATAGAGGTAGATGACACAGGGAAGGGAAAAGAAAACCCTTCTCTGGAACAGAATTCTAGCTCAAAAATGTAAAACGAATGATAAAATTAGAAAATCACGATTAAGCAACCTTTAATGTAAGAGTAACCAATATAGGTCACTGGTGGATGAAAAGAAGAAAGAAACAGGATATTAACAGAGTTTTCAAGTATAGATTGTCCCAAAGATGACGTAATCATTACAAAGGTGGAAGAGTTAACTTGAACAATGGAAAGACTGGACAGAAGTATTTTACAGGTGATCAAAGTCAGGATCAACCACATTGGGATAAATGGAAATGTGTACCCTCATGCAATGAAATGGAAAGCAAGAACATCACTTACGTAGATGCTTTTTTTTTAAGTTATGATGAAGTGTTTAATTTCAACAATGAACAGGGTATTTTAATGAATCCCCATACTTGTCACCCAGTTTCAGCAACTAACAAGTCATGGACAATTTTGTTTCACCTGTAACCACATTACCTCTACCACTTGCATACTGCTTTTCAGTCACAGCTAATCTTTATTGACAACCTGCATTTTAGCCATCACTTATTAGGCAGTTTTGACAATCTTTTCAGTGATTTTCCTTAAATGATCAACTCTTTTTTCATAGTTTCCCATTTCCATTGTGTTTTCTTTTTTGAATTTGATTTGAATTATCCTCAAATTCATGTTATGAATACATAATTCAAGTCACAGTGCTGTGCTATAGTTTTGTTGTCTTTGCAATTATTTTGAAAAGACATTTTTCATCTAACTTTTAATTCACATTATCAATTTTCATTGGATGCTTACTTTGTACGAATACTGCCCAAGATCTTCTTTTTAATACACGGTGTTTGGATTTTGTTGCATCAGTGAAAACAGGTGATTCCTTAAAGACGGGAAAGTTTTGGGGCTCCTGGGTGGCTCAGTGGGTTAAGCGTCTGACGTCAGCTCAGGTCATGATCTCACAGTCCCTGAGTTCAAGCTCTGTGTTGGGCTCTGTCCTGATGGCTCGGAGCCTGGAGCCTGCTTCAGATTCTGTGTCTCCCTCTCTCTCTGCCCCTCCCTGCTCATGCTCTGTCTCTCTCTGTCTCAAAAATAAATAAAAACATTAATTTTTTTTTTAAAAAAGACAGGAAAGGTTTGAGTAGCTTACAAGGTTTCTAGCTTCAAATATGCTCTGATTTTGTTGGTAGAGCAAAGTGTAGTTTTTTGACAGATGCCATTGTTTTTGTTTTTTTTGTTTTTTAAGAGTTGAAGTATCCTTTTGATCTCATGTTATTTGTTTTGTTAGCTTTTGTAGGACCTTTCATTCCTCCCACTTATTTCTATTTTTTCCCATTTACCATCGAGCCTTCCTGTGCTTACTGGTAGTGCTTTCCAAAATCTGCCTCTTTTGCGTTTTCAAACCTCTTCCTTTTACGCTCTCTGGAAACCAGTGCTCTGCTTCATCAGATAGGTCTTCATTTCAAATAAGAGTCTCTCTTTGTGGAGATGACTTTGTTTTCTACCACTGATGGGCCTTGACTGCCCTCTCTTATTTTCCACATTCTTCTCGTGACTCTCCACTTCTAGCATGGCCTTCAGTGTTGGTTCTGTTAATGGTGACAATTTCTTTCACTTTAAATGTATGCTGAAATGTATTATGTTTTGTTTCCCAGATATTCTGCAGTTTTGGATCATTGATAGTTGCACTTGCTGTCTTTGAGGTTCCTTTGATTTTCAGAAGCTGGGTAGTAAGTTTGCAGGAAATGCAAGTCCTGTAGGCATACTGTAAGACTTTCTAGTAAATAAATTAATACCTGCATGTGCATAAGGTGCAAAACACTGCAAGAGCCCAAGTAGCCTCATACTAGGCAAATGTAATGTGTAAAGGAATCCATATTCAGACTACTGAGCTGACTTTCAATCATGATGTCTCTCAGAAACATCTCTCTATAAAACAGAATGGTGTGTGTTTTAATTTACTTTTGTATTGTGCTCCCAAAATATGTTTTTTAATGTTTATTTATTTATTTTGAAAGAGAGAGAGCATGTGTGAACAGGGAAGGCGCAGAGAGAGAGGGAGAGAGGGAGAATGTCAAGCAGGCTCCAAGCTGCCAGTGCAGAGCCCTATATGGCCTCAATCCCACCGACCACAAGATCATGACATGAGCCAAAATCAAGAGTCGAATGCTCAATCGACAGCCACCCAGGCGCCCCCCCCAATATTTTTATATAAATGTTTATATATAAAAATGTCTACACTTACTAAGTTCCATCATGATATCTGTATGGAACATCATTAAATTCATTCCTCACACTTGGAGATCAGAAAAACTTGTCATCTTTCAAATACATTTTCCCTTAAAAATAAAAGACAACATAGAGAAAAATTTTAGAGGAGTTCTGAGAAAAAAAAAAACATGCTCTGGTCAAGTTCTAAGAGAGAGCTAGGAGATGCTCATGTTTCTGGTGGTAGTACGATTTATAACAATAGATTTAGAGGTCACAATGAGGTCACAATGATATAAAGTATTAACAATTCACATATTCTTAAGTGTGATTTACTATTTCCACTTTTTCATATTTACTTTGATAAATACAAATATA
The DNA here is from genome assembly GCF_018350175.1 of Felis catus. NCBI lineage: Eukaryota > Metazoa > Chordata > Mammalia > Carnivora > Felidae > Felis > Felis catus. Next base: position 15,843,745 of record NC_058380.1, read on the forward strand.
TGTAGACACAGAGCCATGAACACGAATGTTTATATCCACAGTGTCTGCAATAGGAAAAAATATGACTAAAATCTCCATTAATTGACATATAAAGTAGTGTGGATCTTTACTACGAAGTATTGTGTAGCAGTTTACAAACTGGCATGATTATTTTTTTAAATGAGATGATTATTTGGATGTTTATATGGGAAAACATCAAACCACACTCAAATTGTACATCCACATGGATCAGACACTTAACAGTAAAAATTTAAACAATGAAGTCTCTAGAAGCTAACAAGAGGAAATCTCTCCATGACCATGATGCAGGCAAAGATTTCTTTAACAAAAATTATTATTATGAAAACAGTAAAAAGAAACTTTCTAATCATTAAAGCACAATTAAGAGAGCATAAAGCAAATCAAAGAGAGGAAGAATATATTTGCATCTATATCTAAGAATGACTTGTATAGAACGTGTGATAATCTCCCAGAAGTCATTAAGACAGTGATAGACAGCTATTGGTGGTGAGGGGAGAAGATAAAAGATTAGAATAAGTCACTTCACAAAAGAAGATTTCTAAATGGCCAATGTAAAAAGAAAATGTTATCAATAACATAAGACATTAGGGTATTTAAAATCAAAACTGCTTAAAATATTACTATGTTCTCACTAGAATGACTATATGTAAAAAAAAAAAAAAAGGAAAAAGAAAAACTAGTTTAATGAGCCACTGGAACTCACATCCACTACTGAGAGAATATAAATCAGTACAAATGCCATGGAAAACATTGTGGCAGTATCTCTTAATGCTACAGATCTGCTTACCTAACAAACTAGCAATTACACTTCTGTGTAAATATTCAAATGGAATGAATACTTTTGCCCACTAAAAATGTTTATAGGAGTATTCATAGTAGCTTTATGTATAATAGCTAAAAAATATAAACAAAACAAATATCCATCACATACAAAATGTGTAATAAGTGGTTACATGCTCATATAAAGAAAAACTATAGTGAAATGAAAAAAAACCTACTTCTCACAATAATGAGGGAAAATCACAAAGTAATGCTAAACAAAAGAATTCAGACACAAAAGTGCAGTACAAATCCATTTTTAAATCAGTTAAAATAAACTATAATAATTTAAGTCAGAATGGTAGTTACCTTTAGGGTATCTTGACTGAGAAAGACACAATAGTGTTATTCGAGGTGTTGGTAATATTTTATGTTTTTATTTCTTAATGTTTACTTTTGAGAGAGAGCAAGTGGGGGAGGGGCACAGAGAGGGTGACAGGATTCTAGCAGGCTCCACATTGACAGTGGTGAGCCCAATGTAGGGTCAAACTCAGGAACAGCAAGATCATGACCTGAGCTGAAGTTGGATGCTCAACTGACTGAGCCACCCAGATGCTCCGGGTGTTGGTAATATTTTGATATTAAACAAACTGATGGGGTGGTTTTGCATGCAGTTTAATTTCTAAAATTACACTGCTGTATTTTTAAGATTATTAAACTTTACAATATAAACTTTATAATTAGAAAAAGAGAATGAAAGTTATCTCTATATAATTTACATAGAAATATTTCTAAGATATAGTATAAAGAACAAAAGTAAATTGCAAAACAACGTCTATAGTATGAACCTGTTTATATAACCATCTCGTCTAAAAAAATATGAAACAATACCACATATTTGTATGTATAATTTTCATCTGTGTGATTAAAACCAAACGTATTTCACTAACAAAGTAATTCCAGGAATTCTTCACCATAGTTTATTTAGGTCAGATTATTCTTTTTGGGCCAGTTTTCCCTATTTCTAGTTTTGTGCTGACAAAATTAAACGGAGATATTTTCCCAGTTTCAAATTTACTCTAACAAATAACCCGGCCAAAGAATTTTGCCTCTTCAAATTAAATGTAATTACCTTATTTAATAAAGCATTAATTGTAATGATATATATTACACACACACACACACACACACACACACACACACACACACACACACACTGAAAACCGTACTTTTTCCTTCCCTTCTTTTACTTGAAAGACCAGAGGACTGTCATAGATCCTAAATTCTATATTGGTGTCTTACCAGTGCTAACATTATAGTCAATTCAAGGACCAATGATCAGTCTTTTCTGGAGTTATAAAGTCTGAGTTGCAGTGAAGGATAGAGTGAAAATGATCAGTCTTAAGCACTTGTTACAATAAGTCACCAAGTATTTACCTATCATTAATCTTGTGCTTAATCCTTTTCTAGGCAGCCTGAAGAATAATGAGAAAATAAAGACACGTTTTTTGTTATAAAGAAAATAATAATTCAATTAAAAAGAGATTTTTTTGGTAACATATTTTGTACAGAAGGGTTATCTGTCAAATTGATAGATTAAATTATAATCCAGACTAGAAAGCAAGTGATAATTTTACACTTATCACTTAGGGCACTTATGGAATTATTAGGCTGATAAATCTGTTTTGGGATTATGTAAAACAAAAAAGTGACATAAAATTGATTACGTTACACTTTGATGACTCTGAAGGAATTAAGAGTAATGAATATGATAAGTTGATTTGGCTCAAAATTAAAAATGGGATTCTTAACCTCTGCCTATCACAAAGTCTTAATTATTTTTGAAAATCGCCAAATCTTTACTTGTGGTAATAGGCTTTGCACTGGGTAGAAAAAAACAAGTTGTAGTACTGACGATGATGAACAAGATGGTAATAAAAATAATAATTTCCACAAGATGTCACTTGGCCAAGTTCAGACAAGTAGAAAGACAACCAAAGTACAAATACAGTTTTATCTTAAACCAAGTTCATAACATTTGTGTCACCCCAGAATTTCTTCTATCTAGTTTTATAAAAGTATAAAAAACTGCTTCTTCATATGATATAAGCTGATGTAAATATATTACCTATCATGTCACTTAAAGTCCCAAGGATTGACAACATGCAACATTTTACACCAAATAAAAGAATATTTGTACTTCCAAGGTATATTGCTTCTATCAGATAAGAATTATGTTCTCTCTTAAATTTACCTTTTTACCTACTCTCTGGGCATATATAGCCAAATATGAAGCTATTAATTGGAAATGTTAATATTATCAATGGCATTTTATTTCCTCTTCTGTCCTGTGTATGTATTTGTTCAATGTATTTGAAGTCACCTGAAATTCTTCTTCAGAATATTTGAGTTAAGGTTAAATTAAAATCTGATGTGACAGGCACTGAATAACTACTATTAGTAATTACAGGCAAAGCTTCAACAACTATGAGCCAGATACAACTCTATTATTTTTTAGTAGCCTATGTGAATGGAACGTATTTTTGGTTCCTGCTAGCAGTGATGAAGAGAAAAAAAAAGACTTGGTTCACGATGCAAAGAATAATAGAACTGAAAGGGATCTCCAAAGATGAAGTATATCTTTGCCACATCTAGGCAGTCTTCAAGTATTCTAGACAGACGGGCATCAAACTTCTCAAATATCTCCATGGAAAAAAGACCCTGCCATCATTTGCTTTCAATCTTATGTGTTTCCTCAGTGGTTTTCCCACTGAGATGCTCTCCATGAAGCTGTCTGACTTCTTCATTCTTGCCAATTTTCTCTTCTAGACTTCTGTCTAAGCAGACTGTGTTTTCCAAGATCAGTACTGATTCAGCCTGTTATTTCTGCTTTATGCTTCTGAGCACCAAGGGCTATGATTTTAGCACATGGTGCATTAGTGTTCTAAACACCATTGAGAAGAAAACAAGGTCCCAAAGGGTGAAAACATTAATGAAAACAATGAGCATTTTAGTAAGAGGACAAGGGCATTTATTTACATCAGTGTCCCAGAATGATATATAACTTTGCCAATTGTAGCCAGCATTTCAAGGATTGATTATCTTTTATAAGTTGTAAATACAGGTATCATTTCCATTCATGCAAAATTCTTTAGAAAGCAAAATATGGAAATGTTTTCTAATTTAAATGGTAAAAGAAGAAGAAGGCAAGAGACTGGAATCCTTGCCATGCTCAGCCCTAAAACAGAAGATCCTCTGTTTGGGCAACAGTACTGTGGATATAGCCAAGAGACTGTTTTGGCACAAAAAAGAATATATCAGCATTACCAGTGCCAGTTACATTCCATTGCCTTTAGTTTCCTGGCTGAGTACATCTGTGTGTTTGGGGGAGGGGAAAAGGCAAGAGGGAGGCAGAATCTGGCAGCCATTTCTCTTCTTCTCTACAATGTCCTTTTTAGTATCTAAATGAGAATATGCTTATATTTCATCATCATTTTGCAGTTCTAACTATTGGGAATATCAACATTGAGATAGTTACCACACTATTGCTGAACACAGCTATTACTCTGTTTATCTAAAGTCAAGGAAAGAAAAAAAATGATTTAATGAAACTTTGATCATTCTGATGTTTATTTTTTTCATTGAAGTTCTACCTTTCTACTGTTGTCTAATAATAATAAAAAGAACATAGTAGCTTATAATAATAATTTATTATGTCTCATGGTTTTCCGGGTTGACGGAGCTCACCTGGGGAGTTCTTACTTGAGATGTGTCATGCATTTGAAGGAAGATGTAGGCTGGTCCTCTAGTCACTTTAAGGCTTGACTGAGTTAGAAGTCCAAAATCTCTCCCTTACATGACTGGCAGTTGATGCTGGCTTTTGGCTAGGCTCTTATTTGGGGTTGATTACTGGAGCACCAATATGTGGTCTTCCCACGTGGCCAGCGCTTCTTCCAGCATGGCAGCTGTGTTCTGACAGGGAGTATCCTAAACATGAGCCTTCCAAGTGAACTGAGCCTGCCAGTTTCTGACGGTCTGGGCCCAAGAACTGGCACAGCACCATTTCTGCTGAATCTGATTGTTGAGAGCAGTCTCAGAGACCTCCCAGAATCAAGACAAGGGAGAGGGGCACAGACTGTCCCTCTTGGATGGGTGGAGCATCAGAGAATCTGTGACCGTCTTTAATCTGCCATACTTTATTTATAACCATAGTTAGAGAGTCTCATTTTAATTAAATGGCTAAAATTGTTTGTGCATATCATTGAGATGTTATATAAAAGACTCCACAGTTTACAATGTGCAGAATAGTAGTCAATTAAGCACAGTATGTATCTTGCCAGTAGGGAAAGCACATTAACACAATTAGTACGGTTTGATTTGTACTCCAATCCTCTTCACTCCTGGAGCTAAATTTTATAGGATTGACACATGCTTTGGTATAAGGTATTCTCTTATTGGCCCCAGATGAGCAAAGAAAGGTATGGGTAGTGGAGGTGGGGATCCGTATAAGGATATTAAGTTTCTGCATATCATTCTCTTTTCATAGCACTGAAGGCAGAAATAAATTGTGTTTCATATTAACTTTAATTTTTATGGGGCACATCATTCTGTAATGCTAGATTCCCAGTGGTTCATAAATTGAATTTTGTGTGTTAAAATTACCCCTATATCCATCTACTCTTACAATGACCCTTATATTCCACAGGAACCCTCTTCCCAGCGTGTCTCCTATGAAACTCAGATTATGTCCAGTCGAGTCTGTTCCCTAGTCTTTTGCGTTCTAAGTAATGGTTTCTTGACCTATTCCCCAATTTCCATGGGCAGGGAGGTACAAACCATTTGTCATGATTAGCTCAAACTCTCAAAGACTAATATTCTTGGGTTCAATTATTCTATAAACACTGTATCGGTTTCACCTTGTTTTATTTAACACCACGTGAATTAAAGTTGTTTCTATGCCTTTCTCTGGGGTACAAAGAAAAACACATCTAATACACTCAGGAATTAAAATATACTAACATTCAATGTACCTTGAAGGTCTTACTATATTGGAGCATTCGAGCAAAATAATGGAATTTTTACAACCCCAGTGATGGGCAGACAGACATACAACCCTTTTCATGTTGTGACAAGTGCTCATTAGCCGATATACCCCTAATATAACCTGTATTTCCTTAAACCTCTCTATTTACAGGAAACAATATTAACCATATTTGTCTTCCATTTATAACTATTTAAAAGTGCAAGTTCATCATATGCTCTTTCCTTATAGACTTAAATAAATTTAAGCCTGCTCTCTTAACTCCTGAAATGTGAACAGTAACAACTAAACAAAAAGCAAAGCAAACAAAAGCGCCGCAAACAAACAACAACAGAACCATTAAAAAAATAGCAACAACAAACCTGTGTTAAGTATAGTGGGATGTAACTATATCCAAACCAGTTAAGTATTTCACAGAGTATTTAACAAGGTTATTGGAAACATATTCAATCTTTTGAAAGGTAAAAATCACACAAAACTTATATCTAAAGGTTTGTACTATGTTCCTTTCATTGTCATATCAATTTAATATTGTTTTGGGAATGAGTTATTGCTACATTCTGCCTATTTTTTTTTCCAACAGGATAATACTATTTATCTGCCTAATAATGACAAATAGATTTCATCTCATGTGACAACTCTAATCAATTGATAGTGGCTGCTTGAGGCATTGTTTTGTGAACAGTTCCGAGGCTATGTCTGGACTCAACAGGACAAAAAGTTCTTTATATCATCCAAGGGCATGGTACAGGAAGTTAAGTAACTAAGTGAAAGGTATCAGTCATCCCTTCATTGTCTGCTAAGAACCATGGACAGCGATTTATCCCTGATGTTTCAAAAGCCTATTGCAGAGCTAGTCACTGTTGTACTCCTATTAACTGGCATAAAATAAGCATTCATCAAATGAACAATAAACAAATAAAAAAATACTGAATTGTGAGTTTTAGAAAATATCGTGAAATGGATATACACTGGGAATGCAAATTATATGGATGGATGAATCAACAAACATGTCTTTTTTTAAATTTTTTATGTTTTATTTATTTTTGAGAGCCAGAGAGACAGAGCATGAGTGGGGGAGGGGCAGAGAGAGAGGTGTAGACACAGAATCTGAAACAGGCTCCAGGCTCTGAGCTGTCAGCATGGAGCCCTACACGGAGCTCGAACTCACAAACTGTGAGATCATGACCTGAGCTGAAGTCGGATGCTCAACCAACTGAGCCACCCAGGAACCCCTCTTTTTTTTAACTTTCTTTTTACTTATTTTGAGAGAGACATGGAAAGCAAGCACAAGGAGGGGAGCGGCAGAGAGAGAGGGAGACATAATCCCAAACAGGTTCTGTGCTGTCAGTGCCGAGGTCAATGCAGAGTTCGAACTCACAACCGTTGGATCATGACCTGACCCGAAGTCAAGAATCACAGAGGCTCCACCAACTGAGCCACTCAAATGGCCCAACAAACACGTCTTTCATACACTTCCAGAAACAGTAAGAATGTTGCAAAAGGAGCCAATATATAATCTAGATTCTTATTAATATTCTATCCCTTTACTAAAATGTTTTCTAAAGTATTAAATAGTCTCAAATAAACATTTCTCCTTAGAAATCATGGAATTACAATTTTAAAATTGAATGAGATTCTGAAATTAAAAAAAATTAAACTAGAATGAATTTTCAATATTTGAGTGCATGTGTATCCCCCTGGACCCATTCCTTCACTCCCTCTCTAGGTTGAGACTCTAGAGTACAATATGTGTTAAATAAAACTTCCCTTCCCACACATAGCCATACATATTTCTCCATAAATATTTAACCTGGGGATAATCACCTGATATCACTATATGATGATAAAACTCTATATTTGTAAATAACTCTAGTTGGATCTTCTTGGTCATTTTCTCAGAAATTACATGGAAAACGTTTCTCTAGGGTATAATAAACTATACTAACACAATATATTTTTGAAATAAATAGTCTAATGTGTGGGGGTATTATATAACTACATCAGGCATCATACTGTCAACAAAAAAAATACTAATATTATAAATGATAACAATACTGAGTGGTAAGGGTGTACTCATTTGTGTGTCTCCTTCAATGGCCTCTGAATTTCTTAAAGTCAATTCACAGTGTTTATCTCCAAATTCTCAACAGTTTTGATCTCTGCATGGGAAGATTGTAAACACACACTAGGGATATAATGAAAAGAACTTGCCAAATACAGAAAGCCAGGTTAAAGTTTAGAACTAGTCTTCAAAAATATTGGGAGTAGGTAAGAAAGAAAGTATAGGTATTCTAAGTTTAAAATGTAATGAACAATGAACTCATTCAGCAGTTATGGATTCATTATTATGGCTGTAATCTCTGTTGTTCATCAAGGGAGCACAATGCAATATGAGGTATCTCATTGGCATACTGTTTCCACTTTCACTCCTTATCCATTCTGAAGAGTTATTTATGTGGCTTTTGCTATAATATGAATTCTAGGTAAATTTTATATCAAAATATTTATCATTAAGGTCTAAAAATTTCTGTGAATCGTGTGTGATTATTCCTATTTGTGGCTGTGGAAATCAGAGACTCAGAGAAGTTCAGTGACTTATCCAAGTTCACATTTTCACTACACTAGAGCTCACTTCCTTACTGTGTAAAGAGGAGAGAGTGAGAAAGAGACGGAAATTGTGTATGTGTATGTGTAGGTGTTTGTATGTGTATGTGTCCACTACATAGCAAATGGGTCCTCTTGTTGACTTTTTTTGAGGTTGGGCCAAGGTTAGAGTTTAGGATAGGTGGTGGCTCTTGACAGAAGTTTGGAGTGTTGGAGGAGAGCAGAGAGGCCAGGGCATTTATCCTCTACCTCCTTCCCAAAGAGATTGGCTCACCTTGACTCCATCTCTCAACCAAAGTTCATGGTTTTCTTCAAGGCTACTGACACTGTTCAGGCCTGTCCTCTCCAGAGCCCTAGGAATGGAAGACCCAGGTCACTGCACACTGACCCGACCACGTGCTTTCCCAGGAACTATCCTTTGTAATTAATCTCTTTGTAAGTAAAATTTTCTAAGAGTGCCATGTGTTTACTGTGGGACCCAGACTGATCTACTGGGTGGACGCATGTATTAGAGTCTTTCTACTATCCAATTATTTCTGTAACATTCTATAGTATTTTGTTATCATAAGTTTTATGCTGCAATGACTTGATTACAGTAGAATCCATGAAAGAATTAGATAACAAGATATTATAGATTGTCTATTCAACCTCCATAAGGTAATTTGTATTTTTTTTTACAACTGAATATAGCCAATTGCTGATATATAAACAAAATTCTGTGCCTTAACATTAAAACAGATTTATAGAAGAAAATGTCTTGTAGTATTTGCAATTAAGTTTCCTTTGGCTGTGAAAAGGCCAAAGCTATTATTTTAAGGGAGGCTAAGGAAGCAACAAGTGTTGCACTTTTAATTCCCAGATCAGCAGTGATGATAGCATAGCATTATTTACACTCACTTTCCAATAGATTCTGCTTAGCTCTGTCAAGATCAAAGCTAAGCAAAACTCTCCTTTCTCACCACTTTGTCATCCTTACCCTTACAGGCATGAAAATGGAAATTCTTTCCTGTTATGGGGAGATAATGTTGCTATGGTTATAAAGGTAAAGTAGATTTATCAAAATAATTGGAAACATGATTCTCCATTAGTGATTGCAGGGACAGGTTGACATGAAAACACTAAACTTTAATATTTTTTTCTCTCCTTTGCTCCCTGTTTCTTCAATTTCTGTATAATAAGCTTCATGTTGTTCATACCAACAAACATCTATCACCAAGATGATAATATATCATAATTTGGAAACTTATGAGTTACATTCCAGGTATTATATGTATGTATATACTGATACTGACTATATATGATGCTTTTTCTTTATAAGGCTTTGGATAGGGTAGTTGAAGTGGGAGAGAATATAGAATTCATGTTGAAACTGTCTATAATCTGTTCTTTCTTCAGTATGATCATGTATTTTAAATCTTAAATGATCCTATCACACCAGATTCATGAAAACTGATGAGAATAAAATCATTGGCCCATAATAATGTAATAATTATAAGCTTTACAGTAGAACTTCACTTTTTGAATTAAAGTGATAAGGAAAGTGAACCATCTCTCTCTCTCTCTCTCTCTCTCTCTCTCTCTCTTTTTCTTTTGCCATAGCTAGATGTAATAACCTCTCCTTTTCCAAGGGCACTCCCATTTTATTAGAAAAATTCCTTTCCATCTCTCATACTTTCCCAGGAAAACTGAAAATCCATTGTTTTCTCTTTACCCTGCCTTGCTATCCATATTATTCTCCACAATTCATATTCCATTAAAGAGGTGTCAATCTAGAAGGTAAACTGTGTTGATACTCTTATTTGACCTGAAAACAGTGCTTCCTGGCTATTTTCACCTGAAAATCTAAGGCTATATGGCACACAGTCCAAATAGCTTCTGATTAAAGGTAATAATCTTACCTAAGAGTTGAGGAAATTCATAAGTTCATAGTAAGAACATAGAGGATTTGTAAGTAATTTACTAAATTAAAAGTCTTCGCTAGTTTAAAAATCAAATGTCCTGAGATATTCCCTAAATTAGATCTAGCTTTTCTCCAAATTTACGCTCGCATGTATTCCAGTGAACTCAGACTCTAATACACATTATACTGTTCTCTCCCCACCCCTGAATATTTAAAAGTCCTCTATTTTTCAGGGTATATCATCGAATTGCACTTTTCCACCACTCCCCATACCCCATATAAGCAGTCAAACCCAAGTGACTGAATCCAAACAAGGAATGTGGGAGTATGTTTGTTCTGGCTATTTATTTGTTTCTGTGAGATATTCCAGAAACTTATTTTTTCCATTTGGTACTGTGATCAGCAGCATTCAAGGCTGTCCCTGACTTGTCACCTTATACCATTGGATGATTATAATGAACAGATCCTTCTGCCCACGTACAAAGGACATGTAACTTAAGGAGGGAACTATACATTTGCAGTTTTAAGTCACTAAAATTTAGGGTTGTTTGTTGCTACAGGGTAATTTACTAATTCTAAATAATGCAGAAGCAAATCATAGGGAAAAAAACAAGTACAAAACACCCCTGAAAACTACAGATCCAGATAATCTCGTAGAGGATGAAGATGTGTCTTTTAGAGGAGTATAATAGCAGGATTTAGGAAAGATGCTTCTCGGACTCACTTAAATAAAAGAGAAATTATAACCACATAAATTTTATATGAAATGATTACTGGAAGGTATGATTGATGGCAAAAGTCAATCAATTCTCCAAAAAAGGATTTTGACAGACATTGCAGAAGAAAGTTCATGGTGCCTATAAGCCCTCTTAAAGGCATACAGCCAAGAGACTGTAAATCTCAATATAAAAGGGCCATTTCCTTCAAGAAGACCAGATGCCTGATCTGATTAAGTCCAATAAGTGCAGAAAGATTATCAAACCATTAGACAGATTAAAAAAAAAAGATTAATTGCAATGAATTTATAGTTTACATAATTGAAATGCTTTATCTGGAGGATTCTCAATCAATTCAACAAACCAAATTCATATTTTACAGTGTATTCTATTAATACCTAAAACTTACATTTTTGTTTTAGCATTTTGTGACACCATTATCTCCGGGATTTTGGAAGTACGTACTACCATTTCTTCTTAGGTTTTCTTTTCTTATCATATATACTTAACTGTGTATGCAATTTTTTTCTGATAATAACTGAATTATTTTTACGGACATGTTATATAATGTTATAAAAGTCTTTAATTTTATGTTATTAAGCTTGGTAAGCCAAGAATTTTGGGAGTAAATATTTCAAATTTTGTATTAGAAGGGTAAGACCCAGTGTATACTATAAAACATTTAACCCTCAATCATTACTTTTTATGTTTTAAGTATTTTCCAAAAATGAACTTATCAGCAGAATGACCTCCTAAACTCATAAAGGAAGAAAATATCAAGGTAAAAACCTTTATTAATAACCATATTTCAAACTTGTCTCATAGATATATTAATGATGAGTTAACACACTCTTTGGTTTATACCATTTCCATAAAAAAGTGAAAATGAGCCCTACAGCCCCAAACCAACCCCTCTCTTCTTAATCACATATTAATCTGCATATGTAAGAGACCATTAGATAAGCACCATTCAGGGCCAGTGGAGAAATGGGGTGTCCTCCAAACCCCCATGTCATTTGTTTTGGCTGAAAGGAAAATTATCATTTGACACTGACCTGCGCACGGCTGCTATAACAATGGCCACTACTAAACATCCTGCTTCCAGAGAATCAGTCCTAATTAGCATGGAATATCCCATCTTGTACAGAAACCCAAGATAAAACACCAGCACATCTATTTAGCACGCATCTATTTTTTTTTCCTTCTCTTATACAGACCATTTGTACTTTGGTTCGTGTGATAACGTAGACTTGGGCATAATATTTAAAAGTATGAGAATCTTTCTCTCTTTTAAATTATATTATAGCAATGCTTAATATATTTAATAGCAATCATTAACATTTGTAATACTCAAGATTTGAAAATATGCAAATATATGCAATCCAACAACTTATATATACTCCTGATTCTATTATTCTTTAGTCTAGGTATAGTTTTCAGCTGATTTCACATGTCAAGGTATGAAACGGAAGGGGAGATACACATGTTTTTTAGTACCACCTGCATGCTGTCAGTTCTAGAACTGAGACGAAATCTATACAAGGTGGAGAGTTTGACTCATAAGTAATAATATAAAATAACAATATGAAAGTTTCCAAGGAAATAAAGAGACCTTTAAAAACAATTGATGGAAGACTGACTTTGGGAATGGTGGAGGGAGGATCTCAGTCATAGTTCTCCCACAAAAATAGGGTGAATACTGGCAAAAGAAATAATACTAATAATTTAGAACTCTGGAAATTATCCAAAGCCACAGAACAAGCTGGAAATTATTTATCAAAGAAGAAACTACCAAACCTTGGCAAGACAGCAAGATTTGTAATGTTTTAATCCCCTTCATCCATACCATGGTTACACATTAATCATAAAAAAAATGTTTTTCAGCCAAAAGAAAGACTAAAAGCATTTTGAATTTTGTTAAATGTCCCGTCACCAGAGCACAGTCAAAATTATGTCCAAATTTGTAGGTCTCTGGAAAAGATCTATTCTGGAGTGTTATGACTATTTGATTTGACTCCAAGTTCAGCAAAGGGAGAGGGTAAAGAAAGTTCATATTGCCAGGACATTACCAAAACAATAAAAAATTTGCTGGCAATATTACTGGTATGTAAGGCTGTGATTTCAGGCTATCAAACAAGATCTTTGCCAGGACTTTACAAGGAAATACTTTTGAACTAGATTACCATAGGGAACTCTGAAAAACTCCCACATAGTCCTAAGAATCTAAAACGCTGTGCACATGGACAAGGCTATGTGTATGTCCAGGAGATCAGAGGAAATAGAAGGCCCATACATCTCTGGCAGATATTGAGGCCCTATGTAAGCAGGAAATGGAAGTTAATGCAGTGCTGTAAATGGCCTGAAGTTTGAAAGCATGCTTTCTCACACACATCTCTTTGACAGAGAGTGAAAAACACAAAGGTAAAGAATTTTAGAAAATCTTCCTCTCAAAGAAAAAAACAAAGTTTAATTTGAGAGAGTTAGCCTGTGTAAGTGTGTTGGGGAGGGGCAGAGACTGAAGAAGAGAGAGTCCTAAGTAGGCGCCGCACTATCAGTGTGGAGCCTGATACAGGGCTCAAACTCACAAATTATGAGATCATGACCTGAGGCAAATCAAGAGTCAAATATTTAACCAACTGAGCCACCCAGGTGGCCCTTAGAAAATCTTCTAAGTAATCACTTATAAAATTACACTAACCTAATGCTGACCCAAGAAGTTAGGCTTAAAATTAACATAAGAACTTAAAAAGATTCTAGTAGATTTTAGTAACTGCACACTGCAGGGAATACAAAATCCACAGAATTCATCCAGAAGAATCACTAAACAAACAATCAGTAATAAAAGAGGAACACATAACACAATGAACAAAAACAACATAAAAGAACATCAACCACAAAAAATCCTGGGGGCGGGGGGTGAGGAGGGATCTGATACCAAAGTCGTTATATTACTTTATCTGCAGTGTCCAGTTTTCAACATAAAATATAAAACATAAAACAAAAAATAGAAAAGTATGTTATATATAAAAGAAATTAGAGTAGTTGATGGAATATTTCTATAAGGCCCCAATTTTAGAAGTGGTAGTTAAAGGCTTTAAATCAGCTGCCATAAATGTGTTCAAAGAACTAAAAGAGGGCTTACTTTAGAATGTAATGTACAATTACAATTTTTCATTATAGGTAATATCAATAAAGTGATAGTAATTATAAAACTTAGCCAAAAAGAAACTTGGAGTTGAAAAGTATAATAACCAAAATACAAAATAGTGATGCTCAATAACATAACTGAACTGTCAAAAGAAATAATCAGTGAACTTCAAAATGTGTCGAAAGAGATTATCCAGTATGTGGGGCAGAAAGAAAAGAAGTGAGGATACCTGGACAGAACCTCAGAGACCGGTGTAAAGCCATCGAGCATACTAACACACATAACAGCAGTCCCAGAAAGGAAATAAAAAAAAGAGTAGTGAGAATATTTGAAGTAATAATGGCTCAAACTCAAATGTAATTAAAGATGATCATCTACAAATTCAAAAACCTCCATGAACTCCAAGAAAGATAAACTCAAAAAATTTCAGGCCTACACATGTTAAAATTCAAAGACAAACAAAAAATCTGGAAAGCAGCAAGAATGCCTTATTGAATACAAGAAAGAAGTATGATTAACTCACTTCTCACCAGAAACCAAGGAGGCCAGAAGATGAGCAACATCTTCAAAGTAGTGAAATAAAAAGACTGCCTATTAACAATTCCATATCCAGAAAACTATACTTCAAAAAATGAATAGGAAATGAAGACCTTAAAAATTAACAAAAACTTAAAGAATCTATCTCTAATAGGCTTGCATGAAATACCAGGTTGAAATGTAAGGAAACTACATGGTAACTCAAGTTCACACAAAGAAATAATGAAACTGGTAAAAGGTAACTACACAGGTAAATATAAAAAAAAAAAACAACAGGGGTGCCTGGGTGGCGCAGTCGGTTAAGCGTCTGACTTCAGCCAGGTCACGATCTCACGGTCCGTGAGTTCGAGCCCCACCATCAGGCTCTGGGCTGATGGCTCAGAGCCTGGAGCCTGTTTCCAATTCTGTGTCCCCCTCTCTCTCTGCCCCTCCCCCGTTCATGCTCTGTCTCTCTCTGTCCCAAAAATAAATAAACGTTGAAAAAAAAATATTTAAAAAAAAAACAAAAAAAACCCACAAATATACTTTCATTTGTAATTCTTTTACTCTCCTATCTCATTAAAAATCAACTACATAAAGCAATAATTATAACCATGTGCTCACAGGCTTATGATATATAAAGATGTAATTTACATGACAATAATTGTACAAAAAAGGTATATTGGTCAAAGTTTGATATACTGTTGAGATTGTGTTAGTATTGATCTGAACTAGATTGTTTTAAGTTCATATGCTAATTATAATCCACAGATCAACCACTGAGAAAATGACTAAATAAAAATTATATGTGTGTATATGTATATATATATATATTTATATATATATAAAATACATGTATTTAAATATATATATCAAAACTTTTAGACAACATATGAAAAAACATCTAACACTAAAGGTCATAATCAAGCAATAGATGAACAAAAGCCACATAGGACATATAGAAAACAAATAGCAAAATGGTTGATGTGATGCTAGTGCTATCATCTCAGGAATTACATTAAATATAAATGGATTAAAGACTCTAATCAAAAGATAGAGATTGGAAAAATGGAGAAAACAAACAAACATGATACAATTACACAAGAGATACATGCTAGGTTAAAAGACAAATTTTTTGAAAGCTATACACACACACACACACACACACACACACACACACACACACACAGTATCCAAGTAGTAACTGTTACGGTCTGAATGTTTGTTTCCCTAATTCACATTAAAAATTCATGTTGAAACCTAACCCTCAAAGGTGAAGGTATTAATAAATCAGGTGTTTGAAAGGTGCACAAGTCATGAGAGTGGAACCCTCATGAATGGGATTAATGACAGATAAAAGGGGCTCCAGAAAAATCCTCAGTCTCTCCCTTAATGCGAGGCTACAATAAACTTGCAACCAAAACAGAACTCTCAGTTGAGCATGCTGGATCTTAAACTTCCAGTCTCCAAAACTGTTAGAAATAAATTTTCTGTTATTTATAAGCTACTTAGTTTGTGTAATTCGGCTATAGCAGCCCAAATAAACTAAGATATTAACCAAAAGAGAGCTGAAATGGCTATATTAAAATAGGCTATATTAAAATAGGCTATATTAAAATAGACAAAATAGGCTTTAAAACAAAAGATGTTTCTATAGATAAAGCAATTTCATAATGATAAAAGGATTATGACGAAAAATACACACATACACACACACACACACACACACACACACACCTAAAAACAGCTCTCCAAATTACATTAAGCAAAAACAGAATTGAGGGAGAAAGAGACAATTCACAGATAGCAGTTGGAGATCAACAGGATATAGAAGACCTGAAAAACACTATAATTAGACCTAAGAGACACCTAGAGCACTACCGAACAATAGCAAAATACGCATTCTTTTCAAGTGTACAGGAACAATTATCCAGCATATAGATCATATATGCCATAAAACAGACCTCAATAAATTTAATTGTTTGAAACAATAAAATGTATGTTTTTTGGCCACAAGATATTAAATAGAAACAAACAATAGATAAAATTATGAAAACTCACAGGTATGTGGAGAGTAAACCATGTACTACCAAATAAGCAATGGATCAAGAAAGAAATGACAAGGAAAATAAGGAAATACTTTGAGAAGAATTAAAACTAAAAACACAACTTACCAAAACTGATAAGATGCAGCCAAAGGAGTGTTTAAATGGAAATTTATATGTGCTACTACCTGCATTAAAAAAGAAAAAAAAGATCTCATATCAATAACCTAATCCTCCAAATGAAGAAACTAGGAAAATAACAGTGAACTAAAGTGAAAACAAACAGAAGAAGGAAATAATAAAGATTAGAGTGGAAATGAATAAAATACAAAATAAAAAAAAAACAGTAGAGAAAAACAACAAACCCAAAAGTTGCTTACTTTAAAAGATCAACAAATTTTACAAATTCTCTGCTAGACTGACCAAGAATAAAAGTGAGAAAATGTAAATTATTAACATCAAAAATGAAAACAGGGGTATGATGAGAGATTACATAGACTGCAGAGATTAAAAAACAATGATGAGAAATGCCATGAACAACTATCGGATAACTTAGATGAAAAATTTCTAGAAAGACAAAAACTATGGAAACTGATTCAAAGTAAAATAGATTATCTGGATAGACTTAAAAGTAAAGAGATTGCTTAGTAATTAAAATACTTCCTATAAAAAATTCAGGACCAGATGGCTTCATTAATGAATTCTACCCAACACTTAAAGGAGAACAAATACTAATTCTTCAACAACTTTTCCAAACATTCCACCTAATGCTATGAGGCCAGTATTACCCCAACACCCAAACTAGACAAAGACATCATAAGAAAAGAAGTAAAAACACAAAAAAATAAACAAAGAGCAACAGCAAAAAACAACTACACACCAATAAAAAAAAATACAACAATTTTGCTGGATACAACAATTTCTATATATTATGTATTTCTACATACTACAAAATGTATTCCATTATACTAGCAATAGACAACTCAAAAATGACATTAAAAACAGAATTCCAAGCATGATAGTATCCAAAAATATCTATGAATAAATTTAATCACAGAAGTGCAAGGCTCAGATACTAAAAACTAAAAAAAAAAAAATGTTGAAAGAACTCTTTTTTTAAACTAAAATAAATAGATGTACAATGCTCATGGGTCAGGAAAAAATAGTATTGTTAAGATAATAACATTCTCCAATTGGTCTATAGATTTAATAAAAAGCCTTTCAAAATCCCAGGTAGATTTTGTGTGTGTGCAAATAGACAAATGGATCCTAAAATTGATATGGAAATTCAAGAAATCAGAATAGCCAAAAAGAATCTTGAAAAAGAACAAAACTGGAGAACTCAGAATTTCTAGATTTCAAAACTTACTACAAAACTAGTTCTGAAGAAAGTACGGTATTAACCTAAGCATAGACAAACAGACTAATGGAATAGTATTGAAAGTCCAAAAATAAATACATTTATCATCAATTGACTATCATCAATGGTGTTGAAATATGGAAATATGAGTCTTTTCAACAAACAGTGCAGGGGTAGTTAGATAGGTACTTGAAAACGAATGAACACCTACCTCACATAATATTTAGAAAGAGTTAACTCAAACTGGATCATATACCTAAATTTGTCAAACAAACAAAAACAACTGTAATTTTTTGGCAGAAAATGTATATGTAAATCATCATGACTTTGGGATAGGCAGTGATTTCTTAGGACACAAAAATACAAATGCCAAGAAAAAATAGGTAAATTGGGCTTGGCCAAAATTTAAAAAAAAAAAAGTGTTTTAAAGGACACCATAAAGAGAAAATTTTTTTTTTTAAATTTTTTTTTGGTCAACGTTTATTTATTTTTAGGACAGAGAGAGACAGAGCATGAACAGGGGAAGGGCAGAGAGAGAGGGAGACACAGAATCGGAAACAGGCTCCAGGCTCTGAGCCATCAGCCCAGAGCCTGACGTGGGGCTCGAACTCCTGGACCGCAAGATCGTGACCTGGCTGAAGTCGGACGCTTAACCGACTGTGCCACCCAGGCGCCCCAAGAGAAAATATTTTAAAATCACGTATCTAACAAGGGGTTTGAGTCCAAAATGTATAATTTTTACAAATCAATAATAAAAAGAAAAAAAACAATTTAAAAATAGACTAAGAATTTCAATAAGCATTTCTCCAAAGGGGATATTCAAATGGCCTATATGCACATGAAAATTTGCTCAACATCATTAGTCACTAGGACAATGGAAATTGAGACCACGATGAAATAGTACTTCATATTTACTAGGGTGGCTACGATAAAAAATAGGTAGTAACAAATGTTAACAAGGATATGGAAAAAATAGAACTATCATACACTATTTTTTTGGTGACAATGTAAAATGATGTGATGCTTTGGGAAACAGCTTGGTGGTTTTTAAAAAAATGTGGAGTTATCCCATGACCCAGCAATTCTAATCAAACTATGTGACCAAGCAAAATGAAAACATGTGTCCACATGAAATTTGTACATGATAGTTCACAGCAGTGTTATTCATAACAGCTACACCGTGGAAACAAGACAAATGTCTATCATTTGATAGATACATGGATAAATGGAATAATAGTAAGTGGTATAGCCAACCATGGAATATTTGGCAAAAAAAGAAAAAGTTAAAATACTGACATATGCAAAAACAGAGGCGAGACTTAAAAACATGATCCTAAGTGAAAGAAACTAGAAACAAAACATCACATATTTTATAATTCCACTTAAATGAAATCTCAAGAACAGGCAAATCTATATAGACAGGAAGTAAACTAGTAGTTGAACTAGGGTTAGGGATGGCTTTGGAAGGAAATTGATAGTGACTGCTAACAGACACAGAGTTTCTTTCTGGAATAATGAAACCGTTCAAAACTTAGATGTGGTGATGGTTGCATAAATTTATGACTACACTAAAATCCACAGAACTGTACCCTTTGAATGGTCTATTTTATGGTATATGAATTGTAAGTCAGTAAAGGCATAAAATAGTCATACATAAATTTTTAACCTCTCATATGATGGTTAAAAGCAATGCACTTAAACTTGACTAAATACAGTAAGAAGGATAAGAATATCTGCCCTTATTGGCTGCTTGTTACAGCAGCTATGTAAGCATCCGACACTCCAGTTAGTGATTTTGGTAAATTAAGTCTCATCTTTAAGAACATCCGGCGGAACAGATAATAGTAACCAACATATTGTAAATGAGCAAATGGAATGTCATATAGATTAGGTCAGGAGGTCAGAGCCAATTACCTGATAAACAGTACAGCCATGATATAAAATCAGTATAAGTCCCATGTAATTTCCTTGATCTAACTGGTCTTAAGAAATGTCTAGAGCCACATTTCACAAAATATATTTGCAGTAAATTAGTGCCAGTAATGTTTCTATATTTTACATTTTAAAAGGATTCCATGATTAAGACTGAGAAACACTGAATTAAATTATATATAAATGTGTATATATATATTTGTATATGTATATATAATTCATATATACATGAATATTTACATATATACATACATCATATATATTTGTATATATATTTGTATATGTATATATAATTCATATATACATGAATATATACGTATGTATACACACATCATTTTTTATTGAGAGTCTATTATAAGAACATTAACCTAATTCTTTTTGTATAGACGAGCCCGTATTAAGACAAGTGACTTTTCTAGCATTTCCTAATCTATGGTAGCACAAAAACTACATTTTAAATCAGTGGCTTATTCTACTCTATCAGTCTTATATCAAGGGCAGGGACTAAACTAGATTCATAGAATATTAATCTTTTGGGACAATTAGTCACTTCTTACTATATATTAACAGAATAGCATGGTGCTGTCTTCATCCTATCCAAACAAGAATGATATATATATCATATATCATATATATATATCATATATCATATATATATATATATATATATATTTTTTTCTTTTATACCATGTCAGGCACGTGGGACTACAGGCACTTTTAGTATTCTGGTTCCATCAGGTAATGAGGAACTTTCATAACAACATCTGGAGAAGGCTTGGATTCAAGACTCTCTTTGCCTACATGGAAAAATGAGGCTATATATTTGATATGCACTCATGTACTCAATGAATTGTGAGATGTATTTGTAAGGCACTTTATTCCCCTAAATGAATGATGAATGAATAAAATGTTTATAGATTTAACTGTATAGCCAACGAAACATCTACCATTCCTTATTCCAAGACTTCTTACTCACCACAGCTATATTCATCTATGAAGCCCATTCTGACCAGCTTAATCACATACTCAAGAATCATGCATGCTTTTTCTACGGTCCACAATATAAAATCCCAAATCTCTGAGCCTGTCATTTATGATTTTTTCTAACATATGACCCCAGACTTATCCACTATTCACACCTAATTTCCTGAAAACATCACAACTTGCTATTCTCCAAAATGAGTCCCATACTTTCTAAATGCTAGGTCTTTGCTTATGTTCTTTCCTATGCTCGAAAGTCTTTCTTTCCCCCACTGCTTGGCAAATTCTATTCTTTTTCATCCCAAAGGCAACTTCCACGGAAAATTCTTTTTTAATTCTCAAATCAGAAATAAGTTGTACTTTTTCTGAATTCTTTGGAAAGTTGTTTATAAAACTCAAATGACATATTTACATTTGCAATCTTATTTGCACTCTGCTATAATCCAAGAGGAAAGAACTTACCCCCGAGTCCGCACGATTTACTATTGAAGAAATTGATACTTAGCAAGGTAGCCCCAGGTAAAGCATCCAGGAAGGACCAGAAATTGCATTCAAAATAATTTAGCTAAATCTGAAGTCTGACTTTTTGTGATAATGATAGTAGGTAACTTTTTTTTTTTTGGCATTCCAACTATATTTTAGGCACTGCTCTCTTTACTTTTAAAAACACTTCTTCTTGAAGCTCTTTATTTTCCTATCTCTGAGACTTGATTTTCCTCCCTCATCACTGTATGCTCCTTCTCAGTTTCTCTTTCAAGATCATTCCCCCTTCTCAATTCCTAATTATTATAATGTCCCAACCTTGGACTCTTTATCTTCTTTATTTATACTCACTGCCATGGTTTTAAATACTATCTATGTGCTTGTGACTCCAAGATTTACATATCCATCTCCAATCTCTCTGCTGAGCTTCAGACTAAAATATTCAACCACCTGCTCAGAACCTCCATTTGGATGTCTAATTTAAAGTTAATCTATTCAAAGGAGATCCTCTCTTTCTCTCCCTTACCAAAGTATATTCCTAGACCCCCTCTTTTCCCTCTTCTTTCACCAAATAGCACACCACACACCTAGCTATTCAAACCAAAACCAGCAGTGATCCTTGATTCTTCTTTCACATTTACAATCAGTAAGCTCGGCGTCCGTGAAAATGCCTCACCATTTCTTAGCACCTACATTCTTACCATGTTCATTGAAGCTACCAAAACATCTTGCCTAGATATTCATAACTTCATAACGAGGCCCTCTTCTTTCTATACCGCTCCAGTACTGGATTGCTTCCATTTTCTTGTCACACAAATGTCTACTCACCACTACGTTCTGCCCTGCCCTGTGCCTCTCAGAGCTGACTGGAATGGACTGTATCCTCAGGGTGCCTTGTACTCTAGATCTCATTTGGCTTTGGCAATGGATATGTGGGTGGAGCATCAACCAGAGCCGGATACAGGGAGGGGAGATAGAGGAGAGATTATTCTTGAGATCTTCGGATGCAGACTGACTTCAGGTCAACCAGTTTCTGAATTTAAGTCTCAACTTTGATCAGACAAACACAGATGTGGTCTCCCCATTGCCATCTGCTATTTTCCTCTGTGCTTTTGGACCCAGGACTGGTAAAAGCTCCCAGTTATTGGCCCTCTTTTAATGCACTATAGTTTGCTAATTCCCTATGTCTTTGTGATCATTTCTTTTATTTAACTCTCCACAAAGTAGTGAATTTGAGATTGGCATTTGTGTCTAGCAAGGACTCCAGGTGATATATTTATTACTTATGGCTTACTGTACACATATCAACAATAATTATCTTTAGAAAAAGTGAGATCAGCTTCTCAAAACTCTTTGGTGACTTTCTCATATATTTAGACTAATATCTAAATCCCTAATCACAGCTCATAAGGCCCTCCAGGGTCTGGCTCCGCCTGGGTCCGGGTTCATCTCCCACTCTTCCTCCTCTCACTCGTTCTGCTCCTGCTTCCTGACTTCCCACTTGTTCCTTGAACAATAATATAACATACCAAACTTGTTTCTATCTCCAGAGCCATGGCATTTTCTGTTGGCTGTGCCTGAAATGCTCCTTACACACAAGTGATTATTGTCTGCTTCCTCATCTCACTTAGGTAGTCATTTAGAGAGGCCTCCGGAAGCCCCCTTTCAAAAAATAGTATTCAGTATCTAATCCTTTGCCTGACTTAAATTTTCTTCTAGAATTTACCTCTACCTTAAATTATATTGTATATTTATTTGCTTGTTTGAATGTTGTCTGTTTCATTTACTAGAACATAGATATCCCAATGTCAAAATTTTCATCTTTCTCAGTTACTGTTATATTCAGAATAAGAAAACATTGCCTGGAATATATGAGTGCTACAAACAAACAAACAACAACAACCCCCCCCCCCAAAAAAAAAAAAACAAACAAAACAAAAAACCTGAACAACTTGAGTACACAAATGAATGATTAAATGAGTTAGCCAAGAAGGTACTGTTATAATCAACATATTACAGATGAAGCACTGAGAGTTACCTAGAAAATGGCTGACATGAAAATGTTAGACTACTTTAATAAAGCCAGGAACTATGTCTTATTACATTTTTTATTTTTCCTAAACTGTGGCACAGTGTCTTGCACATAGCAATCCCTCAACTGATTTACGCTCATGAATGATGAAAGCTTTTAAAATTAGAAGAGCAATGTGGTAGCAATGTAGAAACTGGTTTCCAGAGGGAAGTTAGTTAGGAATTTATTTTAGTACTTAGGTATGCATTTTGTCAGACAACATAAATTGATCATTAAAAAGATATTTTAATGAAGGCATCTATGATTATTACAGTCAAGCATTAATGATTCACAAACATCTTCTTGCAGTTGCTTATCTAGTTTGTCAATTATCTAGTTTGTAGATTATTTTACTTGCTACTGGTCTTTTAGAGGTTCTGCTCTTTGGACATTTTATGATTCATTTATATCAGCCATTTAAAAATTTTTATTAGTAGCTCTGATTCAAGCAAGTGAAAACATTTTAGAATTAGAATATGATACTGTGCAACTATTAACTTTGAATTAAGCTTCATAACTATTGTTTCCATATCTGTACTGAATATATGATATGGATATTTATTGAATATTTACTAAATATATAATATGTGGGATTAAAAATGTATGTATCAACCCTAATCTGTATTATTTACTTAAGGAGTTACAAAATATACATACATGAAATAAGTAGATATCCAGTTCAAGACTATATGCTATATAAGCCCATACAGGGTACAGTGGACCAACTTTACCTCAGGTCTCCAAGACCTTCCTGATATGTTTTTTTTCTTTTTTTCTTTTTTAAAAATGTTTATTTATTTTGAGAGAGGAAGAGAGAGAGAGAGCATGCATACAAGCAAGGGAGGGGCAGAGACAGAGGGAGAGGGAGGATCCCAAGCAGGCTCTGCATTTTCAGTGCAGAGCCTGAGGTGGGGTTCAATCTCATGAACGCAAGATCATGACCTGAGCTGAAATCAAGAGTTGGATGCTTAACTGACTGAACTAACCAGGTATCCCACTCATAGGTTTTTCATGAATTGTTTTGTTGTGGTTAGCCAGATATTTTTAACCATAGGATGTGTGACATTATAGCTATAGCAATAGAATTTTGTCATGCTTTGCATGAGTGTGGATTTCATAATTTTGATACTGGTCTAGTTTCTGGGTACATTTCCCCTCTCCCTGAAAAACAAAGAAATAATTATTAATCCTTTTGCCACAATGTTGTAAAAATACTTAGAACATATAGCTCCATGAAGTGAAGACACTTCCTAAAAATGCTTCCAGAAAGATATCATTAGAAAATTTAACGACTTTAGAAACTGTGCTCTCAGGTTAAGGCAAAAGAAAATATTGGGATGCTCAAATCCAAACTTAATTCTCAATATCAGAAAAAAAAATCTCTCTCAAAGGTTCCTAAGATATCATCATATATATAATATATGTAATTCCATATTCTTATGTTTGTCTTAATGTGAAAGATCCCTTAAAACAGTGTTAAGCATTATTGTTCCTGGTAAGTAAATTGCTACTAATTACTATAGGACTGAAAGGGTTTTTCTTTTCTACAATGTCTATTACATTAAGATGCCAAAAAAATACCATTATTATAAGACACTTTTAGTGGACACTAAACTTAAAGAAATTTTCTAAGACTAAATCAAGCAAAGAAAGATTAAGATAAAGACAAGCTTGAATTCAATGCTGCGAATATCAATACAGACAAATTAGGAAATATAAATTGATACGTGTTGGGATTCATAATGAAAATATTTATGCAGCAAATAGAATAATATTAAAAAGAAACTACAGGAATGACAAATGGATGGAAACAATCTTTATCTTTTTCATTTTAACATATATATATATACACACACACACACACACACAATATATTTATATATATATATACACACTATATATATATATATACATATATATACATATATATATGAAACAATTTTTAAATAACTTTTTTTGTAATTTTAGAGAAGTTTAGAAGTTGGAGGAATATTAGACTCCCCATAGGCCTCACACTCAGGTTCCCCGATTGTTGAGATTACTATAGTACATTTGTCCCAACTAATGAAACATTTTTATTAACTGAAGTTGATATTTTATTCAGATTTACCTAGATTTTGCCTCAGGTTCTTTTTCTGTTCCAAGATTCCATCCAGGATATCACATTATATTTAGTTTCCTCAGGCCTCTCTAGATTATGAGAGTTTCTTAGACTTTCCTTTTGTTTGTCACTTTGACAGTTTTGAAGAGTATTTGTCAAATATATTGTTAACTGCCTCTCAGTTTGGGCTTGTTTGAAGTTTTTCTCATGGTTACAGAGTGATTATGAATTTGGGGAGGAAGAGCATAGATTTAAATTATTATTCTCATCGCATCTTATCAAGGGTATGTGCTATTAACGTGACTTTAATCTGATGACATTAGTCTTTATTTCCTGGTAGAGAGAGGTATTATTTGCTAGTTTGGATTTTTTGTTTTTCCACGTGAAACATATTTTCTTCTCTCTTTCCATGATATGCTCTTTAAAAATATTTTTAAGTTGATTTATTTGTTTTGGAGGAGAGAGAGACAGAGAGAGACAGAGTGAGAGAGAGAGACAGTGAGAGAGAGAACAAGTGGGGGAGGGGCAGAGAGAGGGAGAGAGAGAATCTGATGGCACAGAGCCTGCTGCAGGGCTTGAACTCATGAACTATTGAGATCATGACCTGAGCTGAGATCAAGAGTGGGATGCTTAACGGACTGCACCCCCCACATGCCCTAAGATGCACTCTTTATTAGGAAGTCACTACAGGCATTTCACACAAAGGGGTAGAAGTTTATTTTCTACCTCTTTGAAGGGGCAGTGGCTACCTTGGCTACTCTGTCTCATGCGTTTATTTATTCACTCACTTATTTATATTGGCCTAGTTCATGTATATTTATTTTATGCTTTGGGTTATAATCTAATGCTACCATATCTATTTTATTGCTCAAATTATTCCAGTTTGGAACAACTGAGAACAATTTTAATTGGTTGCTGTGCCCCTTCCACATACCCTCTACTGTTTGTTGTTGTTGTTTTTTTCTGAGTACGGTCTTACGTTTTGGCAGGACAAAATGCCCAATGACTCATCTTGTATATTTCTGCTTCACCCGTGGAATCAACCACTCATCTATCTGCACATCACCCAACCTAGGTCATACAGATTTCTTCCTATGTTTCTTTGTAGACATTTTCAAGTTTAAAATTTTATATGTAGGCATTTGATTCATTTTTAATTAATATTTGTCTAAGATGTGAGGTCTGCGTCTAGGACCTTTTTTCTAAAATATTGATGTCCCATTGTTCCAGCACCAGTTGTTGAAGACCATCCCTTCTTCACTGAATTGCCTTTGCACCTTTGTTCAGAGAGGAGTTGACTATTTGTATGGATATATGCCCGAGCGATGTGTTCTTATTTTAAATGGTGTGTTTATCATTTTGTGAACATCATACTGTTGTTAATACAGTTAATTGCTGAAATAGTACTGAATGTATAGATAAGTTTGGGAAAACTGAAAACAATACTGAGTTCTAATACACGGATATGGAATATCTATCCATTTATTTAGATCTCTGATTGCTTTCATCAGTGATTTGCAACATTCCACATACAGATGCAGTACATATTTATTATATTCCTAAGTTTTGGAGGACATCTTGGAGGGCAGTGCTAGTTTAAATGATACTTTTTTTGCAGATTTCAAATTCCAAATGTTCTTTGCTGGCATAGGAAAGGAACGGATTTTTGCTAACTGTATCCTGCAACCTTCCAATACTTGTTTAGTAATTGAAGACTTTGGGAGTTCTTTTTGTAGAACTTTTGGGTGTTTTCTTCATAGAAAATCATGTCTTCTACAATTTTATTTCTTCCTTCTAGTGTTTATGTCTTTTATTTTTCTTGCCTCATTGCAATAACTAAAATTTCAGTAAAGTTTTGAAAAGAGTGATGAGAAGATATACTTGTTTAGGTAGGGAAAAGTCATAAGCCACTCAACGTCAAGGCTAATATTAGCTCTAGGTTTCTCCCTATATACTATTTATTAGCTTAAGGAAGTTCCCTTCTATTCCTAGTTTTTGAGTTCTTTTACATAAGTGGGTATTGACTTTTGTCAAATGCTTCCTATGCATCTGTTGATTTAATCAGCAAGTGTAACTTATTCATTCTGTTAATATGATTAATCACATGATTCATTTATAAATGCTGAAGCAGCCTTGCATACCTGGATGAATGTCATTTGGAGGTGATTTATTTATCTTCTAATTTCTTACCTTGCTGACTTTGTTTTGTTATCATTTTGTCAAGGGATTTTGCCTCTATGGTCATTAGAGACATTGGTCTGTACTTTCCTTTTCTTATAATGTCTTTACCTTGTTTTTGTTATTACTACAATGATTACCTAATAAAATGAGTCAGAGGATATTCTCCCTTTTTTCTATATTCTGGAAAAGATTGTGTAGAATTGGTATTATTTCTTCTTTATTCAAAAAAAAATTAATGCTTATTTATTTTTGAGACAGAGAGAGACAGAGCATGAATGGGGGAGGGTCAGAGAGAGAGGGAGACACATAATCTGAAACAGGCTCCAGGCTCTGAGCGGTCAGCACAGAGCCCGACGTGGGGCTCGAACTCACGGACCACGAGACCATGACCTGAGCCGAAGTCGGATGCTTAACCGACTGAGCCACCCAGGCGCCCCAGTTATTTCTTCTTTAAATGTTTGGTAGAATTCACCAAATTGGGCCCTATGTTTTCTTTTTTGAAAATTTTTAAACTACTAATTAAATGTGTTAATAGGGCTGTCTAATGAGTCTATTTCATTTTGAGTGAATTTTGGCAGTTTGTTTCTTTCAAAGAATTACCCATGCCATTAAGTTATCAAATCTGGCATACAGTTTTTCATAGTATTACTTTATTCTCCTCTTACTGTCCATGGGGTCAGTAGTGACTATGCCCTTTCAATTCTGATACTGGCAAAGTTTGTCTCCTCTTTTTTCCTTGGTTAGCCTGGCTAGAGACTTAGCAATTTTATTAACTAGCTTTTAGTTTCATTTATTTTGGCTGTTGTTCCTGGTTTTTAATTTCTTTGATTTCTTCTCTAATAATGTTATTTTTTTTCCCCACTTGCTTTAGGTTTAATTTGTTCTTCTTCCTCCAGTTTCCTAAGATGAAAGCTTAGGTTATTAATTTTAAATTAATGTTCCTCAGAGAGTCACTATCTTGCACCTCTTTCCTCTGTAATCCAGTCAGATTACTCGAAGCTTGTCAGTATTGTGGTAGGATACGGAAGAGGGGGAGCACTCCATAATTTTGTCATTACGTTAAAATCTATGTGGCCCTGTGTCTTGGGTGCGTCTTTCACAAATGCCTCTCTCTCTCTTCCAGAGGTCTGACTTCTTTAAAACATTCTTTGTTAGTTTCTCTCTCTCCTGACTTTAATATTCCTTATCTATTTTACTGAACTTTTGTCCCCTATGATGATGATGATGATGATGATGATGATGATTTCTTTAGATGAAACCAGAAAGCTAGAGGGGAAGCCAAATCCCCTTCCTCTAACTGAGAAAAGTGTTCAACACTGTCTTATTATGAGTTCTTTTTTCCCTAGATATTAGGCATTTGTTAAGAAAAGATTCTGAATTGGTTTCAAGATGGCTGCTCTCTTCACCTCCCAACTAGCACCATCAGAGAATCGTCCTCAAATTCTCACCAGGAGAGCGACGTAGGTTCCTGGAGTAAAATCCTGAATAACTGTGGTGCCCTGTAATGAGTGCAGTCCATCCCCAAAAGTGTCTTCCTTTCAAGCTGGTGTGCACTCAACTTCCAGCAACTTTTCAAAATTACCATTCAAATATTCTTAACAGTTTAAGGATTCCCACAGTTTCTTCTCCAGGTAAACACATTTCCAGAGCTACATCTTTCTTGATGTGACTGTGTATCTAAGTTTTGGGATTTCAGCTTGCCCTGTGACATCTGTTCAACGATAGGCCAAAAGTAATTATTGATTTTTAATTGGTCTGGGCTTTTTTATTATAAGGATGGGAGTGAATACTTCTCATCTGTTTATGATGCAGAAACCCAAAGTCTTTAGAAGTAATTAATTATTGTACAACTCACACCATGGCAGATCAAACTGACAAAATACAGAATTTCTTAAATGAAAGAATTAATAATTTTACACTAATTGTCAAGATTTTTAATGTTTTCTGAAAAAATAGAATGAAATTTATTTTCAAATATTTACCAACTATTTATAGAAGCTGATCACTTAAAAATATAAGATCACAAGGGCACCTGGGTGGCTCAGTCAGTTAAGTGACCAACTATTGACCTGGGTCCCGCACTGGGCTCTGCACTGGCAGTGCTGAGCCTGTTTGGGATTCTCTCTCATCTCTCTCTCTCTCTCTCTCTCTCTCTCTCTCTCTCTGCCCCTCCCCTCCCTGCTTGAGCACGCAGTCTCTCTCTCTCTCAAAATAAATAAATAAGCTTAAAAACCTTTAAACAAACAAATATGAAACCAGACCACAACATAAGCCCTTAAACAATTTCAAAGGCTACAAAGATACATACTTTATTTCATAGAGATGCTATTAAACTATATCTTAATAGCGAAAGGAGAAAAGAATACATTTATGCATTTTTTAAGCAAACATTTTTATAATAATTAGATGGCATTAATTATTTGTTAACCGTATCATACTTAGCACTAATACCCGGCTGTTCTATTTTTTTTTCATAATTTAATATATGTCCACTAAATGTTAATATTTAGTACAGTATTGTATAACTAGCAAAAATACTCTAGTGAAAACATCATTGTTATTTTAGTTTTTAAAATAAACATCAGAGGCGCCTGGGTGGCTCAGTCGGTTAAGCGTCTGCCTTCAGCTCAGGTCACGATCTCGGGGTCCGTGAGTTCAAGCCCCGCGTCAGGCTCTGGCCTGACGGCTCAGAGCCTGGAGCCTGCTTCCAATTCTGTGTCTCCCTCTCTCTCTGCCCCTCCCCCGTTCATGCTCTGTCTCTCTCTGTCTCAAAAATAAATAAACGTTAAAAAAATTTAAAAAAATAAAATAAACATCACTTTTAAGCTTCTAATTAATATCCTTATGTTTTTGACACATAAAAACTTCCCATTTACAAATTTAGAAAGTAATCCAGTGGTTACAAAGCCCTGGGTCCTGAAATATTTGCACCAAACTTTCAAAATAGAGCATGGTAATAACATATGCACATTTAGTATAGCTATAATTCTGCCTAATTTTCTCGCTGAGTTTTAAAATGAAAACATCTTGTAATTCCTTTAAGATCATGACTACTCCTTTCAATCCTGAAGTGAGAAAATCCAGATTCCTTGCGGGAAAAGTGTAGCCACTATAATGTAGCCACTATAAAAGCCATCAGGATCTGTAGCAAGTTTTCCACCCATGTTGTCTTTCAACAGTTTCCTCTCTTTGTGGTCGTGAGATATACGCTTGAAAGAAGTAATGAGTCAACTTCATTCTGAAAAATCTACCTTTTATAATAGAATTTATTTTTACTTCCATTATTTTTTGTTTTCTATGCTTTTCTCAGGAAATGGATTTGGATAAATATTTTTAATGAGGCTGTTCTGGTTTTACTCCAGTTTGGGAATTTCGTATTTGGTATTTTAACTTTCCATTTACACCCTGAGACAATTTCATGAAGAGCACAAATTCTGAAAATCAACTGACTCAAGGGGATGGATGTTATGATTTTTAATTTTCATGATAAATATTTATTTCTTGCAGCTTCACACCTCACATCTTGAAAGGTTTATATTAAAATGTGAGGCAACAGAGTAAAGGTGAAACAATTATCAGGATGGTTCAAAAGTGAGTTTATAAAGCAGCAGAAAATAAGTTAGGGACAATGCACCACTTCTGTGGAATGAGGGTCTAAGTGTCAGCATTTTGTGGTCTCAAAAATAAATCAATTATTTTAAATAAAGTCTTTCTTTTCAAAAGAAGCTGAGGGGAATAAAAAGAATTTTTCACTCATTTGAAAAGGAAATGAGTCCACTGGGGAACTTTGCATGGGGGCTCCATGGAGGATAAAGAGACAACCAGAGCCCAAAGCAGGCTTCGTAAACTTATTTAAAATATTTCTTTTTGCATTTTTTTCTTTGAAAGCTTTCAAGTTTTAATCATTACCATATGGGATTTAGAAAGAAATTGTTAAAAATAATTGCTCACAATAATCATAAGTAGTCTGAATTAAATTAGAGCAGAGAGTGAGAGATGATGTGGTGAGTATAAATTTGCTTTTAAAGACAAATGCTTAATGGAAGGGCGATATTTAACAATATTTACAATATTTAACATTGTATATGAAATTCTTTATTACTGGCAAGAAATCCTAAGCATTTCAATTTCGAATGAATAACCTTAATATTTGGATACTTATGGATTATCATTTGTGGATTTCTTAAATATTTTAATGCTATTTAGTCAATTCACAACATATTAGGGAAGCTATTTCCTCAACTGTACCACCTCTGGGAGAAAAAAAAAAAACTTCTAAAAAGCTTTATGTGAATAGTATTATATTGTTCTCACAAGAGTATTTTCTTAAGTTAGTGTATTTTCTAAAGGATAAGTAAAGGACCTTAAGAGACCAAAAGTTTGCTTGTATAGACCTGAAAAAAAAAGTAAGAAAAAAGAAAAAAATGAAAAAAAAATGAAAAATGCATGCTGAAAGAAGTTCACATTTACATCTCAATGAGATACCATTTCTTACAAACCAGTGGGGCAAAAAATAAAAAAGTTGTGGGGAAATAAATATTTTCATACACTACTGGTGAAAGTTCAAAATGGTGCAACTTCTATAAAGAGAAAGGTAACATTATACAAAGAGATCACCTATGTTTGCCCTTTTATCCTGCAATCCCACTTCTAGGAATTTATTCTGAAGATACACCTCTCCAAATATGAAACAACATACACATATAGTTATTCGCTGTGACATTATTTTCAATAGCAAAATATTACAACAACCAAAGACTTCCCTGCAGTCTAGTTGAATTATAGAAAATCCAAAAAATGAAGTATTAAGCAACTTTAAGAAATATGAAGACTACATCAATCAACATGGAAAGAATTTCAGGCTCTCTTAAGTTGAAGAAAGAAAGACAGACAGAGAGAGAGAGAGGGAAAGAAAGAAAGAAAGAAAGAAAGAAAGAAAGAAAGAAAGAAAGAAAGAAAGAGAAGGAAAGGAAAAGAAAGGAAAAGAAAAGAAAATCAAGGTACAGAGGAATGTATATTATATCCTATCTTTTGTGGATTAGAGAAAAATAAATGTATACACCAAAATAATAATAATAATAATAATAATAATAATAATAATAATAAAATAAGTCCTGAGCTCTACTCAGTAAGCTTAGTAGTGTTGTGTTTTATTTTTTTTATTTCATTTTTTTTAATTTTTTTAACGTTTATTTATTTTTGAGACAGGGAGAGACAGCATGAACGGGGGAGGGTCAGAGAGAGAGGGAGACACAGAATTTGAAACAGGCTCCAGGCTCTGAGCTGTCAGCACAGAGCCTGACGCAGGGCTTGAACTCACGGACCGCGAGATCAGGACCTGAGCCGAAGTCGGTTGCTTAACCGACTGAGCCACCCAGGCGCCCCAGTAGTGTTGTTTTAATTCCAAACCTATGTTCTATAAATTGTGGATTAGAGCAAAAAAGTAAATATATTGAAGTTGTGGGGAAAGTATGGGAAAGGAAGATAAAGATACAGAATAGAAAATGAAGACAAACAGAAGAATCCAATGATGTTGGATTTGATCTGAAAGTATCAGTATGAACTTGCGATTTTTGTGTGTATACATTTGTATGTGTGTGTGCGCGCACACACACACACACACACATTTTCTTATCCTGTGCCCTGAAACTACATGAAAGCAATGACATTTCAAAAGTAAAGAGCATATCTAATTCCAATTATGAAATTCCATTTATCTCTAAGAAGAAGTCTTGGTTTATGGGGAAAGAATTGGAAATTTCCTATCTAGGACAAGGAAAGTTCATAGAGAACCTAGAAAACCTTCTTGGCAAGAAAGAAAAAAAAAGAAAGAAAGAAAGAAAAAGAAAAAAGAAAAAAGAAAAAAGAAAAAAGAAAAAAAAAACCCTCTCCTTTAAGGAAAAATGCCAGCTAATAAAAATAAGGGGGGGTTATAAAAATAGAGTACCACCATTTTGTTATTTCCAGGAAAATGATGAATGTTGGCAGGATCATCAATGGTTGTGAAAGCCATTCAGTGAAAGGCTATCAGGGAAGGACTGAGTCAGAAGACATGCTTTTCAAATGGAGAGTTCTAAAAGGAGAGTTCTGGCTGTCACCATCTTAATCATATGGTCAAACACAGCCTTGCCAATGATGGGATGACCTCATTTGATATGCCTCTTGAGGGGCAGAGCATCACCCATGTGGTGTGAGGCTGCCTGAATTTTATCTTCTGGAAGCAGTCAGAAGAACTCAGGCCACAGAATCATCTGTGGGGTAATCTAAGTAGACCACTCAAATAAATAAATGAAATGAACAAATGAGGAAGTTGACTTAAGATACATAAGAGGCAAAAGTACCATGTGAATCCTGCTTGGTCCTTGAATTGAAACCACCACCACCATCTATAAATGACATCTTGGGAAAACTGAGGACATTTGAGTATGATCTGTATGTCATTTGATGCTATTGACTTAATGTTGATTTTCTTAGGCAGTAGTGATGTGCTTTTACAGGAGAAGATCTTTATTTTGGGAAGAGGCATGCTTAAGTATTTATTTATTTATTTTTAAATGTTTTATTTATTTTTGAGAGACAGAGACAGAACTGTCTCTAAAATTGTGAGATCATGACCTGAGCCTAAGTCAGATGCTTAACCAACTGACTCACCCAGGTGCCCCGCCTACCTGTTTTGCATGAAAGATTTTCCAGAAACATTTGTTAAAATAAATTCCAGGTTTTTTTTCTGGCCTTAAATTTCTGAATAAACTTGTTCACGATGATTAAAATCTCATTATTATAACAATAACTCCCATTTAATATATTTATCTAATGTTTAACATCTTATATTTATTATCATTTAATATATTCAGTGGTCTCCCTTGCCTCATACCTTCTTGACCTAAATGTAATTTTTATTCTCCTTAATATTTTTTTATATTTTGCCTTTCATTCTGATGGTAGTCTTAATGAGCCCAATTTGAAATCATACTTATAAATGATAATAACAGTGCCCACGATATGCTTTTTGACTGTATATACATATTATAAAATTAAAGAAAACTAGGAAAAAGCTATTCATATGCATTAATTTTTTCTTTCCTATACACTTACTTTATTTTTATTTTGAAATAGTTCAAATCTACAGAATAATTGAAAGAATAGCACAATAAAATGCAACCTACTCTTTAAGCAGTTTCATCATTTTTTAAAATCTTGCCACAGCTGCTCCCATGTCTCCATCTTTCTCTCCTTTCCTCCCCTTCCCTGACTTGCCCTCCCCTCCCCTTGTCTTCTCTCTCACTTTTGGCCAAAACACAATAGTAGCCTGAGGCATCCTAACCTTTCACATCTAAATACTTAAGCATGCCCGTGGGTGCTCAGTCATTAAGCATCTGACTCAGGCTCTCAGGTCATGGTCTCTGGGTCTTGGGTTAGAGCCATGTTGGGCTCTATGCTGACAGCTCAGAGCCTGGAACCTGCTCCAGATTCTTTCTCTCTCTCTCTCTCTCTCTCTCTCTGCTGTCCCCTCCCCTGCACAGCTTGTCTGTCTTTCTCAAAAATCAATGAACATTAAAAAAAAAAAAACAAACACATAAATGCATGTAACAAAAGGAATTATGTGCAACCACTATTCCTTACATATTATTTTTAATGTGTTTTTAAATGGAAAATGAATGAATATTCAATAATTTGTACTCTGCTTATTAAAAACAAAAAAGCATCTGTATAAATCACTTATACTTAGTTAACCTAAAAATGGATTAATATTATTTTAAAGCAGAATTATTAGAAGACAGACATATTTGGTTCGCATATTTTCCAAAATACAATTATTTACAAATAGCAATTTTCACCAATGTATGCAAGCAACGAACTAAAACAAACAACCAAATCTGGTGTCTTGTCAGAAAAGTGTGTATGACACCGTGACTGCCCATGCCAGAGTCAGGCTTTTTTACATTCAGGTCCTAGATCTCTCACTCATTACTGTATGATCACGTGAAATTTACATAAAATCTCTAAGTGCTAGTTCTCTCTTCTGTGAAAAGGAATAATACTTGTAAATGTCTTATCAAGGTGCTGGTCATGTAAGAAGCACTCCCTAAGTGTTCTAAAACTGTTGCTAACCTTGTTAAAAAGAAATTTTTTAAAAAAATTTTTTAACGTTTATTTATTTTTGAGACAGAGAGAGACAGAGCATGAATGGGGGAGGGTCAGAGAGAGAGGGAGACACAGAATCTGAAACAGGCTCCAGGCTCTGAGCCGTCAGCACAGACCCCGACGCCGGGCTCGAACTCACGGACCGTGAGATCATGACCTGAGCTGAAGTCGGACGCTTAACCGACCGAGCCACCCAGGCGCCCCTAAAAAGCAATTTTTAATTGTTATATTCAACATACAAATAGAGTTTCAAAGGAGGTGATACAAAATTGGTCAGCACATAAATTGCTTTGTATACAACTATTCACAATTGCTTATAAAAGTCACATTATTTACTATAAAAGTAAGCACTTCGTAAGGTACAGAGGTCTAAAGGCCCAGACAAAACTTCCTCAAGGTCTTTCTGTTATGCCAAAGAAGAAAAGGGGCAAAAGATGAGAAGTAGAAGGTATGGAACATGCTCAGCCATTTTAAATACAGACAGAAAGCTTACCCTGGGCACCATACTTGCCAGCAGAGAAAAGCCCAACCTACTAATGACCATCCCTGCAAGTAGTAGAAGACAACCTCTCATGGCCCCTTATGTTCCATGAAGAATTTCCAGACTCTTTTATTAGATTGCTATTGCTTTTTTTTTTAAATATCTATTTATTTATTTTGAGAGGGGGGAGGGGCAGACAGAGGGAAAGAGAGAGAACCCCAAGCAGGCTCTGTGCTGGCCGCCAGTGCAGAGCCCAATGCGGGGCTCAAACCCACAAGCCATGAGATCACGACCTGAGCTGAAACCAAGAGTCAGACACTTAACTGACTGAGCCACCCAGGCTCCCCTAGATTGCTGTTGCTTGTTTGTTTTTACAACAGAGAACATGCAAAAAGAGAAACCAGCTTTTGTCAGAATGATTTCAATTCATATTTATAGCTCTTAAATTAGTTCAATATTGCATTTTTGTACATATTTAATAACTTTAGAGAACCATATGTCCTTTTATATTTATATTACTTCTATTTGTGTAGAAAACCAACCAGGGATAAACACATGTTGAGCTGTATTTACAGATATTCTACCATCACCCTTACAACATGCAAGAATTGATCTCCTATCACCAGGCACCGTTTTACTCATTTTTCAGACTTACAATATAGTAGGGAGCAATCTGCTATTATAGCATTGGTTTGAAGGTTAATTGAGTTAAAGCTTACAATAATTTTGTCCCCAGTTTGCTCATTTTCCCCATCGGACCCAATGGAATCAATTTTATGATCCCTGGAGCTGCTGTGGAAAGAACACTGAGCTGGCTTTCTGTGGGATCTCCTCTTCTTATTTTTCACATTGATATAGACCCATATCCAGTAAAAAAAGAATCGTATTTATGCAATCCAAATGTCTTTATTTTTAGCATGTCAATATTTCTGAAATCAGCTAATATATTATATCAAATGAACTTGCTAGTCAGTTTTTCCCTCAAAAGGCTCTTATTAAATACATGAGACATCACACAATTCATGTTTCCCGAGTATCAAGGAACTATAGCTTGTAGCTTTTGGTTTCTACGATTGCTAGAGGTTAAAAAACCTTGTCATAAAAGAAACTACATAAATGTAGTTGCTCTCTAACTTTGATAATTTATTGGTTTTTATTTTTTAGCCACTCACACCCTCTATGAATAACCCTTAGATTGTTCCATATCCTAAGTCACCGTACATGTTGCCTCATGGCCCTACTTTCCCAGATAGACAGGTAGATGAGACTTGATGACTGACTAAAAGCAGCTAACGCTGGGCTGGCCATTAGTCACTAGAGTGACTGGGAATGATGATTCGTTCCCAAATTCTTTACGCTGAAAAGTTACCAACTGAACCAACCGTATCTACTCTCTTTTCTTCTAGTTGAAGGGAGAGCTCTGTAGAAACACTCAGCGTGTAGCAACAAAGAATGCGATAAGTAAAAGACATGATGGAAAGAGGAGAACAGATAGAGAAATGAGACAAATAACGTAAAACAGAGCCAGAAAGAATCTGAGGCTGCCAGTTAGAACAACAGAAGCCTGACTCTGAGGAGGCAACAGCTCATATAAATGCTGGGCCATTAGTCTGTTGTTGGACTATCCGAGTGACAGGTGTCCTGAATGACACTCCAATTCTCTTTAGTGATTCCCAACTAGAGGTAATTGTGCAAATATTCTGAATGATGCTTTTGTTTTTCACGAAGCCCTCTGAACAAATTCTTCCTTCCCTTTATTATTTATCCCTCAGAGAAGGTCCTATTACCTGAGCTGTCTAGTTATGACTCTAGAGGAAGAAAAGTTTGAGTAAATAGTATTATTAACATACATAAGTCAACTGAGTTAAGGTGGGAAATACCAATGTGTGCCCAAGAGCTTTCACTCATTCTCCAAACCTTTAAACAAAGAGTTCTAATACTGTGACATATTCCGGCTGGAGCCCACAACAGGGCACTGGCCTGACTCCATCAACATTTTTACCCGTATCTTTGTTGCCTGTAACTGACAATAGGATTATAAAGTTTTGATTTTCCCCGAGGCTATGTAACCAGATGCCATTGTCTGAGAATTTCAGGTTGAGTTTCTAAACAGAGAAAAATAGGAGATAAGTGTCTCTACGTTTTAAAGAGAGTTGCTGTGTCAGTCAGTGTTCTGCAGGAAAGAAAAAGCTACTCTAAAAATTTGGAGGAAAAGAGATTTAAGAGTTTTCAAAGACTTCACAGCTACTGGAATGGCTGAGAGACTATTATGCGAGAAGGCTATTATTGGCTCAGAAGCAAATTTGGAAGGGCAGGGATTATAGGGAAAATGCCATCAAAGTTTCCATCTGCCCACAGCATTAAAAGGAGGAGGATGCCCAAAGGTGCTGGAAAACTTCTCTCCTGCCTCCTGCCAAGACCCACACACCTACCCATGGTCTCACTAGAGAGCCACAGCTATGTCTCTCTTCAGTTTCCCATCCTGATTCCACAGTATCTGTGATTGGCAGAGTCAAACACACACTGTGTTGGCAAAGGATTCTGTGAAATATGGCTCCCAGATTTCATCCTTTAAAACTCGAGGATGATGGGCAGACATTGAATTGACAGCAAACAGTCCTGCACAGCAGCTAGGGAGCTTCCAGACTTCAGAGCTTAATAGCCTTACAGGGCTTTTCAGAGGTACATAAGATGTTCCTGAGATCATCACCTCATCAGTGATCTTGAGCCTTTAGTAAAGCTAATTAAAGGCTTAGAGGGAAAATGCTTTTTTTCATTCTTTTCAAGTAGAGGAGACAGGTAAGTGTTTCTTTCTCCACTCCCTCCACTGCATTCCCCTGAAGAGGTATTGGTAGAGGTGGAGGAAACTGCATGGGCATCTCACATGCAGTTTGCAAAGTAGCTGAATCAGCCGGCCTGCACTGGGTCTTCCATTTGAGCTGAAGAGGTTGAGGATGGAAAGTTTATTAAGAAAAAACTGGTATGTTTGGTTGTCCTCCTTAACTCTGGACTTTGGGGACAGGTACTTGCTTCCCACCAGAATTCAGAAGGCACAATGTTGCTTGGAACAGTGAGCAATAGCAGAGAGATTTGGGAGAAGGTCACAAGGAAAACCTGTATACCAACTATTGACATGGCAAAGTGTGGGAATTTCCCATCGGTTCAAGTGGGGTTCATGGAAGTTAGCCAGGCTGCAAACCATCCTGAAAAAACTCTGCGTTGGAGGGTAGCCTGTGGATAAGGAGATACCAGCAATACAAAGTAAGAGAGAGAGCCCTGGGAACCAAAGCTGAGGGTGTTCCACGTAGATCAGGCAGAGAATGCATTACACACATCAGGGATGCATAACTCATGAGAGAATCTCAGGTGATCATTTAAGACAGTTCAACACAGAGAGACCCAGTGGTCATATGATAAATACATATTTTTGCCCTTTTCTCCCCATCCCTCCTCTTTATCTTCACTGTATCTAAGAAAGAAGGGAAAAGAAGAGAGGGGAGAAGACAGGCAGAGTGAGGAAGAAAAGGAGAGCTAAATACAGACCTTACACCCTTCCCCATGTTGAGTCTCTTAGCCACATGTCAGACCTAAGTCGGGATGGCGGGTAGGGGAATTGAAATGAATGTGAATTCAAACCTAAATTCAAGATACTAGGTCTACAATATTTAAACTGCATCTGTATTATAAAAATGAAAGTATTCCCATAACTGAAAGAATCCTGAAAACAATGGGATATGCTTAAGAAGTGATTAAAGAGAGAGAGGAGGATAGTTGGGAAAGCATATATGAAGAAAAATGAAAACAGTTATTGTTTACTCCCCATTGCATTCTGGGTCTTCAATATTCCTTTTAATGTCCACATTTAAAAAAATACTCTCCACAAACATATGGCCAACTAATCTTTGACAAAGCAGGAAGGAATATCCAATGGAATAAAGACAGTCTCTTCAGCAAGTGGTACTGGGAAAACTGGACAGCGACATGCAGAAGAATGAACCTGGACCACTTTCTTATACTATACACAAAAGTAAACTCAAAATGGATGAAAGACCTAAATGTAAGACAGGAAGCCATCAAAATCCTCGAGGACAAAGTAGGCAAAAACCTCTTTTATCTTGGCCGCAGCAACTTCTTACTCAACACATCTCTGGAGGCAAGGGAAACAAAAGCAAAAATGAACTACTGGGACCTCATCAAAATAAAAAGCTTCTGCACAGCAAAGGAAACAGTCATCAAAACTAAAAGACAACCGACAGAATGGGAGAAGATATTTGCAAATGGCATATAAGATAAAGGGTTGGTATACAAAATCTATAAAGAATTTATCAAACTCAACACCCAAAAAACAAATAATCCAGTGAAGAAATGGGCAAAAGACATGAATACACTCCAAAGAAGACATCCAGATGGCCAACCAACACATGAAAAAAAATGCTCCACATCACTCATCATCAGAGAAATACAAATCAAAACCACAATGAAATACCACCTTACACCTGTAAGAATGGCTAACATTAACAACTCAGGCAACAACAGATGTTGGCAAGGATGTGGAGAAAGAGGATCTCTTTTGCATTGTTGGTGGGAATGCAAGCTGGTGCAGTATGGAGGTTCCTCAAAAAAGTAAAAATAGAACTACCCTACGACCCAGCAATTGCACTAGTGGGCATTTATCCATGGGATACAGGTGTGCTGTTTCGAAGGGACACATGCACCCCCATGTTTATAGCACTACTATCCACAATAGCCAAAGTATGGAAAGAGCCCAAATGTCCATCGATGGATGAATGGATAAAGAAGACGTGGTATATATATACAATGGAGTATTACTTGGCAATCAAAAAGAATGAAATCTTGCCATTTGCAACTATGTGGATGGAACTGGAGGGTATTATGCTAAGTGAAACTAGTCAGAGAAAGACAAAAATCATATGACTTCACTCATAAGAGGACTTTAAGAGACAAAACAGATGAACATAAGGGAAGGGAAACAAAAATAATATAAAAACAGGGAGGGGGACAAAACACAAGAGACTCATAAATATGGAGAACAAACTGAAGGTTACTGGAGGGGTTGTGGGAGGGGGAATGGGCTAAATGGGTAAGGGGCACTAAGGAATCTACTCCTGAAATCATTGTTGCACCATATGCTAACTAATTTGGATGTAAATTTAAAATAAAATAAAAAAAATAACCACTCTTACTCTTTCAAACATTGCTCTTACTCCCTTCTCCAAAACTCCCAATTCTATATATCAGTCCACATTTACGGAGGATAAATTTTCAGACAATAAAATTCCCATTTCAGGTGGATTTTGGTAATTATATACAATCATGTAACCACCACTATAATCAAGCTATAGAACATCTCCAACACCCTAAATTTTTTCCTTGTTCCTCTTTGCAGTTTATTACCTCACCTGACCCTATCCCCACATAATCTCTGATCTGCTTTCCATCATCTTTTCTACAAGGTCATATACATGAAATTATAAAGTATGTAGTTATCTTATATTTCAGTTCTTTCACTTAGCAAAATATTTTTCAGGTTCACCTGTGTTGTTGCATGTGTCCATAGTTTGAACCTTTTTATTATTGAGCATAGACATACCACAATTTGTTTATCCACTCACCAATTAATGAACACTTGGGCTCTTTCTAGGATTGAATTATTAAGAAGACAGCTGGTATGAATGTTTACATGCACATCTTTATGTGGATGTATGTTTTCATTTTTCTTGGGTGGGATTGGTGGCTCATACTGCCAGGGTATGTCCTCATTTATAATGAACTCTAATACCATCACTTACAGGAAAAAACATCTATGTCTAAAAACATGAGCAATTACACAAAACGATCCCCCCACACACCAACTTTGCTTGTCTGGAAGTAATAGTTTGTGGGTTGTTTTTTTTTCAAATTTCTCAAAGGATAACAATTAACCTACAGGTGCAGGAGAATGGCTCTTTACTGTGGTGACTACAATTATCACATTTATTCTAATAAGAATAACAGCAGATAAAAGGAATTTATAATTGATTAAATGATCTCAGCATACCAAGTTTATGTGTTTATTTTTAGTGAAATGATCTACATCTGTTCAGTTTTCTTAAGTATATGATAGGGATGGGGCATCATAGAACTGTGTAGTCATCGTAAACACTTGTGGGATTCAGGAAGGCTCTCAAAGGTGAGGAGTGGTCATTTTAACTTTGCTACCATATGCCTAGGCTGATGTACACCCAGACTGGACAGGGGATATTCCTAAATTTCTCTGAAGAAAAATGGTTTTTGAGTACTCCTGCATAAATCATCTTAAATTTTCTCAAACCTGCACAATATAGACAGCTAATCCACTGTAAATAAGCAAAAGTGTGAAGTAGCTAGAATGAAGGAGCAATGAATTGCACAGGTCTCCCTCTTGCATTGACTGAGAATGACAAATGTTCAAACAGGCAAATGGAGATCCAAGTAGCCCTTTATCACTGATCATGCATAATGTAAACACATTATATATAGTTTAAGTAATGTTATCTGTATAGATTTGTTAATGGTGCATC
Source organism: Felis catus (assembly GCF_018350175.1). NCBI lineage: Eukaryota > Metazoa > Chordata > Mammalia > Carnivora > Felidae > Felis > Felis catus. The sequence goes on from NC_058380.1 coordinate 15,886,793, forward strand.
CTTGAAATAGACACATCTGCCCTCAAAAAAACCACAGTCCTTTCCTTATAAGGATGAAGATTTTACTGCTAGGCTTCCCGAAAGGTCTAGAGCAGGTCAAAGCTCAGGCTTTCCTGAACTTGCAAAGACAAAGCAGCAGGAAATTGTCTAAGCCACACGAGTCAGATCATTCACACGTCCCCTAGAAAAGTGCAAGGAGGCAGAGAACAACAAGACCAGTGAGGTTCTACATGAAAACATGAAGCTAGAAAAAAGTGGATTTTGCCATCCCAGATTTTTCCAGCTTTCTATACTTTTCAGTTTTTAAGTCTGTGGTTGACCAAACTTTGACCATCACCATTTGGGGAGGAAATCAGCCATCTATTAGTACAGTCCTGTGATTAGTACAGTCCTGTGATCCAGATCAGACTCTTCATATAATCGCAACCACTGTTTCCGTGTATACTCTTGGGCCAACTATTGAATAAGTTTGATTTTGCTGCTTAGAAGTCTTGTAAATAGGTCAAAAGATCACTTTTATTAAATTAACTACATGACTACTATACCCTAGGCTGCACTTCCATTGCCTAACCTATTTCCAATTTCAAATTAAGTCTATCTGTGCTGTTCAACACATTTCGTGAGGTCCATTTATTTACTATTTTACCAAATATGAGCTGGGAGCTCATGGCAGGCATTGTTACAGCCCAAGGCAGCAACCAGTAAAGAAAACACCATTTCTGCTTTCATGAAATGTAAATGCTATAGGAGAAAAAATAAAATATACCTATGAAGATATAAATGTATAATATATTAGGTTATTATTAGTGGAACAAAGAGAGAGAGGCAAGAGAGGGGAAGGTGGAAAACTTAAGATAAAGTGGTCAAGACAGATTTCTTTGAGGTAGCGACATTTGATCAGAGAATTGAAGGAAGGACGGGAGAACACTGGGGTGTCAGGAAACAGTGTATTCAAGGCCCAGGAACCAGAAAGTATAGAGAAGCAGAGTGAATGGCTGGAGTGGAGTAACAAGAAGGAGATGAGGCTGAAGAGGCGGAGAGGAGGCAGATCACACAACCTTGTAGCCACAGTGAAGACGGCGGCTGCTACTTCGAATGAAGGCAAAATGGGAAGCTACTGGAAAGTTTGAGGTTATAGATGGCATTGTAAGACTTACATTTTAAATGAATCATACTCGGTTTGGTGTGGAAATGAGAATCTAATGAGGCGATTGCAGGGATAAGCAGGGGCTGTGGGATTCAGTGGCTTGGATCACAGTAGTCTTAGCGAGAGCGGTGAAAAGTCGTGAAATTTCTGGGTCCATTTTGAAGATAAGGGAACAGAATAGTGTAATATCCTGCTATGGAAGGAGAAAGAAAGAGCAGAATTAAAAAGATTTGGCTTAAGAATGGAGGCTACACTTTCTATGATGGGGCATATTGCACGAAGAGCTGGTTGGGTGAGCGAGCTGGTGGAGTAGAAATCAGAAGTTTACTTCCAGATACGTAGCATTTGATACATTGAGTGGATGCCCAAGGGATTGTCTTGAGTGGCTAATTAGATATGCAAGACTAGACTTCAGCAAAGATATATCAGATTTCATCAAAGAGACCGCATTGAAAGGTGTATGCCTCGATGGGATCGTGTAAGCAATGAGTGAAGACAGAGAAAATACTGGTAGTGCTTAAAGAGCCCTGTGACACTCGATCACAAACAGGGAAAACTGAAAGGGAGAAATCAGCAAGGAGACTGAGAAGAATACCTCAGTTCCACATCTGGTTCATATCTCACTACCCAGCCCAATGAATCAGCTAAGGTGTGAAGGAGCTAAAAAAAATAACACTGAGAAATTCAAGAGTTGGACATATTGAGATAAAAATACCAGAGAGAGCTGGTGAGTGTTGCTCAAGTATGTGAAAATGGTGGACTGCTTGGTATTGGCCCATAGTTAGCGCCGAAAATCCACTGACGACATTGGAGGCAAAGTCTTCACCATTAGACTTACCACAAAATTAAGAACACGCCAGTGCACAACGCTATCTGAAAGCAAATGAATCCCAAAGAAGAAAAGATAGAAGCAACCACCTTTCCTCCCAATTCACAAATTGGACAATTTGTTGTCAGTCCCTAATGCAGTGGTGCCAAATCACTGGAGAAGGGCAGTGACTTTGACCACCAGAAGACACTCATTCAGCAACGTTCAGAAATGGTTTTGGTCATCACAACTGGTTGGAGGTGCTACTGGCATCTAGTGGGTAGAGGCTAGGGCTGCTGCTAAATGCCCAGTTAAGCATAGGACAGCCTCTGGCCCCCACAACAAAAAATTACGTGGCTCCAAATGTCAAGAGTGCTGTCACTGAGAAACTTTGCCCGAATGGGAATGTTTCGGGAGAGTTATGTAGAGTTATTTTGCATGGTTATATTTGTAACTTATAGAAATGTACTATGTTGTGATTTAAATTTATTTTTCTCACTCAGAAATTTTTTTTCTTGTGGTAAAATACAAATAACGTAAAATCTACCACTTGAGCCACTGGTAAGTGTACAGTTCAGTGGCATTAAGGACATTCACATTGCGACCATACGGTTCCATTTACACAAGGTGCTCAGAGTAGTCAAATTTCGTCAACCCAGTTTTGAATACACACTTGTTTTAGGAAATACTACAGGACTCATTTCATGTAGAAGGGATATCATAAAGGAAGTTAGTTGCAAACCTTTTGGAGAGCTCAAAACACAAAGGGAAAAAAACAAAGGTAACCCATGTCTATGAGCTATAGCAAGACATTACAAAATTTAGGGCTGGGCAACAAAAGGAAAGAGAAATCTTAGAACTTAGAGGAAAGGCTCTCATGTTATTGGAGCTCAGACCTCCCTGCTGGTGGTGCCTTCCAGGAACTGCTGATACCTCTGAGGGGACTCAGACAAAGAGGATGCTCCTAGAAGCTAGGGGTGGACCCAACGGCAGCTGTGGCAGCAATTATGACAACCGTATGATATTCAAGAAAACAGGATAAGGGAGAACTTTTCAACTTCCTTTCATCTCTGCCTGATAACTTCTTCTAACGCCTCCTCTTGGCAGAATCTAAGAAAGAAAGATGCCTTTCTGGGGAAAGTAGTTTGTAGCATCTTAGTTACAGCATCACAGAGAAAATTACTGAGGAATGGGCATGGAGCTGAGGCATAAGAGGTACGTAACAGCACAATACGTGTCAACCAATGCGATTAGCTGAGACGTGATTTGTGTTCTGATGTGCATCCACCATATTTCACCTATGAATTTACCCATCGACTTTCTCAGATTGACCCAAACATCTGCCACCGAGAATGATACTGATTGGAATGATACTGTAATAGAGAACTAGCTACTAGATCCCTGGGGTCATGAATATACGTATTTTAATGAGTAGTTCCAGATTAATCTTTAAATTGCTTGAGCCTCTCTAAAATCATGCCACTCATCCATAAAGTTGAATCTTCACATTGGCATTTTTTAAATAGAAGTATCTTGGTTGTTTTATTATATTTTTTAGGAGAATTTCTGAAAAAAAAAAATAGAGCAACTATTTGACTCTCCTGAAACCTAGAATGGATTGATCTTACAAACTTTTCTGTGTTCAAAACCCTCTCCTCCAAATCTCTCACTTTCATTTTTAAGTTTATTTATTTTGAGAGACAGAGAGAGCATGGAGGAGGGGCAGAGAGAGGAGGAGAGAGAATCCCAAGCGGGCTCCATACTGTCAGCGCAGAGCTCGATGTGGGGCTCAATCCTGGGAACTGTGAGATCATGACCTGAGCCAAAATCAAGAGTCGGATGCTTAACGGACTGAGCCACCCAGGCACCCCTCTCACTTTCATTTTTATCTAGAAAATATTACATGTTCATCATTGTAGCCACTCCACTGGATGTACTTTACCCAATGCTCTTGCTTTGCATTTGTCTACCAGGTTACATCCCAATCTGTCTACTGCATTTCTGCACCCAGACAGCTGAATACAGTAGAAAAGTCACACAACCATGCTTCTTGGTCTCGCCTTAAATTTTGGTCACTAACTCAAGTATTCTGGCTAACAAAATATCTGCAGAGAAAACTTACAGAACAAAATAAATTAAAATCACTTTAATACACTAAATTCCACAATCTACTCATGATTGAAGATAAGCAAATTATAATTACAAGATATCGTTGTTATCAAATTGGCAAAAGATAATATTTGATGATATCTGGTGTGGGAAACAAGTACAATCTTACACTTTTTATTTATTCACTTGATAACACATATTTACTGAGTTTCATCCACATGCCAGCACATTTCTAGGCAATGAGAAAATAGCAGGAAACAAGATAGAAGATGCCTTTGGCTCAGGAAGTTAATTTTTATAAGGAGAACAAATACAGAATTATATGTAACACATTGATAAAAAGAAATACATCAGAATCAAAGAATAGGTGGTGATTGATAGAACAATATTTTTTTCATAAGGTGATCAGCACATACCTCTATAAAACAGAAGCTTAAATTAAGTGAGACAGCAAGTTACATAAACATTTGGGTCAGAGTGTCCCAGGCAGATAGGATAGCAAGTGCAAATGTCCTGAGGCAGAGGTATTCTTCACCCATTGACAATAGGGTGGTAATAGCAAAATGAATAGAGAGGATAGTATCTGATGGGATCAGAGAAGTAGGGAAGTGCCAGGTCATGGAGGACATGGTAATTACTTATATTTAATTAATATTCCTCTGGGATTTACAGTTTTGCTCTTAAAAGTATACATTGGTATGGACTTCCTAAAAGGTAATTTGTAATATTCACAAAAATTAAAAAGGCACAACTCTCTGATCCAGAAGTTCAAGTTACAATTGTTTTTCTCAGAAATATTCTCACAAGTGTGAAAGGTTAAAAAATGTATTTCAGTAATTGTGACTAATAATAATAATATAGAAATTAAGAATTTATATGTAGGTGGGTGACCATGTAATTTATCATCTGAACTAGGACAATCCTGAGAATGAATGAAGAGCTGTTAACAATGATGCAAGGGTATCATGTATAAACCAGAACTGACCATGGAAAACAGAAATGTTCCCTATCAATGAGAAATTGGTTAAAGGAATTATACTATATGTAAACAGTGGAGTACCATAGAGCTATAAAGACCTTTGTAACTACCAACAACTTATCTATCTTTACTGAGATTTCCTACATAAAATTCCAATTGAAAACAGACACATAATTTCTAATTATATTAAAGAAGTCATAGGGATATAATGTACAGCATAGGGAATATAGGCAGTAACATTTTAATAACTTTGGATGGTAGCAAAGTGTAACTAAACTTATAACGGGATCATTTTATAATGTCTAAAAATATTAAATCACTATGGTGAACCTGAAACTAATAAAATATTGCATGTTAATTATACTTTTTTTAAATGTAAAGGAGATATAGAGTCATAAGAAGATATAAATATATATACAAGTAGACTTTTGCATAGGAAAAAGGGGAAGAAGGTTTATTTGAACAAATTATAGCTGAGAATTATCTGGGAACAGATACAGGCATTCAAGTCCAAGAGGCACAAGGAACTTCCTTTAAGATCAACAAAAACAAATCAACACCTAGACATATCATAGTGAAACTTGCAAAATACAAAGATAAAGAGAGAATTCTCAAAGCAGCTAGGGACAAAAAGTCCTTAACCTACAAGGGTAGACAGAAGGTTAGCAGAAGAACCCGTCCATAGAAACCTGGCAGGCCAGAAGGGAGTGGCAGGAAATATTCAATGTAATAAATGGGAAAAATATGCAGTTGAAAATACTTTATCCAGTAAGGCTGTCATTCAGAATAGAAGGAGAGATAAATAGTTTCCAAAACAAGCAAAAACTAAAGGAGTTCATGAACACCAAACTGCTCTGCAAGAAATATTAAAGGGGACCTTTTGAGTGGGAAAAAGAAACCAAAAGCACAAAGACTAGAAAGAAAGGAAACTATCTACAGGAACAGTGACTTTACAGGTAATACAAGGGTACTAAATTCATATCTATCAATAATTACTTTGAATGTAAATGGACTAAGTATTCTAATCAAAAGACATAAGATATCAGAGTAAAAAAAAAAGCACCATCTATATGCTGCTGCTTACAAGAGACTCTTTTTACCCAGAGACACCTCCAGATTGAAAGTGAGGGATTGGACAACTATTTATCATGTTAAATGATATCAAAAGAAAGCTGGAGTAGCCATACTTACAATGCCTTAGATTTTAAGTCAAAGACTGTAATAAGAAATGAAGGGCACTATATCATAATAAAGGGGTCTTTCAAACAAGATCTAACAACTGTAAATATTTATGCCCCCAACTTGGAAAAGCCAAATATATAAATCAATTCATAACAAACTTAAAGAAACTCATTGACAATATTACAATAATAGTAGGGGACTTTAACACCCCACTTACAACAATGGGCAGGTCATCTAAGCAGAAGATCAATAAAGAAACAGTGGTTTTCAGTGATACACTGGACCAGATGGACTTGACAGATGTATTCTGAGAATCTCACCCTAAAGCAGCAGAATACACAGAGTTTTTGACTGCACATGGAACATTTTCCAGAACAGATAACGTACTGGGTCACAAATCAGGCCTCAACCAGTACAAAAAGACAGAGATCATACTACGCATATTTTCAGACCACAATGCTATGAAACTTGAAGTCAACCACAAGAAAAAAATTGGAAATACTACAAATACATGGGAGTTAAAGAACATCTTACTGAAGAATGAATATGTTAACCAGAAAATTAAAGAATAAATAAAAAAAATACATGGAAGCAAATGAAAACAAAAACACAACAGTCCAAAACCTCTGGGATGCAGTGAAGTTGGTGATAAGAGGGAAATAAATAGTAATATAGGCCTTACTCAAGAAGCAAGAACGGTCTTAAATATACAACCTAACCTTACACCTAAAGGAGCTAGAAAAAGAACAGCAAATAAAGCCTAAAGCCAGCAGAAGAAGGGAAATCATATAGATTAGAGTAGAAAAAAATGATACAGAAATTTTTTAAAAATGATAGAACAAATCAATGAAACTAGGAACTGGTTCTTTGAAAGAATTAACAAAATTGATAAACCTCTAGCCAGACTTAGCAAAAAAGAAAAGCTACAGGACCCAAATAAATAAAACAAAAAATAAAGGAGGAGAGATCACAACCAACAACGCAGAAATACAAACAATTTTAAAAGAATACTATGAGTGATTATATGCCAACAAATTGGGAAATCTGCAAGAAATGGATAAATTTCTAGAAACATATAAACTATCAAAAATGAAACAGGAAGAAATAGAAAATTTGAACAGACCCATAACAGCAAAGAAGTTGAATCAGTAATCAAAACTCTCCCAATAAACAAGAGTCCAGGGCCAGATGGCTTCCCAGGGAAATTCTACCAAAAATAAAGAAGAGATAATACCTATTCTTCTGAACTGTTCCAAAAAATAGAAATGGAAGGAAAACTTGCAAGCTCATTCTACATGGCCAGCATTACCTTGATTCCAAAACCAAAGACCTCACTAGAAAGAATTACAGACTAATATCCCTAATGAACACGGATGCAAGAATTCTCAACAAGATAGTAGTCAGTCAAATCCAACAGTACATTAAAATAATTATTCACAAGAATCAAGTGGGATTTATTCCTGGGCTTGCAGAGGTGGTTCAATACCTGCAAATCAATCAACATGATATACCTATTAATGTAAGAAAGGATAAAAGCCATATAATTCTCTCAATAGATGCAAAAAAAAGCATTTTACAAAATACAACATCCTTTCTTAACAAAAACACTCAAGATCATAAAGGCCATATACAAAAGACCCACAGCTAATATCCTCAAGGTCAAGAACATGACAGGGATGTCCACTCTTACCGCTGTTGTTCAGCATAGTACTGGAAGTCCTAGCCTCAGCAATCAGACAACAAAAAGAAATAAGACATTCAAATTAGCAAGGAAGAATTCAACCTTTCACTCTTTTTCAGGCAACATGATACTCTATGTAGAAAACCCAATAGAGTCCACTAAAAAATTGGTAGAATTGATACCTGAATTCAGCCAAGTCGCAGGATATAAAAGCAATGTACAGAAATCTGTGGCATTTCTGACACCTATACTGAAGCAGCAGAAAGAGAAATGAAGGAATCAGTCCCATCTACGATTGCACAAAAAACCATTAAGATGCCTAGGAATAAACTTAATGAAAGAGGTAAGAGATCTATATTCTGAAAACTATAGAACACTTACGGAAGAAATTGAAGAACACACAAATAAATGGAAAAATGTACCATGCTCATGGATTGGAAGAACACATTTGTTAAAATGCTGATACTACCCAAAGTGATCTACACATACAATGGAATCCCTATCAAAATGACACCAGCATTTTTCACAGAGTTGGAACAAATACTCCTAAAATTTGTAAGGAACCAGAAAGTACCCTGAATAACCAAAGTAATGTTGCAAAAGAAAAACAAAGTGGGTAGCACCACAATTCTGCACTTCAAGCTGTATTGCAAAGCTGTAATCATCAAGACAGTATGGTACTGGCACAAAAACAGACACATAAATCAATGGAACAGAATAGAACACCCAGAAATAGACCCATAATGATATGGCCAACTAATATTTGACAAAGCAGGAAAGAATATCTGGTGGAAAAAGCACAATCTCTTCAACAAATGGTGTCGGGAAAATTGGACAATGACATGCAGAAGAATGAAACTAGACCACTTTCTTATACTATACACAAAAATAAATTCAAAATATATGAAAGACCTAAACCTGAGACAGGAAACCATCAAAATCCTAGAGGAGAACACAGACAGCAGCCTCTTTGACCTTGGCCATAGCCACTTCTTACTAGACACGTCTCCGGAGGCAATGGAAACAAAAGCAAAAATGAACTACTGGGACTTCATCAAGATAAAAAGCTTCTGCATAGCAAAGGAAATAACCAACAAAACTAAAAGGCAACCTATGGAATGGGAGAAGATATTTGTAACTGATATATTGGATAAAGGGCTAGCATCCAAAATCTATGAAGAACTTACCAAACTCCACACCCAAAAAGTAAGCAATCTAGTTAAGAAATGGGCAGAAGACATAAACAGACATTTCTCCAAATGGCTAATGACATACAACTGGCTTATAGACACATGAAAAAATGCTTACCATCATCAGGGAAATACAAATCAAAACCATGGTAAGATACCACTTCACCCTTGTCAAAATGGACAGAATTAATGACTTAGGAAACAACGGATGTCAGCGAGGATGCGGAGAAAGGGGGACACTTCTGTGACGCAGCCACTCTGGAAAACAGTATGGAGGCTCCTCAGAGAGACAAAAATAGAATTCCTCTATGACCCAGCAATTGCACTACTAGGTGTTTATCCAAAGGATACAAAAATACTGATTCAAAGGGGCACAATGTTTATAGCAGTCTTATCAATAATAGCCAAATTATGGAAATAGCCCAAGTGTCCATTGGCCTGATGAGTGGATAAAAAGATGTGATACACACACACACACACACACACACACACACACACACACATGTATATATACACATACACAATGGAATATTACTCAACATGAAAAAGAATGAAATATTTCCATTTGTAACAATGTGGATGGAACTAGAGTGTATTATGCTAAGTGAAATAAGTCAGTCAGAGAGAGACAAATGACATATGATTTCACTGATATGTGGAATTTAAGAAGGAAATAGATGAACATAGGGGCAGGAAACAGAAAAAAAAAGATAAAAACAGAGGGGGCCGAATCATAAGAGGCTTTTAATTATACAAAACAAACTGAGGGTTGCTGGAGGGGTGTTTGGTGGGGGGATGGGCTAAATAGGTGATGGACACCAAGGAGGGCACTTGTGATGAGCACTGGGTGTTATATGCAAATGATGAATCACTAATTTCTACTCCTGAAACCAATATTACACTATATGCTAACTAACTTGAATTTAAATAAAAACTTGGAAGAAAAAAAAATAGGCTTTTACAAGTTCTTTTTGAAAAGATAATAAAAAGCTTTGAAAAATGGGATATGGAAAAGAAAGGGAGAATTTTAATTTCTTAAACATCATTCTGAATTTTTGGAATTTTTGGCCGTAAGTGCACCAAACAAAGCCCTAAAACAATTCTATTCTTTGTATGTGCTAGTCTGTATTAAGAAGATCCCACTGAACCGTACATTAAATGCTTGTTTGTTTGTTTTCCCTTATATCAGCTCACTATAGCTCCTGGCTTCCTTTGCCCTCTGCTTAAGACGTGTACTTTAATTTCACTTCCTCCATCTCAGGTCAATGAAATAACATTTAAAAAACAGTAGAAACCCTCTTAACCAAGATCCACTTAAGTGACTTAAATTGTCCAAGTTGTCCCTTTTTCTGGTACAACTGGATCTTACTGCTAGTTGGCAAATATGCAAGTTTCTAATGCACCTGCACATTTCTACTCCTACTGACCAGGTTGAATGCTTACCAAGCTTCAGTTTTGTTTGTAACCAACTTGTTTAAGTTAGTGGCGTTTGTCCTAGTAATTATGTAACTTAATTAAATATTGCCTCAAAAAACACATGATGTGGGCGTGCGTTCGTGTGTGTATCAATGCTGCAAGCTTTGAGAAATAAAGTAGAAATAAATGCAAAAAGAAAGCAGCATGCCAAATTGGGTGAGCATAGGAACTGTGAAATGAAACTTTCAGGGAGAATATAAAGAATTTTTAATTTTCCACACAGATTGCTCCAGAATATTTAAAAATTTTTACTTTATTTTAAAGACATTAAATTTGGAAATGATAAACACTGCCTTTCTAAGCGTGGTTTCAGTGAAAAAAAATAAAATTTCACTAGAAAAGGCCTTGACCCCACTTCAAAAGTTTGGCAAATAAAAATACACTCTATTTTTAAGCTAAAATGCAGATTTCGAAGTGGCTATGTATTTACTTATGACTTTCCTTTTCAGCCTACTTTTCCAATTAACATCCCCAACTCAAATTTCCCTATTTACTATTTTTTGGTTGTTATTCTCCAACTCAACTATTTCTTTACCTATTTCTGAAAATTTTCCTGAACTTTCATAATTGCCTGTAATGAACATTTACCTGCTGATGAGTTAGAAAGAAAAAACAACAAGACTCTTTCCAGTCCTAATCTTGGCCTTAAGTTTCATGATTTCCTATCCGCATGCCACATCATTCATTCAAAGAGTGGCATTCCTCCAGTTGTTAAAAAAGTATTTACTGAATGCCTACTATATGCAAAGCACTCTAGGCTACACTTGGAAAACAGTGAGTGAATTCTGCAAATAATTCACGTTTGTGAAATGAGAGTTACAATAAAAAGCACACATTGCAACAAGATGCAGAAGTATGAGCTCCTGGGGGAACACATGAGGAGGGCTTTTTTATCCATCTGTAAGGAAGCATCTCAAGCAGCACACATCTCAACCACTCCACTGTTCAAGGTGTTTTCTGCTTCAGTTGACATCCAAGTGAAGGGTACAACTGTCCACCCAGCTGACCAAGGCAGAAAGCTGTACATCCAACCACAAACCGTGTTCTATTAATTTTATCACTTAAAGATTGTTTGATCCCCTTCACCCCAGCTCAAAATCCTTCCTTCTGGTTCTCATCATTTCTCTCCCTTGATTCATAAAGTAGGCTTATACACCTCTTCAAAGTGAACTGCTTCTCCTCCCCTCCCCGCCCCCACCTGCTTTACTGAGGTATAACTAATAACATTGTAAGATGTTTAAAGTGTACAATGTGATATTATACAGGTATACATCCTGAAAAGACTCCTCCTCTTAAGTTAATTCACACATCCACTACCTCATATATTTACTTCCTTTTTTTTGATGAGAACATTTACATTCTACTCTCTAGAAAACTCTGTTCATACAATACAGTATTATCAGTTTTAGACACCATGTTAGACATTAGATCTTCAAACCTTCATACCGTATAGCAGAAAGTTTGTACCTTTTTACTGAGTTCTATTTCTACCACCCCCAGCTTCTGGCAACCACTTTTCTACTTTCTGCTTCTAGGAGTTTGGCATTCAGGTCTTATGTTCAAGTCTTTAATCCATTTTGAGATGATTTTTATGTATGGTTTTAGAAAAGGGGTCCAGTTTCTTTCCTTTCTCTCTTTCTTCCTTTTTCCCTTTCTTTTCTTTCCTTCCTTCCTACTTTCCTTCCTTCTTCCCTTCCCTTCCCTTCCCTTCCCTTCCCTTCCCTTCCCTTCCCTTCCCTTCCCTTATTTCTTTACCTTCCCTTCCTTCCCTTCCCTTCCTTTCCCTTCCCTTTTTGCCTTTGGCTGTCCAGTTTTCCAAACACCATTTAACCAAGAGACCATCCTTTTCCCATTGTGTATTCTTGGCAACTTTGTCAAAAATGTATTGACTATATATGCATGTGTTTATTTCTGAACTCTCTGTTCTATCAATCTATGTGTCTGTTTTTATGTCAATACCATATTTTTTTTATCACTATCACTTTGTAATATAGTTTGAATCAGGAAGTGTGATATCTATAGTTTCATCCTTGTTTCTCCGGATTGCTTTGGATATTCAGGGTCTTTTGTGGTTCACACAACTTTTAGAATTTTTGTTTTTTAATTTTGTGAGTAATGCCAGTTGATTTTTGATAGTGATTGCACTAAATCTATAGTTCACTTTGTGTTATCTGGACATTAAAAAAAAATTCTTCTAACCTTCTGATATGTTCTCCACTCTGGCACCCAGACTGCCTCTCCAGAAGGTAATTTCGGGCATGTCTCACTCTTGTTTTCTCCTTCTATGGCTCTCCACCGCCTTCAGAACGATTTGCCTCATCTCTGATCATCCTTTGACCTGTACTTTTTGTTTCTTATACTTACATTATAGTCTGATTGAGAATTAAATTTTGGAACACTCTTACAGTAAGCATGTTCTTTAAAAAAAAAATGTTCCAACTAGTTTTTCTCATAACTTCTGCCTCTCAACAAATAGCACTACAGTTTCAATTTTCTCTGGATCCGATTGTAATGGATACATTGCTATTACAGATTTAGAAGCATGGCATGCCTTCATGGTTATGTAATTGAGTGATTATGTGGTCTAATTAGAGCTATCACCAACTTGGACTTGAGCCTTTGTTTCACATGGCTCCCTTCCCTGGAATCAGGATAAGAGCTCCTGGAGGGTAGAAGTTTGCAAAGTGTTCAGGGGTTTCTCTTAGACATAACACTCAGAGCAGGACGATTAATATTATACTCCACTACCTGGCACAAATAATTATAAAGTTCTATTTTAATGTTACTCTTAGAAAATTAGTTAGTTCCTATAATATCTATTTGTTTATTCACCTAATACATCCTCAATGTCTGCCATGTGAGAATCACTACCCTGCATGATGGGATTCAAGCATGAATACAGCGTAAACTCCATCTTAAATGGGAAGTGGAGAAAATATATAGATAACTACTGCTTACTATTTCCACGAATAAGGAGGATGATAAATTATCATCCCTTGCTAACGTTTGTAACCTGAGAGCTCTATAGCAGACAAAGAGGAAAATTTCATTTTTCCCCTCACTTTGTCAATCAGTTAAAAAGCAGTCACTGAATTTGTGTTTTATTCTTTTATTTTTAAGTAAGCTTCACACCCAGTGTAGAACCCCATGTGGGGCTTGAACTCACGACCCTGAGATCAAGACCTGACCTGAGATCAAGAGTTGGACACTTAACCGACTAAGACTCCCAGATGCCCCTTGAATTTGTATTTTACACCAGGTGTGAGGAACTACAGGAAAAGAGGTGAGTAAAAACCAATAATAATTCCTGGCTCTTGCTTTCAAAGATTCAGCAGCCTACTGTACAGTGAGGCTATTGAAATAGTCACTTAATTCAGTGAAAAAGCACAACTGCATTAGACACTTTCATGTGAAGACTTATGATGCTGTAAGAACATTTAACAGTGAGATGTGATCTGATCAGGGTTGGCCAGGGAAGGCACGAAAGTGGTGATGGAGCTTAGTTCCAAAGAGTGGTTAGGAGTTATCTAGACACAGAGGAATGGAAGGGTTTGCTCTTGGCAAAGAGCACTGTGGCAGGAAGCAACATAAAAACTAATAGAGCAATCTAGTCCAAGTAGAGTAGGCAATGGGAATGTAGGCATGGAGCAGGTTTTGAGGAACCTTTAAAAGCAGGAATGGGAGCAGCATGAACAGTGGGTCCAAACAGAAGAGAATGGAGGTGGGAAGGTTAAAAACAGATGTGTTTTCTAAGGATCATAAGCTACCTTGTGGAGAACTGACTGGAAGGGACAGCAGTGATGGTGGGGACACCTACAGGAGGCTTTTACAAGGATCCAGGTATGACATGGTGACACTATGGAATAGAATAATGATACCAGTGCAGTTGAAAAGAAGTTACAATTATGATGATAATCAGGATGTCCAATTGCTACAATTTGTTGCTGGGTTAGTTACAGACAATTAGAAAAAAGTACATGCCTTGTTTTCTGATTTGGTAACCCAGATGGAGGGTGTTGGTGTTACTGTTCTCTGAGAGAGGGGACAATTTATGTAAAAAAAAAAAAAAAAATCTGCCAGTCTCCTTTTCTCTTGTTTTAAAATTTTTTTTTAACATTTATTTATTTTTGAGAGATAGAGACAGAGTGTGAGTGAGATGGGCAGATACAGAATCTAAAGCAGGCTCCAGGCTCTAAGCTGTCAGCACAGAGCCCAATGCGGGCTTGAACCCACAAACTGTGAGATCATGACCTTAGCCGAAGTTGGATGCTTAACCGACTGAGCCACGTAGGTGCCCTTCTCTTGTTTTAATGTCAAATGCCCAATGGGATCAAACCTGGAGTTGAATATATTAAACTGATTTCATTTTTCTAATTGCTCTTGTAAGAAATTAAATCAATCTGCTCTAAAACATCAGAGAGCACTTAATACATCATATTTGCATGAAAGGGTAGCATGTAAGTAGACTGTCATGGGTTGGCATCCAAGCAAGCTCACAACCCCATCGGCAGTTCACTGGTTTGATATGATCCAAATGTAAAATATCCAGAAGATGATGCCAGAGTTTTGACTGTTAAACACAGGATTCTTAAATAGCACTGACAACTTAGAGGCAAACTTATGTCTTGAGCTCTGTATGCCAGGAGTTAAAATCAAGAGGTAAGGTTTGAATTAATTAATGTGTCAGCTCTTATTAAGGCAGTTCAAACCTCTCAAATGATGGTAGTTTTAGAGGATGTCTTTTGCTCCTAGGGAACCCTTATTTGTGTTAACCACAAAATGAATTGTAAGAAGCAATCCCCACCCTACCATTTTTGAAACTACTCAGTTTAGAGAACAGATTTAATTTCTAAATTCAAAGGCCAGGGCATCCTTTAACTATCAACGTTAAAGTTTTGGTAAAGGGGTATTATATTTTTAATTGAAAAATAATCGTGATTTTGATATCAAATCACTCTTTTATGTTAAGGAGGCTGCCTATAATAATTATTTGAAGCTGCTTTCTTATTTCTAAAGAAAAAGGGATCATATGAACAAAAGTGAGCAAAAAGAACTGGATGATGATGATATTGAGGTTGATAATGACAATGAACCCTAATAAAAAAAGTCTACTAAATGCCAGAATACTGCACATGAATTAGCTCATTAATCTACCTAGGAACCCATAGGGGCAGATACTATTATTCCAGTTTTACATGGGATGGGGAAACTGAGGCACAAAGACACTAAGCAGTTCACCACAGGTGAGACAGCTTGTGTAGGTGAGCAAGATCTTAAACCTTAGTAAATGCACTTTAGAATCTGCAATGTGCCCCCACAATCATCCCTCTTGATGGTAACTTTAGCTTAGAATCACTAAATTCCTCTAGTGTTATTATGGGCTAGAAGTTTTGAATGGAAATGAGGAGAGGGACAAAACGTTCCCTTCCCTGATGTAACCTACTGTGAAACCCTGAAACAAAGTAAACAGGAAACAATATACTAATACAAGATTGAGGTGGGTTTTCCCCCCTCTAGTAAAAAGCCCCTCTATAATTCACTACGAGGTTGGGATTCTAGTGGAATTCAGAACAGATATATTTAAATACAATAATTGAAAATTTAGAGTTGACTTTTTATCTCTGTGGTGCGCCAAGCACTGTGACCTGAAATGCAAAAGCCTGCTGTGAGGAAGAATTTACAAATGACTTTTCCTCCAGGGAAAAAAAAAAAAAAAAAGAACAGAAAGAAAAAAAAAAAAGGAAAAACACCTGCAAATTGTTGTGGGATCCTAAATCTAACCTATAATTCCCAACGGTGGCTGTGGGCTGTTCTTTTACACTGCTCACCTGAGCTCATTAATTAGTGTTTCAGGGGGTTTTTGTTGTTGTTCCTGGGGAAATGAAGACGCAAGTCCCATAGTAGGGGGAGCCTGGCTTCTGGTGTGAGAAAGTGGTAGCTCAAATCCACCACTTAGCAGCTACATGACTTAAACGACTTATAATAATTCCTCTGTTGTTTATTGACCTCATATGCAAAATGGAGATTCTAATCATGACTACCTCTAAGTGCTGTTTTGAAGTTTAAATTACAGTTGATAATACAACTTATCAATTAATATGTATATCATAATATACACTATAATCAAAATTAAATCTTAATTATATAAATATATATGATATATAATATATGAATATCAAACATTTAACCAATATTAAATCAATATATATATGTATAGCTCAAGCTCTTCAAACAGAGTCTGACAGATAATAATACTCGAGAGATGCTCACAGTTACTACTGTCATCTGACCTTAAAGTTATATTTTGTTAGAGGCTGCGAATAAGAACACATAATGTTATTTATTCATTGATAAATGCTAACTTTGGGAGAGAATAAAAATGTGGCTTTTTGATTTCTAGACTTTAAAAGAAACACATTTCTGGTAGAATAAAAACAATTGGGAGCAATTTAAATTTAAATATTTCATTTTCTAATTAAAAATTGCTCATGGTTGTATTGACTGCAAACGGTAAAGACAGACAGCTTTCCAGACAGCAGCCTGGAGGCTATGACTGAGTGGGTGCCCACAATCCCGGGCTGTGCACTAAAGCTCTGACTGCTTTGTGTCAAAGCAAAAAGAGTAATTGACATGCTAGGAAACACAGGCTGAAAAATGACCTTGATTTTCACTTTGTCCCTGACTCAGCAGGATAGTTAATTCTGCTATCCTTTACCTGGTTGAATAAAGTCCATAAAACACTATTTTAAAACAAAATCAACAACATCCTCATGGGCATAGGCTGAGCAAATATCTCGTGTATGTATATTACTCTTTTTTAGCGTTCGAATTTTATGGATTGATATGAACAAATATAAATGCAATTGCTCAGTAGTTATCTGCCTCCATGCTAACTAAAACCATGGGGGAGGGGAAGGGGGAATAAAGTTACAGAGAGGGAAGGAGGCAAACCATAAGAGACTCCTAGAAATACTGAGAACAAACTAAGGGTTGATGGGAGTGGGGGGGGGGTGGGTGATGGGTATTGAGGAGGGCACATGTTGGGATGAGCACTGGGTGTTGTATGGAAACCATTTTGACAATAAATTATATTTAATATAAAAAAAGGAAAAAAAAGAAAGAAAAACACACGCTTAACATTATACTTAATAGTATGAGTGCTTTCCTCCCAAGATCAGGAGCAAAGCAAGGATATCCATTCTGAGGTGTCTAGCCAGTACAATAAGGCAAGAAAAATGAGGTCAAGGACCTCTAGATTGGAAAGGAGAAGTGAAAATAATAATAATAACATAAAATAAAATAAAATAAAATAAAATAAAATAAATAAAATAAAATAAAGTAAAATAATATCTATATCCATATGTAGATACAGGTATACATGTATATATTATATATATGTGTGTATATATGTGTATATTATATATGTACATATTTACACATATGTATATGCGTAAATTATATATATATGTATATTCATATATATAATTTAAAAAACCCATAAATTCAAAAGTTATTGTAATATGCCCTATTCCATTTAAACAAAGATACCAAATTCTAAAATCTGATATTTTATTTTATTTTTAATATTTTATTTTATTTTTGAGAGACAGAGAGACAAAGCGCAAGCAGGGAAGGGGCAGACAGAAAGGGAGACACAGAATCCGAAGCAGGATCCAGGTTCTAAGCTGTCAGCACAGAGCCCAATGTGGGGCTTGAACTCACGAACCATGAAATCATGACCTGAGCCGAGGTTGGACATTTAACCGACTGAGACGCACTAGTGCTTCCATGACATGGTATTTTAGATGTTTTTAGTTTGCACCCTAAATTTAATAACTTAACTATTTGTGCTTTTTTAAAATTTATGTTTCTCACCAAAATCTAGTATATCACGACATTTTTCTCCTTCGATCATATGCCATGGAACAAAATTCTTAGAAGTAATATTATAATGGGGTTTTTCTACATTGAGATTTACAAGGCTGAAAACTCATTATCTTAAGGCTTTTCCTTGCAAATAGCACGTTAGACAACCAAATTTGGCATATATCTTTATATTTTCTGATCTTTTTGGCATTCTCTTATGTTTTCATGGTCACTGGGTACTGCTGCTAAAGTCTGCAGCTAATAAATTATGCCTGGATTTCCTGCTTGGTCAAGATCTTCATTGGCACATAAGATAGAGGTAGAAAGTTCATTTTAACATTAGTAGATACTTTGTCAAGTGGTATTAAACAGGATTATTGTCATTCCATATGAAGCAAACTACAGTAAGTTGAATAATCATGCTCTTAAATAACTAGTGCATTTAAGAGTCAAAGCAGTTGAAATTTTTCAGTTACATTTTTGTTACGCCATCTATTTTGAATTTTACTGTAGTAATTTTTTTTTCTTGCTTGAATAGCAAAAAATAAATGGAGCATTCAAATAATAAATTTAATATTTGTCATGACGCTTAATAACTAACTTTTAAAACAGCACTTGTGTGGATAGTTATTAGGCATAGACTGCTACCATTCATGGAAACTTCATACATCACTGAGATCAAAAGAAGCACATTTAGAGGGCTCAGACATAAGTGCAGGTAAGTGTGAGGCAACAGGTCCTATTAAATGGAAGAAAAAAAATAGGAAAATCAATGTTATCTACAATCAGTACAGAATGGTTGATAGGACAAAGGCAGTAAGCAATATAAAATTACACTGCACTGTTGTCAGAGTTCTAGAAATGTTGGGATATGTTCAATGTACTCAACCCTGCTATATAAATGTCCTTTGTTTCCTACAGTTTGAATCAATGTGCGCAGAAATATTAGCTTTGCAATCACAACCTCATAGCATAGAACTATATCTCATAATCTAGTTTGAAAATCACAAGATTAGCTCCATGGCATACAATATACAGATACTGTGGATAAACACAGTATTATAACAGAATTAATCAAAATAATGTTTAGGGTGCTCCCATTAGAGAATCATTTGCTATTTATTAAAATATTATGGTTCAGGGCGCCTGGGTGGCTCAGTCAGTTAAGTGTCTGATGATTGATTTCAGCTCAGATATCACGGGGTTCATGGGTTTGAGGCCCACATGGGGTTATGCATTGATTGATAGTGCAGAGCTTGTTTGGGATTCTCTCTCTCTCCTTCTCTCTCTGTCCTTCCCAACTCATGCTTGAGCGTGCTCTCTCTCACATAGTAAATAAATTAAAAAAAAATGAAAAAAAAAGAAAATACGATGGTTCAAAATAACTTCATTTGGTATTCAAAAATGTCATATGGCCTTCCATTGGTTGTTCATGGGCACTTAAAGTAAATTGCTCTTTTCCTTTCTTGACGATAAACGAATGCAAAATACGTTTGCATCAACAGAGTGTCTACCAATCCGTCTGGTATATGAGCACCAATACCATTCAGTAGCTTCTGGAATATTAAGGTAAAGAGTGATCTTACTTCCTGAAACTGTAATCTGGTGATCTGAATGATAGAAAGACTATGGAAGCCTGATCCCCTTATAACTATGATTCACTTCAACTGATATGATCTACTCATCAAGAGAATTATTTCAAATTTTCAAACATAAGAACACAGAAGCATAAGACGGTATTGTTTTAACTTAAGATTCCAAAAACACGTAGCTAAGACAAGATATTAACAGTCTTTAAATCTCCTTTGCATTTCATGGAAAAAACACCGTGATCACCACTGTTAGGATTCCTTTCCTAAAATGCCAAACTATAAATTGGTACCTTGGAGCTAGTTTTTGTTTTGTTTTGTTTTGTATAAATCTCAGCTGGCACTTTAATAAAGAACTCTTTTTTTTTTTTTACATGTACTTCCTGTCCCAGGAGACTTGTATACCAGCCTTTGCATCTGTTAGAGACTAAGGACCTCACCCATAAAGTAGGAGTGTGGGATAGGCCGTTGCAAAGCTCTCATCTGCTTTTGCCTGTTCAGGAGAATTTCATACTCCACCTATAATAAGTACTTTTTTTTTTTAAGTTATCTGTATATCCTCCCTGACTTTATTTATAAACACATCCTTCTTCTCCTTTTAACAGTAAGTTTCATGAAGGCCAGTGACCACATCCTAGGAATACCTATATGGTACTGAGATCTTGGCACTGAACAGAATATAGTATATCCTCAGTGGCTTGGAGACCAAATAGGATAAAGATATACTAAAATATTAACTATTAAGAATAATGAGCAAACTGGGGCTCAGTATAATTTTAATATTTCAACTAAGATATAAAGCCTGATGGTTTCTAAACTGAATAAACATGGAAGTTGACTTTTTTTTTCAATGTTATAGGCTTTGTGCACGCTTAGAACATTAATCTGTTCTTAGATTTTCAATCTCTATTTTGAAATAGGCTGAAGAATCTCATACACTTAACCTTGAAACATAATTGCATGTATTGCTTTCCAAAGTCAAAGTATAAGGATGTATCATCATTGTTAGAAATAAAGTCAAAAAATTATGTATGACCTTGTGAATGCAGTTAGAAAACGCAGAAAAGATTCAAGATGATTCCCATTATTTCTGAAGTATATGCTACTATCCACAGGAATCTTAGGGTGATATTTTACTAAATTCAGTAAAACAGAAATCTAAGTTATACATATTACAAAGAAGTGTAATTCAAATTTACTTGTAACAAATTTTCAAAGACAATGAAATAATAACATAGAGTCCATAGCTCATTGGATGACCTACCAATTCTATTTATGATTTTATATTATTGAGAAATTTCCCTACATGTGAACCAGGAGAACTGTATTGTATAAGCATATTTTCAGGAGTATAACCTTTAATAATAAACAAGTTAAATCCTCATAATTAGATAAGTGCATAAATAAAAGTTAGTACATGTAAGATGGAATAGTATACAGCAAATACAAGCAGTCAATTCAATCCATAAAAGAGATTTCAAAATGTAATACTGAGTTTAACATTAACATGTGGAATGATAGATGAAGGTTGAACATATTTATGTAATATAAATATGCAAACACACACAAAAACAATAACATTACCTATCAGTATGCACACATACATATACCAAATGTGTATGTATATGGCACTTAAAATGGATTGGAAGGTTTAAATTAGGCTTGTGGTAAGGATTCTTTGGAAAGAGGGAAGGAGATTTAGATTCAGGGTAGCAATAAAAGGTGATTTAGATATACTTAGCTCTCTGTCTCTCTCTGTCTCTGTCTCTGTGTCTCTCTATTATCTATCTATCTATCTATCTATCTATCTATCTATCTATCTATCTATCAATCATCTATCTAAAAAACTAGAAGGACACCTGGGTGGTTGAGTTGGTTAAGTGACCAACTAACTCTTGATTTCGGTTCAGATCATGATCTCATGGTTCGTGGTTTCGAGCCCTGCTTGGGGCTCTGCCCTGGTTGTGCAGTCTGCTTGGGATTCTCTTTCTCTCTCCCCTCTTTTTCTGCCCCTCCTCAACTTGCACATGCACTTGCTCTCCTCTCTCTCTCTCTGTCTCTCAAAATAAATAAACATTAAAAAATGTATATTTTGGTGTCAAGAACATTTTCCTTTTTTATTTTCTTTTTTGAATTTTTTTAAATGTTTATTTATTTTTGAGAGACAGAGAGAGAGAGAGAGAGAGCACAATCAGGGGAGGGGCACAGAGAGAGGGAGACACAGAATCCGAAGCAGGCTCCAGGCTCTGAGCTGTCAGCACAGAGCCCGACGCAGTGCTCGATCCCATGAACCAGAAGATCATGACCTGGGCCAAGGTTGGATCCTTAACCGACTGAGCCACCCAGGCAACCCTAGAACACTTTTTCTAAATGGCAAACAGACAGAAGGCATGAACTCTTGCTCAAGCTATGCTTTTGATTCCTACTATGAGAAATGGAACCAGTCACCAATGATGTGTAAGCAGACCTTTCAACTTGTGTGATCCTGCTTTCCCGTAAGACTTAAGAGTAGGTCCGATTGCACTCATGTCCAGGTTCAGGGGCTCCTCTTTACATTTCTCTAGAATTTGGGGGGAAGTGAAAGTGATGAGAACTGATATATTTTAAGTAACTGTTGTGGACCTAATATTTCATATATGTTATTTATTCAGTTTTTAAACCAGTCCTAAATGGCAGATACTATTTTCTCCGTTACTGCAATAAAGGACGAGGGTTCACTGAGGTCAAGTGATGATTAGAATAAAGACACTATCTATATCTGAAACCTACTTTTTATACAGGAAAGTGCATTCAGAGGTCCTATTAAAATATCTTGTCACCAGAATACCAGAATGCATAGAGTGATTTAAATGATTTGATGTAGTCATGACCATCTTAACCCTTACAATTTAGCCGTCTAAGAACAAGGGTGACATATTTAAGGATGAAGAAGGTGTTTGCTAAAAGGGACTTTGAGTTTGTCTTAAAAAAATGAATACATATATTCACATGATTTTGATAGACCCATCTTAACCTTTCCTCTGTTGAGAATCTGATTTAGAGAAAAAGGTTAGAGGCTTGGCTCTTTAAACACATTATCATCATCTAGTGACTCTGGAAATAGGTAAATGACAAGGTGACTGAGCAAATGCTAGGTCTCCCAATTCACTGAAAGCTGATAGCTATTTTGCATACTTTTGCCCACCATTTGCCCAAGCCAAGGGAGCAATTGATGTCTTAAGTATTGTTTGCTTGGGCACCAAACCACACACATACCTATTCCTCCTGTTGAGTGTAATTGAGCCTCATTTGATGGGCAAAGTGGGGAAACAGTTCAGGAAACCTTCCGGGACTCATCTGTACAATTACCTTCAAAGATAACTTTACATGGAGAAAGGTAAAATTATGGCAAGAGAATTGGGTCAGTTCAAGTAGTTGGTTTTTGGAGCAGGTAAAATATTTAAGAAAGCAAAATAAAATAAAATTTAACCATATATTTGAAAGGGGGGCATTTGGGAGGTTTTTAACTGGACGTATCCCATAAATTTCTTATAAGCATATTATAAAAGCTTTGATGTGATCGTTTTAGCTAACAGTATAAAAGAGATACATATGGTTTTCTTTTTAACAATTTGCATATTTCCATAAATAAAAAATATTTAACAGATTTAACAGATCTGTATTCTAACTCTGTACACCTTGTTAAACTATGTCAGAAGTTTTCCAATTTTGTATGATTTAAGGTTTTTTTTTAAATTTTTATTTTTTTCTTTAAAAACTGGGGTTATTAAAAGTAGCTACTTGCCAGTGACTAACCCAGCATACAAAACATATTTGTCTTGGCGGGTTCCCAATCCAATTAAGTCAGAATCCCTGGGGGTGGAACCCAGGCAATTGGTCTTTACAAATCATAGCAGGCACAGCCAATTCTAATGTGCAGCCCACATAGAGAACCACTGATACGTTCATCATTGCACTGATCACCTTGCTAGAGTTTACAACACTGCTATTCTCTCCACACGTATCTCCACAAACAACTGAATATATTCTATGGCAAATATAAGGAGATCAACTAAACCTTTGTGATAACATTTAACTTTATCTGTTTCATTAAAGTAGAGGTAAATGGATCTTAAAAAAGAGATCCTATTTTTTTTTCAAAGTTTATTTATTTTGAGAGAGAGAGAGGGAGAGAACGAGTAGGGGAGGGGCAGAGAGACAGGGAGACAGAGAATCCAAAGCAGGCTCCTAGTTGTCAGCACGGAGCCTGACACAGGGCTCTAACTCACGAACCATGAGATCATGACCTGAGCTGAAGTTGGACACCTAACTGACTGAGCTACCCAGGCGCTCCAGATCCTACTTATTTTAATCTCTCTTAATAGATTATTTTACTAGTGAAATATTTTAACAAATTATTTAATGACCTAACATTTTACAGCTTCCATCGAGAAGTGTTCTGTTTTTACTTAAGAGGATATTGCCACATCCCATTATTTCATATTTGGTTATTAGCAGATGCATTTAACACATCTTCCAAATGCACAGGTTTGTCAGTACTACAGGAAATGTACTATAATCTATTATCTTTCCCAGATAAGTCTCATCTCATTCCATAAGCAATAAAGCCAATTAAATATACTATTACATATGAACAATTCTTAGTTTATAATTTCCTATTTGCATATCATTATCCTATACAACTCTGACAATGTAAATATTAATTTTAAATATTATTATAATTATAAAGCTTGTGAAAAAATTTTCAAAAGGTGAATAACTGACTCTTACTCCCAGATGTACATATATTGTAGGTACACACAAATAGTGTCTATCAATTAGTTCAATACAGCGGAAATGAAAGAGGCAATTGTTGAGAAGTAGATATTTCTGAGACAGAGAAAGCCTGGGTAGAACAGCATCATTATTAAACACCAAAACACTAGCAAGGCGAAAATATTTGAATAAATTTTGTTGCACACATATTGTTTCTCTGTGACTTCTATTATTTCTACAATCTTAATTTTTGTATAGTTTAGAATTTTAAGTAAGTCTCTTAACCACTATCAAGAATTCCACAGATGTCGTTCTGTGTTATATTTGTCTCTTTTTCTTGCTAATGACAGGATTGAAATGTTGTTTTGGTGAAGTCAAATTAAATTAGAAGTTATTTAAAACAGATGACCAAAACTCAGTGTAATGCTTCCCTGTTCTGCTGAGATCTGCCTCAGATGATGCCTAATGTCTAGGGGCTAACCAAACATGTATTCATTCTAGTAGTGGTATTAGAATTTACATACTCATGGTAACGTTATTATGGTTTTGTCTACAGAATGGATAATACAATACAAGCTCTAAAAATTATTTGTAATTTTCTGAGTTCTTTAAATAAAAATGGCTAAATGCAGGAATTTCATTTAAAAGCTATTTTTGCTCAACTACCTTCAGTTATGATTTGGGTCTTCTGTACATTCACTAGCAACATATTCAGAGACTGAGATAAGAGATTTATTAAATTTTGAGAATTTTGCTTTATTTTTGCCATCAAATTTCAGTATAGATTTAGATTGGTGAATTTAGATATAAGGAATCCCATGAATGACAGAAGCCATAATTGCCTCTAATCTTTTCAAGGTTTTTTATAATTATAGGTTATAATTTTATTCCAGCTCAAGAAAGTTTCAGGTCACTTCGTACGTATCTACCTTAGTAGTCATGTGGCCCATAGTCATGTGGCCCATGACTATCAGCAGACTTTATTTATGATATGTACTATTCCCCACCTAAATTAACAAAAGCTCCTAAAGCATTCTCCATATTCTTTGTCCTTATGTCAAGATGTCCATGCCCACTGCAAACTTGGAAGCCACATGTTGGAGATATGAGATCTCATCAGCTTGTGTCTGGGGTTTACTGTGTAGAACAGAGCATATCACCAACTTCAGAGTCTTAAGGACTATTTACATAAGTGAGAAATAACTTCTATTGTTTTTTACTTTTTAATGATTATTTTTTAATGTTTATTCATTTTTGAGAGAGAGACAGATTCAGAGCACAAGTGGGGGAGGGGTAGAGAGCAAGGGAGACACAGAAACTGAAGCAGACTCTAGGCTCTGAGCTGATTCTGAGCTATCAGCACAGAGCCTGATGCAGGGCTCAATCTCATGAACCATGAGATCATGACCTGAGCCAAAGTCAGACACTTAACAGACTGAGCCACCCAGACACCCCAACTTCTATTGTTTCTAAAGAAGCATATGTTTTTCGGTCTAGTTTTACAACAATTTGACTAATGAAGTTATCATAACTGTCCAATTTCTGCCTGAAGGGATGAATTCCAGACACAATATTCCTAGATGTCAGATAAAGAAGGTAACATATCTGAGCCTTCTGCTAAGCTTCATATGTTCAAAATTAGAGCTATTCCAACTGATTCATTTGTTCTAGGAGTAGGAGAAGGACTTCAATCCCCTCATTGGAATTTGGGAAGTAACCCCCTGGTCAAGTACAAGTGGTTGAGCACAGGTGGAGAGACGACATGTAAACCGAATCACTCCAACTTCAAACTTTCAATCAATTCTCCCACTTTTATCTCTGTGCATCACACATACTTTCTGAGCTACCTTTGACCTTCTGGTGTTTGGGTGGTAAATTAAACAAATTTCTGTAGAAACTTAAGTTATGGCTTCCTCTGGTCTGCTACCTCAGTAATCACTCCATCTCCTTTCTGGCTTAAAAAATAAAAATCTATTTAAATTGCTCATTTGTTCATGTCTATTCTACTATTCCCTTTATCCTTCTGAGTATGTGTGTATCTCTTTTGACCCTTTATTATCACTGTAATTTTAGTGAGGCTTCAGAACAAGGAGGTAATTACATACAGTCAAACTTCCATGGATAATTAGAAGTTACTTTGCCAACTTTAAATATAC
The DNA here is from genome assembly GCF_018350175.1 of Felis catus. NCBI lineage: Eukaryota > Metazoa > Chordata > Mammalia > Carnivora > Felidae > Felis > Felis catus. The sequence goes on from NC_058380.1 coordinate 15,913,731, forward strand.
TCAAGCATCTTCCATCCTAAAGCAAAACAAAACAACTTGAAAACACAACACTTCACAGGACATTACACCACTCTTGTGATACTGCTCAATTTCTCTTCTTTCCTTTAGAGCAGTGGTTCTCAACCGGGGGCAATTTCATCCCCAAAGGATATTTAGCAATGTCTGGAGACATTTTTAGTTGTCATGACAGAAAACACTACTGGCATTTGGTGAGTAGAAACTAGGGATGCTGCTAAATATCCTAGAATGTATGGAACAGTCTCTCCACAACAAACTACCATCTGGCCCCAAATGTCATTAGTGCCAAGGCTGAAAAGCTCTGCATTAGAGCCAACCTTCTCAAAGTCTAGGATCCACTTTACCTTCCATTCAGATTTCAAGCCAGATCAATCTGGATTTTTCCTTCCCTCTCTCTTCTGCCTTCTTCATTTGAGGGATGGAACAGGCAGAGTATATGGGGATATCTACCAAAAAACAAAAAGTCTAAAACTAATAAACAAGATCTGATTGAGTCTCCTCTAGCCCCACCATATTACAGTCATGAGGATAAGGCAACCCCAATTCTATTAGGATCTCACAGCCCAAAAGGCAATAAGGCAAAATACTTAGGGCTGGCTTTCTTGCTTTATGAAAACTTCCCTCTCTAAGTAGGAGACACTTAAGTTGTGGAAGTTCATTTTCATATAATATCTGGAGAAATCACAAAGGTCAACTCTCCAGGAGAAGAAATAGACTGACATGGTTCACTTTCATGGGGTTAGAGGTGAAAGGATACACTCATGAAGGCACACTGGCTAATCCCACATGTCTAGGACCTGAGGTCTTGTCTTAATATTATCTGGATGAACTAACTATTCCTTAGCCTTCCAGGTCACCACCCAGTTGTTAGTATTATAGGGTCCCCACGATTGGACCTGACATGATCCTTGTTATAGACTGAATTATGTCGCTCCCCACAATTCATATGTAGAAACTCTTATTCCCAGTGTGAGTGCATTTAGAGATAAGGCCTAGGGGCACCTGGGTGGCTCAGTTAGTTAAGCATCTGACTTCGGCTCAGGTCATGATCTTGTGGCTCATGGGTTCGAGCCCTACGTCAGGTTCTGTGATGATAGCTCAGAGCCTAGAGCCTGCTTCAGATTCTGTCTCCCTCTCTCTCTCTCTGCCCCTCCCCCACTCACGCTCTGTCTCTCTCTCTCTCTCTCAAAAATAAACATTAAAAAAAAAGAGGGAGAGAGAGATAAGGCCTATAAAGAGGTATTAAGGTTAAACTAAGACACAAAAGTGGGACTCTACCCCAGTAGGCCTCGTGTCTTTATAAGAACAGGAAAGACATCAGGGATGCATTCACACAGATGAAACACATGAGACCACAGAGAGAAGATGTCTGTCTGCAAGCCAAAGAGACAGGCCTCAGGGAACACCAAACCTTTTGACACCTGGCTCTTGTACTTGAAACCTCTAGAACTTTGAGAAATCAATGTCTGTCACTTAAACCTCCCAGTCTGTAGTATTGTGTTATGGTAGCCCTAGCAGACTAAGCCAATCCCCTAGATTCATGGTGGCTTGGAAAGACCAAAAAAAAAAAAAAAAAAAAGGCTGTTTATATACCATGGTATCCTCTATTAAAAAAAATAATGAAATTCTGCGTCTTTGCATTATTTCTATCTGTATTTTAAAAACAGCTTGATATGTCACAAGTAAGAGGGAAAAAAAGGAGAATCAAAGTATCTATAGAATTTTTATTTTTATTTCTTTTTAATTTTTTTTAATGTTTATTTATTTCTGAGACAGAGACAGAGCATGAGTGGGGGAGGGGCAGAGAGAGAAGGGAACACAGAATTCGAAGCAGACTCCAGGCTCTGAGCTGTCAGCACAGAGCCCAACGTGGGGCTCGAACTCACAGACTGCGAGATCATGACCTGAGCCGGAGCCGGGTGCTCAACCGACTGAGCCACCTAGGCGCCCTTCAAAGTATCTACAGAATTTTAATAAGTCTATTTTACTGGGAGAAAATGGGAAAATTAAAATAATAATAATAATAATAATACTTAAATAGGTGTTTATTAAAAAGTGGAATTTTACACAATAATATACTGCCAGAGTTTTTCAATGACAATATAGACAGATATACTCTCAACAAGACCAAATGTATAATATAAGCATGTAAGTTTCTTTCCTACTACATTTTTGTGGGGTTTTTGAGGTTATTTCCCATTTCCATTATTCTACTCTCAGATGGTTTCCATTTGGCGTCCTTAATGAGGTTTCTTAATCCATGTTTCAAATGCAAGTACTTTTCAATGAAGCCACTTTAGAGCTTTGTTTCTGGAGTATTCAACTATCACCATTATTTAAACCAGTATTGTTCTTGAAGATTTTCTAGTGATTCTCATACATTCGCAAATTCCAAACAGCACTGCACAAACATACATGGGTTGCTTTCTCCCCATTCATTTGCCCGTAATAATTTTGGCCAAATATATTCCCTTAGGTTCCCAAATTAATGGAGTCACTTTCCCAAATGAAGTCACTTTCCCAAAATGTTTCTCTGATTGTCTAGGTATTTCTCATTCGCTTTCTGTTGTTTCACAGATACTCAGTATTTTTTCATCAAATTCCGGATGAAACTGTTCATACTTGAGTTAACCTTTCATATTCTGATCTGTTAGCTCTTTCCAGATGCATCTGGCCATTTTGGTTTATATCGGTCTTCACAGTCCACTGTAATTCCTGTGCAAAGCTTCTGGCAGTGCTTGACTCTTCCTCTATGAAAACAATTTCAGAGGAGCACTGCCATTGCTTGGTCCTTACCAAAGCAGTAGTTCCGGGTAGAGTCCATTTCAGCTATATTTCTTACATGATCAAAATAATCTGCCTTGTTAGAAGTCAATTACAGAGCCCCAGAGGTACTCTTATCCTTGTGAGGACAACGTGGGGCCCAAATAATGAAATTTTTATGTTTAGTCTATTCTCATGACTGATTATGTAACCCACTATAAATTAATAGGACTAAGTCCCTAAATCTGAGCCTGCTCTGTCTCTTTTGTGGCTCTTTGAAGAAGAAAAGTAAAACATGTTTGGTAAGTTTAATCCAATTTCTGTCCACCTACTCTAGGATATTGCTCTATCAATACCCTTTGTTTATTATTTTTTAAAGTTTTTTTATTTTCAGAAGGGGGAGGGGCAGAGACACGGGCAGAGACACAGGCAGAGAGAGAATCCCAAGCAGGCTCTGCCATGTCAACACAGAGTCCGATGCAGGGCTTGAACCCATCCAGGATCCGTGAGATCATGACCTGAGCCAAAACCAAGAGTCAGACATTTAACTGGTTGAGCCTCCAGTGCCCCTACCCTTTCTTTAAAACTAACGTTTTCCTCTCCAATCTTCTTTTTTATGTTAATATGTACAAGACTTCCACACTATTTTGTTATTTTTTTTTAATTTGTTTTTTAATGTGTATTTATTTGTGACAGAGAGAGAGACAGAGCATGAGCAGTGGGGCAGGGGGGAGAGGAGAGAGAGAGGGAGACACAGAATCAGGAGCAGACTCCAGGCTCTGAGCTGTCAGTGCAGAGCCGAAAGTGGGGCTTGAACCCATGAGCCTTCAAGCTGTGAGATCATGACCTGAGCCTAAGTTAGTGGCTTAACTGACTGAGTCACCCAGGCGCCCCCACACTATTTTAAAACAATTCTTCCTCAGCCTTGTCTCTCATCTCTAGATATTTGTCTTTACCCCCTCTCAACGCAGGTAACCTTCTATAATATCATTTTTCACCTGTGTTCTTCCTATCCAATTAGGTTTCTTTTTGCCTTTGATTAAAGAATAATTTACATACTATCAAGTGCGAAGTAGACAATTGTATGAGTTTTCACAAATGCATATAATTATACAACCCACACATCTACCACAATATAGAATAATTCCATTCTTCGAAAACTCCCTAGGTCTCTTCCCAGTCAATCCCTCACCACCACAGACACAAACTCTGTTCTTACTTCTATCACCATCATTTAGTTGAGTTTGTATAAAACTTCACCTACACGGAATCACACAATAGTTGCTCTTATGTCTTTTTTCACTTAGTGTAATGTTTTTGAGATATACTTATGGTGTAACCTGTATCAGTGGTTTTTTTTGTTTGTTTGTTTTTTGTTTTTTCCTTTCTATCACTGTGTTTTACTTCATTGTATAAATATACCACAGTTCATTCTCTGGTTGACAGACTCAGGGGCTGTTTTCACTTTTTGCTATTATGAATAAAGCTACTATGAACATGTGTGATCATGTTTTTGCTGTTGTGTGATTTTACTTTACTTGGATAAATTGCTAAAAGTGAAATTACTAGGTGATAGGGTAAAGGTCTATGTCAAACTTTATAAGGTACTTCCTCACTTACTTTGCATAACCTTTATGATTTTATAATCCACATAACCCATTTCCACTGTAACATATCAGACAACAGAGTTTGGAAACTCAAAAAACACTCTCTGAGACATCTTCAAATGGCTTTCCCCACACTGCTCATTTTTGTGTTAAGACTAGTAACCATTTCCAGTTGTCATGTTTACTGGGTCATTTAAAGAACTCATTTTCTTTCAGTTCCATGTGTTATTAAGCATCGTCTATTACTCATCCGCTGAAATTCTCTCCCTCTTTGACTTTTGGGATATCTGTTTTCCTTTCCATCTTCAACCTCATCAAAAATTGCTCTCACCCCTTTGTATAGCCCTTTAAAGTTTGAATTCCACAGGCCCACCCCTAGTGTTCGTCTCTCTCCTTTGTCTGGTTATCGCCTTGAAAATCTCAAGCGAGACCCTGGTGTTCTTTGTGATCTCCGTGGGTGTGATGCCTAGATTGAAATCAGACCCTTTGGCATTTTGGACCTCTTGACTTATATTCTTTTTGTTATCAACTGGTTATTTTCGTGTGGATGTGTTACATATTTGTCCCATGAAGGATATCATTCTCATCTTAAGACTTCTTCCATAGTCATAAATGGCTTTTTCCTCTAATATGTGGAATGTAGTCAATAAAAGAGAGCCAAAGTCTGGCTCTTTGATAATGAAACAACACGTGGATATACTGTCAGTGACTGATGATTTAAAAGATTGCCTTCTTGAACTCTGATTTAGAGTTTCTATGTAACTGAAAGGATGCCACTCACAATTTCTCATCACTTATTCATTGGTCAATGAAAACCTGTAATTCAACTGAACCTGAAGATGAGAAAGGTGGGTAAAGGTTGGAGGTAAAAGCAGCAACTGAATAAACTGGCATTTTAGGCAGAACAATCCATCCATGTGCCTAAGTAATTCTGAGACAGATTCCTAGTATATTTTGGAAAGGGACAAGACCATTCTTCTTTTAACAAAGAGGGGTTGATGAATTAAAGAATCAAAGGGAGTTTTTTGGAAAGGAAGATGCCGCACTTTTTGGTGTGTGCGGTTGTATATGTGCACGTGTTAAACCTTAAGACAGATCTTATTTCAGTGATAACGCCATAAATACACGTTCTCAGGTTATTTTTTAAAACTCATCCTCTTTTTTTCATCCAGTTGATCAATTTTGTTTGCCACTCTTAAAATTTACTTTTTTTAAATGTCTATTTATATATTTATCGAGAGAGAGAGAGAGAGAGAGAGCGCGCACGCAAGCAGAGGGGCAGAGAGAAAGAGGAATACAAAGTGAATACAAAGCAGGTTCCACACTGTCAGCGCAGAGCCCAACACAGGGCTCCATCTCACGAACCGTGAGATCATGGCTTGAGCTGAAATCAAGAGTTGGACATTCAACTGACTGAGCCACCCAGGCGACCCTTGTTTGCCACTTTTAAGCTTTACATACCCAGCGAGCCAATTTTAACTGTAAAATACTGTCAAATCTCTCTTGCACACTTTGTTCCCATTCCTAAATCCTCATGGAACATATCTATCATTCTTGTCTGTAATCTTCAAATGAATTCACTACTCTACATCTAGATGCCTTCTTCTGCAGTGCCTAACAGATGCTGATTGTGGGGTAAAACTGTTTTAATACCATCTTTGTTATGTTACTACTCTATAAACCCATTTGGCCAACCATCACCACCAAGCTTTGAAGACTGTTTTGTATCCTGAACAAAACATGCCAGGATTATTTTGATAGCAGCTATACCTCTGTGCCCTCCATTTCATCACCAAACATTTGCCCATCACTCTCCCGCTACCATTTACTTTAGCCGTAACTGAAGTGCTTTCTCTTCCCAGACACAAGACGCTCTTTCATATCACCTCGCCTGTGCACACGCTACTACACCCTGCCTTACATCACTTTCTCCTCTCTGTCTACTTTGCACGCATATACAGCCTTCATAATTCAAATCAAACATGAGTAATTATGTGCAGCCTTTATTCTGACTGGTATTACAATTCTGAACATACGATATGAAAACAAAAGTCCTGTTAGTCTTGGTATCTCTTTACAGAGAATGTAATTGAATTTAGTAAAACTTAATAGACTTTAAAGCATATTCTTCATAATCACTACTACTGAGGTAAGCAAAATGAATTACATTTATGAGGCACCTTACTTGAGTATGTATAAATAGAAGAATTAAAGACATTTGATCCTCCTTCCCCCAAAACGTGAAGATTTCATGAGAGGTGACTTATCTAAAAACTCAAGTCAAGTTTAAGAATAGTCATTTCAAAACTGCAGCTTTATTTTGTAGTTTTAGAATGCAGCCATTACGAGGAGTCTCCTTAGTAAAGGTATCATTTGATCTACGCATAGATGGACAGGGAAAAGAAAAAAAAAACAAAATAATTATGGAATGATGCAGAGGATTAATTTCACTGTGGAAAAGGCAATATACCAATTATGGTGGAAACAGACAGATTTTTTTTCCTCTTATAGGTTAGATTAAGACTTGGCTGCAAACTTATGTTCTAAATACCTGGAAGGTAAGAGACAAGTTGCTGACTAGAAGGACATACATGTGTATTATGTGAATGATGGAGAGGGTATAAACGGAAAGCTTAAGCACTGTCAAAAGTACACCATTGCTCAGATCCAATGATTGTTACCACATGGGGGATGTCAAGGTATTGCTTCTGTGGTGAAGAATAAGTTGTTACATTTGACCCCTCCTATAAACAAAAAAAAAAGAGGTACCATGCTTAGTGGGACTCTTTGGATTTTGAAAGCAACATTTTCCTTATTTGGGTTTGTTATCCTGGCTCAGTTAACAGTGACCTGAAAAGTGACTGGATTTGAGTGGGGCACAGAAAAGGTGAAGGCTCTGCAACATATCCAAAATGCTGTGAAAGCTGCTTTATCACGTGGGCCATATGATCCAGGAGATCCAATGGTGTTTGAAGGCTCAATGGCAGACCGGGGTGTTGTTTGGAGCCTTAGGTAAGCACCTACAGTTGTGACTTGCACCACAGACCTTCAGGATTTTACAGCAAAGCCCTACAATCCTCCACAAATGACAATTTTCCATTTGATAAATAGCTCTTGGCCTGCTACTGGGCCTCAGCAGAGACAGAATGCTTGATCAAGAGCCACCAAGTGACCATGTGACGTGAGCGTCCCATTATGTACTGGGCAGTGCTATCTGGGCTTCCAAGCCATATAGTTGGACATACACAACAAAATTCCATCATCAAATGTAAGTGGCATATCTTGGATTGGACATAAGCAGGTTCTGAAGGTCAGAAAGGTATATGACATGGCCCAAATGCCCATGGTCACCACTTTTGCTACACTGTCTTCTCTCCTCTGGCCTATACCTATGCCCTGATAGGGCGTTCCCTATCATTAGTTGACAGGAAGAGAAAACTTAAGTTTGTTACAGAGATGGATTTGCATGATATGTGGACACCACTTGCATAGTGTTGGACAACTGCAGTGAATACTAGCGATGCTTTCTGGGACAACCTAGAATGACAATAGCAAAAGGTAATCTTCTCAGTGGTCAGAACTTTGAGTGGTACACTTGGTTGCTGGTCACAGGGAAGGAAAAATGACCAGACACAGGTGATTACATACTGATTTATAAGCTAAGGGAAATGATTTGGTTGAATGATCAGGGACCTAGAAGAATCATGGCTGAAAAACTTGTGACAAGAAAATTTGACAAAGATGTATGTAGATAGATCTCACTGCATGGGCAAAAACAAAACAAAACAAAACAAAAACAAAAAAGTGAAGATATTCATATTCTCCATGAATGGTCACCAAAGGGTGATTTTAACGAGGAAAATTTTAATAAGCAAGTAGAAAGGATGACCTATTCTGTTCTATGGATATCAGTCTGTCTTAGCCACTCCTGTCATTGCTTAATGGGCTCAAACTGGCCATGATGGTATAGATGGAGGTTTATGCATAGGCTCAACAACATGAATTTCAATTTACCAAGGCCAACTTGCTACAGCCACTGCTGAGTGCCCAAACTTCCTGCAGCAGAGACCAACACTAAGTCCCCAGTATGACACCATTCTCCAGGGTGATAAGCCACATACCCAGTAGCAGGCCGATTACACTGGACTGCTTCCATTACATAATGGGAGTGTTTTGTTCTTACCAAGATATCCACTTAGTCTGGATATGGATTTTCCTTCCCTGCATGCAATGCTTCTGCCAAAACTGCTATCCATGGACTTATAGAATGCCTTTATCCACCATATGGTACCCCATACAGCATCACTTCTGATCAAGGAACTCACTTCATAGAAAAAGAAGTCTGGCATTGACTCATGCTCATGAAATTCACTGATTTTACCATCCTGAAACAGCTGGCTTAGTAGAAAGTTGGAATAACCTTATGAAGACTCTGTTACAGCCCCAGCTAGGTGGTAATACTTTGTAGGCTGCAGGGATGCTCTTCAAAAGGCTGCTTATGCTCAAATCAGACTCAAATATGTGGTGGTGTTTATCCCATAACCAGGATTCATGGGTCCAGGAATCAAGGAGTGGAAATGGGAGTGACACCACGATTACTCCTAGTGACCCACTAACAAAACATTTGCTTCCTGTTGCCATGACCTTTGCTCTGCTGACCTAGAGGATGGAGTTCTGCTTCCACTAGGAGATACAACAATGATTCTGCTCAACTGAAAATTAAGACTGCTGCCTGACCACGTCAGGTTCCTCATGCTTCTAACTAACCAAGCAAAGAAAGAAGTCAATGTGCAGGATGGGGTAATCCAGAGCACCATGGGAAAATATGGGCTGCTATTCCACAATGAAGGTAAGGAAGAGTATGTCTGGAATACAAGAGATCTCTTGGGGTGTCTCTTAGTATTACCACACCCAGGAATTGAGTTAAAAAGCTATAATAACTCAGACCAGTCAGGACTATTGTTGGTCTAGATTCAGAAATGAGGTTTAGGTCACATTGCTAGGTAAAGAACCATGGAGTATTAAAAGACCTGCTGAGGGGCGCCTGGGTGGCGCAGTCGGTTGAGCGTCCGACTTCAGCCAGGTCACGATCTCGCGGTCCGTGAGTTCGAGCCCCGCGTCAGGCTCTGGGCTGATGGCTCGGAGCCTGGAGCCTGTTTCCGATTCTGTGTCTCCCTCTCTCTCTGCCCCTCCCCCGTTCATGCTCTGTCTCTCTCTGTCCCAAAAATAAATTAAAAAAAGTTGAAAAAAAAATTAAAAAAAAAAAGACCTGCTGAAGGCAAAGGGAATGCAGAATGAACAGTAGTAAAAGGCATTATAAATACCAACTACAACCATGTGACTAGAAATGAGTTATCGAAATGAGTACCCTAATTGTCAAATCTTCTTCCTTATTTTGTTATGAATGTTTCTTGTATATATTTTAATATATATGACATATTAATCATGTATTAATATAATCAATAATATATATTAATATTATATAATATATAAGGATATATTTTATTAGTATATATCTTTGTTTTTCCTCCGTGTTTTATTCCTTTATAATATAATATATGATGTACTGACTTATTTTCATAATTAGCAATTTGCTGATTATCATATCATGTACTAACTTATAATATTTAAATATTACAAATTTTACATCATAGTATTTAGTATTATAGTACTTAAGTTGAGGAGAATAAACATCACTTGCGGACTTTACCTCCTCCTGGGGAAGGGGTTAGTGTGTTTTTGGTTGGACACAGGATAGTTGTATCATGTTAGGTGGCACTATGACCCTATCATTGTCTTTATAGCAAATTAAGTGTGGTTTCAAGATATGTGTATGAGTGCCAAGTTAATGAGATGTGGACTTATGATGGTTAATTATATGTGTTAACATGGGGCCAGTGGTTGCCCAGAGATTTGGTCAAACATTATTCTGGCTGTGGTTCAAGAGTGTTTCTGGATGCAATTAATCCTTGAATTGGTAGACTGTCCTCCTCAAGATGAGTGGGCCTCATACAATCTACTTGAGTTCTGAATAGAACAAAAAGCAGGCAAGGGAAAATTTGCTTTCTCTGACTGTTTTCAAGCTGGGACATTGCTCTTCTCCTCCAGTTGGACTGGAACTTACACCACCACCTCTGGTTCTTGTGCTTTAGAACTAGAACTGTACTACTGGCTCTCCTGGGTCTTCAGTTTGCAGAAGGCAGGTCATAAGACTACTCAGCCACAATAACGTGTAAGCTAATTCCTTTGTATATATGTAAAGGAATCGTGTAAGCCTCCATAATTGCATGAGCCAGTTATATATATGTGCGCGCACACACACACACACACACACACACACACACACACATATTATTAATTCTGTTTCTCCAGATCATTCTAATATACTCCAAACATGTGCTCCAGGGACCTGGAAGGTAAAAGTGACAAGTAGCTGGTTGGAAGGGCATACACACACTTTGTGTGGGTGATGGAGAGAATGTCAAAATGGAGAGCTTACATTCAGTCAAAAGGATGCATCACTTTCAGATTCATCCATCTCTTGCCGCTTGGGAATGTCATCCTGATGTAACAAGGTAATATGAACTTTAAAAAAAGTCAATATCCTGAATTTTATGTGAAGTTTCCTGATTTGTAAACTTTGATTTTTTTTAATTATATAGGGTTAAAAAGAATACATTCTTGCAGTTCGTAAACAACTTGCTTCTTTGCACTTTGATTTAGATTGATGTGTCTTTGAGAATTTGTTTTTATCCATGAGATTTATGTATTTTTGTGTGTGTGTGTGTGTGTGTGTGTGTGTGTGAGAGAGAGAAAGAGAGAGAGAGAGAGAGAGAGAGAGAGAGAGGGGGAGAGAGAGAGAGAGATAAATGTGAGTCACTGCAATTCAAACCGGCTAGATACTTAGGAAAGGATTGATCCTCAATGACAAATAGGAAAACGTATGTCTTCCACTCACATTACTGAAAAAATCTGAAAGATGAACAGAATTATTACGTCTTTATTCTTCCTAGACTGCTGTATGGGACTTTCCATATCAAATATCCTTGTGAAGTCCTGTGGGATTTTTATTCTAGACTGAAAAACACCTATTTTTGTAAATGTATTCTGTGGATGGATTGGAGGATGAACAAATTATGTGAATAGGAGGTATGTTTCCTTGAAAGGTAGATATGAGAAAAGTTAAGAAAACAGTATTTCTGTGAAAGAAGAGTAATTCAAGGAAGGTAGCTCTATCATACCAAGGAGAGCAGTCCAAGAATTTCAAGCTATGTTCTTGATCGGGGAGATTTGTGTCCAAAGGCAAGCAGGCAGGCACGCTCAACTCAGCAACAGCTGAGGGGCAAACTCAGAAGCACTGTAGTGTGCCTTCCCTTCCCCATTTTCTAGAATCTGTTTGGGCAAAGTGTCTCTTACAAGAGAAAAGGGAAAACTGCCCCTTGATTTATGGATTTTTATTGTCTTTGGGGTTCTACACACATACACACATACCATTTTGTGTTATCTTAGGTTATAATAAGGGTTAGACAATAAGATAAAAAAAAGAACCATCAATTTGAACCATTCTGATATCTTGGAAATTACTATAAAGAGATGAAGAATTACATGATGCATCATTAATACAAATTACATGATGCTTTAAAAATATTATAATGTCTTATAATTACTTCAAACTTAAGAACCATAGTGTCAAACGTAGGCCAATTCATCTCACAACCCCCAAATAAGCCACCACTCTTCCCAAGCCTTGGAAATACTTAAATTTTAACTCTTTATTGTGCCATTTGTTGGGAAAAAAATTACTAATTAACAATGTAAAAAAAAAACAGTAATAGAATAGCCATAGCATTCAGTAAATTTAGTTTAGATTTTTGGAAGACTAGTTTTATAAGAATAGGGGGCTAGAGTGAACTAGCTACAAGTACTATGAAGTGCGATATATTTTCCTTTATCTACAATTCTTTTATTCCTCAGGGAAACTTTTTTTTTTTTCAAATAAAGCAGGATGTACACTCTCATTCTAGGAGTGAAAAAAAAAAGTATTCATATCAAAAACATGAATGTGGTATCTTTCTCCTTTTTACTGCTTAGGAGTGGAGCAAAAATAACATTTTGGAACTTCTCTCCTCTTTGCCTGCTTACCTGTCATCTGCCAATTTGTTACTACATAAAGATTAATGGGAAATAAATGGGTAAACTGCAACCGGCAAGATCTGTGTAAGGAAACAAAGGTAGAAATTGGTACTGGTAGCATTAAAGCATGCTGAAAACATTAAGAAAACTGGAGTCAGGAAGAAAACAGTGGCACTGTTGACTTTTTTCATTTAAACTAGCAGTGTTCAGATCTCCCAACAAAAATTTGGAGGAAAATTAAACTTTAAATTAAATGGCATTGTTTTGCAAATCTGCTCGTGTTTCATTCTTTTTCTGAATCTCCCAGAAACACATAGCACTATGTACTAAGGGAATGAGCGATAACATTTCTATCCATCATCCATCTGTCCATCCAACCTTCCACTGGGGATGGCTCAGTAAACTACAGATTTCATTTTTCAATTTAAAGCTTAATTGAAATCTGAGAGATGGTTTTTTTTTTAATTTAAATAGTTGTTTAAAGGAATGTATGCAAAGAAACCAATATCGCAACCCCATTTTCACTATGAAACAATGGGCAGGATCCTGTCTCTTCAGCAAGATTCCATTGACATCTCAAAGTGTATTAGAATATACTGAGCATAATAATAAGCTCTGATATTTTAAATGAGGCTTGCTAAAGTTTACTGAGCATAGCCAAATTTCTAATTAGATACCCAGTGTATTTTACAGATAAAGAAAATGTCAATGATGGGGGCAATTTCAAAAATAAATGTATGAATGATTGAGATCTAAAAGTAAGTTCATTATCCAAATCTCTTTTTTGATTTAATGATCACTCAATTTTCAATATTAAGTAGTGCTGGCATTTACTTTCCTCTGTGTAACCTCCTACTCATTACTGCTGTAATATTTGAGAAGTGACATTCTGTAGCTGTCCATTTGGCAAATCTCTGACAAACTATATTGAAAAAAATATGTGGGTTCCTTTTTTGGGTATTTGTTTGTTTAATAAGTAAGATTTGGGGAGTTGAAAGGGATCTTGTGATTGACTTGGTTCCTACACAAATTTTACAGTTGATCAAAAGTTAGCCTCCAAACAAGCATTTGATTCTACACGTCCTTGAGAATTTCACAGCAGAACAAAGGCCATACAACACTTTAAAAAAATAATCTATCACACTCAGTTTTCTTTTTTTTTTAATTCTTTAATGTTTATTTATTTTTGACAGAGAGAGAGACAGAGCATGAGCAGGGGAGGGGCAGAGAGAGAAGGAGACACAGAATCCAAAGCAGGATACAGGCTCTGAACTGACAGCACAGAGCCCGATGCGGGGCTCGAAACCACAAACTGTGAGATCGTGACCTGAGCCGAAGTCGGACGCTCAACCGACTGAGCCACCCAGGTGCCCCACACTCAGTTTTCTGTAGAAAGTTTAATCCTCTTCAAGGAAAAATAAGGCAGAAGTTTATTTTTCCCTTTTATCCCCCTAATTCTGGTTTGTAGACATGTTTACAATTAATTTGCCCGTTAATTTGTTTTGTTCATTTGATTGTTTATTTTTTCTTGGGAGGTTTGGCTTTGCTTTTCTCAAGTCTTTATAAATAAGGCACAACTAGGAACTTAGGAAACTGTGAAGTGTTTTTGTCAAAAATGAATTCAGTTGGAAAAATTGGTAAATAAGTTAATGGGAAAATCACCCAATTGGTGGGTTAGGAAGCCAGTTCCCAGGTTCACATTGTCATACCCGACCATGCAATTTGTTCATGTGGCTTTTCCAACTAAATGAAAATGTTGTAATAGAATATCTATATGTTCCCTTCCAAGTCACATCTCTCTGATTCTATGAAACAGACACAAATATGTGTCACTGCCCTTAAAAATACAACATTTTATAAAACAAGGCTTAACACCCCTCCAAAGAATAACCTAGTTTTTCCCTCATTACCAAAGTATAGAAAAGTCAAGAAATGGTTAATATTAGTAAAAGTTTGGAGTAGGGAAGACTTTTTTTTTTAACCACAGAATCTATTTATTTGGACCCACACTTGTAAGTTATTCATTAAGATTTGCCAAGCATGAGAATAAATGTTCTTATCATGTTTTAAATTCACAATAAAAGAAAAGAGCTCATTTAAGCAGATAAATTCTGCTGTTTTACTTCACCAAGCCAGGCACAAAATCCAGAAAGTCCAAGAAAAATGTGTATAGATTTTCTATAGAAACACTGGAAAATGGTAAGATTAAAAAATAAAATCTGGTTTGGAATATGAATACCAAGTATCTAGGTAAAGGTGATTATTTTTAGTGCTGTTCAAATTTGAATTTCAAAATCACTTAACCAATTTCCCTATGTGGGGGGTGGGGGAGAGAGATAGAGGGAAAAAAAAGGAAATTATGTAGAAGAAGAGGAAGTGCTTAAAATTTGTAGTATGGCTTTTGGTCATTGTTAGTTATGTAATCTATCCATGTTTTTAACATGAAAAAAGATACATATTAATCTCATAAAGAAAAAATTACAATGATTTAAAATACTAATAAGTAATTATATAATTGTTATTTTTCTGTTTCAAAATCTTAATTTTATAAGCCAATAAATAATCTTGCTCTGAATGGAAAACAGAAAGAATATATAGGTTTGGGTAAAAACAATCAAATGATAATAGTAATATAAATTATGGTGGAAAAAGCTATTTGAAACATATTTTAAATATCCAGTATCAGGGCACCTAGGTGGCTCAGTCAGTTAAGCATCTGACTCTTGATTCAGCTCAATCATGATCTCATGGTTGGTGGGATCGAGCCCCACGTGGGGCTATAGCTGACAGCACAGAGCCTACTTGGGATTCTCTCTCCTCTCCCTCTCTCTGACCCTTCTGTGTGTGTGTGCACACATGCTTTCTCTCTCTCTCTCTCTCTCTCTCTCTCTCTCTCTCTCTCTCTCAAAATAAATAAATAAACTTAAAACAATAGCCAATACCATAACAAAAGTGTGTACCGTTGAACTAACTTTTTCAGATGTCTCCTCTTGGCTCTTTAACTTTCTTTCATGAAAGCAGAAATTTTGGCTTTAATAAAGAATGATTATTTAAGTAATAAACAAAAAACCTACTATGTGTCTGAAATACATGTATAAGGCAAATACATTGACAAATACATTTCAGCTTATCTCAACTCTAAAATTTAGTTCATTCAAAATAAATGTTTAATATGTAGATTTAGAAGCACACTGTTGAGAATTTTCCACATAATAGATAGATTTTCCACATAAATAGATTTAACATTCAGAAAGAAACAATATTTCTATAGTTTGGATTGCTGCCTAAGAAAGAAGAAATGAGCATAATTTTATTTTGGTGGAATCTGAAAATTATATTCATTTTTTTCCATTAAAAATTTATTTTTCTCTTTAAGAAATCAATCATGACTTTATATTCTGTTTTGCTTTTTTTAAAATGTTTGTTTATTTTTGAGAGAGAGAGAGAAAAAAAATACAAGAAGGGAGGGGCAGAAAGAGAGGGAGACAGAATCTGAAGCAGGCTCCAGGCTCTGAGCTGTCAGCACAGAGCCTGATGCGAAGATCGAACCCACCAACTGTGAGATCAGGACCTGAGCTGAAGTTGGATGCTTTACCAGCTGAACCACTCAGGTGCCCCTCTGTTTTGCTTTTTTTCAAAAATTAAGTTATTTAACCTTTATAGTTATATTTTATTGTTCACCATCACTGATACTTCAGTTTCTATTCTTTCATTAAAAAAATATTGCTCCTAAACTTAGCAGTTTAAAATGACAATTTGTTTTGTTCATAGTTTCTGTGGGTCTCCATGATGTTCAGGTCCTCAGCTAGAAAGATCCAAAGGTAGGGGTGACTATACAAAGTCCAGAAGCAACTGAAGGCACACACATTCACATCTCTGGCCCCTAGAATGGGATGAATCTAAAACTGAGACTACCGACCAAAACACCTTTGTGTGGGGTTTCTCCATATGGCTTGGAGACCATATAGAGAATGGTCTCCATGATGTCAGAAGAGTCAGACATTATGCATGGTGGCTCCAGGTGTCAACTTCATGTGCACGTGTGCACACATGCGTGCACATGAACACGAACACAACACACACACACATGCACACACGCATGCACACACACACGAAGAAGCTTTTTATAAGTCTGCCTCAGAAGTTACACTCCTTACTTCTATCTTACTTTGTGGAAGGATGATACACCTTCCCATAACCAAAGGAGAGATTACAGACCAGGATATCCATATCTTTATCCTACAGGACTTTATCAACTCAAGATACCACAAACACAGGGAAAAAAATATAGCAAAGATACCCAGGGTATGCTTATGGGTGTTATTCTTCTTTTGGATTGTCAAAAGGGATATTTACACATTAATCGCTCTGGGAAGGCTCTTAGTACAAAATTGTTTATTTTTTAATTATGAACTTCATATATATGCATATATATATATATAAACAAAAATCTATGAAATATTTTAGAAATTGCCAGAGAATCTCACTGCATTTCAGAAAATTATGCCTTTCATCAAATCTACACCAAATCACTTACAAAATGCTTTGCTGAAATGTTTCAAATATTATCTAACAGAACATTTTGATATTTTAGCCTTTATGGTTTATTTATGCATTTTTTGTTAATTGAGAACGGACAGGGTTTAGCTCATTCTTGACCACCCAAGGTTATAAAATCATGTCATAGATAGCTGTGTAAGTTCTTATAAACAAGAAAGATAACTATCTGTTCTGAACTGTTCAACCCCAAGAGAAATTCTGGATCTCTCAAATATTTTCCAGCTTCATTATTTTTGTGTTAGGAAATTTTAGGGAGATATTACATGCTGACGTTTAAGATCAAAATATTATAAATTTGCAAATGTATCTTCAATACAATGTTTCTTTATTGTTGGGTGGAAGAGAATGATGGAAATGTAGGAATGGTTATACTAGGCTTCCTTTACTTGCTCTAACTAGCGGAAAATCACTGTGCATATATTCTCTTTTACATTTGTATTTCAAAAAGAAGGGAACACTAGAAATTCATTTATTTTACGCTAGCGCTCCTTTTGTATTACTGTGGCTTTCATGTATGGAAAAATAAAAAGAAATTTGGGTGAGAGGTTCATGGCATTCATGGGGTGGGGGCTGGGGGCAGAACATTAAATCCCATTATCTAAGTTTCCATTTTGCTTTGGTTGCTGAATTTAATGTCTATTTTAGTCATTCCAAATATTTGACAGCCCCTACGTTCACTGACTCCTTTTTAAACTTATAAATGTTGTACTCTTTGTTTGTTGTATTTTAATTTCTAGGTGCTTTTACTAGATATAAAAGGTGGAGTAGAGTTTGTATGTAAACATAATAATAACCAAAATGTCTATTTTTTTGAAGTTCCATACAAGTGAAGATGAGGAACATATTTATTAGAAGGATTTATCTCTGGATTTTGAGTTTTTGAGCCAGAGCATGGCAAGTAATCCTTTGGGGTGTACTGAAGAAGAGTTTGCTGCATGAAAAAAAAAAAGTTGAAAGGCATATCCTAAGGGCAGATTAAAGTATAAGGCTAAATGATCTAACCATTACTTGCTAAGGGGTGAAAGCCACACATCGACATTGCATGATGTGGGGGAAGTCAAAGAAGAGAAGTTACGCTCTGGAGTCAGAGGTAATCAGCAGCAAAGCGCAGCTCAGCCTGTGTGTAATGGTAAGGACCCCTATCATCTTTCCCATGGAGAGAATTGTGGTTAGCTCTTAGATGAGCTTCAATAGAGAAAGACATAAAGAAAATTACCCCCATTGCAACTCCAAGATGGTTCTTGTATTACATAACTAATGGTACTGACTGCCTTAATCCTACATAGTCTCTAAAATATAAATGTGTCTATGAATGTAACACCTAAGTCTGAAAGAGTTTTTCGAGATACTGCTACTCTGAGACAGAAGGCTAAATTAACTTAAGCATACAAGAATGCAAGTATTTGTTAGACGTTGAGGAGAGGCTGAAGTTAGAGGGAAGAGAAAAAAAGGATGGGCAAGAAAGGAGAGGTAACGTTTATGAAGAAAATGTAGCATATTGAGAAGGGTATTAGCATTTTCCCACTGGAAGATGTTAATGTTGTGAACTAAATCAGTTAAGCCTTGCCTTCCTATGCTAAAATTTACTTCACCATCATGTATTGTTTTTGCCAGTTACGATCTTAGGAATTATGTTCAATGCTCTTGTCCAGTTTGATCATCAAAGTTATTTTAGATCTTATCATATTATGAGTTTAGGAGCCTTACATTTCATGGAAGGCTCTGTATATAGAACAGAAGTGATCAGTTTCTTTAAGGTTTGGTATAATTTACCTGCACAATTTTCTGGATCTGAGGGAACTAAAGACAAAACTTTTGAATTTTCACACTTACCAGACACTTGTTCTCAATGTGAACTGTTTATAGAGATGTTCATTCTACCATACCGAAACAGTCAGTAGAAAAATCTGCAAATATGAAAAAGAATGACATCACCTTAAGAATTTTAGCAACATTAATGATTTTTTATATGCTTATTTATTTATTTTTGAGAGAGACAGAGTGAGCAGAGGAGGGGAGGAGAGAGAGAGACAGAGAGAGGGAGAATCTCAAGCAGGCTTCATGCTGTCAGTTCAGAGTCTGACATAGGATCTCACAAGAACCATGAGATCATGACATTAGCCAAAATCAAGAGTCAGATGCTTAATCAACTGAGCCACCCAGGCACCCAGTAACATTAATGATTAAATGAAATCATCATGTATGTTGGTTAAGCTGTTTAAGAGTAAAACTCTTCTGTTTTCTACTATGCAAACTTAAATGATTTAACCAAATATATAAATATAGATATTTCTCCTCTTCACTTGAAATATGACCTTTAGCAACCACTGACATTGTGATTTTGAAGTTTGCTAAGAGTTTAACCACATGCGATCTTAAATCTAAACCATCAAAATGCAGCAAATGTTTTAAGTCAAACTTTCTGTTTTGGGATTTTCTTTATTCATTACCTTCATTGAACTTGAAATGCTTTTAACTTTCACATGGTATAGCTGTAGTCATATTTATTAAGTAGCTTTTTCCTTTTTAAGATAAAACATTTCTTTTTATAGAGAAGGGAAGAAATGAAAGATCTCTCTTTAAGTCTTGTTAGAAATTACGATAAGAAGGTTTGTGGTGAAAAAAATATCAAAGTAGAGAGTGTTAAGATTTCTTGTATTTGGTTGGTTAAAATTTTCTTAATCAAAACAAACTTTTTGACACTATCCAAGGAAACATAAATTTTGTCTATAGAACACCAACGGTTCAGAATGACAAAAGGAAACTTAGAGAAAACATTATGGTTTTCTTTTTTAATTGGTGTCCTTTTATATAAACATGATCTGTCACTACAAAATCCTAGAAGTTATCTTAATAATATGTTGAAGTAGTAAATATTGTAATATTCAAATGTTTGGAAGTATTTGCTCATTGTATGTCAGACTGTAAATAAAGTTTTTGTATTGTATATATTGGCATTGTATAAATTCAAAATACACTGACATTGTATAAATTCAAAAATAGCATGAATATGGGGCGCCTGGGTGGCTCAGTTGGTTAAGCATCCAACTTCAGCTCAGGTCATGATCTCGCAGTTCGTGGGTTCGAGCCCCCCATCAGGCTCTGTGCTGACAGCTCAGAGCCTGGAGCCTGTTTTGGATTCTGTGTCTCCCTCTCTCTCTCTGACCCTCCCCTGTTCATGCTCTGTCTCTCTCTGTCTCAAAAATCAATAAACGTTAAAAAAAATTATAAAAAAAAATAGCATGAATATGCAGCTTTACAATCTGAGTTACCCTTTGAACAGCATTTTAGAGTTTACAAGTATTTTCACATATCTGTTTTCTGCTTTGCCCTCCAGTGTATTTGGAGTAGCTATAGGGGACTATAAGTTACATCAGGTACTAATGGCATTTAACACATGAAGAGCGAAGTTGAGAGAGTTAAACCACATATTAAGTGGCAGAGTGAAAACTGGTATTGACATGTCTCTTCAAATGCAATCATTCCTATAATAGGAAAGTAATGGCAATACCCTGTCATGGCATGCAGATCTAGAAAGGAAACATGACAGTAATAATAGTGATAGACATTAATAGAGTTTGTGTTATGTGTTTTACAAATCATATCTCATTTCATGCTAATAACAACTTTGTGAAGGAGAAAAACTTATCACCAATGATCAGACAGCAACTCTAAAATGTTAATTAATTTTCCCAAGGTCATAAAGCTAATCATTTTGCTTGTGTGATATATTTTCAAATCTGAAACAATCAAAATGACGACTCCTTACAATTTAATAGAGATGCTGTTAAAAGCTACAAGTTTTAAACACTAAAGGGCCAATTTATCTGAGATTTGAAACCCATTCACTTAAAATAGATATTTGAAGTTACAAATATGTTTCCATATGCTTGATAGTTGCCATTTTTGACAGTCCAGGAAATGAAGGAAAAAGGTATGAATAACGTTCCAGAATTTTAGAAAAGCAACATCAAGAGGCTGGTTCTCAGTTTTTATCTTAGCCAATTCATATTTAAATTATTCCATTTTTCTGATTAGAAGTTACCATTAAAGTCTTCCTGACCTGCCAACCACTCACGTCTATTACTTTGTCCTATAAAATTAGAAAACAGAACAAAAAGAAAGGAGAAAGTTAATATATCCGGTGATATGGGCTATTGTTGCTTTGAACATTTTAAGACAGAATTTATGTGGAACCAGATTAATTTTAAGGAACTCCCTGTGGGTTCTGTTTGTTGTTTTGAATTGCTTTAATAGTAAACTTGCATTATTTATGTTTATTAATATTTAGAATGCACTCTGCGAGGATGATTTTCATCTGAGTTATAATTAGTCTCAGCTGATGAATGCAATAAAATGATTATAAACAACTTTGTGAGATCATTATCAGTATCGTGGGAGAAAATGTTAAAACACTGCTCCAACATTTTACCTTCAAAGATCCATTGAAATGAGCTTCAACCCATTTAAAATCTTACGTAGATCATATTGAATTTATTTTCTTCCTTATATTGAACTTCATATACTGGCTCATTCTTCCAAAATCCAACTCACATTTCTTCTGTCTAAAATCCTTAAGCATTGTGTTTGTTATTTATTTCTGAATTTAGATATATGTTCTTTATGAAATATTTAGAAAATAGACAGTGATAAAAAGAACTAAGTATCATGCATAAACTTATCTTGCAGAGAAAACAATGACAGGCTTTAATTAGGACTTATGTTGATTTGCATGTTGGTGTGGTATACATATGGTATATGCCCTTTACAGACTTAATATTTTATGTACAATATCCTATGAATTATTTTCACTTAACTAAATAATACTATAAAATTTAATTATGTGTTTATTACAGTTTATTCATTTCTTTAAGTAGTTTTTTTTATTTAAATTTTCTTAATGCTTATTTATTTTTGAGAGAGACAGAGACAGAGACAGTGCGAGGGAGGGAGGGTCAGAGAGAGGGAGACACAGTATCAGAAGCAGGCTCCAGGGTCTGAGCTGTCAGCATAGATCCCACGCGGAGCTCAAACTCATGAACTGTGTGATCGCAACCTGAGCAAAAGTTGGACGCTTAACCGACTGAGCCACCCAGGCGCCCCTAAATAGTTTTTTATAACACTGTTTTTACTAACTAAATAATGCAGATATACCATAGTGAAATTAACCACTTCATCATGATATCTTTATGTGGTGTTTTTAATTTGTCAGTACAATGATAGAATAATAATCAGCTTGCTTGAATATTTGCCTAGATAAATATGATTTCTGAATCAAAGCTTATCATATAATACTCAGTCTTTCATATACATTGTAATTTATAATCCAGGAAAGTCTTATCTTTGTACATGACTACCAGTGTTTGAGAATAGCTACTTTAAGATTACTAAATATTATCAGCAACAATATTTGCATATTTAGTAAATGTAAGAGCTTTCCACTTCATATTTAATCTGTTTACTTCAGCTATATGTAAGGATTTTCTTCTTATTTCAAATAACCATTAATAATTTTTCCAAATATTTTCAAAATAGTTATCATAAACAGTTTCTATTTACTTTTTTTAAGTTTATTTTTATTTATTTTGAAACAGAGATAGAGAGCTAGCAGGGGAGAGGCAGGGAGAGAGGGAGACAGACTCCCAAGCATGCACTGTCAGCACAGGGCCAGGTACGGGCCTCGAACTCGCAAACTGTGAGACCGGCACCTGAGACAAAATCAAGAGTCAGACACTTAATGGACTGAGCCACCCAGGTGCCCCAAATGGTTTCCATTTCCTAAAAATAGATTTTCCAGAATTTTACCTAATGCACTTTTGTTGCTGATATTTAAAAACAAACAACAGCCCCCACATAATGGGGCTGCCTTTTGATATTTTATAGCATTATTAAATATATTTCTCCTGTTTCTGCTTCCTTGCTTTTTCTTGTTATTTAGCCAAGGGCATAGTCTACATTTTTATTCTTTTTATTAACAAAAAATATATATACACCATTTGTGGGAATCTTTGAGTTTTGGTAAGTTGTATTCTTACATTTTTTTTTTGTTTGCGAAAAACTAAATAATTTTAGCCAACCAATAGAACTTATTTGGGGTTATTTACATTTTTTGGCAATTTATTTTTTTTGTTGTTGATACATTTCTGTAGTTAAGTAATAATTATGATCAAATACAAGGCATGCACAATTAGTTTTGTGGAGATTTTTTATACAAAATTACAATTTGTCTCTAAACATTTTCTGGATATTGTGGGCCAATGAGTGCAACTTTATTTTATTTATATTATTGATTTTTCTACCATGTATTGATTCTCTTCTTGATACACCCGCTGTAACACATTCTTCTCTGGTTTCTCATCTTTAGTCAATCTCTTTGCATTTACTTCAAGGCAAAGTCCTAGGACTCTTTTTTCCCCCTCTCTCTATCTGTCTATACCCCTTCCTGAACTGACTGAATCGAGTAGTCCTGGGGATTCAAAGAAAATCAGTATGCCTGTGTTTCTCCTACATTTATATCTTTAGCTCTCATCTCTCCATTTAGCCTCTCAAATCTAGAACATGCTAGTTTGAGTGAGATATATATATATATATATATATATATATATATATTCGCATATATTACATATAACAATATCGCATACACAGTATATATATTATATATATTATAACTACTGTTAAACAGAAAACGACAGGCCCAAATGGCATCACTTAGGCCAAGTCACCAAACCAGGGCTTAATACCTAATCTAACTGCAGTTTCAAGGTCCCCAGAAATGTAACTCTTAACTGGCCCATTAGGTATTTTCTCACTAGCACCAGTGAGGCAATTTATCACGTGGGGCCCTCTCCACTCCCCAAAGGAAGATGAAGTAACTTGCATGATAAAACCTGCTGCTCTCCCCTCTAAGGGAAATGGACCTTGTTTGGAATAATCCCTCTTTTTGTGAATAATTTTCTTGACACACCCTCCTTCCTATAAGAACCTTCCATTTCATACAAATCCTTGGAGATCCCCTCTGTTGCTAGATGGGATGCTACGGAACTCATGAATCATTTAATAAAGCCAATTAGATCTCCAAATTTACGCAGCTGAGTTTTATTTTTTAACGCTATACATACACTCTGTGTGTGTGTGTGTGTGTGTGTGCATATTTTTAATTCCCTCTCTCCTTTCCCTCCCCTTCTTTGTTTTGTGTTCACCAGTGTCTGGTCCAGTGGTTTGTTTTGTTTTCCCAGTACTTATACTTGCCACTCCCTCTCCTGCGACTTTCCAGAATGATTTTGCATATCAGCTCTCACACTGAGGTGATCTTGATGATTAGTAATTTGGTCAGCAAGTCACTTCCTGTATGTCGGGTTGTGTCTTCATCCATTACCTTCTCAGGTCCATAGCTTTCCATTAAATTGTAGCACTGGCTAGCAGGGAAACAGGCTTATCTGGCTTATTTCCTTGAGTGGGAAAGTTCCACAGGTTGACTCTGGCCTCTGCTCTCCTGCAGAATACTTTCCCTATATCACAGGACACAGCTCAATCTCATCCTCAGTCTGCTGCTTCCAGATCAAGAGCCAAGCCAGCCTGTGGTTTTAAGCACATGCAACGAGGTGTAATAAATGCCTTGGTGACTGTGTTTACCAGACTGTGGACATGTACATGCTGTTTTTGATCCCAGTGTGTTTTGTGATTTCACTTTTTTTTTTAAAGTTTATTATTATTTATTTTGAAAGAGATACAATGAGCAAGAAGGGTAGGGTCAGAGAGAGAGTGAGAGAGAGAATCTCAAGCAGGCCCCACATTGTCAGCATAGAGCCATAGAGCCCGATGCGGGGCTGGAACTCATGGATGCGTTAGATCATGACCCGAGCTGAAATCAAGAGTCGGATGCTTAAACGACTGAGCCACCCAGGAGCCCCAATGATTTCACTTTTTTAATCCCCCTCTTCATCTCCATTGATAAGCCACTTCAGTTAAAATTTAAATCAAGACAGCCGTTAAAAGTAACAGAGATGATTTTGCTGGTTAAAGCACCACAGAATAAAACCAATGACGTGAATTGTAAAATATTCAATCTAAATTCATAATTCAACATTCAAGGTTCACACTTGAAATATTAGCTTCTCTTTACTTCAATACCTAATTTATGTAAGCTTAGTCTTGTTAAAAGTGACACCATAATTTTTTTTTAAAAAAGGCCTCATTTACTTCCATGCTTTGCTCATGATCATTAGGAGGATTCTGTGTTCTGAAGATACATGTACTGATGTGGGAAACAAAGAGAAAAGAAAAAAAGTCAATTTCCTTACAACTCACAGCCCGCTGACAGGTCCTTGAGACAGCAGAGTGACCTTGCTCTAGGAGCTCAGCTGCCTCGATGTTAAGACTTTACTAGGGGCATAAGTCAATCTTAGCTTAACATTATCTTGACCTCCAGAATCCTGTAAGTCTACTTTAACATATAAAAAATGCCTTCGGAAACTTCCTTTATCTCAAACCCCCCCCACCCCCACCCACTAAGCTCTAACCATCCTCCAAGCATATTGCCCACTAATATACATCCGAAGGGTCTCGTGAGTAAGGTTTTATTAGACAGTAACAAATGGCCTTTTCCTAACAAAAGCTAGCCCCCTCAAGGTCTTGGAAACCTTGTTTCCAATATTCCTTAGAGACTTATGCTATCCCTAACCCCCTCCCAACTTTAAAGTATACAATCAGTCACTCCTCACAACCCCCGTGGAGCTCTTTCTGCCCACAGGTCCTGTTCCCATGCTTTAATAAAACCACCTATTTGCAGTGAGGATGTCTCAAAAATTCTTTTTTTTTAATTTAAATTGTAATTTCTTTATTGTTTTATTTTTAGAGACAAGAAGGAAAGTGCAAGCAGGGGAGAGGGTCAGAGGGAGAGAGAGAATCTTAAGCAGGCTCCGTGCTCAGCAAGGAGTCCACCACGAGGCTTCATTCCAAGAATCATGAAATCATGACCTGAGCTGAAATCAAGAGTTGGACGTTCAACTGACTAAGCCCCTCAGGCACCCCTCAAGAATTCTTTCTTGACCATTTGTTCTGAATTCCAACATTTTCATATCATGTACCACACCTTGGGTGGTCAAAATAAAAGTTATACCAGATCTCACCTATAAATTTAACATAATTGGTTTTCAGTTCTGTATACTTTATTCCACACACGGTGTCACTGTTTTATGGCTCTCAATGCAATGTCTTGTCTATTATCAGTCCCATGTAGCTTGACATTTTACATATTGAAATCACCCAAGTATAACTGTATCTACGTTTCTAAGGAAAAAAAAAAGCTTTTATTTTCCTGATCAGGCAGGATCAAGCCATTTTGGCAAGTCAAGCATGCTGATTGTGAAAATGTAAAGTTTGCCTAGACCAAAGGAATCCTTGCCGAAAGAGATATCTCTGTTTTTTCCAGGATCTAACAATAAAAAAAAACTTTAAAGTTCTTATTTAGCTTCTTAATATATAATGGTTACATACTTAGCATGACTATGACTCAGCATGCTATTAACCATGGTAGAATGGATAATGGAGACTTAATGTGATACCAGAAGTACCCTAAATGAGGAGTTTGTGGTTTAATTGAGGAATGCAAGGTTTTAACAGGGTTAGGAATGACACTATTATAGAGGCAGGAGGTCAGCATGGAATCAAACCTTAGTTTTTCCCTTTGAAAAAGTTGTTCTTGTTCTTCTACCAATAATAGGTACATATCAAAGTAATTGAAAGAGAAAAAGGTGTCTAGGATCATGGTGGAGACTAAAGAACTGGTTATAGATGGCACAGAACAGTAAGTAGCATCTCCCATCCTCTTGCAGTGGGTTCAGAGACAAACAAACCAACTCATATTCAGTCAGTGGGACCAAGGTAAAAATAGGTGAAAACAAAAGAAATCTGGTAGAGTTAGGGATTGGTTCATCAGTTTCATTTTTCACCAAATGATTTATGGTTACAGCCTCTTTTCTGTTGATTAGGCTTCATAATAAAACTTTGTAACAATAATGTTTGTTAAATACTATGACTAGGTACTATATAT
Source organism: Felis catus (assembly GCF_018350175.1). NCBI lineage: Eukaryota > Metazoa > Chordata > Mammalia > Carnivora > Felidae > Felis > Felis catus. The sequence continues at coordinate 15,940,863 of NC_058380.1, forward strand.
CTGATTCAGTGAGATAGTGTGTGTGTGTGTGTGTGTTCAATGTTTATTTATTTTTGAGAGACAGAAAGCACATAAGCAAGGGAGGGGCAGAAGAAAGAGAGAGGGAGGCACCGAATCTGAAGCAGGCTCCAGGCTCTGAGTGGTCAGCACAGAGCCCAACCCAGGGCTCAAACTCATGAACCATGAGATCGTGACCTGAGCCAAATTCAGACGCTTAACCGTCTGAGCCACCCAGGTGCCCCAGAGATAGCGTGTTTTATGGGGATCATAACCTAGGGCCTTCATTGCAGCACCAGTCAGAAAACAACTTCCAGATCATTGTGTATTTGCAAAAGATTTGGAATATAAATTAGCTTCAAAAAATGAACATAATTTCAAGTATTATGCCTACAGAATGGTTATATCCAAAGTGCTTTAAAAAAAAGATTTTTGTTCTGCTTTCAAATGAGCACATACACGAAAAATTATTTAAATTCCACCAACATTCCAATAAATGTATCAAGGTACACTTTCTGCCTGAAGATTCATCACCACAGCTTAAAATAATCTTTCTTCCTGTGCATCCTTCTGAATATCTTCTCATTTATTATGTTTTACTAATTTGGCATTAGCCCTGTAACACATTATATTGCTAGTTATCCTGGAATTTGCCTTTTTTTCAACTTAATTGTAAGATTCATTAGGGCAGAAAGTATGGATTATTTCAGTTTATGTCTCTAACTTTCAATGTAGTATATTCCTATGACCAGTGCTAGGTGTTCAGTAAATGGTGCTTAAAGTATACAAATTTCATTAATAGTTTCTTACATCCAACATTATTTAAGTATTATTAAAATATTATTAAATATTATTAAAATAGATTTGATGACTAAAAAAATATTTCCTCTGTTCATCTGGATAATGTGTGAAATAAAATTTAAATATATACAGAGCCTAGATATATATGCACTGTCACTTAAATGGGGTTGGTTTCATTTGTTTGACAATGGCAAGATTCCCAATCTACAAAGACACATTTGAACTTGGTTTTATATTGAGATATTACTCACATAAATTTCCATTTAAAATCTGGGATTTTCTGTGTCTTTAACTTACACTCGTTTTGAAATATAAGGGATGATACATTGCTTTGTTCTGCCTCAAAGTAAGGGTTAACTACATCGAAGATATCCAGTGTGATCGGGGTTAACTAAAAAAGCTAGAAGCCTCTATTCTCTTTAACAAACTGATCTCTAATTCAATTAGCTTTCCAGATCTCTCTTCCTTCAGATATTCACCTCAGTCCTTTGGAGAAGACGTATGATGTCATTGTCAATAATGCCAGAAAAATACATTTTCTCCAACCAAACTCATTCACAAAAAATTCCCCAAGTTTTGAGTAAAGAAGATCAGCTTCACAAGATGAGTATCTAGAGGGAGGATGATTCTGCATTAGTGTCCTTTGCTCTCCTACAATCACTCTTGAATCTGAACTGCCACAAATATCCAGTGCTCCCCTCCCCTTTAGATTTCTTGCTCACATATCCACAAAACCCCATTTCCTCGATTTTCATGAGCATCTATCAAACAGACTGACCTCCTAAAAGATTTCATGAAATATTAGCTATAAACATAAACAATCAGAACACACAGCATTTCTCAGCCCTCCTTAAACTTGCTATAACCACATGATTAAGTCTGGCCAGTGGGAGAGAAGTAAAGGTGTTTTATGTGTCTTATGTAAAGTGTTCCTAAAGATGAGGGTTGGGGTGGAGAGCTATCCTTCCTTTTTATTTTCCTTTTTCATGCTGGCCAAAATACTGTCTTCATGGATAAAGCTTCAGCCAGGAGTCACATACTGAGAATAATAGAACAGCAAGATAGAACAAGCTGAGATTTTTACATGTGATAGAAGGAAACATCTATCTTAAGTTATTGCAGCATTAACTTTCTGAAACCCATACATGAACTTGACCTGAATAATACTGAATACTGAATACTTGACTGAATACTTCTGTATTCCAAATATCAAGACATACTGATTTCTCAACAAATATTTGTCATATAATGCTACAATACTTCATTGGGTTAACTAATTGTGTTTTAATACCCTTTTTAGGAAGCTGCTAATTGAGAATTCTTAATTGTGATTTCATTCTTTTTCCACTTTCTTATTATCCAGAATAGACATCTTATATCTAGAGAACACATTATACTCCCCAGAGAACACTGAGATAAAAAATCTATTCATCACTCTTTCCTGATTACAAACCTTCTTATTTTTTACCCAGAACTGGTTATCAGAGAAAGAGAAAATGTCCAGGTATAAAGAAGATGTTACCCTTGTCACAACAGAACAGTTAGAGTGTAGGGCTATACATTTATAGTTCATGTTCTTGTTTCTACAATTTATTGTTAGAACTATTCTCAAGACTTTTCATATTCTTAAGGCACTAAAACTATTAAATATAGTTATACATATACATATATATGTATATATATATACACATACATATGTATATATATACATATATACACATGTATATGTGTATGTATATACACACACATAAATAGTGTCTGGAATATACAATTTTATGATTATATATTATATAATTATAATTATGGAATATATATGTATATATATATGTATATGACACAACCAAGATATATATATTCTTGGTTGGGAGTAGGTGTATGTTAAATCATTTTCAGGGAATGACCTCGTGAGTGTCAGGGACAGCTTCCATTTTCCCATAGTTCTCATACAATTTCAGAAGAGAGACTATCAACCCCCCCCCCCCAGTGGTGGCATCAATGATCTCTCCCTAATAAAAATTTTTTCCTGCACTGGAGCTGGGAAGTTGAGAATCACTTCTGTTTAGCCTTATAAAAGTATTCATAGGTAACATCAATCTAAGAGGAAAGGCATACAACATACATTATGCATTTTGAATGCAAGAAAAGCAAACCTTAAGGACCACCTGATACATAAATTATAGGGATCACATTTGATATATAACAAATAGATGAGTTTAGATGAGTTTAGCTATCCAAGTAAAGTTTATAGAGACACAACATGAAAAGTGAATACGAACATAAAAATACATTAGAATTTTGTTTTCTATTATGTTAAGACATAGTTGTTTGATTATTTTCAAATGAGATAAAACAAGCATCATAAACTAAAACAGTGTCCTGAACAACCAGACCCAAATAAAATAAAATAAAATAAAATAAAATAAAATAAAATAACCTCAGCAATGTAAGACGATTTACCAGTACTAAAATAAAAGGCCTCCCAAGCTTTGGCCTCCAATGAATAGAATGTTCTTGGCTGTTTTGAGAAACGATTTTGACCACTTTGTTTCTGTTTCTTCTCTGCTTCCCCAGGCAAGTCAAAGCCACGTAAGCTCTTTAAGCATCTGGCAGGCGGGTTTCCAGAACTGCTTTATCTGGATTTAGTATCACTTCATGAACTGGTCAATGGGATCCACACACAACTCCAAAGTTCCATCAGAATAGCCCAACATTTCTTGAAAATGTCAAGAGAACTGCTCTTGGCATTATTTTGCCTTAAGAACCTCAATTTACCTCCCCAGAGATTAGGAAAAAGAGGGATTAAATGAATCCACTCAAGAACAGAGATTCTATAAACAGATTATTAACTAAAACCTAAGATTTCAAGCTAAGTACTTTCACTAAGTAGCCCATACTTTGGGAAGATGCTAATATTTACTCCATGTTTCCTTGATTTGTAAAAGTTACATTTTATTTGAACTTACAAGATTTAGGAAATAAAGCTAATATTAAATGAAAATACAAAAATATCCAAAAAATAAGAGTTTATCTTGACACATGTGCCTCTTTTAATGAAATTCATGATAAAGCTGTAAGAGGAGCTCCCTTTAGAAAAATAATCACTTACAGCAGAGAATCATTTTTTTTTTTTTAGAGTTTAAAAATGTCCCCTTTTCTTTTCCTAGTTCTTTTTTCCTTTAGTTGTCATCAGGATGAAGGCTCCAAACCTCAAAAAGGGAGTCTTTCTGGCCTCTGAGTTTAGTCAGACTCTTAGCCTTATTTTTTCCTTATGCAATGTTTCCCTTTGGTTCTGATGATTCAGACCATGTCTCTGTTTTCAGTGCTAAGGTTTTTGTTTGTTTGTTTTAAATCTCTGCTTATATTAAGCCCTTTTGTACACTCAATGAGCTCATCATAAGCTCAAACACTCTTATAGATTCCCTTCTAGTAATATATAGCACTTTGCTTAATATAAAACAGGAATTAGAAAGAGAGACAGAGAGACAAAGAGAGGGAGAGAGAGGGGGGAGGGAGGGAGGGAGGGAGGGAGGGAGAGAGAGAGAGAGAGAGAGAGAGAAATCTGCAGTTAGTAAGTTGGAAACCCAGGAGAGCTGGTGGTGTAAGTTCCAGACTGAGGGCAGGAAAAGACTTAAGTCCAAACTCGAATAGTCAGACAAGCAAAGTTTCCTCTCACTCAGCTTTTTTACTCTATTTGGATCTTTGGCTGATTAGATGAGGCTCACCTACATTAGGGAGGGCAATCTGATTTACTCAGTCTATGATCTCATCCAGAAATACCCTCACAGACACACTCAGAATAATATTTGACCAAATATCTCAACATCCTATGGCGAGTCAAGTTGACACATAAAATTAACCATTACAAATGGCCTGACTGTACACAAATCAGGAGAATAAGTTAACTCAGTTACACAGTGCATTTGAGTCAGAATTCAAGATTAATAAGGGATCTTTATCAAAAATTGTCATCCTGGTTGACTAGAGTGACCAAAATTTCATCATCATGGATTTTTTTTTTCCATTGTATTATACATCATCTATGGTTTAAAAAATCTAAATGCCTCTGGGTCATACACATCTGCTTGAAAAATAGATTATACTCTCGGAACCATTCTCCCTACTGGCAGTTACAGGTAGTAATAAAAATAGCATTTGTTAGCTGGTGGACACCATGTTAAACGTTTTCACGAATCATCTTATTGAACACTCATTACAATCCGGTGCTATAAGGCAGGCACTATCACCATTATCATTTGACAGAGAAGGAAACTGGAGCATAGCAATATTAAATAACTTATCCAAGTTTATATGGCAAGTAGGTGATAGAGTTGAGATTTAAACTCAGGACTATTTGACCCCATGACCCTAGTTCTTAACCACTGAATGGTACTAACCCTTTGCTAAATTAGTTATGTGGAAAAGCACAGTTTCCTTGTCCTAAACAAGTCAGAAAGGTTGTGAACTAAGGTGCATTACTAGGTAACAAAAGGTATAAGTGGTACGAAATCCAACTGGTAGGACTTAGAAGTATAATTGAAAAGAAAAGAACCATTAGATGGTTCTTTCAAAAGAAAAGATGGTTCTTTCAAAAAAAATTTTTTTTTTCAAAAAATGTTTCTTGGTTGTGTGCCTTTGGGAAATTCACCAAACTTCAATAATCTTCATTTTTTTTTATCATATCTAAAATGTAACTCTCTCCATTATATAAAAAACACTTTCCTAGAATCTACTGATGTGATATATTAAAAACAGTTATTGCTGATGCTTTTACTAAGATAAAATTTGTAAAGCAAGAGCAAAATAACATGATGTTTATTTGTTTAGAAGAATACAGAAGTGATTTACGTACTTCTGTTGTGTATTAGAAACAGGGATGGAAACAGGTCAGAAGGAAATAGAAATGGTAGAAACTACTGTAGAGTTTTGGCAAACAACATGTAGGGGACGGTGAGAGAATTAGCCTTCCTGGAGGTAGAAAGATTTTCATTAAAGTGATAGATGATGTGGAAAAAGTGAGTAAGGGACACATTTTGGAAGGCTATACATGCTAGGTTAAGGCACCCAGTTTCTTCCTGTAGTTTACATTATGAGATTCCTCAAAACTTTCTCAACAGTGGATGAGATGTAAAACTGAGGATTTTCATGTCATGCGCAGGTTGATTAGACTTTAGAAATAAGAGTACAGTATGAGGTCCAGACATGAGGTGAGAAATCAGAGTGAGAACAGTAATTCTGAGATCAGAAAGTAAGAAATTAATTAAAAAAAATAAAAAAGTGGGGAGAAGATGAACAGGGCTTGAGTGATCAGATGTAGAGAAAAAAAATTGTTCCTATTTTTCAGTCTTAGATAACTGGTGACAAATGATTAATATAGCAGAAATTATGAGGAGAACAGTTTGTTCTGTTTTGATGGAGAAAGATATTAAATCTTGAATTTGAGGCAGTGGTGGGGACAATCATTGGAAATATTCAAAATGGAGGTGAAGGTTGGAGGTGGAACTTGGGGGAGAAATTACAATGTGTTTGCTTGGTAATCATGTAGAAGTGACCCTTGAAGTCAAGGAAATCAATCTGTTGAGAAAAGACAATTAAGAGAGAACAAAAAGCAAAAATCTAGACATAGCTAAACCATGCTTCTTTTCTATGTTGCAAAGAGTTAAAACTTTTTGACATGTGGGCAAATGTTCTTCCTAGATGAAGAGCATCTTGTCAATTAAAAACCTTTTCTGCAACTACATGTTAGTCCTTTCAAATACATGCAATGCATTTTTTTCAACGTATTACAAAGAAAGTTGACCTTTCAAACAAATCAATATTAAGTCATTTGTTTTGAAGGGATTGCTCCTTTTCTCTTAAAGGTAATTTTGTTTTGTTTTGTTTTCCAAATATAATATATGGTGCCATTAAAATGTTGAAAATTAAAGATTTAAAATCAGTTTCATTTAAAAAAACGCCATCTTTCTTTGTTTTAAAATATGGAGATTGTTTTAAAGTTAGCATATTTTCCTCTATGAGGACCGTCATCCTGTTTTAAAACTAGTCAAAGAACTAGTCAAGGAATAATCACTGAAAACACTGGAATAATCACTGGAAAATTGCTTTTTGTATTTGCTTGTTTATTTATTTATTTTTACCAGATTATCTGTTCTCTGCTTATATCTCACAGTAACCCAGATGGTTAGCCAGTATTTACAAGGCAAGGAAACAGACATTACCAGGATGACTTTGCAAATGACAAAATAAAATAATTTTGGAGATTGGGAGTCCAGCTCATATTACATTATTGGGGATTATGAGTTCAGAAGTAGATTTTTAACTTTTAGATAGAAAAAAAGAAAAAAGAAAGAAAAACAAAACACTGTTCTTCAAAACAGAGATAACAACTGTATCAGGAAACCTCTAGAGTCTCATTATTCTCTAAAAGAAGCCAGGAACAAAATATCTAGGCACAAATAAATATTTATTTTATGCCTATAAACTGTTTAAAGTGGTTAACCATGACTCTGCTGCAACACGCAGCAACCAATCAATGAACATTCTAGATTTGGGCAAAAGAATGAGTTGTTCACTTTTTTTGTAGTCTGAACAAAAATCAGAGTTTGCCAAATTTAGGCTAAGTCTCCATGGTATTCAGGTTTCTACATATTTGAGGGGTTCTGACTTTGACTAACATGGATTGGCCACATATTTATGCCAAAGCTCTAAGTTGGAGAGTAAGGAGATAATGTAGATGACAAGCCCCTTGAGGTATAACAGGGGTAAAAAGATTAGTGTGGACTAAGAATACTATCCACAACCAATGACTTTCCAGATCCTTCTCAACTCTCTTTGCATTAATGCAATCTTTAATTAGAACTGAGTAGGATGAACAAAGTATTTACCAGAATCCAAGTGAGTTCTCCTCACATAATAAAGCAGTCAGAATAGAAAACTGACCACACTCAACAAGGTACTATAGGTCAGGAGCTCAGGCCCTGGAAATGGTTAAGTAGAGTGTGAGCAGTGCGGGGGATGAGATGGGCAAAGTGGGAGTTTTTAACAATACAGATTAAATAACATCAAGACAGTAAAAAAAGGGGTGTGTGTGTGTGTGTGTGTGTGTGTGTGTGTGTGTGTTGAGGCAAACAATTACAGCAGATACTACAAGTGTAGAAAGTTGGAAATACTGTCTCTGAGTTTCGTTGGTTTTGTTTTTAATTACGACTTTATTTTTTAAAAGACATTTTAGGTTCACAGAAAAACTGATAGTAAAGCACAGAGATTTCCAATATACCCCTTGTCCGCATAAGTGCATACCTCGCCCCCATATCAATACCCCCCACCAGAGGGGTACATTTGTTACAATTAATGAACCTAAATGGACACATCATTATCACCCTAAGCCCATAGTTTACATTAAGGTTCAGTCTTGATGTTGTGATTCTATCGGTTTGAAAAGAATGTATAATGGCATGTATCCATCATTGTGGTATCATACAGTTTATTTTATCTGCTCCAAAAATCCTCTGTGCTCTGCCTAGTCATCCCCAATCAAACTCCTGAAAGTTATTGATCTTTTTACGGTCTCTTCAGTTTTGTCTTTTCCAGAATGTCATATAGTGAGAATCATATAATATGTAGCTTTTTCAAATTGGCATTTTCACTTAGTAATATGAATAAAAGACTTCTCATGTTTTTTCATAGCTTGACAGCTCATTTCTTTTCAGTGCTGAACGAACAGTATTTTATTGTCTGCATGCACCATAGTTCATTTATTCATTCACCTACTGAAGAATATCTTGGTTGTTTCCAAGTCTGGGCAATTATGAATAAAGCCACTATAAACATCTATGTGCAGATTTTCATGTGGACATAAATTTTCACCTCCTTTGGGTGAATAGCAAGAGTGCAATTGCTGTATCATATGGCAAGAATACGTTTAGTTTCATAAGAAACCACCAGACTCTCTCCCTCAATAAATACTTGCACAAGAATCCCCTTCTCAGACTCTGAGTGATGTCTAAGATATTGCCTACAATCTTCTCATGAGGAAACTTCAATAAAATCAAATAATAAAATTCCAGGACTTTGGGGGACTATCAGGCTTGTGTTTGTTCCAAATAAGCCACCTTGCTAATACGTAAGACAGCCTAATTTTTACTCAAAGGCCAAAAGTATTATTCTATCTTTTTAATCAGTAATGGCTCTCTGCAATTTTGTGAATAAAAAAAAAATAGCTCTAACGTGGTCTTCATTTCTGCCACTGACCACAAAAACTGACATCCGTTTAGTGGACTCAACCCATCATCTCTATGTCCAGGTGACACTCTTTATTTTCTCTACAGAACCACAGAATAAGGAAAAATGACACAGTATAAAAAAATTAGTAAAATACTGTTAATTTGTCAACTTAACACAAAAATACATTTCCCAGAATTCCATTTCCCTAGTTAGCGTTGGCTACAAAAGACATTTGAGAATCACAGAAGTGAAGCAGAAGCCATGTTTCTTGAGCTTTGGTTGGTGAAAGATCCCAGGCACTGTGGCAGCCCATACATGTTGCCACGGATTTGATAGCTCCTTTATTTGGTATGAGGCAGCTTCTAGAACCACACCTTCTCCAGTTCTCACCAGATCTACCTTTACCTTTTCCATGTCCTGAGTCAGTATGTTCCCTCTGGTGAAGCATACCAGCTTCTCCTGAAAGTCAGTCATGCAACACAGAATTTCACTTACAAAGGCCACGTTACCTACAGCCACTGTGGAATAATTCCAAAACTTCCAACGGGAGAGATCCACAAGGAGTATCTGATAGGACACCATTCTCTCCGAGGGATCAGTCAGGACCTGGCGGTTAGCTGATTACATCAGACGGGCAGCACTTAATTCTCTTTGGAATGGGTATTTATTCTGGATAGATGCCTTCCTTGCCCAGATATTGTTCTTGCAAAACAAACTATCCTTAGACTTACTGAATGCCTTAGTCTCCGTCATTGCATTCCATGCAGGATTGCTTTTGATGAAGAAATTCATTTTCTAACCAAGGAATTTTACATAAAAAATGAAGCACAGCAATACCCACAGGATTAACTGACATCGCTGTGTTGTCCATCCCTCTGAAGCAGCTGAGCTAAAAGAATTGTGGGATGAGGGGCGCCTGAGTGGCTCAGTCGGTTGAGCATCTGACTTTGGCTCAGGCCATGATCTCACAGCTCGTGAGTTCGAGCCCCGTGTTGGGCTCTGTGCTGACACCTCGGAGCCTGGAGCCTGCTTCAGATTCTGTGCCTCCCTCTCTCTCTGCCCCTAACCCACTCACATTCTGTCTCTGTCTCTTTCAAAAATAAATAAACATAAAAAAAAAAAAAAGAATTGTGGGATGAACTTCCAAAGATTCAGTTATACAAGCCTGGGGCGGTGCTCTTTAGGATGCTTATTTCCTTTAAATGAATGACCGCTACGTGGTCACCATACCAGGTAAGAAACCACCTACAATGTGGGTGCTTGCTAATAGCAAAAGGAATATGGGATGAGTAGTACAAAAAAAAAGTCATAAACAATGACCACCACCATAAGACCAGATGCAGAAAAAAAGGACCACAGATGGGTCACCTTACCACCTGACAGTGAAGAATATCCTCTGATCAGATGACTCTGTGTTTAGAATTCAACAATATTGTTCGCATGCCTTGAACCCATTATGGGTATTGCTTACTTTGACAAGTGGGCAAACTTAATGAGCTGGTGACTCAAATATCAGCTGTCCTTCCACATGTAGTTTCACTTCTGGAGTAAATCCACACATTCGCTGATACCTGATATATATATATAGCACTGAACTGATGGATTTTTGTCTGTCTGTTTTTCCTGTACTGGCTAGAAGACAAAAATCAGATGCAGTTGTATTCAACCTGGTAAGACCAGCAGTGCATCTCCAGAGTCCTACCTGAGAGCTGTATGAACTCTCCAGTTCTGTCATGCTCTGATTTCCAGGATTATCAACTGCCTACAGTCCACAGGATACCATACTAACCCATGACATTGGTGCTCTGCTTTTGTATGGACTTGGTGAAGAGTAGGTAGCACGACTTTAGAAACCTTTGTAAGACAAACGAGTGCCAGAGGGTAGAGAAAAAAATCCCACAAAACTTCACAAATGTGCTATCTGATGAAATTTCTAGGTGTCCTTTGGGCTGGGTTCTCGAATTGGTTCTCTATTGGTGCCATACAAATTTCCACAAACCTGATGGCTTAAATAAATACAAGTTTATTATCTTACTGTTCTGTAGGTCAAAAATCTCATCCAGTTTTCACCAGACTAAAATGAATGTATCATCAGGCTGCATTTCTTTCTGGACGGTTCTGGCAGGAAATCTCCAATGTGGTGGCATTTTTAAAAAGATCTAGAGGAAATCAAGAGCCGAAATGTGGATAGCTTGGGTACAGAATTTAGGCAATAGGAAAAACAAGTGTCAAGGCCATCAGGTAAGAGCATGTTTTTATCAGGTCTGAGGAACACTGAAGAAGCCAGTAAGCACAAGGGAGACTGGCAGGAAGTGAGTCAGGAGCAAACAGGAGGAAACATGTGCTGGCAGGAAATGTAACACCTGGTTTATATGGGATCTAATTTACTTTTTTTATTTTTATTTTTTATTTTTAGAGAAAGAAACAGAGAGAGAGAGAACACAAGCTGGGGAGAGGGGCAGAAGGAAAGAGAGAGAGAATCTTAAGCAAGCTCCAAGCTCAGCCTGGAGACCGACTCAGGGCTCAATCTCACGACCATGAGATCATGACCTGAGCTGAAATCAAGAGTCAGGGGCTCAACTGACTGAACCACCCAGATGCCTATGGGATCTTATTTCGAATGACATGGGAGCGGAAGGGTATTAGAAGAATTTCAACAAAGGAACAGCATGACCAAATACCATATTCTTATAAGGAAACACAACATAAGAATTATTCATAAAATATATAAAATGAAATACTGGTACCTGAGAAATAATCTAAGAAATGGCATCTTTGTGTTTAAACAGCCCTGGATTAGATACCAGCAGACTAGTTTTCTTGTGAATTTTGTAACTATCTATTTGTGTGACATTGGATTTAATGCAAATCCAATTGTTTCTATGTAACAAATAGGATGTGTATGTGCAATAAAAAAAAATAAGATTTATTAAAGGAAATCAGTTTCTTCCCCATCTTACCCTAGTCACGTGTTGAAGTTTCTGATAATTTTTTTATATCTTTCCCAGCTTATTTTAAAATTAAGTCAAATGTATCTGTAATTGTAATCTAGAGATTCATTTCCAATAGTCCTATACAGGAAGAAGCAGGTAATAACTTTCTCAAAGGAACACAATGATTTCTACAGCACTGTCTCTATTTCCTTGGTTTGACTTACCTTCCCATTGAACTATCCACAGCAAGTCTCCACTGAGAGCAAAGCCCCCAAATTCTGAGCCATTAGGAAGCTGATAATTTTCTGAGCATATAAAATAATTTTTTTAAAGAATGTAACCACAGTATCTTTATTTTTTAGTTCCAAACTGAGATTTTGAGGAGAGCTAGAAAAATCTCTAGGCTCACTTTGTAAAAAACCTCTGGCATTTCATCCATCGTTGTTATTTATTTGACTTTGACTGCAAAGCTGATAAAGGTTTCAATCTCGGGTTATAATAAATGATATTTTAATGTTGAAAAATATATCATTACATAGAGCAAAGTATAGCCATAATGTGATAAGGCCGTTACTTTAACAAACTAACCAGCTACAATAAATTCACAGAAATAGTGACTTTTCCAAGCTCTTCACTTTAACAAGGTGCCTCTGATTGCAGTGTTGTTATTATTTAATTCTCTAAAATAATTCCATTCTTTGTTGATAATTATAATTGTTTTAATTATAGGACCAGCCGGCTTTCGCAGTACAATTAAAATTCCATGTTGAACAGTTATAGTGTGCCAAGTTCCTCCCTCAGTGCTAAGAACATAAGGTAAATAATATAGATCTGAGCATTTGCTTAGTGCCAGTAACTTTCCTAGGTGTTAATCTATCCATTCAAAATGCAAAATTCTTAAGGGACCCAGCAGAAGCTGTTATTTCCTACTACATCTAGCAGGACTTAACCTCATCACTTAGATATAGTAACTACCTGACCAGGTCATTTTAAAACTAGCAAAACTGAGATAACAAAAGAGCTGAGATTCATTTACAAATAGTGAGTAGATACTTCTGGAGAGCACATAAATGCTATTTTATAGAGAGAAAATTTGTTGTGACGCTGTTCGATATACTGGAGTCTCTTTTAGTCATGTTTTGGCCATAACTTCGATAAAGCTACTAGTCTTATTTTATTGCCAATAAGTCTTTTGAGTTGGCATGTTCTTTGGACTCCATTTGAAAGAAATATGGGGAAAAGTGACATTTTATAGCACCATTTTAAACGTTTTTTTTTTAATGTTTATTTATTTTTGAGAGACAGAGTGTGAGCAGAGAAAGGGCAGAGAGAGAGGGAGACACAGAATCCGAAGCAGGCTCCAGGCTCTGAGCTGTCAGCACAGAGCCTGACGCAGGCTCAAACTCACGGACCATGAGATCATGACCTGAGCTGAAGTCGGATGTTTAACAGACTGAGCCACTTAGGTGCCCCAATAACACTATTTCTTTATATCATGATTGTAAAGGATAGCCCTGGACATTGATGCTGATGGCCAAAATATAAAAGAATGATTATAATTTTAGTTAAATGTTAATATCATAGGTTCAATGCTTTTCTTTCTTCATTTTTATTTGGTGGATTTTAGCACTGACCATCTAATAATGTTGCTTATTAATACACCAATAAAATAAAATAATCTCCTATGAGATTTCAGATATTTTTAATTGTTGTAATCAACTGCTCATGAAAAACTAGAGGCCAAATACAATATCACATAAAAATAACAGCACTGAATCATTTATATTTTTAACTATAGCTTGTTAGTCTTTTTTTTTTTTTTTTTTTTTTTTTTTACTAATTAAGAATAAAGCTACAATAAACATTCATACTGATGAGATTTTTTGGTGTGTGGACATAAGTTTCATTACTTTACAGTAAATATCCAAGAGTAGTAATGCTGAATTCTATAATAAGTGTATATTTAGCTTCATAAGAAACTGCTAAACTTTTTCCTGAAGTAGCTATATAATCTAAAAGGACTGTACTTCAAGACTACCCTGGTTTTAGTCCTCTGGCCAGACTGAGATGTTCAGATTGTTGTTTTTGCTCTTGTTTTTTTCTCTTTGCTCGTTGAAATGTCTTTTTTTTTTTTTTTTAATGCTTATTTTTGAGACAGACAGAGAGAGAGAGGGAGAGAGAGGGAGCTCACTCATACTCACACAAGTGGGGGAGGGCTGGGAGGAGGCAGGAGATCCAAAGCGGGCTCTGCACTGACAGCAGGAAGCCTGATTCAGGCTGGAACCTACCAACCTAGAGACCATGACCTGAGATAAAGTAGGATGCCCAGCCAACTGAGCCACCCACGTACCTCTCTTTGCTCACTGAAATTTCTGAACCGTGGGCTGCTGTAGCACCCAGGCCAAGACGTATATATTTTCCCTCTGCAACTGCCCACTGGGGCATCCCTAGCCATCTACTGTGAGCTCTCCACCTGTTAGAGGCTCCTGAAGGTTGTTCTAGAATTGTAGTTGTAATTAGTGGGTGAGGTCTGGTGGAATGCGTGTACTCCATCTTAACTAGAGCTAAAGTCATCAGTCAAGATCATTTCTATTCAATTCTCACGTATCAGGAGAAAAATCACGGAGTCAGTCCTGTCATGTTGAAGCAAATTGTTTTAGCTATTCCATACCCCTGTCTGAGAGGGAAACATGTCTCTAGATGAACATGTGTCCCAACATCTCACATTACAGGAAGATTCTACATGAGCAGCTCTGAGCACTGCATGAGTGTATCAAGGGCAGAACAAGATTCACTTTAAGAATGAAAACAAACTTCCACATGGCTGCCTTTTTTCAGCTTGTGAAAATTCATAATTTAAAATTCCATTTAATTGAACTGAGAAAGTGCCAGCCTCTCCACCCACATGCCCAAAAGCCATTCTGCTCACACTTTCTTGTTTGGAGCACTATACTTTTATCCCCTGCTTTGAAAGAACTCACAGGACATCTGTCAAATAACCCCACAGAAGCTTTACGCCAGGGTATCAAAAATATTCTTTAAAAGAATTTCATTCCAAAGCCACAGCTTTTCAAAATTAGCATAAGTAACTCACAATGCCTTGTCATTAATATCTATTAGTAGAGTTTAATTTGTTAAATTTTCACATTGCTCCTAATGTCTATGTATTATTTAGAAATTAGTAATTCATGCATAATGGATGTACAGTATACTAATCTCTTTTAAAAGTATAATTAATCCACTATTTGTTTTTAATAAGGTAATTATTTTATATAATTACTAATATACATACTATATGCATGTGTATGTATATTAAATGTATGTGCATATACACATTTATTATACTTATTAATTGAGAAATGAAAAGAACATTTGCTTGGGGTTCTTAAAAAACATTCATATTACTTAGAATCTATCTAAGTAAAATATAATAATGTCTTATCTGGATCAAATATAGACAAACTGAAATCACTTAATATATCTAGATGTGTGTTTGCATTTGTCTTTATCTTACAAGGTCATACATCAACATTCAGATGTTAAAGCAACATGAAGGATGAGAGACAGTTTGGATTTTCAAAAGAAAGTATACCTTTCTCAAGAGGAATAGCATTGGTTGAGGATATACCAGTTGGTTATATGATATTCTTTTCCTAGTGTTTATTCCCATATGATATTATGGCTTATAGGAGTTTCAAAAAAAGAGATATTAAAGATCACATGAAATCGTGACCTAAAGATGCCAATTAACTAACATGTCGTTTGTACATTTGCTTGTTTGAAGCCATAATTAAGCCAAACTTTATTTGAAGTTCATGTTCCATAGAAGATCATATTTTCATTTTCATTTTATGTGACAATTACACATGTCAAGTTTCTTTTCCAGTCTATTCCATAGGTGGAGCCTATGGAATAGGCAAAGCAAAGCAGAAGAGTAAAGGTCTGGTCCAGTATAAAAGCAACTCATCTGTGACATCCCAACTAATTTTAATGGATATTTGGCAAGAGAATCTCTGTATGTGACCTTGAAAGTCTTTTTTTCTTTCTCTAAAAGGACAACTATTAATAAATACTATGGAGCTGGAAGCAGAAATTGTAGAAGCTCATCCATCACTTTGACATTTTTCTCTATGGTATGAGAGGATTGTATGTGGGTACACACACACACATTTACACGCATGCTGTAATTTTCACTCATGAAAATAACAATAATTTATAGCAAATGATTCACTTTTTAATTAAAACACACAATTATCTTTTCACTGTATGGTTAAAAAAAAGGAGTTAAAATCAGTATCAGCTGAAGCCTAACCATCGTGACCCTGAGTCAACGAGAGAGCAAATAATCCTCTCGTTGGAGAAGTTCAAATAATACTGATGTAGTAATGATAAAGCCAATGATTATTGATTTTGGTTCTCTGCCTTCATGGGACTTGAAAGGATTGTACGTCCCAGATCTTGTAAGTTAAGCACGGCTATATGCATTGCCTGACTAGTGGAATTAAACTGAAAGTGGCATAGGTTGCTTCTAGGCAGAAGCATTTAACTGCTGGTGTTGGACTTGCCTTTCTCTACCTCAGCAATCCTAAAGGCAGATGTTGATAGGGAAGGGCAATAATAAATTATAACAGAGACAACAGCTGGCTTAGAGAGTCACACAAACTTGTAGATGATTTTGCATGAGGTAGAAAAAAACATTTAGAATTTTTTGAGCCGCTGAGATGTTTGGAGTTTCTTGTTATTGAAGCATAACCTATCCTATCCCGACTAAGCCCACTGGCAGTGTGTAACTAAGAGGATTAACATTTACTGAGTGAGCCTAGTACTATATAAGAGGCTTTTGAAAGATTAGTCAATTACTCTTCACAATAATCCATATAGGGTTTGTATTACTGTTGTTTTACAGATGGATTGTCAATACAGCTTTGTCACGTGTGCCATTAATTGCTGTGGCACACTCCTCAACTCCATTTCTGATGAGTTCCAACAGTGGAGTGCATGATATAGTTTCATACTTTCTAATGAAAAGCAATTTTCTACATAACCAAGGACCATCCTTGTTCCCTGTGAGTCTCTATCTGGCTGCTCTGAAATTTGCAGAAGAGTGATCCCAAGAGGAACATGTAAGAGTATAAGAGTATACGCCCATCCTCACATTTTTTGTTTGTTTTTACATGGATTTGTTTCCTACTTAATGTGAGTTAACAAAAAATGTAAATGATTTACGACAACAAATATACCCAAGTAAATCACACTTCTTGGATCTAGCAAGTTCACATTTTAACTCATGTTTATGGGCAGGGCAGTATGTTAAATTAGGTAGGCACTGGTCTCTGGGCCCAGAATAGCTGTCACTAATCCAGACTGCCACTGACCGGTTTTCTGATTTCAGGTATGCCTTGCAACTACTCTGTACTCTTTTCTTCATATGAGTGCTGATATTGCATAGGAGTTGAGGGAGGATTAAATGAGATGATCAATATGAAAAGTTTACAACATAGCTTGACATATAAGAAATAATCAATATATGTTGGTTATTATTATATACTACACAAACAGAAAATAAAACAGCTTAATATTATAGTTACTTTTGAGCACTTACACTATGCTAACACTGTACCAAGTTCTATTCCTAAATGACACCATCACATTTTCATGATAACGCTGACACCTCATTGTTCTCACACTCATTCCATAGATGAGGCATTTCACATTTGTGAAATGATAAGTTGATTTTAGGTGGCTTGTTCTCATTTCTACATTTTATGCTACCAGTCCGAGGACCCGTAACCACCATTCCGAGAAGATCGGCGAGACCAAGGCCCAGGGTCTCAAGAATATTAATCCGGCTATTGTTAAGATGAGAAGAAAAAAAAAACACTAAAAGACATAATGTGCCAAAAGAAATGTACAAATGAAGCACTGTGAGAGTTCTGAGGAAGGAGCTTGCCTCTTACTAGGCAGATGGTTACACGGAGAGGGAATTTGGAATTTCAGCAAGCACAGAAAGATAGGTGGAATTTTGACAAGTGCAAAAGCATCCCTGGAGAATGGAACAGCAGGATAAAGGAGCTTACAAAAAAAGTGTAGGGCATATTAAAAATAAAGCTAAGAGACTTGAATTTATGAAAGTATTTTCAAAGTAACTGTGACTAAATTATTCTCAGTAAATGATCGTATTATTCCTATTAGCAGTTGTATTTATCTAGTGCTGAGTAAGCCAGAAATTCGTGCCTTAAATCAAGAGATGTTTATTATTTCACTTTTTCTGCAGTTCAGGAATTTTGGAGAAGCTTAGTTAGATGGTTTTGGCTCAGAGTCTCTCAGGAGGTTGCTTTCATTCCAGATGTTGGCTGGTGCTGCATTCATCTGAAAGTTTGACTGGGACTGGAGAATGTGCTTCCAAATTAGTTCATTCACCTACCCGCTATCAGGATGCCTCTCTATCTCGACATGTGGAGCCCTGCATCGGGCGGCTTGAGGGTCCTTACCACATGGCAGCTGGCCTCCTACAGAGTGAGTCATTCAAGAGGAAGTAAGATGGAAGTCTCAATATTTTCTTACTACCTAACTTTGGAAGTCACACATCAAAATCATTTCTTCAAAGTCCTGGTGGTTACACAGGCCATCTCTATTCACTGTAGGAGGGGAGTTTATTCACCAAGGTGTGAGTACCAGGAGGTGGAGTATCACTGGGTCTATCTCAGAAGCTGGCTACCATAGCTACTTTTTAGTTTTAAAATAAAATCCTATGTCCTACATTATTATGAGAAAACAAGAAATCAAGTCAGGAATCATACTGAAAGAGTTATCTAAAAAGGATATCTATTTTCACACACTCAATAGCACGAGATTAGAAATATCTAATGTCTTGTCTTATATATCTTCTTCCCATATTTCCTTTCTCACCAAAGTTTTAACTGCTGTGTGTCTTCTAAACCATCACAAAGCAGCTGTCGTGTAAGATGATATACGTCTCAGTCCTTCATCACTTTCTCAAATCTGATTTCTGTATTCATATTTTTTTTCAATAAAATGCACATCTGAAAGTTAGGAGCTCACCATGACTACTGGTGAAAACATGAAAGGTTGGCAGAGGACTTATTTTGGGGCAACTTATCAAGACCACTGCTTGAAAGGAAGGAAAAGACAGTGATGATTCTTGGAGACACTGTGTTCTGTGAAGTGATGTGCTAAAATGGCCCAGGTAATGAAGATGGGCCAGAGTTAGACCTCACTACCTTACTACCAATCTAACAATTTTGAAAATAAAGCAATCTAGGATCTGTCACTTTGTAGATTATTTTTTATCACTACCAGCTTTAGTTATGTTCCCAAGCCATAGCTATTTCCTCTTGCTTTATCTGGTCTCTTGCTTTTATTGGTCCCAAGTTCAATCAAATGAACTGCTGAAAGTGAAACTCTTGAACTAGCTCATCTGCTGAACAATGAACTCAAAACAAGCCTAGGGCAGCAAACGGGATTTTAATTGCTTACTTCTATTTCTCCTGGGCCTGGCTCTCTAGGTGACTGTGTGACAAGAGGTCTCACTGAATTCAGAATTGCGGGACAAAATATCTAAGCGCAAGTTATAACCATCCATGACCTTGATCTTCCTGTTTGCATGTCTTTCCTTAGTCCAGGTAATGCTACTTAACACAGTCACCTGAAGATATTAAGAGATTATAGACTGCCCTCACTTCAGAGGGCTCTTGAAACGGCAGAGGGGGGAAAATAATCACATCATCCTTGCCATTATTAAGCACTTATTGAAAGCCACCAGAGGGCTAGACATTACACTGAGAGTATCCATTTTGCACACATTAGGAAATGCATACGCCTTTTACTTTAGAAACATATTAACACCATTGCTCTTTCTGTCACTTTTACTTTCATTTCCTATAGAATCTTTTGGGACGTGTTAGGTAGTAAGAACTCATTTGGATTGTTTCTCTAGAATGACCTTTCATCCTCCTTGTCAGTTTATCTCAGCTGGGAAATATGTCTATTCCCAGAAATGCTCTTCCTCCTCAGCCATTTCTATATTGTCAGAAGGGCAAGGATTCAATTCCTCCCGATACAGTTTAATGGAAAGAGTAAGAAGTGACAGAGACGGATAACTGTTTGCAGCATTTGCTTATGGCTGGCTGCTAAAGCTCTTAATATTTCCAGGGAGCCATTCTGGATTCTGCAGTATACCAGACACTTTTGCATTAAGTACTTACTTAAAATACACAATGACCAGTAAGGTGGGAAAATGCCCCCATGCTGCAGATGTTGAACTTGAGACGCAAAGCAATTTAGAAACTTTCTCAAGGCTAAACCAACAGTAAATAGTGGAGGCAGAACCTCCACTTTCTGTCTAGCATAAAGTGTTGGTGATTTCCAGTTGGCCGACATTGATAGAAATACAGAAAAATAAAAAAAAAAATCAAAATCTACTTAAAGAGTTTTCCACTTATAATTTTAGTATTAAAAATCATGAGCAACTAATGTATGGATATGATTCTGAGTTTGTAAAGTTGTGTTTGTGCTTATTTCTTTAAGAATATTGTAATTTTAGGGAACAAGTCAAACATCTTAACATATGGGAAAGAAAAATAATTATGGCTATCTTCACTATTTGTGCTTATTATGACATCAGAATTCATATATACAAAAAGTCTAGTCACTTCTGAAGCTTATATAATTTTTAAACTCTAAAATAATATCTTCACATATTTTGACTATTTTGTTTGAAAGCTTACAATTTTAAAATCACTTTAAAAGACAAAAATAATCTTCCTAACATGATAATCATGCTTACCTTTACGTGTCCATATTAATAGTTCTTCCAACATTAAAAAAAAAAAACCTCAGATTTATAAAATGTCCACATTTTCATTCTGCGATACTTAGTATCATACATTATTAAAATATATATATTTCCTGCAGCTACTAGTTTTTACAACAATTTACTTATGTAGGTATACAATATGTAATTGAACAGCTTACTACCATGATTCTACCATTATTTCTTTTACATTTAGATGTACTGTGTTTTACAATTATAAACACTGTTGAAATGAGTATCTACTGGCATATAAGATTTGTCTTCTTTTTAAATTGTTTCTTCATGATATATTTCTAGGACTAGAGAAGATATAAGAATATTTGGTATTTGTGAACATATTTAATGATAATTCTTTCTTTTTTAATTATCAAAGTAACACATACCAAGGCAAAACATTTGGAAAACACTGAAAAATATCAAGAAAAAAATTAGCAATGGTAGTATATCTTGGTGTTTTGTCTTGCCAACATTCTTTTCTATCTTTATTTCTATCCAATTTGGAGTGTCGGGGGGCGCTTTTTTCCAACACCCGATGAATATGTTAGATATTCATTATGTCAGATAATGCTCACCTCTCCACTCTAGGGTCAAAATATGTATTACCCAAATCTGACCAATTAGCCCAACATATGGTCTTTAAATCATGCTGATGGGTGTATATATATATACATACACATACACATGTATGTATGTACACATACATATATATATAATGTATGTATATACATATATAATATATATAATATAATACATATACATATATACATATGTACATATACATATACATGTACATATATACATATTATATATATATTATGGGTACATATATACATATATTACATATATACACATATATACATATAATATATACATATAATATATATACATATAATATACATATATACATATAATATATACATATATACATATATGTATATATAATATACATATTATATATACATATAAATACATATAATATATATATTATGGGTACATCGGCAGCAATTAGTGGTCCGAGCAGAGTGACTTCTGGGAACTTACATAGAAGTTGCTGAAAAGAGATGCTTTTATTTTTCTTTACCCTTGGATTCAATCATGAGAAGACAGAAACTTGGAGATACCAGGAACAATCACTTGTAAATAAAGGACACACACACACACACACAGAACAAAAAGAGAGCAGAGAGCTGAAAAACAAAGATAAATGAAGTCCTTCTAAAATTGTTTTAACCTTGAACCACCTTTGCTAGGAAGCAAACCTATCCCTGGAATTTTCAGTTATATACAGCAATTAAATATTATTTTTACTTGTCTTTTTGAATTAAGAGTTCTGTCACATGCGGTCAAAAGAATTCTGACAAATACACCTACTACTCTACAACCAAAAGAATGATCACTTAGAGTATGTCCTGCCAGTCTATTTTTAAATATATAGGACACATGGTTCTAAGTTTGTAAAGTTGTGTTTGTGTTTTATTTCTTTAAAAATATTGTAATTTTAGGGAACAAGCCAAACATCTTAACATGCTAGGACACTAAGCAATATATATTATATCTAAGACACTAAGTAATATATATTATATCTAAGACACTAAGCAACATATATTATATCTAAGACACGAAGAAACATATCTAAGACACCAAGCAATATATATATTTATTTCTAAAGAAATATTTATTTATAAATAAATATTTCAAAATATCATTATATATTAACCTTCTGCACATTTTAATTAACAATAGCACAGTCCAAGATATAGATGTATAATCAATTCTCTACTGTTGGATATTTATGAAGCTAACACATTATTGCCATTATAAAAGCATAATAGAAAAAGACATCAGATCTGTGTTGACCAGAGGTGGGGGCAGGAGTGAAGAGGACTTGGAGGAAGGTGCTCAAAAGGTACAAACTTACAGTTATAAGATAAATAAGTACTAGGGATGTAATGTACAACA
Organism: Felis catus; assembly: GCF_018350175.1. Classification (NCBI taxonomy): domain Eukaryota; kingdom Metazoa; phylum Chordata; class Mammalia; order Carnivora; family Felidae; genus Felis; species Felis catus. The sequence continues at coordinate 15,963,606 of NC_058380.1, forward strand.
TGATAACTCACAGTTGACATTTAACTTAGGAAAGTTAAATACATGTTCACCACTGACTATTCTAAAAGGGTAAATGACTTAGGACTAAAAGGTGAAAACTAGAAACAAAATTGTTTTTTTTTTAAATGCATACCTATTTTTAAAATACATAAAATTCTGCATCTCTGAAGACCCCATATTTACTCTTGATAAAAGGGTTTTTGTTTATAATCTTTCTCTGATATTCAAATTACCCATCCTGTTTTCCTTTCCTCAATATTTTTGTCCATACTTAAAAAAAAAACTCTCAAAAAATCTTATTTTAAATAACTTTCCTATAACTAGCAGATTTTATTTCTGACCCAATTTGATATTCTTACTCTTTTAGTACAACAAATTCATTTTTGCATTGTTACAATGAATATGCCTAGTTTCATTTTTATCCTCCTAATTTCCTGGTTAGCCTATTTTGTATTTTTTACATTGTGGGGGCTTCACTTTCCCCCATGTGTTCTATGTCAAGCAGCATAAACTCTTCCCTGTTCTTAAGCTAGTCATTTTAAAAGCATACAACCTGCTTTAAATTACAGTAGTAAAGCTCTGTAGTTTTAAAGAAGATCATTGGACTGAAATTTCTCTGTTATCATCAAATAAATGGTAAGAAAACTCCTTTCAATTCTAGCCTATTAAGATAGGCAATTAAACCACCTTTACTGACTATTTAATCTCAGCCTTGCAGTTTTTATTGATATATCTCATAGCTTTATCTTCATTTTTATTGTTAATTATTATTTCATTATACATTGTAATCTCCAGAAATTATTAACATTTTTATTGTATTGTTACCTATATGTATGAGTCATTTAGATTTTATTCAATGTTTACATAGTTACTTCTCTTTCTTTCATAATTTTTTCCATATCCTTCATGTAATTTCTTCATTTGTGTTTTTATTTGTTTTTACTTTTCACTTGAATGAAGTACATTTTTAATTATATAGATGATGTCTTTTGCATGTGAATAATTGACTTTCGTTAAGTAAAATATTTAGAAATTACCCTCTGCTTTGCTCAAATTCCATAAACCGTGTTCCATTATTTTCTGTAGATACAAAGTTGTCTTTCTTCTAATTTTTTTTCTTTAAGTAGTTACTCCATATTTCCTCTGGATGTTTGAAGATTTTTAATTTATCCTTTAAATTCCAATATATCACTAGGGTATTCCTAACACTTACCACTTGTTTATCTCTTCTCTGTTCACCATGAACCATTTTATGGGCAGTTCTATCATTCCACAAGTGTGCTTCCATGATAACTAATCATGATTCCATGTCCATTTGCCCTAGTGGCTTCACTAGGAATAACATTTGATGTATTTGGCTTTTTGTTGTTGTTATTGGCTGTTGTCAAACCTTATTTTCTCTCACAGTTAGCTTTTGCCTGTCTTTCTCTTTTATGTTTTGGAAAACTTTCTGGCTTCTTATGTACTTTCTGATCCGGTCTTCTTCAATGTAAAGTCTTGATTTCAAGTGATGTCATTCTAATTCTACTATGCTTCATCCATTTTTCATTATCCTTCCTTTATTCTTTTTGACGGCTCCTTTTTGCTTTATTGTGTAATTTTACCTCATCTTTTATTTCTCAATATTTTCTTTAATTAAGTAAACACAGCAGACAATACAAACTGAAAAATATGATTTATATTTAACAAATCTTATGGGATTTGTTGGGTGCTTGGGTGGCTCAGTTGGTTAAATGTCTGACTTTGGTTCCGTTCATGATCTCACTGTTCGTAAGTTCGAGCCCCACGTTGGGCTCTATGCTGACAGCTAAGAGCCTGGAGCCTGCTTTGGTTTCTGTCTCCCTCTTTCTCTGCCCCTCCCCTACTTGTGTGTTCTCTCTCTCTCTCTCTGTCTCTCAAAAATAAACATTAAAAAGAAAGATTTTTTCCTTATATTTTGAGTGCGATCTGTATTTGTTATCTTTTAAATTGCACTTCCTTCATAGATTCCATTATTTTATATTTTAGTCATTCATCATGAAAGGAGACAAAATACCTCTTGGTATCGAATTTGCACACACAAAAAAGAGAAGTAAATCCTTTTGCAGGTCATGTCGCTGATCAACTAGGTGACACTAGAATTCACATCTCAAATATAAAGCTGGAGATCCAGATGATAAGCTTTCGTGTTACTTTCAAATGACTCAGTAGCACAAAGGAGAACAGAAACATAAAGATTATAGATATTCTTTTGAATACTGTCTGAATTCTATACAGGGCCAGTTTCCACAACCAATTTTTCGTTCTGACTTTCACTCAAGTGGATAGATGTAGGTTCATTATTTGTTCTAATTCTCTGAAATGTGCACCATGGTCAAAACAAAGCAATCACTGACTTTGTATTCATTTTGGCTGTGTTTGCATTTAGAATTATATCTGCAACTAACTACTTTTAAAATTGGTAGCAAATGATGTCAAGCTAGACAGATCAATATTTATACAAATTTCCTCTTGATTTTTCATTTCACTGTTTTTGAGAAACTTAGAGATGGAATTTCTTCACTTACTTTGCCATCTATCCATAATGAGGGTTGGGTTGATTAGGTGAAAATAATACAAAAGAAATGTCATCCATTAGTGATGCCCCAAGTTGATTACACTCAACTGTAAGACATGAAATACCCAGACAAAGTGATACTTGAAGGAAGGAAAAAACAAAAAAAAACAAAAAACAAAAAAAAAACCAAAGGGAAGAAATACAGTATTTTATAAGGGTGTCGGCCTACTCTGAGCACCAGAATCTGACAGCAATGAGCAGATAAATTTTACTGTATCTCTCTATAATAATTACTAAGACAAGTTCTTTATGAAGAAAACTAGCCAACTTTTTGACAATCTCTAAGCCAACATTTATAAGGTTATAATGATAGTGAGGTTCTCATGTACAGTTTCAATCATTACTAGTATCTGAACCAATGTTGTTTTACTAACATTAAAACGAATAACCCCATATATCGTAAACACCCTGTCAACTATTCATTTGCAGTAATTACCCAGAATCTATCCCCATGCCACTTTTAAGCTACTGACACTTTATTTCTGTTAACTGGTATACTGCCCTGTCAAAACAATAAGGGAAATGCTGGCCAACTATTTTGCTCTAGGTTATGAGCAGGACTGTGACGGTAAAGAATCTCTTCCTTACCCCGCATTCTGAATCCTTACTGTGTTATAGCCAATTCATTTCACCCACTGTTTTCTGCCAAGGGAATAGGGCTATATTTAGCACGATGATTAATTTTTGTTGTTTTCTAGAGCAAAGCAGATCTTCCTTTAGTTCTACTTTTACATCAATCCCCCCGACCTGCACACACAAAGATAACTAAGCACATATATGAATGGCTAGCAAACCTATATACTGGCTGAATATGATAACTAAACCCATTTAGTAAAGAGTTGCCTTTGAAATTATGATGTTACCTACATCCTATTTTTCTAAGAATTACCCTTATCTCTTCGTAGAATATACCTGGATCTGATTGGACTGGAAAAATAAACTCTTCTTTCTACCCTTATTCTTCTCTTAAAAGGGAATTTTCCTTGGAAAGTGGTGGGTTTGAGGTATAGCCCAAATCTCTCATTTAAAAAACAGTATAAATTTTGGAAAGCATTTAATCTCGCTAAACCTCAATGTCTTTACCTAACATAATAAAAAGATAATATAGGTTTAATAGATTTTTTAATAAATGGTTGAGATAACATATATAAATAAATTTAGCACAATTACTGAAAGTTATGCATTCAATAAAGTTAGTTTCCTGGGTGCACCTGGCTGGCTCGGTCGGCTAAGTGTCTGAGTTTGGCTCAGGTCATGATCTCAGGGTTTCTGAGTGTGCGTCCTGCGTAGGGCTCTGTGCTGACATTTCAGAGTTTTGAAGCCTGCTTTGGATTCTGTGTGGGTTTCTCTCTGCCCCTTCCCTGCTTGTGCTCTTTCTCAGAAAAAAAAAACTAAACATCAAAAAATAATAATAATAACAATAAGGTTAGTTTCCCTGAAGAACCAGACATAAACCAGAACAAAAAGTGAGCCTTGAATTAAAACTACAGATACTTGCAGTAATGAAATACTATTTTCTGAATTCTAAATGCTGGAGATTTATTTTAAAATCTTGAAGCTTCTACTATTATTGTTAAGTTTTACATAAATTATATCTAAACTAACTTAATATTAAAAATATAACTTACCCTTTGATGGTAGAATGTGTGTTACTATCCAAATATTTTGGCATTTTCAATTCCTGGCTTATTAGAAATTGCAGATCTACATTTATTCACAGATAGCTCAGTGCATACCAATAGTTGATGAGTGAATGGACACCAATTATTCCCCCTCAGGAAGGTAAGTTTATTTATCGTACTTGGTGGATTTGAATTATTTTCAAAAGTTAATTTGCAAGCTTTTGATCTTAATTTTAAAATCTTGATTCTTCAGAGAGAACTCTGACCTCAGAAATCTACTCTATTCTAAACAGGTAATTTGGTTACTAAAAGACAATGATACATACGAACAGTTTCTACCCTGTGCCAGAAACAATTCTGAGATTAACACATTTAATCATCACAATGAATGTATGAGGTAGATTCTGTTCTAGTCCCCTATTTTTTAGATGATCACACTGAGATCTGAGAAATGGCAAGTTACTCACTTGCCCAGAGTCACATAGCCAGTGATGGAGTCCCCACACTGTAATGCTCACATCAAAACAGACATCCTAGGTTCTGAAGAGAAAGTTTGCTTTTGAATAATTATGTGAGACCAAACCTGCTGTTTAGGACACGAGAAACTTGAGTCCTTATACTAATTCCTGAATTATGGAAAGGACCGGAAATTGACACACGACGTTAGATGAAAGACTAAACGCAAAATAATCAACCTTGTTCATCAGCACGTATTTAAAACCTCACAGTTGCCACTGAAAGTTGGTAAAGCACAAGGCTGGTGTATATATGCTGTCCGTAACTGGAATACATCAAGAACTTTGCCTGATTACAAAAATAAATGGAGTAATTGAGCCCATGACTCATGTGAAAACTCATGTTTCTAGCAATTATTCCCCCTTAGGAAGGTAAGTTTATTTATCAATGTCTACTTGCTACACAGCTCAAATAAATCTTTTTCTAAGTGAAGCGTCTGACTTGCAGCCCCTGACTATCTGAAAAACATGACCATGCAACCCAATCTAAGATTTACACCTTCGCTCAAAACATGCTCAAGTGCAATATGCTGCCTTAAGTCCTGGCTGACAAAATGTTGATCTTTTATTTGACATTAAAATCAATTATCACGAAAAGGAGGAGCAATCAGCCCATTAAGGAAATTGCCACTGATTTTATATTCTGTCACATCAAAGCCAACTGGAGATAAATATTCTCATATTTTATTGTTAAAACATTTTAATTTCTTTTAAGTGTGCATTTCAGGTTGTGAATCCTTGATGAGAACCAGCTCAGTCGTTCCAATTTGCATATGAAAGCTACAATATTGTGACACCTACCTGTCAGTGGGTACTTTACCCTCTTGAAGGTGTTCCCCTGCCAAAAGTTCTTTAATCTTGGGATCTAACTGAAGAATTAAGGAAATAAAAAATATATATATAAATAATATGCCTAATGCTTATTTAAAAACTCTTCCAGATTTTCTGATTTACTTATTATAGAAAAGAAAGAAAAAGATATTTTCACTTTCTGGAGTGACTAAAGAAAGCATTCAACTTTGTTGGGCCTAAATTTGTGGATAACTGTTGGACCCTCCCATATGGGACATATTTAAATGCTCTCTGAGCCTGTTGTATTCTTCTCTTTTTATTTTAAGAAAAAGGAATCTCCAGCCAAAAGCGGATTCTGTGCCCTAGCAGAGATTGTACTGGATGTACTGGGCAGAATAAAATAAAAAAGAACCCAAAGTTCCATTAAAATCTATCTTTCTAAGCGCCCCCCCCTCCGCCCCACCGACTTCTCTGAAGTCTTCAAGTTGAAGTGTCATAGAGAAAAACCACAGCAGCCTAAAAATTAAGAGGATTGATTCAAAGTTTATTCAAGTAACTAGACCCCAAGAAAAGCAAATTCTCCCTGGTTATAATGCCCCACTTCTTCTCCTCCAAGACTCTCTTGAAAAACACATTTTTGAGTTTAAAGTACTGGAAAGGTATGTCTGCCTCTGCATTCCTTCCTTCCTTATGTCCTTCCTTCTTTCCTGCTTTCCTTTCTTCTTTCATTCCTTCTTTCCTCCCTCCCTCCCTCTCTCTTTCCCTCCCTTTCCTTCTTCCCACCCTTCCTCCCTCCCCCTTCTCTACCTCCTTCCTTCCTCTCTCCCTTCTTTCCTTTTCCCCTCCCTTCCTTCCTTCTTTCCTTTCTCTCTCCCTCCCTCACTCTCTCCCTTTCTTCCTTGCTTTCTCTCTTTCTTTCTTTCTTTCTTTCTTTCTTTCTTTCTTTCTTTCTTTCTTTCTATTTTGTCTGGGATAGCTGTGGGAATTATTCACACTCATTATATTTTCCTCCCTCTGATAATCCTCACACTCCTCCACTAAGGAGATCACAGTGGTCTGGGGCCAACAGGTTTTTGTGCAAACAGATATTCTGATATTCATACATGTATCCATCCATTTATTCTTTCCACAAGCTTCTACCCTGTTGGTAAAGTGATGCAATAATAAATACTGGGGTCAGACGTATGTGATTGTGATCCTTTATTAACTATGTGAGCACAGGCATGTTACCTAATCAAGGGAATACCAGCATCTTTAGCCGAACAAAACATGCTGTAACGATTAAGGGATACCGCATATGGAAAGTGCCTAGAACAGTGAGTGCCTTTATCACTGGTACACGTTCTTCAAATAGTAACTTTAAAAATAAGGGGAAGACTTACAGAGAGAAAATGAAGAAGTTTTAGTCAAAGAAATTATACAGTTTCTATTTTTGCCATTAGCCATGTGAATTTGGTAAAATAATCTATCTCAAGTTTATTTTCTAAATGGCCTTAACCATAATATCGACCCCCGAAACTATTGTGATATGTGAGATAAAGCCAGACAAATCTCCCAGCACAAAGTACATAAACACCTATACCCATTATTAGATTACTGTTATTGGGAACCGATTATGTTGGTGACAGACTAAGTGAAGAAAGAATATGCTCTAAGGCCCTGAACAGAGACATGTGACATCACAAGGGCCATGACAGCATCTTACTCTGCAGGCGGGAATCTGAAAATGTCCACAGTGAGTTACAGATTGACTTCAGGTCATCGAGCCCAAAGAGAAAGCAGGACTCCCAAAAGAGATCCCCAAACTCTGGAGAAGACAGAGATTATAAGGTTCAGTTCAACTTAATAAACACCTCCTTTCTGTGTGACCCGGCCACTATGCTAGGTGCTGTGACTATCAAGATGGGAGCAACTAATTTTCCTCAAATGTGCTAGAGTGCTTAATTTGAGGTGCATATCCTAGAACACTGGTTAGAGAGCTTAATTCTGAAGAAATGGGAGGAGAATAAACACTGCAGAGAACATGGGATTTGGGGATCAAAGAAACAGGCATTCACAAATTGCACAAGGAAAGAAAGGATGTATGCAGAGAGAGAAAAAATGAAAGCGAAAGAGTTGGAGATTTCATAGTATCCTTAAGTATCTTAAGTATCCAGGGAAGACTTAAGAACATACACCCTACTGAGATTCTGCACTCTATTCTCCATGCAGCAGGGTCTCTATGCAGCAACACCATGATTAGAATTGCATTTTCAAAAGATGATTCTGAGAGTAGTGAATCAGAAAAAGGGGTTTAGGAGAAGGTGGACCCAGACAAGGGGTCACTTGTTTCTTACAGAAACATTTATTAACTACCAGCTAAATATGTGAGATGGGTGCTAAGGATTCAAAAGTAAACAGTAGGGTCAAGGCCTTGCTCATGTCTTGCGCATGGCTATAGAAGGATTAAGAATCATGGTGAATTGGGGCGCTTGAGTGGCTCAGTCTGTTAAGCATCAACTTTGGCTCAGGTCATGATCTCATGGTTTGTGAGTTCGAACCCTGCTTTGGGTGAGCTCGAGCCCTGCTCCAGGCTCCTCACTCTTTCTCCCTCTCTTTCTGCACCATGTGGGACTCTCTCTCTCTCTCTCTCTCTCTCTCTCTCTCTCTCTCTGCCCTTGTTCACTTGCATTCTCTCTCATAAATAAATAAATAAATTTTTAAAAAGATTGATGGTGAATTGTTTTGTTTTGTTTTGTTTTAACTTGGGCATGACGATGTAGAAAAGTACTTTTCAAACTTTGAAGTTGAAATACTCACAATGGGTAAGGAAACTTGATGCATAACTTCAAAGTGATTGCTGTGAGGGGTAGGTGTTTGCTTTGTCATTGCTTTCAATGTCCTCCTTAGAGTGATAACATGCAGATATATGGAATCTTAAACCTCTTTCCCCTCACTATTCTTATTTTTCATCCCTTATGAGCTATCTCTGCCTTTAGTTCTTTTACAATACAGGCAAGCTCTTAGTTTTGGCCCTTGGTGCTTTAGATCTGATTCTCCTCCTCCTCCTCCTCCCCCCTCCCCCTTCCCCACCTCTTCCTCCTCCTCCTTCTTCCATTTTTTTTTTTCCTGACTTCCTCACTTCACTATCAGATTGAAACCTTTAACTGAAATCATCCAGTGCCATTGCTACTGGTAAGATCCCACCCTTCCTAATGCAACTAAGACTTTCCATTTTAATTACAGAATGAGTTGCCAGATGTCACAGCAGTGCAGAGTTCTTTAAGTTAAGGTGGGACCTTTATGCTTAGAGGAAGCAAGGGGTCCATGCAAACAAATTGCAAATCATACTTAAAGCCAATTCTTCATTAATTATGGGCAATATTCACATTTCATTATTTGCATTAACACATTGGTATTAAAATTTTTAAATGGTGCAAAAGATTATACAGCAAAAAGTCCCTGTCTACTCCTGTTACCGAACACCCACCCTCCTTCAAGGGTGGGGGTAAAGGAGGGAAGTATCCCTAGTCCTTCCACTGTCCTTCCAGAATATTTTATGCATATAGCAGCAACAAAATAGAGACTATTTTACTTTTATAAACTATATATAGGGTTGTTTACAGTTTGTTCATCACTGTGCTTTTTTCACATAATAATGAAGAGTGTTTTCACTTTTTTTTTTACAGCTGCATAATGTTCTCTTTTATGTGTGCATCATAAATATAACAGTTAAGTTATATTTAGGGACTGCAGTTGGAAAAAATATGAAAGTTTTATCAATAGTCCCTTTTGGGTCCTAAACTGAACAGAGTTATTTGAGATGATAAGCTGAAAAATTAGAAAAGCTCTATGTTCTCCTGAGCACTACCGACTAGACAAACAGTCCTACACGTTTGTGCAGTCAGACCTTGAAACACATCAGGAAATTGCCAAACCCCAACACTCAAAAACTGAATGTTATAATACTAACAAACTCACCTATGCCTTTATGAAAAGGCTCCCCACTGATGGATGTTTATCTTTAGAGTATTAAGCACAAATGGTTGAAAACAGAAAGTTACAGAATTTAATTAATATCTGCCTTTTAAAAATAAAACTCTTCAGGAGTATCTCCTCAATACACAACGTGTTTAAGGTTTGTGCCTCTGTGTTTCTGCTCAAAAGGCTACAGTGACTCACAAGAATTAATCTGTATCACACACAATTAACAAATTTTCACTAGATATTTTCACAAACATTATTTAATTTTGACATACACACTTCTTTTTTTCTATTCTTGGGCATTGTTTCTCAACGTTACTATTAAGCGAGATACATTAAGGCTTTTAGAAATCCCCAAACCTACAAACTCCAAATAGTTTTAACACTGCTAAATATAATACCCATTTCATAGCTCCTAATTTTCTGGGTCTCACAACAGGATAGTATTTTCATTAATTCCTCGCCTCCAGCTTATCTTCAACCATAATTCTGTTTTACTTAACTACATTTAAAAGAATCCCTTTTAGCACTAGGGAAATCTTCACACAAGCCAAGTAATTTTCAATGTGGCTTACTTAAAAAAAAGAAGAGGGGGTAAGACACTCAAATGGCTTTTAATGTTATTATTAAATGACCTTAAGTCAGTAATTATTTGAATAAATAAACATTCATTTCTTCTCTGCCAATATTTACAAGCAGATGTTTGTTGTATCAATGCCAAATTGATTAAATGTAGGTTGGGTAGGGCTAACTCATTTAGTTCAGCCATTATACAAGTGTTCATCAATAAACCACGTTAGCATAATTTTTCTAGGTAATTTGGGGGAAAATATTAATTTCCCTTAATGTCCTCACACTTAAATCATCAATAGCCCTTACCATCACCTCCACTCAGTCACCAAACATATGCGCGCATGCACACACACACACACACACACACACACACACATACACACACAAAATCCACTGTGCCTCAGTAAAGTTTTACTTAATAGTTGTGGATACAGGAGAGGATGCAAACACAAAGCCCCTACAGGTAAGTTATATTTGGAAACAAAATACATAAATTTGATAGCCCTTTTCTTTGTCTTGTAAACATTCGGTTCCAGTACACCCACGGGAGAAAAAAGTGATATGGAAAAATGATTGTAGATTATTTGAATAGTAAACTAAAACCCATAGAATGTCACCAAAAAGAAAACAAACCAAAACAGTGAAAGGGCTGATATGTTCTGCATTTACACACGAAGAATTTCAGGGACTTAATTTTTCAGGAAAAGAAAAACAGGTTAGGAGATTGCTTCACTCCGTTTTCCAAGTATAGAAATTAACTCCAGCAAGCCTGAGACACTAGTTCAGTGGACAGAAAGCCGGCTAGACCCAGGATTTCAAGAAAAGACTTAAAAATGGTGTTAGCACTCAAATATCATCTGAATCTGTTGACTTGTTTGTTTTGTTTGGTTTTTACCAGTGAGAGTTGGAACAAAACAAAGGTTTTCACACCGGTACCAGTGCGCTACTGAGCAGCTAGGTTTGAGATGTCCCACCTCCACAGGGATGACTACATCAGTCTTTTTTTTAAATCCCTTTACCATATGTACCTTTAAGTAACGTTTCACTTGAATAAAAAATCTAGTCCAGTGAGCATGAAAATCACTAGAGAAAGCCTCTTTCCACTCAAGGATCTAAATGTTCTGTAGCTCTCTAATCAGGCAAACTCACAGTTGTGCACAAAGCAACATTTTGATTTACAACTTGGAAAAATTGAAGAGTGACCTACTGAGTGAAGGTGAGGCCAAGGAACTGGGGAACATCAGCCACATTTTTGCCGCCATTTATTCTCCACTACGTAACCCTAACGGATTTGTAAAGAGTCAACGTTTATAAAATGTAGACCAAATCCCCCTTTAAAATCTTCAGAGGCTACTGGTTACTCTTGGATAAAATTTATTCTCCATGGCCCAGATAAAGGACGTTCTGTGGCCTGGGCGTGAGGCCTGCCTCTAGCCTTAATATCCATCACACACTACAAAGGCCCCACTTTCCAACCTCCTTAAGCTACTACACCTACAGTTACTGGGACTCGCCATGCTTTTTACTCGTCACACCTTTGCACATGCTCATACATGCTCCTGCTTCTTCCTAAACTCCCACTTCCCTGATTCCTCCTTCTTTTTATGTATAATCAGGGAAGATTTGGGCTAAGGGATTTTATTGCTTTCAGGAATCATCCTCTGACTTTCTTCTCCATAGGCTGGATTAAATGCCTCTCAAAGTGGTGATCATAAAACCTAAATTTACCTCTGGCAATGTGCTTACCCTTCTGAGTTGTGATTTTGTTCAAATTGCCTTTGTCATGGGCCGCCTGGTTGCCTCAGTTGGTTAAGCCTTGGACACTTGATTTCATGCTCTAGTGGTTTGTGAGTTCAAGCCCCATGTCAGGCTCTGCTCTGACAGTGCAGAGCCTGCTTGGAATTCTCTCTCTCTCTCTCTCTCTCTCTCTCTCTCTCTCTCTCTGTCTCTCCCTGAAAATAAAATTTAAAAAATGTTCCCAGAATAAATGAACGAAGAGATAGTTAAGGATTACATACTCTGAAGTTATTAAGATCAACAGGCCAAAGAATAATGGTTTGTGAGGCTTTTATATTCATGCTGCACTAACTGCAGCAATTTTCAGCTGGGACATAACCATGCACCTGTCAAGTCTAAGATACAGATTAAAAAAATATTTTAGTATTCCTAATATCTATTGGTATTGGTTATTGCCATTGCCTGTCCTTCAGTAAAAATAAAAATGGTATGTCAAAATTTGCAGATTGCCAGTCAGTAGCTTGAAAGAAAATCTCAGAGACAATTGTGAAGCACTGTTTTATCCCCTAAAAACCAGATAGTTGCAGGGAAGGGCTGGGAATGGGTGAATTGGAGGGGTCTGTCATTATCGATGACTGATCAAAAGTGGCCCACCTCCAGATAACCACAAAACTGATTTAAGGGTACTGCCTTTATGACAGTTCTCTCTGAAATAATTCAAGAAACATCTTTTGTTAAGTAGAAAACCACAGGCCTACAATGATGTCACTTATGCCAAATCACCAAACTGGAGTTTAACACCTAATCTAACAGCAATTTGAAATGTAAGTCTTCTGGTCAGTCAGGAATCAGCACCAGTGAGGTCATCTGTCAAAAAGCCCTTCCAATCCCTCAAAAGGAGATGAGGTAATCCACCTGAAAGGCCTCTAGCCCTTTCACCCCGGGGAAGGTGACTTTGCTTGGAACAAACAACTTTCTTACCTCACCCTGTATCCATAAAAATCTTCCATTTTGTCCCACTTGTCAGAGCTCCCCTCTGAGGGGATGGGATAGGATGCTGACTAATTCATGAATCGTTTAATAAAGCCAATTAGACCCTCAAATGTACTCAGTAAAATTTTGTCTTTTAACAACTTGATGGGACAGAAGACCATATTGTATGGGGAAAAAGTGGACAGCAGAATTCTCAATTGAAAAGAGATTTTAAATGTGGATACCTTAAATACTGTAAACCAATTTATTTCACTTACATTTTTTATATGTGCTCAAAGTAAATACTCATTTCTAATTGATTATGAAATGGTTCCTTCAGTAAGGATAAAGTAAAAATTCTAACTTATAGAAAGTGCTATATCAAATTTAATTAGCCGTGTTTTGTTGTTTTTTTCCTCTGTTAGTGATACACGAAATAATGGTGGGATTTCTGATCAATGGTACTTTAGGCTTAATTTTACGGAGTCAATTATGGGACAAGGCAATAGGTCAACATCTAAAATTTGGGCACTTTTGTTATTTAAGTGATTTAGGTTCACAGCTTAGGCTTGGTTAAGTTATCCTATACTTTGTTAAATTACTTCTCAGTTTCTCATATTTAACCTAAACTATCAGTGAGATTGAATGGATCATGTGTTTTGTTGTTGTTGTTGTTGTTGTTGTTGTTTACCACTCAAAAGAGATTGTGGAGATGACATGTTGTATTTTTACTCAAATTTGAAGTCGTGATATAGAAGTAAATATGCCAAAGCAGAGAGTTTCATTAGGCACTAGCATGAAACAGAACATGGACATTTTAGCTACTAGTATTTCAAGTCAATATACCCATCCACATATCAGATTCACTTTACTTATCCAAATCTGCTTTCATTCCCTTACCACCCGTTGAGAAAAATCCATTTTTTGTAGCCTTTTAATGCCTTGGTTGTTTGTCTTTCAGCACAGGGATAATTCACTGGCAGTGAATAGTTGGGATAGAAATCCTGGTGCGTTTCTCCTAAGCATATGCTGCATGTGGCACAGCACTTCATATTGTGAAAGGAGATATATTTAATGGATGATTCATACCATTTTTTTAAATAAAAAGGAAGTAGCTTTCTTTCAAGTACAAAGGACTTGGAATGAAATTTTAAAGAAAAACAACAAAAATACATGTAAAACTCACTTGGTAAATAGATTTTTAACAGGCATATCGCTGTTGTCTTGTTTTTTTCATCTTTAGGCCTATGTGATTAATAATTCAAAGTTTGCATTTGGATTAATTTTGCTGGAAATATTTCTAAATAAAGATACTGTAAATAAAGATATTTGAGTGCCCCCAATAGAGCACTTTGTTATCAAAAGATATGGCAAATAAAATAATTGCTAGAAGAGCTAAAAGTCATAATCAAGACTGCAAAAAGCCCCAGAGATTTTGTGCGTGCGTGTGTGTGTGTGTGTGTGTGTGTGTGACTTTAAAGAAGGAAGATAGGGGCACCTGGGTGGCGCAGTCGGTTAAGCGTCCGACTTCAGCCAGGTCACGATCTCGCGGTCCGGGAGTTCGAGCCCTGTGTCAGGCTCTGGGCTGATGGCTCAGAGCCTGGAGCCTGTTTCCGATTCTGTGTCTCCCTCTCTCTCTGCCCCTCCCCCGTTCATGCTCTGTCTCTCTCTGTCCCAAAAATAAATAAAGGTTGAAAAAAAAAATTAAAAAAAAAAAAAAAAAAGAAGGAAGATAGCCCATCTTCAATGGGAACCAAATTATCTAGAGCTGGTTCTTTAGTGGGGTCACCAGTGGACCAATTTTGTAGTCAGGCAATGTTTTCCTTCCGTGAAGACACTGCCTTTTCCCTTTCCCACTGCTGCCTCTCTGTGCCAATGCTACCCTTCAGCTTGCATTCACTCACTAACCCCAAACACCTTATTTAAATTTCAGACAGAGAATGGACTTAAGTTTAAGAGTTTAAGATCTGGATTGCCTTCATTTTGATTGCATTTCACAACCACTCTTTCTTCTCTTGCTAACATTTTGATATTTATTATGTTTGGGACACAAACTGTTTTTATTCATAGAAAACATTATAGTAAAACCTTGGATTACGAGTAACTTGTTCTGCAAATGGTCCACAAGAAGAGCAAACATTTCTAATAAATTTTAACTTGGTAAACAAGCGATGTCTTGCAATACAACTAGTGTGCGAGGCCGAATGTTACATGATCACAACTGAGGCAATGGGTCTTGAAATTCACTTTGATATACAAGTGCTTTGGATTACAAGCATGTTTCTGGAACGAATTATGCTCACAAACCAAGGTTTTACTGTTTTTTATCATTTTGATTACAGGAAAGGAAAAAAGTGTCTCCCAATGCTTCTTTTTGAAAAAAAAAATTAAGTTTATTCATTTTGAGAGAGAGAGAGTGCAAGCAGGGTATGTGCTATCCACACGAAACCCAGTGTGGGGCTCGAACCCACGAACAGTAAGATCATGACCTGAACCAAAACCAAGAGTCTGATGCTTAACCAACTGAGCCGCCCAGGTGCCCCCCAATGCCTCTTTTCGGAAAATGTACAAACACACATACGCATGTGTGTATATATGAAGTATGAAATGTCTCAAAAGCATATTATGGATTTTTTGAATGACAAAGGAAATAGTAGATAAAAGTGCATAAATCCTACCATGTGACTTCTATCCTGCAAAAGCAGTTCTCTGAAAGTACACCTCTTTACAATGTATAATCTGAGTTAACATTCATTTAGTATTTACTATGTACCAGATACTACTCTAAATTCTTCATGTATTAAATTATTTCATGTTGACAGTGTACCTATTTTATACTCAAGGAAACTGAGATGCTGGGAAGCATACAGTTAATAAGTAGAAATCATGGGATTTGAAGACAGTCTGAGAAGAACCCTTACTTTTATTCACCATACCACAACATCTTAGTTATTCTAGACTCATCTATCATTAGTTATTCTAGATCTCAACTTGTCTGGCTTTCATCTAATTACTAAACATCTCCTGTTTTCTAGATACTTTCTAAGAACCTTTCCATCTTCTAGCTTTAAAGCCACATACCTGAGAGGTTGAGCAGCAGAACCTGCAAAATTTGACTGCTCAGGAAAGGAAACACATGCCTGAGGAAAGATACTATTTCCCCAACACAGGAAAGATACTATTGCCCCATTATATATCGCTTGTCTTCTGAGGTTCTACCCCTCAACAGACAAAGAAGTATATTACGAACTTCTAATCCATAAGAATGATTATTCCAATACATAGCAGGCAGTTAAAACACATTATGAGACGTTCCATTCCAGGTATAAACACTAAACACAAGGGACGACCAGAGGTGATCACTCAATTTTGGGAGGGAGTTGTCAATGCATTTAATTCACCCTCCTTGTTCTGACTTCAGAGGATGTATTTGGTCTGTGTGACCATACTCTCAATCTCTACTTTCTTTCTTTTTTTAAATCTTTATTTATTTTTGAGAGAGAGAGAGACAGAGTGTGAGTGGGGGAAGAACAGAGAGAGAGGGAGACATATGATCCGAAGCAGGCTCCAGGCTCTGAGCTGTCAGCACAGAGCCCGATGCGGGGCTCGAACTCACGAACCACAAGATTATGACCTAAGCTGAAGTCAGACGCTCAACCAACTGAGCCACCCAGGCACCCCTAAAACTCTATGTCTAAACTATGATCACTCAAAACGATAACGGTACGTTTGAGTACATTAAATTATACCCAAACATAACAATCTGCAATTTTATCTCATAGTCAAAGAAGAGTTGAACACTAAGTGCATAGGAAACAAATGAAACATTATTTCTCTTACATTGTGACTTTTTTTTACTGGAAAAGAAAGTTTTTGTTTCAAATGGGAACCCTAATTTATTAAAGCTATGACTGCAAAAAAAAAAAAACAGAAAATGCTTAGATCTAATGTATATGTGTGAAAGTAGCATAATGATAGGGTTTATCAAATACAGGACCTTAAAATCCTATTACACTTAGTACTTTTGGTATTAATATAAATTTTCTAAGGAAGGTAATATTAGGATCTGAAGTGACAGATTAATGATACCTCCTCTCCAGCATTCATTTTATACCAACTGAAAAGTAGAATCCAGGTCAAGAAAACAGCACTGGCATTAGTGGATAATTTTAGACAGTGCAGTTTATATGGGTGGTACTGATGAGCTGTGGGGTTACTTTCAGAGATGTTCTTGAAGAATTCAAGCATCAGACGAGAATAGAGACAAGACAACTTTCATATTCCTTTCAATCATGTGATGACTGATTCTAAACCCAATATGTTCCCTGGATTATCTGATATTCTCCATACTCATGAATAAATTATCATGCTTTGGGGCACTTAGAAATACGAAAGATAATAAAACGGTATATAAACAAACAGAAATCCATAATTTTATTCAGCATAAATATAATACCTACCATCAAATCATTTTTAAGTTGTAGAGAGTAAGATATCAAGCAAGTAACAAAAAATATTAACCTCAACCTAATGTACTGACTTGGGGGACAAGACGATATCAGTAAAGATAGAAATGATGGTCGGTTGCGGTAAAGGGAGATGCCTCATACTGGATAAGAGTTTCAATCTAAAGCAAAGAGGAGGAGGTCTGAGAGGGGAACAGAACAAGGAAACAAATGTTCAGATATGCACACAGTGTATGCTCGATACGTACCTGATGAATGAGTCAAGGGACACTTGTAAAGGACAGGGAATGATTTAGGCTGGGATAGAGGATCCATGATGAGGACAAAGAGTAGCCTGGACCATGTAAGGTGAAAACGGACTTACAGGTGCTTGAATGGCAAAAAGAGAAAAGCTCCTTTTGCTCCTGAATGGGTCTTACATAAAGAAGCTATTGTAACAATATTGTCCTAGAGGGGAAAATCTAGAGATGAATAAGAAACAGAAAGGCTATAATAGCAATGCAGGTATGAAATAATGAAGACCTAGAAAAAATGGGCAGCGGTTTAGATATAAAAGAGGGTGAATCTGAGAGACACTGGGGGACAAGAGACTCTACAATGGGCCTGGCAGCCTATGCTTGTAGAATTGGCATTAACTGGAAAGTCCTCATTAGGACCTGAATCTTTGAAAATAGATGATTTATGAATTTATAAGAAAGCTAGAGATGCAGTTCTGGATATTTTTTCTAACCTGTGAAACATGAAATCTTGTTACAACTGAGAGAAAGAAAGTTCTCTGACCAGGAACAGAACTTGTTTATTTTCTGTCTCCTTTTTGCTTCCAACTAGTTTCAATAAGTATGAGTGCAATTATAACTAAACAGGGAAAGACAGACCTTCAGGGTGTTCAAATCCATACGGAAAACAATCAGATATTCTAGACTTAACGGAAGGTTCCAGTTGGCTTTTCAAGATGCATAGAAGACTGAGGTGCATGCCATTCATAAAGTGGGGTGTCTACAATTATTCAAAGGATACTTAGACTCTCACTGGAGTTAAAAGTGTCGGAAATGATAACCGTGTCTTTTCATCTTAAATGAAGCAAGTATAAATAGCACCTGATCATTTATATTTTTTTGTAAATACCTCCTTCCCATCATGTAGTTATATTTATGATACAACCTATGTTATTACCCCATGTATCTGACCAAAAATATTCGTATTGCGGGGCACCTGGGTGGCTCAGTCGGTTAAGCATATGACTTCAGCTCAGGTCATGATCTCGCGGTTCATGAGTTTGGGCCCCGCATTGGGGCTGACAGCTCAGAGCCTTGAGCCTGCTTCAGATTCTGTGTCTCCCTCTCTCTCTACCCCTTCCCTGCTTGTTCTTTCTCTCAAAAATAAACATTAAATTTTTTTTAAAAAATATATTCATATTGGATCTGATTTTTATAAGTCTGCCAAAAATATATGGTCCCTTCTTTGCTAAAAGCAATTTGGTTATATTTGCAAAGGAAAGGTTCTACTCTGCTCTTAAGTAATCTTCACAAGTATGATACAATTTATCACAATTCTCAGAGACAAAGGGAATGCGCTTGCACAGCCATAAGCTTTAAATTATAAGAAATAATCCTAGATTTCAACTCTATGCAATTTGTAACATTTATGCATATATTATACAGTTCTCTGATTAGTTTTAGTTTCATTCATTCATTCATTCATTTTCATTCATAATTTGCCTGAGTAAAGTTTTAAGTACTTCTAACTTTTTAAAATGTGATCTTTTTAAATATGATCTAAGGTTTTAAAAATGTGAGCCAACTGTGCTAAGGATTTAAATATTTTAATTTTTATTAACAAAGTTTAAATCTGGAGAAAAGGATTTTCAGTGCGTATTTCCCTCCATCGTTACATCTGCTAACTGATTAAATTATGCTGATGAGACAGTAGCTCCTATAAAACCAGCACTGGGCATTTTTCGATAAATGGAAACAAAAGTCTGTCAATTTGGCACTTGTCAATTTGCATTCTTGTAAACAACAACAACAACAACAAGGGGTAGGAAGAGCTAAGGTGGAAAACGTGCAATTTCAACATTGTCTTGGTCGGGGTAGTATTCTGCAGCTCATTGGTAAGGTCAGCTGACACAGGATTTCAAGGCAATTAGAGTAATTCAAACCGCAGAACATCCCCATGGGCTAGTTTGGAGGTACCTTGGAAAGATGCTCTTTTCTTCCCGCTAACCCTGGTTGCTGCCACATCCAGCAGCTGCTTTCTTTTTGACAATTCGTCACTCCTGAAAAATGTTTGCAAGCAGTTTGGATAATTTCCAATTCATTCTTGCAGGAAATGAGGATTTGCTTCCTCACTTGGGATACCTGCTGCTAGGTTTATTCACTAATAAGCATGATAAATGTTTTAGCCTTTGATCAGTGCTAATTTAACAAGTAAGTTCCCCAGAAAAAAAAAGTCTTTGAGGCTCAGAGGCTCAAGACGGCACACGAGTTGGAAATATGATTGATTGTGTTGCTGTGAGAAATTTCCATAAAAAACTTTTATCACACTGCTATGTTCTGAACAATTAAATCAAAAATGAAAGATAGTCACCCTCCAAAGAAGGACAGAGGCAGCCCAGCAAACTTCACAAGACACTGAAAAAAACAAACAAACAAAAAAAAACAGCTCAGGCTAATCTTCCGGGGAAATATCAGTCTTTTCAAATTCCATCCACATTACTTTATCTATTTCTTTATCCTCATCCTGACCATCCCCTTCACACAAGATTCTTTTTTCTCCCCCCCTTGCCAGACCTATAATTAATACTTTTATTTCTTTAAAAAATTTTGTAACGTTTATTCATTTTTTTTTTTTTTTTTGAGAGAGAGACAGAGAGCACAAGCAGGGGAGAGGCAGAGAGAGAGGGAGGCACAGAATCCGAAGCAGGCTCCAGGCTCCCAGCTGTCAGCACAGAGCCCGACGCAGGGCTCGAACCCATGAACCCTGAGATCATGACCTTAGCCAAAGTCAGGACACTCGACCGAATGAGCCACCCAGGCGCCCTTATAATTAATACTTTAAATAAACTTTAACGTGGTATGTATTATGAAAACTGAACAAACCAAGAGGTGGAGAAATAGATGTCTGTGAGTTGTGCCTTTAGAAGTTACTGCTGTCAGAAAGACTCAGACAAAACCTACTACCTAAATGCTAGAAATTACTATTTATTAATTGAAGAGCAGTCCGCATATCCATTCACCCAAGTAGATACCAAAAGTGAACAAACACAGAAAATGCCAAGTTTGGTTCCAAACCAAGTTTTTGAACTCTCTCTAGCATGAGACCATACAGTTTTTTTTTCCCACCGTATGGAGAAATTATGTTTTCAGTTTACCATGAAGAAGTAATCTGAACTGCTACCTTAAATCAGTTATTGAGAACAGCAAGGGTTGTTTTATTAACTGCACTTCCAAAGCACGTTTGGAAATGTCTAATTTTTGTAAAATAAAAGATACACAACCAAATGAGTCATCCCCTTGTCATTGAATTCACTCAGCAAAATGCTCTCTGTGGGAGAAACAGGCATAGGGATACAGGGGTCTGTAGAGTCTAGTCACCAGTAAGAACCATTTTCTGTTATTAAGGTTTGGACTACATTGAGAAGTAATTGAGAAGTAATTCCATTTAAAAGAAGAATCTGAAAAGTAAAGAGGAGAGAGAAAACCACCATCATGATCCAATGATATAAGGGTAGCTCAAAATATTAAGACGATACAGGCACTGTTTACCACATACAGGCATACACAGTAGTAAAGTTTAGAAACAGAGAATAGTGGCTACTTTATTCAGTAAAGGAGGCAAATTGTATCAAAAAAGGTTATAAAGAGGGCTCTTCTTGTATCTGCGTTTTATTTTCAGAAATACAATCAGAACGCTTTTTTTTTTTAATCTTAATGGTAGGTAGCCACATAGGTGCTCATTATTTTTTTTTTCTGAACTTTTCTGAAGGTTTGAAAGATTCCATAATAATATATAAAATATTAAATGTATTACAATTTATACAACAATTATTCTGATTTGAAAAAAGAAAAGGCTGGGAGGTTGCTAGATTGGGGAAATGTTCTAAATTTATTACATTCCCTTGACTAATTTGACCATATTTCACATTTTATCCTATGGGAAAGATGGAAAAACATGGGGTTGAAAAGTTTATAATCAAAACATCTGTCTTTTTTCGATAATCAGTTTGCCTAAAATTGTGTGTTTATTTATATATATAACCTCCCAAAAGGATATACAGATAACTTTCCCAGCTTATATTGGAGCTGTGATACTATATTTTGATATTATGTAATAAGAAATGCTTAAAAAAAACTATTCATATATACTCTGGGTGAGAAAATTTAGTTTTAGGGGGTTATTAGGTCCCTAAATGCCATTATGAAATATGTGAGGCTTTAGCATATGGAAGGTGAGTAGAAAAATAAGTTAATCCTAAATATAAAATTAACATCAGTTGGTGAAAGTTACAATTAGATATATTTTGGTTTGGCACAAAACTCTAAGACCATTCTGGTAATTCAATAATAAGACATTTTCCCTTATGAATTAGTGAGTTGTTAAAATGTATCACAATATATAGCACTTTGCATTCTCGGGGTCTATGAGTCGATGTTAATATTTGTTTATTTATAAACGAATATACTATGTAGTGTTTAAGATTTTTAAAATAATTTTTTAATTTATTTATTTGGGGAAGGGGAAAGAGAGAGGGAGGGAGAGAGAATCCCAAGCAGGCTCCACTCTGTCAGTGCAGTGAGGTCTCTGGTCCTTATGAATTTTATTGTATTGCCTCTTTATATTTAAATATCTTCCGAATGACAGCATTAAAATGATTGTTAGAATCTTTGCTACTGACAAAACAAAGAAAAACAACAAATTTTTAAAAACCACAAAACTCTTCCACAGTATGTACATCCTTTCATCGTTTCTCCTTCTCTTTTTTCATCTTTCCTTCACCAAACATCTTAAAAGTGTATTCTACCCTCTCTCATTTAGCTCAACTTTCTATCGTCTGTCTTCTGGCTTCACTACTCAGCGCGAAAACATGGTGAAGGCTGCCAGTGACTTCCGGAATCCAATGACTTCTTGTACACTAACTCCTCCTGACCATATCTTCAGCATTATTTTTTTTTCTTATTTACTATCTCGATACTAGAATCTGTCTCTTACTCTGTCCTATTGACTTCGAGTTCACGTATTTTCTTCTCGACCTTTCTGATCAGCTTTTATCCATCTCATTTGCTGCCTTGTCTTCTGAAAGTCTCTCAAAAATAAAAGCTCTTAAGCTCGTCTTTGGCACTCTGGACTCAACCATGAGCGTGGTGTAGGCAAAATCTAAACAGAGAGCACAAATCTCACCCGTGCTGAATTTCAGTGTTCCCCTTTCAATTTGTTCTCCCACCAGCACATCCAATTCCTCACGCAAATGTTACGCACAGCCTGTTCTCTCTTCCTCTTCAGCCTTGCTCTCCTTCTTTCAACTGCTACACTTAGCTTCAAGGACATCTGGAACTCTCCCATCTCTCTTGCCTCCTGACAACACTCAGGTTCCCCATCTCTAGCCATTCTGTTTGGTTTCCTGCTCAAACATTCATTCTCCCCACTTGAACCGCTATTACTCAAGTCCAAGTCCTTTTCACCTTTCAACTTCTTTAACTGACTTGCATAAATCCATTTCTCTTTTCATTCTGGTTAGAAAGTGTCTCCATTCTAATTATAAGATTCTTTCACAATAATATTCTGAAGTTGTTCCACTCATATTAATTCCATGATGGAAAAAAAAAAAAGTGTCGGGTCCCTTCTCTGCATAGAGAATAAAGTACAAAATCTCTGACCTGGAGAGTAAGTCTTGCAATGATACTGACCCCAAATATTTTGTCAAAGTTTTTTTTCTTAACTGTTCTCTAATGTATTCCACGTTATTTTCACTCTCTGTCTCATTTCATGTTTTCTTATTCTTTCTCCACATCAGCATGTGATTTAAAACCAAAAATGTCCTTGGTCTATTTCTTCTTTCTTGTATCACAAAATCACCTGCACATAGGAAATGCTTGATAAATATTTCTTTCCTTTTTTCTTTCTTTCTTTTTTTCTTTGCTTAACTATCTTTTTAAAACATTTTTTAGTATTTAAAAATTTTTCTTTTACGTTTCTTTCAGGTTTTATTTGGATTCCCATTAGTTAACATACAATATAACATTAGTTTCGGGAGCAGAATTCAGAGATACATCACTTAACCTCTAACACCCAGTGCTCCTCACAACAAGTGCCCTCCTTATTACCCATCACCCATTTAACACATCCACCTCCCCTAGTTTGCCCTCTATAGTGAAGAGTCTGTTTTACAGTTTGACAGTTTGTCTCTGTCTTCCCCCCGCCTCCCATGTTCATCTGTTCCATTGCTTAAATTCCACACGTGAGTGAAATCATATGGTATTTGTCTTTCCTGAACGGACTTACTTCACTTAGCATAAATATTTCTTTCTTAAGTTAGTATGTTAATAACATGGATAAAATACCAGCCAGACTATGAACTTGAGGTTGCACAGTATTTTTTAAGCTAGCATTTTACTTTTAACATCATTTATTGCAATGAGATTTGAGTTTTCCAACATGTAAGTATTATTACAATTTTCTCTCTGAATTATAATATCTTTCCAATTACTGGAGTGCTGGAACATATTTAACCTAACAGACCCCTCCAGGGAGCAGAGGTAGAAAGGCACTAGAGGTTCATTACATGAACACTTTCATACATGTCGTGGTACCCTCCTGAGGAGCTCAGTGGCAAGGCTAATCCTGTTGTAAGAGCTCATTGACAACAGATGCTGCAATTGAGATGAGTTTCCAAAGGTTAATGAGTTATACACACAACTATAAATAGCATCATGTTTTCCTTCAGCATCCAGTTTTTCGGTAAGAGAGAGTCTTCATGTGCAGTTTCTCTACAAAGGAATTTTCCCTAAGAGTTCACCGCTAGGGGGGCTTTTGAGTCAAGGAGCATTTGATGAGAAGTGAGTACATTGTAATGAGTGTAAATTACTCATAGTGACAATGGTAGAGATTTTATGTCTAGAGATCCTGTTCACCCTGAAAATACTGGAGGGGTTACCTTACAAAGCTCTAGTCTTTTGATGGTACCTTCACCATTTCTCAGCTTGTGCCACGTTGAGCATAAAGCGTGAGATACTTTTGGTTTAGTGATTCTAAAATTTTAGATGGCATCAGAATCACTTGGTGGGTTTGTTAAAACACTTCAAGGGCAGGGAGCGAGTTGGGAGGTACCCCCAAAGTTTTTTGTTAATTAGCATGTCTTCAGTGGGGTATACAAATTTGTATTCGCTGAGATTCAATAATTTGAATTTCTACTATGCTCTTACATGATATTGTTGCCGCTGGTCTGAGGACCACACTTGAGGACCACTGTTCCAGTCCCTGGTCCTCAAACTTGGTTGTATGTTGAAACTACCCAGAGAGCTTTAACCACCACCCCTCAACTTCCCCTTCTCATCCCACCCCAACTTCCTGAGATCCTGAATGGTATAGGGTGTGGCCTAGTCATAGGGATTTTTTAATTCAGGCGATTCATGATTGCAGGTGTGGTCCACCGCATTAGTCTCGGAGGGGTTATTTGAGGTAGAGATTAGGAAGTCAGCCTCTGAAGCTGAACAACAGGGACAGGATATGATGCAGATAAATAAAGAGAATGCCACACTGGCAGCTTACTGCTAGTCCACATTAGTAAAATTCCTTATGGTTGATAAAAAGTGCCAAAAGAAAATCACACTGCCTATATGGAATGGCTACTGGTAACATTTTTTTCATCTTTACAGCATCTAGTAAAACCAAACATAAAGTCATCGTCTGTTCAGGAATTTAGAGAATCAAATTTCTTCAGGTTGGTTCTCTTAGTTGTCTCATCCAGAGGTATTACTAAAGCACAGAGCACTGAGTACCACCTCCTGAGTTTCTGGGTGTAGGGCCCATGAATTTCATTTCTATTTCTAAGTTCCTAGGTGATGCTGAGGTTGTTGGTTGGGTACCAAAGTCTGAGAATAATTACTCTGGAAATGAGTTCAGCAAGACCTTCAATATAAAGGCAATTCTTGAGACTACCAAGCAACAAGACAAACTCTCTTGACAACCTCACCCAGTTGGTTCCAGGTTAACTAGGAATCATTAGTGAAGGTCACAGGGATATATGTGGATAAGATAAAGATAGCATATACTAACCTCCGTATTAACTAATTGCAAGCTTATTAAAAGCTTAATGTTATATGTTATACACTAATATTTTTATTTTAAAATATTGGAACAAAAAAAAAACAGTCCTAAACACATCACACATATTAAATAACTAGATGAATTCTAATTTAGTCTAGATCCCTTTCATAACTCTTCAGAATTGATCTGGCTTTAATCCAAAGAAAGAAAAGATGACTAGTGCCAAGTGGTCCTTACCACTGTCATGATGCCAAACCAGCAGTTTTGTGGGGGTTTTTTTGTATCTAATATTGACTCTATTTTTTGAATAATTAGATGCTGAAATCTTTGAGAATGCCCAAATTTAAGAATGCTCTTTAGCACATAATTCACCTATTCATTAACTAATGAACTAGACGTTCTGCTAGGTAGAATGATAAAATAATCAATCTGATAATGATAAAATAATAATTTTAGATGGTAAAATGGCCAATTAAACATAGGAGACATTATGGCTACCTTTATGGATGTTAATAGGGAAGATATGCATTAATCAACTAATTCACTAAGTATATTACAAACTGTGATATTGCAGTCAGAAGGTTTATAAATAATTTACCTGTTACAGGGAGTGTTTGAATACTCAAAAAATAAAACACCCTGTGCTCTCAAAGCTGGTGAACATTAAAGGAGATAATGAACACAGTGAGTGGCACACTCTCAGCTTAGTGCCTGACACACAAGGCCAAGAAGGTTCAAATTTGTGTCTCAAGAAAATCACAAATCAATATATGTCACTGACATTCAGTAATTATTCCTAGTGACTGCAAATAGGAATATTAAAGCTACATATGCTAAAGGTCTACCGTGCTTCACAAAGCTGATTTTTAAAAAGATAATTGCAATCTTGGTTAAAACTCTCTTTAACAGTGAGAGATTAAAGGCCAGATCTTTCATCTGGAAGTCAATATATATGAGAGTGACATTTTAGTAACAATAATGACTAACTGAGGTTAAACATTGTTAATACAATAGGTTGTACTCACATTTGCGCTTTAAATATAGTCAAGGATCCCAATAAATGTGTTGTCAAATGATTCATTATTAAATACATTAATGGCTTTATGAATAAGTAATATATAATAAGACAGATTTACAGTTCTACATTTTGATTCTTTCCACATACACTTATTTTATATTTACTGAAATTTTCATTGAAGTAAATTCAGACTGAGAAAGGCACAAAATTTAAGCATTATAGATCGATGAATTTTTACAAAATGCAGCCATTTAAAGAGATTTAGAAGATAATGCCTACATCTTTCCATTTAGTTATACCAATTTACACTCCGTATAGCAACAGATGAGAGTTGCAGTGGCTTTATATTCTTCCTAATTCTTGACATTATGTTTCATATTCATCATTCTGGTGAAGTATAGTAGCACTGAATTGTAGTTCTAATTTTTTATTTGCCTTTGGAGATTCTCTTTCTGTTTTATTTTTGCATTATCTTTTATTAGATGATTGGTAAGAACTTACTATGCAGTTTAGCACAAATAGTTTGTAACCTGTACATATTACAAATATTTTCTCCTACTCCGTGGGGTCTTTTTATTATAGAGACCTTGCCTTCCCAGCACCCTAACCTCTGCTCTGCTTTTCAAAGATTTACCACTAAGCTTTCTAGCTTCCCACTTATTCAACATCTAGCAAAAGCACTGAGGGCGAACACTGCCATTTCTTTGAGCCTTCTGAGCCACCGATTTCAGTGCTCTGGATACATGAACCCACCAACATTGTAGAGTGCCCCCATCCCATGACCCCCAGTGTAACCTTTTCTGGAAAAATCTCTAATCCTTATTACATGAAAATCTCTTTGATGCCATTAATCTTTTAAAAGTTTCCCCCGCTTTTCCATTTGTTCTCAATGGGACTGTAGAGCTCTCAAAGGCCATACTATCCCACCTGCAAGTGGATGTCCACACCGTGTATCAACTCACTCATAAAGCACTTCAGACACTGGTTAAAAACAAGAAAATGCATAAAAGAGTAGCATTATTGGGGTGCCTGGGTGGCACAGTCGGTTAAGTGTCTGACTCTTCATCTCGGCTCAGGTCATGATCTCACAGTGTGTGAGTTTGAGCCCTACATCGGGGTCTGCACTGACAGTGTGGTACCTGCTTCGGATTCTGTCTCTCCTTCTCTCTGCCCCTCCCCCGCTTGCGCGTGCACGCTCTCTCTCTCTCTCTCTCTCTCTCTCTCTCTCTCAAAATAAATATGTAAACTTAAAAAAAAATTAAAAAAAAATAAAAGAGTAGCATTACCAACTCAATTTCTGGCTTAAAAGTAATGAAGAAAGCATAGTTCAAACTAGAGAGCAATGCTCAAGAATAAAGATGGTAATTTGAAAAGGAAGCTTTTAGGAATTAGATTATAATGGCAATTGTTTATTTTTATTTTGTGTGTTTGTGTGTGTGTGGTTTGCTGTGTTTCTGAGAAGTAAAACAGAGCAGCCTATGTAGAAGCCAGGTGACTCAGGTCCTACAGACTGTCCCATTAATGAATTGTCCCTCCATCTTCCTGTTCCATAAAATGAGAACTTTACGTTAAATCATCTGCAGTGTCTTTCTTTTTCCTTCAAAAATTGGTTTATGTAATTTCTATATGTTTCTCATTTGCAACTTTTTTTTTTGAGTCTAGAGAACTAAATTTAAAATACTAGTGATCACTTTGGGCAAAAGAAGCCAGTAAAGAGTAATTGCTTTCCAAATTCACACTGGTTTGATATTACTGATAATGTGGCATATTTATTAGACACATTACAAAATATAGAGAGTAGTATAGCATGATAATTAAAAGCAATGGCTCTGGAGCCAGACTGCTCAGGTTCAAATCTCAATTTCAACACTTCCAAGATGTGTGAGCATGGACCAGTTGTTTAACCCCTTTTATGAACATTTTATATATACATTAAATGGGCTAATAAGTGTAAAATGCTCACAACTATGTCAGGCAATTAGGAATTAATACAAAGTGTTTGTTTTAAAAAGCAATACATAAATATGTATACATATACTTACATACACATATTTTTATGAGACACAATTCATATGAGAACATCTTCTTTGTATTATTACTCATCAACAATTAATAAATAATTGTTCCTAATGAAAAATTCCTGTTTGTTTTTTGAGAAATTGAATGTAGTCATGAAAATGCATTGCTACTTAAAGAAATTTCACTCGATATGCATATCTAGGGTAAAATTTCCATTAATCATCATCAAGTACTTGTTTTCTTAGATCAGAATATGTCTCTATTGGAGTCACATTGTCAGGGAAAAGGAAAAGGCAAAATAGTCATTCTTCTGAAACTTCTGCTTTCAATACTGAGTAATCCTGAAATAATTCCCACCCCATCCCTCACCTCAGGGTAGAATGAAAAGTTGAGAGAACTACTTTCATTATTTTTTCACATCTTTTTTTTTTTAAGTCCCAGTCAGACCCCTAAACTAAAATCCAGAAATATATCAAGAAAGGCAGGTCTGATGTTGGGAATGAGAAGAAGTTCTAAATCCTTACACCAACCTTCACTTCAAAATCCCCTGCCAGGTTCCCCTTATCATTTGGCCTTCTTTAGTCCCTTGAAGAATGTGGCCTCACAGTCTGAAGAATGATAGAGAAGGAATTGAGAAAGTTTTAAGTAGAATTGAAGCCCAGTCTATATCATCTAAAGTACTGTATTAGAAACAAAAGCTCTTTATTTGGAACTGCCTGGAATTTTTAACATTTTTTTTCAAAGTAGTAAATTAGCAAGAACTGTCAAGTTTTCGATATTGCGTTTTGCTTCAATTTCTTCATTTATCTTAAAATTTACTACAGGAAGTCTTGGGATCAGTAGATTGATATGTCATTTATGTGAACCTTATAATCATGGGAGTTAAATGGCTTGTCAGACCATTTCTTTGTTTCCCAATTATTTTCTTTTCCGTTTGAGTCCTATGCCCCCAAAGCCCTAATATTTGGTTACAAACTTTATTAGAACACATCCCCATGTCTTTAGTTTCTGCCCAGTTTTCCTTTGAATTTTAGTCTTAATTCTTTATCCCAGAATCCTATATGGGCCTCACTTTCTTTTTAGGAAAGTCTAATGGACTTTTAGGAATGTCTGAATGTTTATATATACTGTTGTCTTTGAATTAGACAAATTTGAGATCCAGAGTATCAGACTTTTGCCTAGAATTTGATAATAGCATACAGAATTCATACTACTTTTGTTTTTCTTTTTGGTCGAGATTAAAATCTGACAAACTGAAGCCCCTTCAGATGAAGGTGTGTAGGAGGTAAGTGGAATACATAATGTGAAACAGCTCATAGGCTAGAATATTGAGCCTATGAAGAAGAATTTTCAAGATCAGATTGTAACGATACTGATATTCGACCCAGATCCTCTAGGGCCATTTTTTATCTTTATTTGTATACACCTACACTTCATCTTCTATGTGGCTTTGCTTTTAACACCCAACACCTATGGCTTTTCTTCAGCAGAAGGCTTCAAGATACTAAAGCCAAGTTACCCTTTGCTCCTTAGGCACAGAGGGTTGGAAGTACCGAGGACTCTCCCAGCACTGGGTGTGATGGCCCTTAACCAGTTAATGACACACGCAGGGTCATGAAAGCTCAGCTCTCTTGCTTCCAGATACACAACTCTTAGCATCCCTTAAACCGTAGAGATGCCCTGAAGAATCAGGCTGAAGTTCACCCTTCTAGAAAACCTTATGCGAGCTCTCCCCCTTAATTGCCTTCCTACCCCCATGTTCAAACTCCCTCACTCTTGCCATTTTTCCCCGGATCACCCCCTTAAAAAACCACTTGCAAACACATCATTTCAGGGACAGCTTCCGGCCTACAATACCTAAGACACAGGACAAAATACTCTAAAATATTAAGTTATTCACACATGTTCATCAACAAATATTTATTGAAACCTCTCTATGTACCAGGCATCGTGCTAACGCTGATAAAGTGATGAAAAAGACAAGATACTGGAGAAGATGGACATTAAGTCAATACCTTCATACATAATTAGTTGCCAATTCGTATAATTTCATATATATAGCTAGGTGACATTAAGTCAATAACTTCATATATAGTTAGTTGCTAATTATGATTAGTGCTACAAAAGAGAAATTGGCTTTCTATATGGCACTCATCAGAGAAAAATGGCTTACACCTATTTTGAGAGGCTGTAATGGACAGATCTGGCAAAAATGGGTAGAAGGTTATAAGATGACAGATTTTAGCTGAATATAAGAAAGAAAGATTTAGCAACCAGACCTGTCCAGAGGTGAAATAGGGCTCCTATAAGAGATAATAACTCATCACTAGAGGTATTTACAGTCAAGCCTCAACATCATTCATTGTTGTATCCATGAAAAGCAAGCCTCTGTTGGACTAGATGAATGAGCCAAAGCCTTAACTCCTGCGACTCGACTCCGTATGGTGACACTGGGTGGTGTATTAGAGGGAAATAAGAGAACAGCTCAGAAGATACTGAAGAATTTCAGTTCAGTCTGGAACTAAATGTCAGGAGGGAGTTCAGTAAAAGAGCCGGTTGTCAGAAAAGATGAAATAATCTTGTCATATAGTTTTTCTCAGGTTCAAAAGTGTCTTTCTGTCATCACTGATACATTTATAAAATAAAAATAAAATTTGTACTTATCTGTAGAGTTGATGGCCCTACATTCAAAATACGGATGTAACATTTGTTATAAAACCCTGATGGAAAGAAGGACAACCTGAAATCTTAAAGGGCATTGCTTTTATTTTATAAACCTATTTCGTATAAATCACTGTCTTCTGTTAGACATTCATCATCATCATGCATGAATATTTATGTACATGCATGTGTCTATGACGTGTCTTAAGTGCCATGGAGCAGACAATCCCTCTGGGTCTTCAATAAAATGAGCATATTTAAACTAGAAATAACCTGATACATATCTATATTATATATGATATACATTACAAATATACATATAAAAATGAAGAAATTATGTCCAATAATACATATTATGTAAATGTTTCCATATGAATATGTTTCTTGAGGGAAAAAATGATGTCTAACTCATTTTTTACCGTACCTTCAATACCTAAAGTAATGTCCAGCACAAAATAAGAAAAAAATAATTATTTAGAAATAAATGCAAGATACACATTTATGAATAAAGGTGATATATGTGTGAGTATACACATACAGGTTATTTTAAAAAAAGGGTATTATTGAGGCACCTGGGTAGCTCAGGTTATTTTAAACAAGGGTATTTAAACAAGGGTGCCTGGGTGGCTCAGTGAGTTGAGCATCCAACTTTGGCTCATGTCATGATCTCACGGTTCATGGGTTTGAGCCCCACGTCGGGCTCTGTGCTGACAGCTCGGATTCTATGTCTCCCTGTCTCTCTGCCCCTCCCCTGCTCATGCTGCATCTCTCTCTCTCAAAAATAATAAACATTAAAAAAAAAGGGGTATTATTGCAAGTGGCAGTTGCTCATCAGAACTTAGTTTTATTTATATATTTTTAGAGTAATCATCTCTTCTGAATTAGCAAGGACTTTTCCAGGCAAGAAGACAAAATGTCCACTTCCCGTGACTGATCACTGATGCTTCACTGGCAGCTAAAACTGCATGAAGAAGAAACAACCTTTGTCACAATGTCCTGTATTTTACAAATACTTTCTTAGTACAGTGTTTTAGATGCTACAGAGAATGAGAAAGAAAGAATGGGAAAAACCTCTTGAGTGAATAATTGAACATTTCTAACCAAATGGTTACTCTACATAAAAGTCCATAATGAGACCAGTTCGGCATTGATGAGATATAGATGTGCTTTGTATCTTTGCCCCCCCCCCCCCAAGGTCTTTCTACCCCATCCTGTGTCACCACCTCTGGAGCCAACATGAATTTGTTCTGGTATAAATCATCCTCATTAGCTGAACTAGATTATGTTGATGAGTTCGGCTTGAGCTAGATTTACAAAGTGACACAAAGTTTGAAATCTCAATTTATTCCGGCCTATGCATCATCTTCTATGAGCAGTTTTATGATGTGGTAATTGGGCAATAGTTCAGCACTCTGATAGCCCCAGGAGCTTCAATTCTATTATAACAAAGGACGTTTGAAAAGTCTAACCATTTTATTAGAGAGCACCCTGAATATCAATGTATTTATTTTACTTTTTAATCTGAGAAATACTTCAATACCTACTTTTTTTTTTTTCCTTTTTATTCGATATTGTTCAAGCTTGGGACACTGACTCACCAAAAGGTGAATTAGAAGGCGTCAGGCTCTATTGGACTAGATAAGTTCTGTACATCACTGATTACTACCCTGATGACTTCTTTATTCAGGCCCGGAAGTCAGATTTGCTTCTTTGTAAAGAAACTACAGGACCGACAGCACACAATGAATCATGCCTAACGACACGCTGAGAAGCTGGCAAGAGACAGCCTGCACAGTGACAAATACAGCTGACAACAAGGGTACACATCTGTTTGGCAGGATTTATGAGAAAGGAATACAAACAGGGAGGAGATGGGCCCTTTGGTCTTATAAGAGAATTTAGAGGCTCTTTTCTTTCTATCCAAATAACAGCAACATAAGGAATACATATTAGCTCTCAAGATTTATTTATTACAAGCACAGCCAGATTACAAATGGTCTCTGCAGATTAGCATTTTGATTATCAAACTGCTGTTCCAAATATCTGATGAACAGATATTAGAATAGTTCTTAAACATACTGATTAAACACACATTGATGCTGCTATTTTTAACGCTTGCTTATATTCAGGTGTAAATCAGTTTCTGTATCCTTCCCTTAAAGCT
This sequence comes from Felis catus, assembly GCF_018350175.1. NCBI lineage: Eukaryota > Metazoa > Chordata > Mammalia > Carnivora > Felidae > Felis > Felis catus. Next base: position 15,996,966 of record NC_058380.1, read on the forward strand.
TCAAGTGAAAAGTATAAAATGTAGGTAACCCCGCCAGACTTCTCAGGGAGAAAAAGATCTAAGACACCATTTTTTGGTTCCATTTGGGGAGTTAAGTGCATAAATTTTAAAAGGAGGTGAACAGATTCAAATGCCAACAATTAGGTATCTGAATGCCTTAGCAGTAATCAGAGCTTTCACAAAATTTATCATTTCACAACCAGCCTACTCTCCCTGACAGGTGCCTTTGTCAATAACATAAATGCTCCGCCTTCAACACAATCAGCTATTTTTTTTAAGTTTATTGATTTTTCAGAGAGACAGAGATAGCGTGAGTGGGGGAGGGGCAGAGAGAGAGGGAGAAAGAGAGAGAATCCCAAGCAGGCTCCACGCTGCCAGCACAGAGCCCGACCTGGAGCTTGAACTTACGAACCATGAGATCATGACCTGAGCCAAAAATCAAAGGTCGGACGTTTAACTGACTGAGCCACCCAGGTGTCCCCAACACAATTAGTTTCAAGCATCCTACTTTTTTCGATTCTAGAAAAAGTTCACGGATTTTAAAAGCGTGTACTCTAATAATAATGATAATGACAAAACCAAAAATAATAATTATAATAAGCCTATTCAATGAGTAATGGGAGCCTACCTCATGTAGGAGGTTCTGTATGAGATTTAACATGACTGCAGCACAGATAAACTTTTACAAATGGTTAAGTGCTGCACTGTTCAGATGATTTAGGAAGAAAGAGAACATTTAAAAACTTTGGTTTTAGAACTTGGTTTCACTACTCTGATGGTGCCTGATCTGAGAGGGCTATTCAGTCTTATAATTGTAGTTGTTATTTTTTTTTTCTCTTTTGTCAATATTATCCTGTAAGGTCTTTGAGGGTAGAGCTTGCACTTTTCACATAGTTAATGCTTATTAACGATGTGTCGAGGAAAATGAAATTAGACTCCAGGATGATGGGCCTAGATGTTTTTCCCTACCCTGAATAGCCACAACTCTGAACGTGGTTTCTAATGAAGCTTCCTTGTGGTCAGTTTCCTTAGAGAAGAGCTCTTCTGGGAACAGATGGAAACCTGAATATCCTGAGCTGTCCACAGTAGAAATCAGAGCCTTGTCTTGTGCTCATCCTCCCTTTAATCTCCTAACTTTGAAAATGGATGGCAGAAATATTATTCAGAAGCTTGGACAACATATACGTTATTCAACCCTGGGTAACAGCCTCTTGAGACTCAACCCAAATTCCTTACACCCTGCCTCTCCCTCCCACTGAGGTAATGATCGAGCAGATGAGTGGACTGGTTGCTACAGGAAGACCGGTGTGTGAGAGGATATCCTTCTTGTCTTTTCAGATGTTGAACTTTAATAGTCTCGTCATTGCTACTGGGTTAGACAAAGAATTGGTTTACGGTTTCCTTATATTTATATTTAAGTTTGCTTAGAGAAATTAAATCATGATCATTGCTTTCATGAAATCTCCATCCACAAGCTGTGTAGGGGGGGAAAAAACCCGAAATCTTCCTAAAGCAAAAATAAGTACCTAAAATTTCAAATGTGGTGCCAATGGTTCTGTGCTGCACTGTTAAAATTTGAGAATTAGAGGATTTTTAGAGCAAAAATAGAGTGTAGAGATCATTTATTTAAGACCTTTCATTTTCCTTCCTTCGTTATTGGCACAGAGTTCTACCATCCAGTTCATTCTGCTTTTATTGAGTGAATTTCAAAGTAATATTTTATCAAATGTCATGTACTTACATAATTATCATAATTACATATAAGTGCATAATTAGTGTAAATACATGTAATTACACTATTATAGTATGTGATAATCTTGTAAAAAAAAAAAAGCTTTTTCTCTAACTTTATAAGCCAAAACATATGCATTGTGCAAGCATATTAGATAATTTTGAATATTCAGTATCTGGCTCTTGTTAATTGATTTAACCAAATACCAGACTTTAATATGTGTATTTGAAAGATAATGTTATCTTTACTTTTGGCAATTGTTTGATAGTTGTGTGTGTGTGTGTGTGTGTGTGTGTGTGTGTGCGCGCGTGTGCGTGTGCCTATGGTTTTAAAGAAAACAACAGACCTGGTCTTTTAGTTTCGGTTAGCGAGCAAGCAATCTTCAAATTCAAATGAAAAACAGCTTTACATGCAAATTTCATTTGGACAGAAATTAATAAAACTGTGAACTCTGTGACCTGGCAAATAATGAGTGCTAAGGAAAGGGCTGGATGTCACCTCACTATGTTGGTGCTCCCAGTGCATCAGAAAAAAAAGAAAATATCAACGAATTTTAAATACTGGACCAAATCAAGAGAAACGGCTTGTAAACAGAGAAACCCACACCTAAAACGCTGTAAACTCTTTCTTGCCAGCCTCTGTAAACAGTTCTAAATACTCCATGATATTCATTTCGTTACCCATACCCCAGGATGGTTCCCGCATCAAGCATGTCTCTTGGAAATTAACACTTCAATGTTTTTTTCCTTACTAACGCCAAAATTCTCCACCCATCACATCAACCCTGTTTGAGGATGGTATATATAGTTTATCTATGGTGATGCTTATATTCTCTGTTTGGTACTGACACTTAGTGTATACAGTTATTAAGACCTGATAACATTGTAGACGTATTTTCCTATGTAATTCCTTTGAAAATCCCCTGACTATCAACACAAAATGTGAAGTGTAAGGTGGAAAATAATATTGGGATGCCTGGCGGCTCAGTCGGTTGAGCATCCAGCTCTTGATTTCGGCTCAGGTCATGATCCCAGGTTCCTGGGACTGAGCCATGTGTGGGGCTCCGTGCTGAACCTGGAACCCCGCTTGGGATTCTCATTCTCTCTCCTTCTCTTTCTCTCCCTCTCCCTCTGCCCCTCACCCCCCCCATATATAATATAATATAATATAATATAATATAATATAATATAATATAATATATTTATTTTATTTTTTCTTTATATATATGTGTGTATATATATGTGTGTGTATACATATACACATATACACACACATATATATATTTAACCATAAATCATAATATATAATGTTGAAAAGAGAAGATAAAATAGAAAACTCATGGGAGAAAAAAATAATTATTTCAACTTCATGTGTGAAGTGGGTATGTATGTATTGGTAAGATGGAGGCCAGTTTGCCCCTAAAACGTATTCAGGAATTACTGGCAGCACGAACAGAGGAAAGGGGAAGACCAGTGACTGAAAATAAAGACTGCATATGTCTGTAACATCACCAATTAACCCTTCAGGTCCCTACCTACCAGCTTTTGTAGTTGGAGAACTATTCATTCCCAACCTAGTCTGGAGGTCAAAGGTACAACTATCCATGTTGAAAGTGAACCAAGAGGTTCTAAACATTGGAACTCCAGGCACTGAAGTGGCCAAGGGTGGGTTACTATACACAGAGCTAGATAATTGAGGGATGTACTACACGCTAAGCCATGTAACATCTATTCTCTTCTTTTATAGAGCTTCAATATACTTCCCTAGGCAGGAGGCATATGGGTTCTCCAGGAAAAAAGAAATCACCTTAGAGAAAATTAAATTAAATTAAATTTCACTAAATTGTTAAAAAGAAATTAAAGAATACAGTAGTCATGGGCACGTTGGTGGCTCAGTCAGCTGAGTGTCCGACTTCGGTTCTGGTCATGATCTTGTAGTTCGTGAGTTCTGAGCCCCCCATCAGGCTCACTGCTGTCAGCCTGTCAGTGCAGAGCCCGCTTCACATCCTCTTTCCCCCTCATTCTGCCCCTCCCCTGCTTGTACTCTACTAAAAATAAATAAATATTAAAAAAGAACATAATAGTCACAGTCAGAAATTAAGTAGAAGGGGTGGGTTATTAAGGCCATCCCACAGAAAGGAAGACAAAAACGGTGACTGATTCATGTATTATTTGCTAAGCGTCATGTTATCAGTTTGGCCTCTGAGAAAATACTCCGCTCAAGTCTCTCCATAAGGCCTGTCTAGTTTCCTAAACCCCCATACTCATTAGATAAATTTGCCTTCTTTTTCACAGAGGAAAAAAAAAATCCACAGATGTGGACCCTATTCTCAGTTCCACTGAGCAGTAACTTCCTTCACCTGCCCTTCCTTTTCCACCTCAGAGGAATGGGCATTTTCCTCTCTGATCCTCAGCATCCCGTTTGTGCCCAGGATGCTGGCCAAACCCAGCCTCTCTCGACCTCCCTACTGTCCTCTGTTTCAGGTTCTGCTCCCTCGGAGTTGTCTTTCCCTCTCTTTTGAGACATTGCCATGGGTCTTCGTTGGGATTTCTCAGAAGCAGACACTGGAACAAAGATTCAAGTGCCGGTTGTTTGTTTGGGAGGCCATGCTAAGAAATACCAGAAGGGGAGGGGAAATTAGGCAGGGAAGGAAAGAAGGCCGCCGAGGGGCTTGTTATCAAGCCAGTTACTGCCGTGGGTCACGAAAGCTCAGTCTCCCTGGGAAACTCTGGGGTCCAGTGTGCCACCTGACAGGGAGCTGCCTGGCACAAGGCATTTAGAAACAGGGAGCTTGTCTGACATTGGATGAGAGCTACTTCCTGAGGCTCTGGCACTTTCAACTTTCCCTCCGAGTAAGACAAACATGTTTCTTCTTGCATTCAGACAGAAGAACACAGGCTTGCAGGTATCCCAGGAGGCATGTTGAGTGTGCAGAGGTGAACGCCCAAGGGGTCTATCTGAGTGGGCTTCTAACAAGAAGTGATAACGGTATGTATCCCACAGACTAAATGCAAAACTTTGGAGTTATTCTGGGCTTCCTTTCCCTCACAGGCTATACCCAGACAGGACCCCATAATTCTCAAAAATCTCTCGCCCATATTCTTAATCTCCTCATTCATTCATCATGAGATCTTCTTTGAATTATGGCAAGAGCCCGCTCATTGATTTCTTTGATATTGTACTACTGTCACTTCCACAACATCCCACACTCCACTCTTAATTTCCTAGTGTAACTTCCCATTTCTTACGGGACCTGGAGGGACTAGAATATCCTAAAAATAAAGACTCCGGAATCATATAGTACTGGGTTTGAATCCTGTCTTTGTTCCACAGTAGCTTTATGATCATTGGCATTGCACTTTATATTCTCCTCGTCTCATTTTCCTCATTAGTATCCTGGGGAGATTTATCATTACCTTGCAGGATTATTTTGAATATGACAAACAATATGTCTAAATTTTTTTACTTTGGCAGTTCATTAAATGGTAACTGACTTTTTAAAAATATTTTTTAATGTTTATTTAGTTAATTTTTGAAAGAGAGAGAAGAAGATGAGGAGGAAGAGAGAAATCCCAAGCAGGCTCTGGGCTTTCGGTGCAGAGCCTGATGCAGGGCTCGAACTCATGAACAGTGAGATCATGACCTGAGCAGAAACCAAGAGTTGGATGTTTAATCCACAGAGCCACCCAGGTGCCCCTGGTAACCGACTTTTACTCTCATGATCGGGATTAGCCTGTCACACAGGCCCTTTACAACATCACTCTCACTGGGGTGTCCGCGTGGCTCAGTCGGTTAAGCATCCGACTTTAGCCTCTGATGGTTCATGGGTTCGAACCCCACACAGGGCTCTGTGCTGACAGCCTGGAGCCTACTTCAGGTTTTGTGTCTCCCCCTCTCTCTCTCTCTGCCCCTCCCAAACTCACACTCTGTCTCTGTCTCTCAAAAATGAATAAATGTTAAACAAAACATTGCTCCTCCTTTGTCTAGATTCTGCCCCACTTCCCTATGCAATCTCTATACACTGAAAGCATCCTAACCTTTCCTCTATAATTTGGCCATGCCCTTTTACAACTCTTACCTTGTTTACATGCCAAGAATGCCCTAGAAAACTCCTACTCAGACTGAAAGAACCAGCTCAAATGCCACGTCCTTTGTGAAATGTTTCCTCATTTTTTTTTCCCAGGCAGTTAGTCACTCCTTATGCTACCACATAACTATGTTCAAATGTTACTTTTGTACATTTTTTTACATATGTCTCCCTGGCCCGCCTATGAGCTTCTCCAAGTCAAGAATAAACTGAGGAGCACCTGGGTGGTTCAGTCAGTTAAGCGTCTGACTCTTGTCTGACTCTTGATTTTAATTCAGGTCATGATCTCACAGTTCGTTGGATCGAGCCCTGCCCCGTCTCTCAGCACAGATCCCACCTGGGATTCTCTTTCTGTCTCTCCCAGCTCTCTTTCTCTCTCTCTCAAAAAATAAACATTGCAAAGGAAAAAAAAAAGAATAAAATGATGTTTATTTTGTATCCCTAGCACCAGATACAGTGTCTCAACAATAAATGTCTATTAAATGCAAAGATGAGAAAGTAGATAGATAAATGATGGATGGATAGATAGGCAGACACACAGACAGATGATATGTTACTGTGGACTACTAGTTTAAGAGACTATAACTAGCGTTTGTTCTAATGTAGGGCTGAGATGAATTTTGATTTTCTAAGGCAGGGTTTTAATGCAAGATACAGAATTTTCAATGTGGCAGGTTATATGTGAAGTATTTTAAAAATATGAATATGATTGAGTTGGCTTGGATTCATATGTGCAATTAGCTTCTACTTCCAAATATGTCAAATTATTCAGTGATTGCCAAGATCACACTTAGTAACATGCCCTATAGTAAAGATTAAAAACTCTCATAACATTCATCCCTCTGGAGCCAATGAGCATGGCAGTGCAGTTGATTTCTGTATGTGCATCCAGGAAGAGAATGGCATAAGGGCAATGCTAATTACTTCATAATCCGACCAAGGGTGTAGAAATACACCCTTGCTAAGATCCTGTATATATGAAAATTTGAAAGTATTGACCTTTACTGTATCAAAATATAGCTAAAAGAAAACTCTCAAAGTATTTGTAGACTTGTAAAAGAAACCCATTAAAAGTCACTAGTGTATTTATATCTGGTCGGAAAACACTCCTTATAATTAACTAAGTACAGAAATATTAGAAGTTTCTATGGGAAAGCTCAAAGAGATGGTAGTACAAACACTCCTTTCATTAAAAAAAAATTCCACTTATGCCATAGAATAGTCTTTTTTTGATACAGCTTTGGTTTGTTAAATAATCTAGAATTATGCATACTCCTGATGATCAAGAACTTGCTGGAATTTAGATGCTGAGGGACAAATTGGTTCAGGTAGGGAAGGATATATTTTTGTTTGTGTTTTGACTGTTTAAAATGAAACAAAATTAAAATATAAACTTTTTCTGTCTTGAGTCACTTGTATTAAGCAGCAAGAAGCAATTTTGAAAACCATTTGTTCATAATATAAAAGTATCATCAACACAGGATTTGCCATTTAGAGTGATAACGAAGACTCTGTTTTCACACAATGGGAGTTATTTTAGTATTCTTTCTTTAGCTGCTTGCTGTTTCTGGCAATTCACCTTGTCAGCAAAGTCAATGCTGGATGTGGAATCTTATCCCTGCTTTTATTTATTTTTTTAATTTTTTAAGTTTTTTTTTTTTAATTCCAGTTAGTTAACATGCAGTGTAATATTAATTTCAGGTGTACAATATAGTGATTCAATACTTCCATACATCACCTGGTGCTCATCATAAGTGCCCTTCTTAATCCCCATCCCATATTTCCCCCATTCCCCAACCCACCTCCCTCTGGTAAACCATCAATATGTTCTCTACAGTTAAGTAGTTAAAAGTCTGTTTCTTGGGGTGCCTGCGTGGCTCAGTCAGTTGAGTGTCCAACTTCAGCTCACGTCATGATCTTGCAGTCCGTGAGTTTGAGCCCCGTGTCGGGCCCTGTGCTGACAGCTTGGAGCCTGGAGGCTGCTTCTGATTCTGTGTCTCCCTCTCTCTCTGGCCCTCCCCCCCTCATGCTCTGTCTCTCTCATTCTCAAAAATGAAGAAATGTTAAAAAAAAAAAGTATTTTTCTTGGTTCCCCTCTTTTTCTTTTTGCTCTGTTTTGTTTCTTAAATTCCACATTATCCCTGCTTTTAACATCAAGTATATAATGAGACAAATGACTTAGAGAAGGGAAGAATCAGCCCTTACTCAGAAATGGGTAGCTACTACTTCTCCAATGAGAAAAAAAAAATCTGAAAGACAATTTGTTCATTCAAGTGCTCCCCATGATCCAATTCAACTTTTCTTTGATCTTATATAAACATTTGAAAATACAGAAGAATGGCCGTTCATAATTTAGGTCCTAAAATACGCTAAATCCTAAGTAAAACTGCACTTTTCACATTAAAGGTTAGGCTGAATATGGAGGAGAAAAAATGTGTGCCCATGTTCTCTCTTTGTGATAATGGTTGATTTGAACAGTTTGTTTCTCTGTTTAAAAACTACAGTGCAAAAAGAACAATATGTTCTCTCACTACTCTCTCTCACATCATATACACCTACTTATTGTTACTCTGCTTTTTAAAGGAGTTATTGACAATGGTAATTGTGATTTTTAAAATAATAACATCAAATTTTGGTTTATGAAGTGTACTATAGATTTTACAGATTATGTGCTGGCCTTCAAAGCAGCAATATTGATATATCTGCATCTACATTTATATCTATACCTGTATCTGCATCTGTATCTGTATCTATACCTATATCTATATCTAGTTAGCTAGATAAACGTGAGGGGTATTTTCTTTTGAAATGTGTTTTTGAGCCCGTTTAAAAGACACTCAACATTTAGCTATATCTATATCTTATCTATCTATTTATATGTATACCTATACCTATAACTATATCTGTAGCTAGCTAGCTAGATAAACCTGAGGGGGCATTTTCTTTTGAAATGAGTTTTTGAGCCAGTTTAAAAGACACTCACATTTAGCCTCACTACATTTAAGAGCTACTTTTCTTTGGAGTCAAAGCTATGTTCCTTGAATTTTTACTCACTTTATTCACTAAATTTGGCTCTCAATGGAAAATGTCTGTTTCCAAAAACCAAATCCAATTTAAAATCATGGTTTTTTCCATCAATCTGAGATATTCAAAATATGCACCATGGGATCTTGAAAGCATTAGCATAAGAGATACTTTCCAAAATGTCTTGAGCAGTAAGAACATTATTGAAATATTTCCCCACATTCCAAAATAACTGCCTTAATGAGGTCAATGTTTATTAGAAAATATTAAATCTGGTACATTTGAAAAATAGTTGAATTATGTAATAGTCACAAACTCATGTGAATACACTGTCTGTTCCTTTCTTCATTTATTCTGAACATTTTAAAATCCAAATTCCATACTATGGTCTAGAAGATCTGACCCCAGTTTCCTTCTGTGAACTCTACCCATTTCCTCCTATTCCAGAAACACTGACCATCTGTAAAACCACATAAAACACACTGCTTTCTCTGCACCCTGCTTGTTGTTGCCTCAAAATGAAATGCTCTATCAACAGATGTTCTCAAAGTTTGATTTCTTGCTACACACAAATCACTACTCCACCGTCACTCTATTTGTGAGGCTTTCCATGACCACTGTCCTTAACGACCTCCACCCCTTTATCTGTATGTATTTTCTTATCATCATTGATATTGCATTGTCTATGTATTTGCTTATTATCTGACTTCCACTGAAGAACGTAAGGTCCATGAGGGCGAACATGCTTTGTTCACTGCTGAATTCACAATGCCCAGAACTGTATGTGGCGGATAACAAATGCCCAGGAAATATTTGTCAAATACAGTGAAACCCTGGTTTGTGAGCATAATTCATTCCAGCAACATGCTTGTAACCCAAAGCACTCATATATCAAAGCAAATTTCAAGACTCATTGGCTCAGTTGTGATCATGTGACATCTGGCATCATGTACTACTCCTAGTACAAGACATCACTCCTATATCAAGTTAAAGTTTATTAGAAGGGCACTTGGCTGGCTCGGTCAGTTAACTGTCCAACTTCAGCTCAGGTCATGATCTCCCAGTCTGCGAGTTCAAGCCCCTCGTCGGGCTCTGTGCTGACAGCTCAGAGCCTGGAGCCTGCTTCGGATTCTGTGTCTCCATCTCTCTCTCAAAAATAAATAAACATTATATTTTTTTTAATTATTAGAAATGTTTGCTTATCTTATGGAACACCCACAGAACAAACTACTCACAATCCAAGGTTTTACTGTACTGAGTGATAAACTGATTAATATATTAAATCAGAGCCTACCCACCCCGTGGTAGTGATGGGGAAAAGGGAGGAGGAAGAGCACTCTTTCCTCAAGGAGCTCAGAGTCAATTAGAAGAGATGAACATGTAAACAAATCCTCACAACAGGTAGTTTTAAGCCTCATGAGAGTAATACAGTATACAATGGATAGCACAAAAGAAAGTGCTCTGAACGGTTCAGAAAGTTGCCATGGAAAAGGATAATTTTGAACTGAGTCAAGAATCAACTGGGATTTTAACAACTGAGGAAAAAAACGAAAAACAATACAAAACAAACAAACAAAAAAACTAGGAACAGCAAACACGTCCATTCACTTTCACAAATTTTTGGAGTGCTTGTTAAATAGCAGGTACTCTGCCAAACGCTAACAAGATACAATAAGTAATGCTAATGATCTTGTGATATATCAGGTGGATAAATAGGGAAATAATTTCATGAATGTGAGAACTATTTCAAAGGCAATATTGAGCTCACAGAGGAGAACCAGGTGCTTCTCTATCAGGCGACATGTAGATGGGAAAACTTATGTTTAACAAGGGAATAGCTTTCCTTATTTCATTAACCATCCATTCCTACATGGCGGGAAGCTGCTGTCTTCAATGAAATGATCTTAAATGACAAAAGAAACAAGTTCCACGGGAAAGAGCTCCCAGGTACTGGAGAAGAATTAAAAGATGGTATAGAAAATTTTGCCTCATGTTAGCTTTTAGGCTAGATTATCCTGCATATGAAAACAGTTTTTCTTCATCAAGCAATTTGAGGCTTTAAAAAAAATGTTTGCTGCTCACTAGTGATACAGTGATATCAGATATATCAATGATTCATCAAATCTATGCATAATTAATTTGGGGAAAAGAAAAATAATAAGATATATTCTGTTTCTTCTAACTTTGGTTGCTATTCCTCTGTGCTACTCACAAAAAAAAAATTGTAAGAAAAAACCTATCTTGAAACTAAGTTATAACTGTATGGTGTTTCAAATGGTGAATTACAAAACAGTTTCAATATATCTTTAAAATAAAGTGGTAATGTTTGTTTAGCTAAATATAGAAAACAGATGGATGGAAAGGCTTACAAATTGGTTTAGTGGTTCAATTTTTCTTAGAATAGAAATATTCTTCATAGCATCTTTTGTACAATTTTACAAACATAGGATAATAGCATTATACTTGGATCAGCAAAGTTAAAACACTGACAGACTTCATGACAAATATGTTCTACATACACTAACTGGTCAGGGCTATGAAGTGAAAAATTAAATGGACTTTTTAACGTATGGGAATCCTGTTCAGAGGCACAGGGTGGCAAAAGAAACAAAATTACATATTTCACGAATTATAGTCTCATCAGTGAATCAGTGGTTTAAAACTAAAAATCCTAAGACATGATTTTGCTTCAGCTTTACATTTAGTGATGGCCAGTTAAAAACAAAGTATCTTCAGTTACTACTTTTATCAATTATACCATCTATAAAATTTGATGATACAAACTTGTGAAAAAAAAAAGCTTCCTTCTGTAAATCACTATTTTATTCTGTTAATATCACTTGCACACAGAATCAGTTGTGGTCATCCATATGAGTGTATCTGAACACAACTTCTCTGGAGAAAATTAGGGGCACACATGTTCAATGTATGCAGTTTTGGGCATACATTTGTTATGTTGTAAGGACAAAAAAAATCATTCTTTTAGTCCATGAATATATGTCTATCACAGTATTACAGAGAGGAAAATGCCCTTAAGGACAATATGCTTCTGTAGAAGATTTATTACAATAATAGGTTTATCTTACATTTGGAAAAAAGGAAAGTGAAGGTGGTAAGAATGTTAAAAATATTTAGAAATCATTTACTCTTTTTAATTTTTGTATAAAAAAGATCGAAGTCATCCTTATTCTTTTGTTTTAGTGAAAATACACAACAAGATAAAGCACTTGAACCGGAACAAGTCAGGTCTCCAGCTGTACAGAGTCAGCTTTAGTTGTGAAGTGAGGAGAAATGGACCAGGGTTGACAGACTCCCACTTCCAGAAAACAAGCAGTAAGAGGAATGGCAATCATAGGAGACATAACTTTTGGGATTGTCCATTGGGAAATAAAGACTGAAACTTGGTCTCTAGCTGGTACTGTAAGGTGCATTTCCTGCTAATTCAGATGGTGCTTTAACACCAAACTTCAGCCTTCATCTTTCTTCAACAATAAGACACCAAGCCGAGAAGTGTGCAACCATTTTCTAAGAGGAGTTGACTATTACTACATCTGCACTGGTCCTCCAGGGCAGGGACTTTGTCTTGTGCTGCTCTGGTGAACCTGGGGTCACTGTGGGTAACGCAGTGTCACATAGATGAGTCTCAACAGCCTCACTCAGGAATGTTTCTCACAAGAATAAGAGAAGTAAAAGCAGATCATACTCAGAAAAGAAGCTTAAACAGTCCTGTAAGTGCTTTCTGGATGCTGCCGCTGAGTCTTTCTACAGACCTTCCCAGGCTCCTCCATTTCTGTGTAACTCTTGCTTGTTGACTTTTCTATGATTGTGTCTACCTACTTTTTTCTGTCGCTTCAACCTCTGCCGAAGTCCTAATTGCTGATTAATTCCACAGGCTTTAATCCTCTGGTATTCCCATCTCTGGATTATTTCTGACTAGCCTTTATGATCCCTGCCTCACTACTACCTTCCTCATCTTCTTCATCCAATCCTTTAAGCACTCAAACCTCATGCAAGTAGGACTTAATAAATACAGCTCAATATTAGATCAAATTATTGTAAAACACACCTGGTATAAAATGCAGGACTCAAAAGTAATACGTGTCTAAGGTCTTACTTTCTTCAGTTTTTTATTCTCATGGCCTTTTGGTGCTTAACCCCTTCCAAATAAAACTGCCCCATCAGAAGTATGCCGATGGCAAGTGGCTCTGTCCTCTAACACGTGATCCCCACCCCATGGGTGCCCGACCCAAGAGTAAATATTTCTAAGCTGGCTAGTGGCTTATGATGCACTCTGGCTCAAAAGATACAGCCCAAAAACTACTGGTGGTTTACTTCGCAATAGGTAACCAGGAAATAAATAGATATATGGATGTAGCTAACTCATACTAATCATTGAGAGGTCTAGAGAGAAATTCACTAAAGTCTTATGCTGAAGTTTATGGAGCTCAAGTACTGCTCAGGTTTCAAGGAGGTCCTTCCCTGTTCAGATTTTCCAGAGATTCTGTACTCGTTGTCTTTCCATGTGTGTATCCTTTTCCAAAACTCCTTTTTAATTGACCTGACCTAAGTAGGCTTGCACCTCTTGCAAGCAAAAGAGACTAAATAAAACATTTCTGAAATGAAAATTACCATACACCGAAGACCTCACTATGAATTCAAATTCGAAAAAATGCTAAAATTAGCAGCAATCCTTGTTATGATGGTCACAAATGAGGATGATGGTCAAGTTCATGATAAGAACCTGTTCTAAATTATGTGACAATAGATCAAAAATATTATTTCCTTGTGGTGCCTCTGTGGCTCAGTCGGTTAAGCATTCAACTCTCTCTCAGTTTCGGCTCAGGCCCTGATCTCACAGTTTGTGGGAATGGGCCCTGCTTCGGTCTCCATACTGACAGCATGAAGCCTGCTTGGGATTCTCTCTCTCCCCTTCTCTCTCGGCCCCACCCCACATGGGCACGTGGTCTCTCTCTCTCTCTCACTCTCTCTCAAAATAAATAAAATAGGGATGCCTGCATGGCTCAGTGGGTGAAGCATGACCTTCAGCTCAGGTCATGATCTTGAGGTTCCAGAGTTCGAGCTCTGCATCAGACTCTGTGCTGACAGCTCAGAGCCTAGAGCCTGCTTTGGATTCTGTGTCTCCCTCTCTGTCTGCCCTTTGCCTGCTCATACTCTGTCTCTCTCGCTCTCATAAACAAACAAACAAATAAATAAATAAGTAAATAAATAAAAATAAATAAATAAAATAAATTTAAAAATATATTATCTCTTAATTATACCTGTGTACAATGGACCTTTATTTTCACTCTTAAATTGCCTAGCCCATGTGTAAGTTCCCTCTGCTTTCTTTTTCACTTTTCAATTAGAAATACATATCGAATTGTTCTGATCTCAGAGCAAACTAACATCTGCCACCACTAGCAACATAAATTTGGTAACTTCCTAATTAGTGATTCAACTGTGTAAAAATAAAAAGTCTATTGACAGAATGGAAAAATTGTGGTACATCTATACAACAGAATACTAGTGTACTATTAATACTATTGGTAATAAAAATGAATAGATTATTGATAAATGTAACAACACAGATAAATATCAAAAACAATTTGTTGCACTAAAAACCCACAATCTATCACAGATTCCACTTATATGAGAATCGACATCAGGGCAAACAAATCTATGGTCAGAAAAATCAAGTTGCTTGGTACTGGGGAGAAAGAGGGACTGGAGGTAACTAAATATGGCCTGAAGGGACACTGTGCAATGAAGGAATGTTCCGTAGCTTGATAGGGGTATGGGTTAACAATGGATATATGTTTGTCAACATTTATAAAATAGTATATGTAAAATCTGTGGAAAATAAGTTGCATCTCAATGTAAGGGCATATTGTAACAAGAAATCCATGTAAATAAACTTCTGTTTTACTCAATTTTTAAAGCAATGTGTCTGGCCTGTTTGACAAAATAGGAAAGTGTGATTATTTCTATTTGCAACAGTGTAAGAATATTTTTACCAGATGTAACTTGAGCCCTACATCTTTTTTTTTTTTTGCAATAGCACATACCTTAGGGTACATATTTAATAAAATTCTTTTTTGTAACTTTATATTACTGTCTATTCATTGCTAAATCATCATTTTTTAAAGTTATTTTCCAATGGTTTATCCAGTCAATAAGCATACACTACCCCTGACATTTCATTGGGAACTTCTTTAAAGGCTCCTTTTTCTCTTAAGAGGAGGAAGAATTCGATCTTAGAAATTTTCATACTGAGAGATTTATGGAGACAGATCAGACTACAAAATAATGTTTTAATTTAGAACACTGAGACTTTTTAAACCAGTCACTTCAAAGTAGACTTTTTTTCTCGCTTCAAAGCAGTGTTAATAAGGGATGTATGGAAGCAGGTTGAGAGGAGTAATAGACATGTTTTCAAATGGTATCTTTAATTCCTGCATATGACTTTCTTTAGCCATTGGAGGAATTATCACAGTACTCAGCCATAACTCAATAGACACTTGCATTGGACGTCTTAATCTAGGCCTTTAAAAAAATAATGAATAATCATTTCTCCTTTCCCCTTTGCATGTAGTAAATCACTAACTATATATGGATGACTGGTCATGGTGGGAAACAGTCACATGATATAATAATAAAACATTTATATCACTGCAAGGCAAAAATAGCTTTTTAAACTGCTTTCTTGTTCTACAACAATTGAAAATGAGACTGTATATTGCTCTCCAGAGTATTCTTGTGTGACATCAGTCTTTAGGTTATTAGCAGCATCTATCATTAGCTGTTAAGACTGGAGATACTCGGGTTGCCCAACTGTCAGGATGAGATTGGCAATATGAACTTACTACAGGCTGGGTCCAGTCTGACCTTTGGGTGTTTGTAAGTTTAAGTAGAAAATGGCTTGACTGTGCCATTAGTCAGTGGTTAACTTCTGGGCACCTTTTAAATTTAGGTGAAATGATCTTTTCATTTGAGCTGGACTACAGAGAGGAGGCAAGCGAAGGTAAGGGCTTGGGTCACTGGAGGTAGATGTTCACCCTGCCAGTGCTTAACAACCTCTGTGTACAAAATGCCACAGAAGTGACCAGTTGTTCTGGTCTGCCTTCTAAAAAACTTTTTAAAATGTTTATTTATTTTTGAGACAGAGAGAGAGAGAGAGAGAGAGATGGAGAGACAGAGTAGGAGCCGGGGAGGGGCAGAGAGAGAGGGAGACACGGAATCTGAAGCAGGCTCCAGGCTCCAAACTGTCAGCACAGAGCCCAACATGGTGCTCGAACCCACAGTCTGTGAGATCATGACCTGAGCCAAAGTCGGACACTTAACCGTCTGGGCTTCCTTCTAAAAACAGAGAGATGTGCTTACCCCAATTAAAATTGTACTATAATTGTACTTATGACACTGTATTAAAAATATATATTTTTGCATTTTTCTTGGACTTTTACATTTTATGCAAACTGAGGTCAGTGTCAGCCTCTCATTTTCATCTAATACCCTCAAATATGCCTCCTTTCTTGGATTTCCTTAAGGACCAAAGGAAGTGTGGGGGAACTTTCATTTAATTCTTTCCAAAATGTTAATTTTTATCCTTTGTATTAGTTTCCTATGGCCACCGTAACAAATCACCACAAGGTTGGTGGCTAAAGCAACACAAATGTATTTTATTGCCGTTCTGGAGGCCCACAACGCGTGGTTAGTTTCATTGGGCTACAGTCAAGGTGGCAGCGGGGATGTACCTTCTGGCAAGGCAGGGTCCATTCTTAGCCTCTTCCAGATCCTGTGGCTATTGGCATCCCTTGGCTTGTAGTCACAACACTCCAATTTCTGCCTCCCTGGTCACACCGCCTTCTCCTCCTGTGCATCAAATAACACTCTGCCTTGTTCTTCTAAGGGCGCTTGTGACTATATATAGGTCCACCCGGACAATCCAGAAAAATTGTCTCGTTTTAGGATCCTTACCTAAATCATACCTGCGAAATCCCCTTTGCCATGTAAGGTAGCATTCACAAATTCCAGAAATTAGGATGAAGATACCTTTGGAGGCCATCATTCAGTCTATCATATCCCATAGGCTAATTACTTTTCTTAAACACAAAGCATAATATACTTAAGGGGTGGGAAGGGGTTGCTAATGGCAGTGATGGGAATGGTAATAACAGTAGTAGTGAGTTACAACAATAAAAATTGTAGAACTAGTTGCAATAATTGCAACGATATCAGTAATAATAGCAGTTGTAGCTATTACCGTCATTGAGTACCTATGATATGCCACAACCTTTCTAAGATCCCTAAACATTGATGCCACTGAATCTTCAAAATAGTCCTAGATCAAAGATACTGTATTATTTTATTATTATCACCATTGCCCAGAGGAGGAAACTGAGGCTGAAGTCATTGAAGAGTGTTCATAAAATCATACTACTAAAGCTTGGCAGAACTTAATTTAAATACAGAATTTAAATACAAAAAAAAAAGAAAAAAAAGAAAAAAGACTTTAAAATCCAGATCATCCATTGCATCCTTCTGATACCCAAGGTGGGAATAATAGCTTATCTTCCAGGTTAATCTGGACCTTTTTATTTCTAACTGTGAAAGGTAACTTTGACAGCTTTGATATATTCAAATAAACTTTTGAATAATAGGTGTCTCCATAAACACAACTGAAACTAAGCAACAGGCCACGGGGAAATATTTTCCTCCACATAAAGATTTAATATCTTTTATATACAAAAAACTACAAACCAAGAAGAGAAAATACAAATAACCAATAACCATCTGGTTTCAGATAAGCACTGACATTGTCCAGGAGATCTCTATGACAAATTCATTTTGCATAACTGTAACTTTGTACCCATTATTTAGCAACCCTCCACCCATCCTTCCCCCAAGCCCCTGCTTTCTGTCTGTATGATTTTGGCTATTCTAGGTAGCTGATAGAAGTGGAATCATACAGTATTAGTAACTTTGTGTCTGCCTTATTTCACTTAGCATGATGTCCACAAGGTTCATCCATGTTGTAGCATGTGTCACAATCTCCTTTTTCAAGGTTTAATAATATTCCATTGCGTGTGTGTATGAATTTTGCTTATGCATTCATCTGTCAACGGACACTTAGGCTACTTTCACATTTTAGCTATTGTGAATAAACTTGCAATGAACAGTAGAGTGAAAATATCTCTTCTATATCCTGATCTAAATTCTTTTGAATATATACTCAGAAGTGGGATTGTAGAATTGTACCCCCCCCCCCAAAAAAAAAAAAACAATTGACAGGGCTTCTGGGTGACTTAGCTGTGTCTGACTCTTAATTGTGGCTCAGGTCATGATCTGGTAGCTTGTAGGATTGAGCCCTGCATTGGGCTCTGAACTGACAGCACAGAGCCTGCTTGAGATTCTCTCTCCCCTTCTCTCTCTGCCCCTCCCTTCCCCCCTCAACATAAATAAATAAACATTTTAAAAAATTGTTAGGATGATAGATCTCATGTTTAATACTCTTACTACAATAATAATGCTAAGGAAAAGATAGTGCTCTGAGCACTTGGATGTACTGCTCCTCTGGAAATCTTTTAAAAACTACTGAAAAAATACAAAAGGCAAATGAAACCAAAATTCTGGATTTTGAAATTCCGGAAATGAAAAGCAGATGAGCTATCGTAACAGACAGCATAGAGAATTTGTTACACAGGTGCTGGAAGACACCAAGAGCTAAAGGGAATCTGAGCTAACATGGACATTAGTAACTGCAGGAAGCAGTTAAAAGTTGCCGGGCTGAGAACACAAAAAGGAAGAAGAGACAGAGTTATCACAACCTAGGAGACTGGAGAAGAAACCCCCTCAACCCCCCACATGATTGTTATTTGGAGATCAACATGGTTCAGCTAAAGCTCCACTCATCGAGAGGGATATGGCTTACTGCCATTGGTACTTCTCAGGCAACAGGGGACGGCTGTGACTGGGAGCGACAAGGACGGGTAGGAGCCAGAGCCCCTAGCTGTCCATTGTCCCTGCAGTAGGGAGAATGCCCAGGGCTGAAAACAAAAGACAAGTTCCTTCCTACTTCTGCTTTTCACTCTCCTTCCCTTGCTCCCCATCTACAGAACCTCACTAGAAGTCAGTACGCTATGAAATGCAGAAAACGTAGTTTTAGACTCCCACTGCCAATAATTACATAAAAGAGAAAAAAAAAAAAAAAGTCCTGGGGAGGCTGGGTGGCTCAATTGGTTAAGTGTCTGACTCTTGGTTTTGGCTCAAGTCATGATCTCAGTTTGTGAGTTCAAGCCCCGCATCAGGCTCTGACCTGACAGCACAGAGCCTGCTTGGGATTTCTCTCTTCCTCTCTCTCTGCCTCTCCCCTGCTCATACTCTCTCTCTCTCTCTCTCTCAAAATAAATAAATAAACTTAAAAAAAAGGGGGGGTGGCTATAGGGATACCTGGGTGGTTCAGTCGGTTAAGTTGCAACTTTGGCTCGGGTCATGATCTCCCAGTTTTTGAGTTTGAGCCCCACATTGGGGAGTGTGGCTATCAGTTCAGAGCCAGCTTTGAAACAGTTAATTAGCACAGTCAGGAGTCGACAGGGAAATTTAAGAAACTTCTGAAAGATGATGTGCTAGATGATTATAAAATGGCTCCGATTTTCCATTCTTCATTTTACCCACACACCCCGCACTATGACCTGGGTACTGTTCTCATCAAGATGTGACGCCTATGTCTTCACTCCTTTCATTTTGTCTGGTCTTATCAGTTACTTTTGACAAAAATAATATTCTCTTGTCAAGAAGAATATTCTGGAAAGGGCAGTGTGCTTCTTTTAAGCCTAGGTCTCAAGGGGCCTTGTGTACTTCCTCTTTTCCTCTTAGAATATTGCCTCTCCCATGAGAATAATCCCAGAAACTCCTACTGGAGGATAAAAGATTACATGGAGGAGAGATGAGCCCCAGCCATGGAGGCCATGCTTGACCAGCCACCCCTCGCTTAATTTAGAACTTTGTCTCATACACTAGAGAGAAAAGGAAGCTATGCCCAGGAGTCATCTTACACTCTACTTTGGCTCCTTCCCCTGCCCCCTCAGCTCCAGTCCACGCAATTCAAAGGGAAGCCTGTCTGTGGACACTCTGCCCACACAGCAAAAAACCAACCCCTCTTTTGAGGGAACAGAATCAGAGAGGAAACTAATGCAGAGGAAATCTATATTAACTGAGTAAAATTGCCAACCTAGTCTCTCCACCAGATCTATGAAACAAGAATTTCAGATAACCAAATATTTCCAGAATGTCATAGCATAGATGAGAAGGACTAGGATAAATGAAAAAAAAAAAAACAAAAAACCCCTTAACCTGAGGAAAAATATGTAATTCAGTGAATAGAAGAGACCTTTAGAATATATTCTGGGGCACCTAGGTGGCTCATTCTGTTGAGTGCCTGACTCTTGATTACAGCTTGGATTATGATCCCAGGGTCAAGAAATTGAGCCCCATGTCAGACTCCATGCTGAGTGTGGAGCCTGCTTAAGGTTCTCTCTCTGTCTCTCTGTCTCTCTCTCTCACTCCCTCTGCCCCTCTCCCCTGCTTACGGTTTCTCTCTCTCTCTCTAAAAACAAACAAACAGGGGCGCCTGGGTGGCGCAGTCGGTTAAGCGTCCGACTTCAGCCAGGTCACGATCTCGCGGTCCGTGAGTTCGAGCCCCGCGTCGGGCTTTGGGCTGATGGCTCGGAGCCTGGAGCCTGTTTCCGATTCTGTGTCTCCCTCTCTCTCTGCCCCTCCCCCGTTCATGCTCTGTCTCTCTCTGTCCCAAAAATAAATAAACGTTGAAAAAAAAATTAAAAAAAAATAAATAAAAAAAAATAAAAACAAACAAACAAACAAAAAGAATATACTGTAATAAGAGGCTTTCATCTTCATAAAGTATACATTTGTTACAAAAAACAAGAAGAAATAATATCTGCTATGAAAAGCATAGTATTGAATAACACCCTTCCAATGGGTGGCAAAAATAAAATTGTTGGTCTAAATATTAACCTGTAATCAAGAATAAAATTCACAAATCTATTTCTAAATTATGTTCAAAATGAAATGTAAAGAAAACACAAGAAAAAAATAAGTAAAGAGACACGGACATTACATTTTGAGCTTCAAGTTCTACCTAATAGAATTTCAGATCTATTTACAATAGTGACAGTAGGATGAAAAAACAAAACTTAATAGAACAATACTTCCTGAGTTTTAATTTTTAAAAGGAAAATTTTGAAATGGAAAGTCCTATTGGAAGGCCAAGCAAGAGAAATATGGAAGACCCACACTAAGACACAACTTTGTGCAATCTTAAAACTATAAGTATAAAGAGGATATTCTGAAAGCTTCTAACGAGAAATACATTATGTGCACACACACACACATACACATGGCCAATGAAGTGATGAGATTCATGCGATGTTATATCCATGCTGACGGCTAGAAAACAATGCTTTAAAAGTTCTAATCAAAAATGATTTTGAACAATGAGTCCTATGCACACATACACTTGCACTGAGAAACAATAAAAATATTTTCTGACAACTAGGTCTTGAAATATTATTACCCATGTACTAGTTCTGGAAAACAAAATCCCTTAATGAGTATTTCAACAAAAATTTTTTAGAAGTTTATAAAAAAGATATCCTTATATACAAGAAATAATTGTCATCATACCTGTGAGGATGACAATAATCAAAAAGATTACCAATAACAGGGGGCACCTGGGTGGCTCACTTGGTTAAGCATCCAACTCTTGATTTCAGCTCAGGTCATGTTCTCACGGTTTGTAAGATCAGGCCCCATGTTGGGCTCTGTACTGACAGTGCAGAGCCTGCTTGGGATTCTCATTCTCTCTCTCTCTCTCTCTCTCTCTCTCTCTCCCCCTCTGCCCTTCCCCCACTCACTGTCTCTGTCTCTTTGAAAATAAACAAACCTAAGAACAACAGTTCTTTTATTTTTTTTATTTTTTTTTTAATTTTTTTTTCAACATTTATTTATTTTGGGGACAGAGAGAGACAGAGCATGAACGGGCGAGGGGCAGAGAGAGAGGGAGACACAGAATCGGAAACAGGCTCCAGGCTCCGAGCCATCAGCACAGAGCCCGACGCGGGGCTCGAACTCACGGACCGGGAGATCGTGACCTGGCTGAAGTCGGACGCTTAACCGACTGCGCCACCCAGGCACCCCAACAGTTCTTTTAAAAAAAATTAAAAGTGAACAATAACAAGTGTTAGTCAAGATGTAGAAAAATTAGAACCCTCATCCATTGCTAATGGAAATGTAAAATGGTGCAGTTGCTTTGAAAAAAAGCTGGGCAGCTCTTCAACAAGTTAAACAGAGTTACCACATGACTTAGCAATTCTGTTCCCAGCTATATACCTCCCCACATTGAAAATACACGTTTACATAAAAACTGGTACACAAATGACCACAGAAGCATTATTCATAATAGCTGAAAAGAAGAAACAAGTGAAATGTCCAACAACTGATGATGGATAGACAAAACGTGGCATGGCAATCCGATGGCATATTACTTGGCCATAAACATGAATAAAGTACTGATGCATGCTGTAATATAATGAATCCTGAAAGTATGGCACCAAATAAAAGAAGCCAAGGCAAAAAGGCCACATAAACATATGATTCTATCTATCTGGAATGTCCACAATAGAAAATTCATAGAGACCTAAAGTACATTAAATTAGTAGATTAGTGGCTTCCAGGGGATGAGTGAAGGTGGAAATGGGGAGTGACTGACTGTTAATGAGTATGGGGTTTCTTTTGGGGGTGGTGGAACATTCTAGAATTAGACAGTGATGATGGCCACACAACCTTGAGAATAAATTGAGAACTACTGATTGCACAGTTTATAAGGATGGTGCTTTCGTATGTGAGCTATATACCAACTACAAAATGGAAAAAGAAAAGTGTTTATGGCAGCAGAATGCCATCCAGACAAAGGGAATAAATCTTGAAAAGTATAAAAAGGTGCTTTATGAACACTTTAATCTTTAAGGATTCAGGGGCACCTGTGTCAGTTAAGCGTCTGACTTTGGCTCAGGTCATGATCTCGCGGTTCCTGAGTTCGAGCCCTGTGTCAGGCTCCGTGCTGACAGCTCAGGGCCTGGAGCCTGCTTCAGATTCTGTGTCTTCCTCTCTCTCTGCCCTTCCCTCACTCGTGCTCTGTCTCTCTCAAAAATAAAAAAAAACATTAAAAAAATTTAAAGATTCAAACTTAAGCTGAAAACCTTGTTCTCAAATCTTTTAATTATAAAATATTCAAATCTAAAGAACAGTTTTAAAAACATAGTTTGAAGAATGAACACCCACATCTCCTTCAGTTAGGTTCAACAATTAATATATTTTATTTTAACTGAATCATTTGAAAGTAAGTTCCAGACAGAAAATTTCACTCTATAATGATTTCTCAAGCATCTCCTTATAAGTGCATTCTCCTATTTAACCACAATACCATGGTCACACCTAAAATAAATCAGCAAATAACTCCATAATATCTAATTTCAAGTCCCTATTCTATTTTCCCAAATTGTCCCCCAAATGTTTTTTTTATAAATGTTTTTTGTTTGTTTGTTTTTGTTTTGTTCTGTGTTTTTCTTTTCTTTTCTTTTTTCTTTTTTCTTTTCTTTTCTTTTCTTTTCTTTTTTCTTTTCTTTTCTTTTCAACTATAAACAATGGAAATATAAATCTCATGGTTTTGGAGCTGGAAGTCTGAGATCAGAAAGCCACAAGGTCAAATTCTGGTGAGAAAACTTTTCTGAGTTGCAGACTCCCCTTCTCCTTGTATTCTCCTTGTTTAAGCATCCCCTTGTATTCTCACATGGCAGAAAGCAGAGAGAACTAAATGTTTGGGCTTTAAATCTAGAATCCAAATCAAGATTCACACAATGAATGCACTCAATCATTGTGTCCATTTAGTTCCTTTCTATCTGCAATAGCCTCCCTCCTTGTTTAGTAATGCTGACTTTTTATAAAGAATCCAAGCTAGTTTTCTTATGGAATGTTCTCCTGTAATTTGAATTTTATTGTTTCCTCTTAATATGCTCCTCTACTCCTGCATTTTCTGTAAACTGGAAGTTTATAAAGATATAAAAGATGGAATATATATAAATGGAATTAGATATAAAGATGGAATTAGATTCACGTTAGACACTGCTGGCCAGAAAACTTGCTAGTTCTATTGTGTATTTCACACGTGCCACATAGGATTGCTTCACGACCAGTGATGATAACATTTTTCACTTGTTGAACGCTAGTCCTCTCTACCATAAAAGAGTGTGTTAGAATTTCTAATCATTAAGTTATCTATAGGCTGCTATTTTGGCACAGGGTAAATATATTATTTATTCCTCAACAATCTCTCAGCCAATCGTTCGATCAGTGGTTGATGAGCCATATCTGAATCATTTGTTTTTAACTGGGGTTGGAAAATGACATATTCTCTTTATTTTTATTTCCTTCTACGTTTTTTAGTTGGAATTCTTTAAGAAGTTTTCCTTCTCATTCCTGGCCCCACATACCTCCTATCACTTTGAATACTAATGTGGATTATGTAGATTGTGGATTTTAAAATATGTAGATGCTATGATCAATTCTCATCATATTTTTGATGCTTAAATTGTTGCAAGTTGGCCTGTGGAGCCCCTTCATGCCCGTGTCTGTGTCCTTTCAACATGATTACATTTGCTTTGGAACACATCTTTATTTTCTGGCACACACATTTTTGTGCTCAATTTGTATTATCCAGGCCTCAGATGTTAAAAGCCACACTTGAAAATATCAGTAAAATAACCAAACAAAAAGTGTCACAGATCTTAAAAGTACATGCAACATATGTATTTTATGATACTAAAAACTTTTCTGTACCAAACAATTACAATTCTTGAGCGTGAACTCTTTTACTTTCATCAATGTATTGTTAGCTAAATTCATTTTCATCCTACTGACAAAACTTCCCTCAAATACTTCCTTCATCTCTGGCCTTTGGACCACAGCCTTAGGTGGCCCCTTAATCACGGGTATAGTATGTCTAAACGCAAATACATCAGTAGTGTGTTTCATGCATTTTATGTGCATAATCGTATAGACACCATTTTCCATGTGATCTAGCAGTAATATACATGCACATACTCAAGTGTGTGTATCAAATGGTAACAGTTTCCTGAAACAATACTGGTAAATTCATGTGAAGGGTTTTGATATTTCATATTCTGTTCTATTATCTTCTCTTTCATCTATTAAAAAAATAATTTTACAATCAACTAATGATCACTGGTCCAGAGCCAGAAATATATAGCAGATTAGGAGATATAGGAATCACTAAATTTCTCCAGCAAGAGACAATAACTAAGCCAGAAAGGAAACAAAAGAAGGATATGGAGTCTGTCAGTCAGGACAGGTAGGTCCAGAGAAGTACTGACATGGAACACAAGTTATAACAGTATATCCAATAGATGATAGATGATTGCTAGGTATATATATTCCTTTTCCTTTCTGGATGTGCTTGAAATACCTTAGTTGATCTATGTCCCAGTACTCAAGGTATTATACTGTCAAATAATGGTATGCTTATTTGACAATTACAAGCATTTCCTTCCAGAAAGATGAGAGCTGCGACTCCCTTCGCAACTACCTCTAATGTTATATATAATCCCTTTTCATTTTTCAGCAGGACTATGAACATGGCCTCTAAGGAGTCTCCCCACCTCTGTTCTTTTCCTCTAATTCTAAGTCAAAATATTTCTGTTGTCACCATATGATGTGATATTACTTCAAGTTCCTTAAAACATCTATACAAATATTGACAACTGCATGGAGTTGGGTATTGGTTTGTTATTGCAGCTGGAGCAAATTACCCTGAATTCAATAACCTAAAACAACACAAACTTATTATTATATATTAGGTTTTTAGGGGAGAATCTGTTTTTTTCCTCTTCCAGTTTTTAATCTTTTAAATGTTTTTATTTATTTTTGAGAGCGAGAGAGAGTGCAAGTGGGAGAGGGGCAGAGAACGGCGGGGGGTGGGGGAGAGGGGGGACACAGAATCGGAAGCAGGCTGAAGACTTGAGCTGTCAGCACAGAACCCAATGTGGGGCTTGAACTCACGAACCGTGAGATCATGACCTGAGCTGAAGTGGGACGCTTAACTGACTGAGTCACCCGGGTTCCCCTCCTCTTCCAGTTTTTCAAGGCTACCTTGCAATTTCTTGGCTTTTACCTCCTTCTGTTATGATTAGGTCTATCTGGATAGTCCAGGATAGTTCTATCTTAAGATCTTTAAATTAATAACAGTTGAAAAGTCCTTTGATGCCATGTAAGTAAAGTATTCACAGGTTCTGGGGATTAGGATGTGGACCTTTTGGGGAGACCTGATCTGTCTACCACAAGAAGTAAAAATGCTTTAGCATGCCAGACAAATCACTACTTCCTCTGTTCCCTAACTCATATCCTGCATCTCCCAGCCCCAGTGAAGTCACCCCAGGATCAAGTGAGTGCATAGAACTAGCGATTTTGTCAAATAACAACATTGTTTCTCAAGTCTTTGTATCTTTTAACATTCTGTTTCTTTTGCTTCTGAATTCCTCTCCCACTTTTCCATCTGCTGAACTCCAACTCAATTTTTCAAGACCTAGCACAAATGGTATCTCTTTGAAAAATTATATACTCCCACATGGAATTCTCAGTCACAAGTAAATTGCCTCTTATCACACTGCTTTGTTTTAATTCTTTTTGAAAGTTTATAACATTCGACTGTAACATTTGTTTCCTGGTCTTTGTTTCCAAATAGAATATAAGATTCTCAAAAGACTGAGCTACTTATCCCCATGATCCAGGGTACCTTTGCCTGGATTTAAAAAAAAAAAAAAAAAAAAAAAAAAAGTAAACACTAAGAAAAAAAAAAGTTTAACACGTGCCAAGTTAAAAAAGCAATTATCTATGGAACTTCAAAGTGTCTGAGAGGAAAACCACTTGCCTAATTTCAGAAACACATGTGGCCATGCATCACTAATCTTTGCAATTAGTATAACAAATCTGCAAAGTGTTCATTGCTAGAGGGTCCTTGGATGGCATAATGGTGCGGAGGTAAAATCTGCCAAATATGGAGCATAACTGAGAGGTATCGAATCCAAGGAACGTTAAGACCAAGATATATGGTTAATGAGAGGAGATAGTATAAAGTAGAAAAAACAAGAAGTGTCAGGAAATGTGGTGGGAAGGAGAAAGAACGAGAAAGTTGGAAGAATGTGGAAAATAAAACAGGTGAAGAGATTTACAAAGCCAGTGAGTTATTTGGTAAATTGTCTCAAAACACAAATAAAAAATAACAGTAAAACTAACACAGGATAACTACACCTCCTCATACCACAGCCACACTGCTGAGAATCAAGGACACGTCATAAAGCTGGAGGAAAGCAACACTGTCCACACGGGGCGATGCTGATGTGAATTATGGCTAACTTGTCATCGGCCACAGTGGAAGTCAGAAAGCAATGGAATAGCAACTTCAAAGTGCTGAAAGATGAAACAGCAATATTTTTATCAGAAATGAAGGCGGTATGAAGACATTCAGATGGACAAACTGAAGAGACCTGATTTTTATTGAACATACCCACACAAAAAGAAATGCTAATGGAAGTTCTGTGGACTGAAGGAACAGAATACCAGACAGCAGGCACTACACTGTTCTGGAAGACCCAACAGTCCTGGGAATGCCAAAATGTGTGTGTGTGTGTGTGTGTGTGTGTGTGTGTGTGTGTGTGTGTGTTTAAAATATACGTTATATATATATTATATATATATTATATATATATAGACAGAGGAGAGAGAGAACATATAATAATATATATGTTTAAAACAGATATATATGTTTAAATAAATATATAACACCATTAAAGATATTAATTTTGTATATTGATAAATATATATTAATGACATGTTATATACAAAAATGTATCATATATGACCATTTTTGCATTGGTTTTTATTTTTTTATTTTTTTTAAATCTTTACTTATTTTTGAGATTGAGACAGTGTGTGAGCAAGGGAGGAGCAAAGAGAGAGGGAGGCACAGAATCCGAAGCAGGCTCCAGGCTCCGAGCTGTCAGCGCAGAGCCCGACGAGGGGCTCAAACTCACAAACCGTGAGATCAGGACCTGAGCCGAAGTCAGATGCTTAACTGACTGAGCCACCCAGGTGCCCCTACATTGGTTTTTAAAAAAGGCATTTGTCTGCTACAAGTATTACTGCATGGAGCTTATGAAACATGTGGATGTAAAATGTATGGTGGTGGCGGAACAAAGGATAGGAGGGAGGTTAATAAAATAAAGAACACAGAAAGAGGGGTATGCCTTTCGTGCAGAGCAGCAGAACCAGTCCCTCATAAAGAATGGGAGAATCACACTTACTAAAATGCTAGGACAGACCTAATGACAGTTTTGCATGTTCTTGACGCTGGGAATATGTGCCTTTTTGTCTGTGACTTGGAGGACAAATCTGTGCCGTCACAGCAACACGGCCTCCCCATGAAGACTGAGAAACAGTGTGGGTTAATGGAACCAGAGAGGCCTGGGTCTGATAACCCAGCTCTGCTTATTGTTGTGTCCTTGAATAACCACTTCACTGCTCCACCAGTTCTGCAAAATGCTACCATTTCTGCCAAACAGGCCAAATATGAATGTTTCTATGAGGATTAGGAATAATATCCCTAAGTGCCCAGTGCAGGGCCTGGAGCACAGTAGTGGGATTTGGAACGTACATAATTAATCCTGAAAGGAAACAGGTTTCTTTCTATTGACATTGAAGAGGGAAGACTTCTGTATCTTATAGTGAAGTCCTATCTAAAGCTAGTAGGACTGACTTAAAGTCAGATTTAAGCATCAACTCACGTTTCTCCTTTGGTGACTTAGCATCAGCCCAATCAGATGCCCTTAGGGCAGCTCTGGTTAGGGAACAGCCTATCCCAGAGCCAGGAGGAGCCAGACCCAGTGGCAGATGTTTCTTGCTGAAGAACAATCCAAAAGAGCAAGGACTGCCAAGTCCACTGTCTGGTCACTCAAACAGGGAAAAGGGGAAAGAGGGCGCAACTGAAGGACCCAGGTGCCACTTTGTGTGTGTGCGTGTGTGTGTTGGCGGGGGGGGGGGGGGGGGGGGGGGGGGGGGGAGAGAGGGGTGGCGGTGGTGGCCTAAAAAGCCACCTGAGTCCTTAGATGTCCATGCACTCAACCCAGTGGCTGGAGTAGCAACATTTCCAGGGCAAAAGCTGATGAGAGAGGAAGGCTGAGGGAGAGACCATGTGCCTTGGAATAATGGATTATAAGATTCAGTGCCAAATGACGGATGTGCAGCTGTTCAAGGATTGTTTTGTTCCCTAAAAATAAACCTTGGGTTGATAAAAACCTAAATTTACATTTACCTGTGTGTCACTTATCTTTTTGTAAAACAAAGATGAGAGGTCAAACCAAAATCTTGACTGCTCAGAGGTGTGACTTTTAGAGTGTTTCCTTTGATTTTCTAAACAGGTAAAACAGTAAAGTAACAGACAAATGCCACGTTGCATATAAAAGATAAACAAAAACCCTGCCATGAAGGTCCAAACCAGGGAATATATGTCATTTTTTCCTAATCTCCTGGTTATACAAAACCCACTTATAATGACAATTTGAATTACAATCTAACTTTAAAAAAACGTTATTATATCAATTTCTTCTTCCAAAATCAGTATCATCCAGACTGCCAACCGTGATGTATAAACCCCAAATGGCTACAATTTCTCTCCGTTTATCTGCCTTTCCTTTTTCCATTGACTTCAACAGAACTTTCAGGCAGACCACATCTTTTTGTATGAAGTGATTTCAAAATTCAAAAATTTTGAAATCAGGGCAGTAGTTATTATTTTGATTTGCCTACGCTTCCAGTCTACAAATAGTTGCTTTTAAGATGCATCAAGTTATTTACAAAAGTATTATTTGTCACCTTCTCATCACTGGATTCAAGTGTACCATACGCATGCTTGAAAGCTTTATATGAATTGGTGAAAAATGTTTTTAGTTTTCCCTTCACCAAACATTCATTGTGCAACTCTGAGCTTTCAGAGAAAATGCTACAATGTCAGAATTTTATGCAAACATCATCAGATTGCACATTTTAGTAAATTTCATGTCTTATCTTTTGGCAACTGCAATCTTACTTAAATATTGTGTCTGTGAAATACTTCTACATGTCCTCACTTGGGCAGGGTCAGAAATGAATTCTCAGCTGAAATATTCTGAGCCAAAGTATCTTATTAACCAACCTATTTTCTCAAAGTTAGTTAAGCATCTGAAGAAGTCGCTTGACTCTTTCAGGCAAGTGGAGCAAAATCTCCTAAGAACAGACTTTTTTGCAAAGATAGTTTACATGAGCTGCTTGGAGATTATAAATGTTTATTATTTTACTCTAACAATTTTGAAGGTGCATATGCCTAAAGAGTAGATCAAGAAGAGTTGAAAGAATTTAATTTTAAACCATTAAATACAGGGACCCCTTTGCTCACATTAAAGTCAAGGGGATTCCAATATCCAACCTTTTCTTCCTTCCACTAAACAGTTATGAACTCCTCCCTCTACCACGCATTAGTTCAGTGCACAACATAAATTGCTTAATCCAATACTTCTTTCCCTAAGTAAAAGTGACACCAACTTTGCAGATATTCACCCTGAGGATTAAAGAGAAAATTTCATTTTCTTCTCGGGTCTTTTAAATAGCACATACAGGCTTCATCAATACAAGGCACACTCTAATAGAATACCATTTTATTTTTTTAATTTTTATTTTATTTTAGTTTATTTTTGAGAAAGAGAGAGAGAGTCAGCATGAGCAGGGGAGGGAGAGAGCGAGAGGGACAGAGAAAATCCCAAGCAGGTTCCATGCTGTCAGCACAGAGCCCAACGCAGGGCTCAAACTCATGAAACATGAGATCATGACCTGAGCTGAAATCAAGAGTCTAATGCTTAACCAACTGAGCCACCCAGGTGCCCCAAGAAAATACGATTTTAAAGTGACCTCATTGCAAGAGTACCACCCTACTGGTGAAAAAACAGAACATAGATCCTTATTACCTGAGATCAGAAATACAACATTCACTCTCTTCAGTTTCCTAGTAAAATACCCTATTTTGGGCTGTCTCATCAGTCCATTTGTTATTTTTTCCCAAAGTTTACATTTCCTCTTTTCAGTGGTAAAGCCTAATAATATTTCACTTCCCCTAAAGTGAAAGGAGGCTGTACAGAAGTTATTGCAACTCTTCCCCAATGCAATGCTTCACATTTCCTCTCCTCTAAAATCTTAGATGAAAGCTCTGTTGGTATCTTCTGTGAAAAGGCACAAATCTTCAAGAGTGTTTCTCATAAAATCAATTACAGGACTTCAATTAATCCTCATAAAGCTTTTAGAGGGTTTTATTTTGTTAGATGAATGATACATTTTTGAGAATGTTGCTCAAGTCTATGACTATATAAATTAAGAACTGAGTAATTACCAAAATATTTTGTATGATTTATTCGTCAGTGAGTCAGTAATTACTCTGAGTACTTTTGTTCTGAATATATGAATACCTGCTTCTACTTCACTTTATACAGATATCTGAGGTCTGAGACTATGGCTACTTGAG
Organism: Felis catus; assembly: GCF_018350175.1. Taxonomy (NCBI): domain Eukaryota; kingdom Metazoa; phylum Chordata; class Mammalia; order Carnivora; family Felidae; genus Felis; species Felis catus. The sequence goes on from NC_058380.1 coordinate 16,028,499, forward strand.
GAAAATGATCAGAATACTCTGCAACTCAGTTAAGTATGTTAGGTTGGGGTTTTAATATCCCAGGTATGAAAATGAACAGTCAGTCAAGTTGAATGTGTGTTCATCTTTAAATAATCACTACAGTGTATACTCACAGCCCAAGGCACATGGGTTTCCTGAAAATCACTGCACCAAAGATGCAAACTCTTAGTTTATTTTTTTCCCTCTTACTGAAAAGATCTTAACAAACTGGAAAACTTGCTTTAAGTCTCCTCATTATTCTAGAACTCAGTTACTTCATTTCTAAAGCAGAAATAATTGAAACCTCACCGACATGAGAGAAAATATTCCAGACCTAGAGTGTCATTTGCAAGTACAGCCTATAATTACATGTGAAGGAAGATGCAGGGAGATTATTTCTTACCCTGCTCAACTAGCCAAGATACTAATACATCACATTGTGTTCTTATATGGCATAATGTAAACTGACTATCTAACTGACCATCCAAAACAAACGGTTCATCATATGTTATATTCTTACTATGTTCACATGAGGATACCAATTTAAACTAATATGGACACATTTGTTTAGCCAGTGAGTGTTGGAATTGAAATTTGAAAATTGTCTGTTTTATATCAAAGTTTTTCTCTTTTTTCTTTTCTTCAAGCCTCAAAGACAAACGAAACAAAAGATAGGTGATCAGATAAGGGTTGAGCAAGTCAGCCTCTTTCAAACTGGCAAATCTCTAGATCAGGAAAATATATTCAGAGCAGTGGAAGGAAACTTTGCCAATGGTACCATACCAAAAAAAAAAAAAAAAAAAATCCTAGTGTTTAAAAAAAAAATCATGAAGAATGGCAAGATGAAAAAAAAAAAGGCTGGCAAATATCCAATTCTTGGAACAGGAGATTGCAAATTAACCCCATGTCCAGTCATAGCACAAAGTTTTAGAGATTTGGGTTTTTTGTTTGTTTGTTTGTTTTTTGTTTTGGTCATTTAAATAGGAGGTGGTTGAGTCATGGCCAATTACTTTTATGATCATTACAATGAGAGTAATCTATATCAAGCATGTCTTGTGGAAATATTTGAGCAAATCAATAACAATAATAAATTGATTTATAATTAGAATAACTATTCAAAAAGAATTATTTAAGGATATGATGTCAAACTGCTGTCAAATGAGATTTTTCCCTAGGTGCATGCTCTATCCTCTTTATAGAATATTAAAGTCAATAACATGAATGAAAATAGTTTTTGAACTGAAAGATAACATATTATAGTTAGGATTTTAAAAGATCTTGACACATGAAATATAAGATGAAGCTAAAAACTAACCCTAAGAAGGATATATGTAAATTGCCATATTGATTCTAACAATCTACTGCATTAGAACTTTATGGAGAATGAACTTACCCACGGTTAATGTAAACAACATTAGAGTCTAGTAGATTTAAGCATGGATTAATTAACATTGGCACCATGATTATTTGAATAGCTGACTCTAATCACTAATACAATCAGATTCTCCCAAGGAAAAAGAATAATCTCCCCACTCTGCGTTTTACTCCACAAATCGGTTCCAGGCAGTGGCAGAGTAGGAAGAAGAGAAGTGAGGGAATCAGCTGGAAGAAGGAAGAGGGAGAACATTTTCCAAATGAAGCAATTTCTCAAGAAATTTTAAGATCATGCAATGACATGCTGGTTGAGAGAATCATGCGGTAAAGACGTTAAACAAATCAGCGTGAAGTAAGATCGTGAAACTAGATTAATCTCCTCAAAAAAGTCTGTACTTCTTTATGCATTTGTGCTTTCACCAAGCACTAACACAGGCCAAACCACCCTGAGCCCTGTCATTCTCTGTCCTACATACTCTACTTAATTTGTCCTTCCTTCTTGATGTAAAATTGTAAAAGGAAGAGCGACAGCCAAAACACATTGTAAGTAAGGTGAATGGGTGATAGAGAGTCTAAAACCTATATTAACTGAACACTGCCTGATATTCGTGTAGATATTTAATCTCTAAAACAAAATTATTGAGAAGAGTAATATGTTCAGTGTTTTAAAATATATAATAGAATGTTAAATAGAATAGGGATTAGAATCAATCTGTGAAACTTCTACAAAGCAGGAACAATGGGTGGACATTAGAACAAAATGAATTTTGTGTCGATTATAAAAATGACTTTCTACAAAGGAAATAAAGGGGAAAAACACACAGGAAAAAGAACAAAGGCTGGACCACATTAAAAATAAACAAATAAAAACAAACAAACAAACATAACAATGAAGTGGGAGCCACTCCTTTGCCCCACAAGGGCCAACAGCCACCTGACCAGGGGTCTGAGGCCTGGACTCAGCCTACTAGCATAGATTGCATGTCCAGTCAGCAGCCCTTGTAGTTATTATACTTGTCTGGGCTTTGTAGAACTTCACTACTGATTTGGTGGTTGCTAGGTGGGCTAGTCTGTGTAAATATAGTGTGTTGGTGTTTCTCCGTGTCCTTGTTGTTTACAAACTTCTTTTTGTACTGAGAGGAAACCAGCCAAAGTGTCTTTGACAAAAGGTTCCGCACCGGGAAAAGAGATCTGAAACGTAAGCTTGGGGCCCCTGTTCTCAAAGTGGGGTCTTGAACCACCCTTTATTTTGTCTTGACCTCCCCCTATTTCTGTTTGGGACCAGATCCTCTACCCTAAAAATTTTACTCCTACCCTATCCCCTCTCAACTTATCACCATTCCCCATCTCAAAAAAGCTCACACACCCACACATACACAATTAATTTGTGGAGTGATGCCACAAGTCTTAAGTGATTTGTGCAAAATTCCTGGAAAAGCTAGGAACACTCTATCCCTTGTTCCCAATCTCACCTCGTAAGTCAACACCATTCCTTGATGTGATTCATGCCAAACACTTAAAATACTGTATTTGGAGGGATCAAACCTACCTTAAAATCTAATCCTAGGTTAGAGAGAATCAAGAGCAAGACTTCCATATAGAAAGCCGAGTCACGAGACCAAGAAAGGGAAGAGGAATGTGTATTTAAGTCATTAAGGAACTTTTATTCAGGTGCAAGAAACTCATGTCAAAGTGGCCACAAGATTGTGTGACAGGAGACAGACAAATAGAATTCTATGTTTGTGTGAACTCTTAAATTTACAGGGAAGGAAGGAGGTGAGGAAAGCATATACCTGTCTATTCTTTCCCTGATACCTTCCCCTCAGTCCTGAACTGCAGAAGACTGAGCCCCATGGGCTTTGGTGACTCCATCACTGTGGAGTTTATTTGATGGTTGATTTTTCTGTGACAGTACTTTCTTTATCATTTGCCACCATTTTATAACACACAGGCTGACTTTTTTTTCCCCCCTTCCCTTCTCTTTTCCCTGGGAAAATACAATAAATAAATAGACTTATTGGTACTGGAAGAAAAGAAAAAAAACAAACAAACATGAAGTGAATGTGTCCAAGAAGACATTGTTGAAAACTATAGAAAGATTTTCCACATTGAGTTGGAAGATGTGCTAAATCCCCCAAAGCACCCATCAATAAACCACAAAGATTTTAGGACTCTCAATATGTAGGCTTAGATCTGAGTAGTAAGTAGAAAACAATTTGGGGTGATATGGTTTTGTTTGGGAGTGGTGGGGCCCTGGGGCCGATGGTCAAGAAAGAATTCTTCATACCTCTTCAGTGTAAAAAAAAAAAAAAAAAAAAAAAAGGTGATTTTATTAAAGCATAGAGACTGGACCTGAGGACAGAAAAAGCAGCACTAGGATTGTAAGGAGGGACTGATTATATACCTGGGAGTTGGGGTGGGGTGGGGTGGGGGGTAAGTTAAGAGGGAGGTTTCCAAAAGGACTTTCATATGCTAAAGAGGACTCAAAAGATACTGGAGGCATTGCTATTGTTGAGCTACAGTTATTTTTCCCTCTAGCAAAGCATTAACATTAAGACAGTAGGGAGTTCCTGGAGGAAGGTTTTATTCTGCCAGCCTCAAGTATTTGTCAATGGGCTGCCGGTTACAAAGAAATTTAATTTTATCTACATTCTCTTCTTGCCTTTGTTCTCCAAAGCACTATGGAGGGGAGGAGGATGTTAAGGCCCCAGAAACTGAGTCAATGGGTTTCTGAAGGTTAGGCTATTGTTAATTGCCTTTTTCTTGTAATTTTCTTGTAATTAAGACGTTTGTAAACTGATGGAGACTCCTGTCCTGCAAGGCTGCCATCGGTTAACCAGGAATGTCTCAAGAATGTCACACATATCCCGCCTGGAGGTGGGTGTGCTAGTTTGTGCTTTTATGATAGGAAAAGATAGGACCTGATGTTCCTGGATGGGGAAAGGATCCCGATAGGATCCTGATAGGAAAAGATAGGATCCTTTTCCTGATAGGAAAAGACAGGATCCTGACGTTCCTGGATGCTGGGAGTGTCTGACCACAGAAAAACCCCTTCAGGGGTAAGGATCCTCTTAAGAACTCCTCTTAAGGTGTGTAACAGACACACCTACTGCCCCTCAGGTTTCCTCAGGAATTTGACAAAAGACCCAAATATGGCCTTAGGCCCCTCATACAATGGAATTGAGCCAATCAGAAATGGACCACCTAAGCACCTAGAGCTATCAGGCCAATAAGGGTGCGACCTGAGAGGGAACAGAGGGGAGGGGAGGGCTAACCAAAACCTTTTATTTTATTTTTAATTTTTTTTTAATGTTTATTTATTTTTGAGACAGAGGGAGACAGAACATGAGTTGGGGAGGGGCATAGAGAGAGGGAGACACAGAATCTGAAACAGGCTCCGGGCTCTGAGCTGTCAGCACAGAGCCCGATGTGGGGCTCGAACCCACGAACCGTGAGATCATGACCCGAGCCGAAGTCGGACGCTTAACCGACTGAGCCACCCAGGCGCCCCTAACCAAAACCTTTTAAAACAAGGACGCTTGCCTACAGTAGAGGCATTCACTTTAGAATGTCTCCTCTCTGTAAAGAGAGCTTTCCTGCTATTCTTACTTTCTAATATTATACTCTAATAAACTTTTGCCTGCTGCTCATTTTATTTTGTGTCCACCTCTTCATTCTTCAAAGTGGTGAGACAATGAACCCCGGGTATTGAGGTAAAAAAATCCTGCAACACTTTGCCCCCAGCTTGCCTTTGGCTCCTTCATCAAGGGCACCCTTTCTTGGGCTCTACTCAGTGTTAAAATTCTCTGTTCCTCCATCAATAACACATCTGAAGGATTGTATCCCCTATAATTATTATACTTTATTCTTGGTCATGCCCTATTATGCTATAAGAGAATAGGTGGCTGAACACTGTCACTATATAAAGAGATCTTTACAAATGACTTTTCCTAAGTAGAATTTCCTGTATGATTAGGCATTTTAATTTCACAATGAATCGCATGTGAGTACACACATGCATGCAATGATTCAATTCTTCCAAAGTACATAGGAGTTATGCAGACAACATTTTTGGACTTCCCTTCCCCTCTCTTCTCTCTCTACCTTCTCTACCTCTTTCTTCTTGGCTGATGATAGAACTGAATTCAATAAGTTGTGTTTAGGGCATGACATCCTCAATCTAGGAATCTAATAAGTCACAGCCTGATATAATTTGTTATACTATTGTAATGACACCCCCCTAAAGACATGAATAATCATGTCATAAAGGACTATCTTTACAATGATCTATAAGATAAATTTCTCTCAGGTCTCAGTCTTCACAATATAGTTGCATTACATCTTAAGTAATATTCTTTTTTTTTAATGTAAGGATTATATTGATGAGGTTTTGGGGTGATGTTGGGGGTTCACAGCTGATGGCCAAGAGAGAATTCTTAAGACCTCTTTGGTGCAAAAAGGTAATTTTATTAAAGCACTGGGACAGGACCTGTGGGCAGAAAGAACTGCACTGGGGGTGTGAAGAGTGATGGTTATGTACTACGGAGTTGGGGAGGTAAAGTTAAGGGGAAGTTTCCAAAGGGATTTTCATATGCTAAAGAGGACTCACAAGATACTGGAGGCCTAGCTATTGTCAAGGTAAGGTTGTTTTTTCCCTCTAGTAAAGCATTAGCATTACGATAGTAGGGAGTTCCTAGAGAAATATCTTACTCTGCCTGCCCTCAAGTATTTGTCAGTGGGCTTCAGGTTATAAGGAAATTTAATTTTATCTGCCATTTCCTTCCACCTGGGGGGGGGGGGGGGATATGCTAGCCTGTACTTTGCCCTCAGCTTGCCTTATGCTCCCTCATCAATATGAAAGTTTGATTCATGTTTCTCCCTTCGACTACCAAAACCCAGAGACAAATTGGTGATCTATTAGACATTGCTTCCATTTGAAATATTAAATTATCTTTATCTTACTCTTCTCTGGCTCTTATTGCCAGTCTTGTCATTTTTCAAAAAAAGTATTTTGGGTTTTTTTATTAGATTTGGTTTTATTACCATAAATACTCTTTTGAACAGGGTAGGTGATAAATAAATAAATAAATAAATAAATAAATAAATAAATAAATAACTCACTCATCAAATGAACATGTCATTCTCAACTCTCCAATACTAAGGAAAATTTATACAAGCCTGCTATAAAATCTAAGAGAACAATTAAAAATTGTTATTATTATTATTATTTTTTTTTTTTCAGAATAACCTAGAGTAGTATCGTGCACCTATTTTACACGCCTTTTTCATCATGGTCACTTTGTCTCATGACCCACCTCTCCCCTCCCCTTCAATGTTTCTGACTGTGAGGGAAATGATGCTTCTGTTGGATTAAGACTACGGATCTGTGTTCTCCCATAGAGTAGTCTCCATGTATATCAGCATGTCACTGTGCAAACTATATTCTCAACAGGAGAAAGAAAGGGTCTTTAAATCCAGTCCTTCCATCCTAAAAGCAATTGCCTCAGCAAATCCAGCTATAGATTCACAAGTCGTCTTAACTCTGAAGCCCAAAAATGAACTTTATGACCACTACTTTATCACATGCCGGGTATGGTGGAAATCATACTGTTCTTGGTTGTACCTATCCTAATCAATCAAGGGAAGCCAAGGAACATTTTTCTAGAGTTGAAAACAGACAGGGGTCAATTGCTTTTATAAGGAAGCTGAATTATTTCTTATGACTTCTTTATAAGTGATTTATTCAGCATGACTAATTCCTGGTTGGAAATAACCATGGAGAAGCAATTGCTTATTCTAGATGCAAAGGGGATAGAGCTACTAGCTTATATTTTGTCCATTTCTTTTGCTTACAGGTAGGTAGTTATTTGCTTATTTAACAAAGCTACTGTAACTAGGATGAAATGCTTCCCCTTTGGGGCACTATACCTTTCTATAAAGAAATATCAAAGAAATTTAAATGTGGTCTCAATTAAATGCACTGGGCCAGATTCCAAGGCTGAGCTGAATTTCTCAAATCATAGTTCAATGCTTCAATCTTCCTGTGACATTTCTTGTTCTGTAGGGGAATGGGCTAAGAGAAACGTCAACATTGGTGGACTTCAAGGATGTAGTAAAGGCTCCTGAATGATCATCATCATAGACAATAGTCTGTCTGAGATACAGAAGGAATGTGAGCTAAACTTCTTCACTATGCACAGGTCAAAGGATTCTGCATAGGTTCCTTTAAGAGAAAAATCCCAAACACAGTGATAATAAGAAAACACTTACATGACAATGATGGCTGGCAAATTACCCATTAAATACTATAAAGTTGAAACCCAAAGTGACTGGCAAAATCTTCCTCTTTTTGATTAAAACAGCAGCCTTCAATAAACATCACAATGGATCATCAAGCCACTGGTCACTATTCTTAATTCGTGTTGTTTAGGTTTTGTATTTTTTAATTCATTGTGATCATTCTGCTTTGGCTTTTCCCCTAGCATTGTCACTTTTCTAGGCCACAAAAGCCAATGCAGCTTCCCTCATTATTCTAGGTAGTGTTATTTAATGTCAGCTTAAAAATGGAAGCACACAAGGAAAGAAATGTTCCTGCTGTGTCTGTCTTGGCTCCATAGCCTTACAGGGTTGATTCGTATGGAAATACAAACCATAGGAATAACATTTCAGTGAGAGAAAGATGCACAGAAATCTTTATTGATGAGTAGAGGGCTAGACCATTGCATTCCCATCCATCCCACTGCAAATGAAATTTACAATTTAAAAACCAAGCCCTATAAATTCAGCCATGACAATGGATAGGCAGATTCCGGCTGCCCCTCTGGGTGGAGCCGATATTTAAATTCCTGAATTGTTTTCTACCCACAGAGATAGCACCATAGTGTTTTACTTAATTGTTTCTCATAATATCAGCTGCCTGAAGGTAACACTTCTACATATTATGATAAATTATGGAGGATACCATATGTGGTTAGACTAGCAATGTCTTAATGAGCAGATATAAGCAGTAGGTATGTTAATAATTCTCTAACTGTCATTTATAGGAAAAAAAATCATCAGTAGTAGCAAAGTTTCTCTGTGTCTTATGTGTTCCTACATAACAGTTAATATAAATTTTGAGGGCCTTTACCTAAGGTGCTTTTCTCTGCAGTGTAGGGCAGTTTGTATGTGATTGTGCCATTTGGTTTCAATTTCTCTTTAAAATCGACTGAAACACAGCTATTACCATTAAGGGAGGCTATTAAAAGACATTTCTAGAATGCAAACTAATGGAGGGATTCATAGGGAAAAAAAGTAAAAATTATTTGTACAGTATACCTTGCACTGTAAGTGAGAATAAAGGTATCCACTTGATCTTTTCAAAAATTCACATTACTTTGTATAGTTACCTGCTTGAATTGTAAATATCTTTTCATTCTGTTGAAAACCTCTTAGCAAAACAGTAAATCATGCTAGAGGTGAACATGTCACTTTCTCACCTAGGTTTGTCATTCTGAATATTTGTCATCAGTGAGGCTTCAGTTTCCCTTGTAGTACTCACACTTAGAAAATTCTGTGTTTTAATGCTGTTTCCCAAATTAAATTATTTTTCTCTGAAATGACTGTTGAAAAAAAAAATCACTCTGGGATACTATACTCATTAGATACTCATTGTGATATAAGAAGTTCCATTTTTCAAAAAACAACACATGCAACGCAAACCTTCTTTTTTTTTTTCCTTTTTTTTTCAAATCTTGGAAGCTGAGCATTAAAAAAAAAAAAAAAAAAAAAAAGTAACTTCAGGACCAAAGAATGCCACTTAGGGTTTACTATTTCCTTAAAGGTCCACCTCATATTTTCCCAGTCAAGGAGCATGCAAACAGAATCAAACTTAATTGTCTTACCTGGAACCTCACAAAATTTAGCATGTTACTGTCTCCCTAGGTGTGTAAGCCAATCCTAAGAGGAGCACTAAAGGAGGCGATAGAAGTCAACAGAATACACCCTATCTTGTTAGAGCAAAAGATGAACTTTATTCAATGTGGTTAATTAATGGAACAAGAATAGGATTGCAATTTGATTATTTAGCATATCTGCCTTCTGACATGGTCACACTTCTTGACATACAGAAATGAGAAATTAGAGATTCTCTAATTTCTTCTCCAAGAGGAAAAAGGAATGAAAAAAAATGTGTATTTACTGAGTAATTACAAGTAAGAGGCTAGATCATACTCAACTACACTTCAGAAAAAATCATGAGCTCCTAAGCACTGAACACCTATGAGATGACAAACACTATTCTGAATTCCTATGGATGTAGAAGAGAAAACATGGAGAAATGTAACAAAAAACAAAAGAGATACTATATTGCACATCGCAGACTGTAAGCTAGTACTCTGCAACTGAAGTTTCTCTGATGATGGAATGTTTGACACCTGCACTGTCCAATGTTGAGGTCACTGGCCACATGTACCTATTGAGCACCTGAAGTATAATTTGTGCCACTGAAAAACTGAATTGTATTTTATTTTACTTATATTTAAATAGTCTCATGTGTCTAGTGGCTGCCACAGTGGACAATAAAGTTCTAAGTATTTCAGGAGTACCCAATAATTTTCATGAAGAGAGGACTGGGGTAAATATTCCAGAAGTTTTTATACACAAGCACAAAAGTGAGACCGAGGAAAGAAAGAGCCAACTTGAGTAGAGCAAACATTACACAAAGGGAAGTTTCACGAGGAAGAAGAAATAAATAAAACCAGGGAGAGGGTGCTTTTCAAGCACAACCTGGCCACAGATTTTTCAAGCAGATTGCTGGCTCCCAAATAAAAGTTTGAACAGTTTTCATCAAAATCTCAAGATCCCATCACAAGCACGTTCGGATTTGACATGGTTAGTAAGTTATATATATCAGTCTATGTCTCGGTTTCTAAGTTTTACATACACTTACTATTTAACAGTATTTGAATTCTAATGTTTTTGAAAACACATGTATCTGTAGTTGAAAGAAAGTAGCTTTAAATACAAAACACTGTCTTGGGGTCAGAATAAACCAAAGGAAAGACTGACAATTGAAGCCTTTCGTTTCTAAAATATTAGATAATCAGTGCTCTAATAGAAATGAATAAATAGTTGGGGCACCTGAGTGGTTCTGTCGTTAAGTGTCTGATTCTTGATTTCATCTCAGGTCATGATCTTGCAGTTTGGGAGTTCGAGTCCCGCATCGGGCTCCACTGCTGATGGCACAGAGCCTGCTTGGGATTCTCTCTCTCCCACTCTCTCTCTCTCTCTCTGCCCCTCCCCTGCTCACATTATCTCTCTTGCTCAAAAAAAAGAAACGTTAAAAATAAAATAAAATAAAATAAAATAAAATAAAATAAAATAAAATAAAATAAAATAAAATAATAAAGGCATTAGAAATACATAGTTTTGGGGCGCCTGGGTGGCGCAGTCGGTTAAGCGTCCGACTTCAGCCAGGTCACGATCTCGCGGTCCGTGAGTTCGAGCCCCGCGTCGGGCTCTGGGCTGATGGCTCAGAGCCTGGAGCCTGTTTCCGATTCTGTGTCTCCCTCTCTCTCTCTGCCCCTTGCCCGTTCATGCTCTGGCTCTCTCTGTCCCAAAAATAAATAAACGTTGAAAAAAAAAATAAAAAAAAAAATAAAAAAAAAAGAAATACATAGTTTTTTGAAATACTCTAATTCAGAGATTTAATTGTTGAAATACAGCCTGTTGTATTATTTTTAATGCACAGACCTATGCAAACCGAATTGTCATACATTAAACTGAAAAAAAAAAATCAGACAATTGACTCAATATTATATCTAGCATACAAAGTTATAATTTTGGTAAAAGTATTCATAATATCAAGTGTAAAAGGAGGAAATGACTATAAGCAATGGTGTCACATTAACGTGTTCTTTATGTTATGCTTTATACCAACATATAAAGTAAATTATTTTACTTTATTTTCTTCTTATTATTTATAATAAAAATGACTTAATTGTTCTAATTTGTTTTCATAATGTTTCTCAAAAAGCATATAAATAAGGGTTCAGTTATTTCTTATAGCAAATAATTCATCTGTGAGATCATTTATGTTGTCCATTTTAATTCAAATGGACATTACATCTCATGAGCTTTTCTTGATTTTCTGCCAATGTTTTAGTGTATTCTGTAGTCAAATAAGCTTAGGAAATAATTCCCTACAGCAAAAAGCCTGAGGCATACTTATGAGACTTTGGTTACATGCTGGTCACTGCAAAAGAGCACTGGAATAACTTAGGTATAGAATTGTTTTAGTATTGGATGCTTATCTTCCAAATCAGGCATATTAGTGCAATACACTTGCATAATGCATGCAGACAAATGAACAGAGGTATCAAACCAAGGAATTAGTTAACATTACATTATTTTTTAATATATATGCATTCAGGGGATGTAGACAACAGTAAATTCTTAATTGGAATGAAGAATAGAATTTGTAATTATAATAAATCTAGACTTAAAGAAAAGCTAAGATTTACTGAACATTAGATAGAATTTATATATATATATATATATATATATATATATATATATATATTTTTTTTTAAATCTATGATTTTTCACTTATTATTTTTCAGTCACTGTGCCAGGCACCAAAGATACTAAGATTTACTGAACATTAGATAGAATTTATATATATATATATATATATATATATATATATATATATATATATATATATTTTAAATCTATGATTTTTCACTTATTATTTTTCAGTCACTGTGCCAGGCACCAAAGATACAAAGAGCATCACCTTGGTCACTGATTCTCAATGGACAGTTCCTGGACCAAAAGCATCAGCACCACCTAAGAAACTGTTAAAAAATTAGTATTTTTAAGAACACCTAGATTACTAAATCAGAAACTCTCAGATGATGCCCAATAATCTGTTATAAACATTGTAGGTGATGCTGATGCATAAGAACCACTGACTTAGAACATCACTCTAGTCTCCGGGAAAGGAAATTTAGGAGATAATTTGAGCATATGGATCAAAATGAAGGTTCGCTAGACACCAGTCTCCACTATGTCAGTAATTCTGTTTGAAGCTCTTTCACGGACACTTGTTTGCCTATCCAGCAGTCACTGGCTTGTTTTGATTCCTATGAGAATAGGTTTTGTTAAAGGATCCATTTTATTAAAGTTTATATGAATCAAGGAAAATGGACTTATTCTTAGCTTTTGTGGCAGCTCGTAAGTTTTCTAAACAAATCATGTTAATATTGTCTTTGCTATTAATTGGTATGGAAAAAGGTATGTGACCAAATTCTGGTCAATGAGCTAAAAGGAAAACATCTGGGAAAGATTTTCTCATTCCTGAAAGGGAATTACGAGAAGAATTAGCTCTTCTTCTTATAGCACTGCCAGTGTTTTTGGATAGGATACCTAGCACTCCTACAGGTATTTCATAACTGGATGGGTCCTGAGGGCAAATCAAAAGTACTGAGAATGTTACAATAATTAAATGTAAAGAAATCAGGGGCGCCTGGGTGGCGCAGTCGGTTAAGCGTCCGACTTCAGCCAGGTCATGATCTCGCGGTCCGTGAGTTCGAGCCCCGCGTCGGGCTCTGGGCTGATGGCTCAGAGCCTGGAGCCTGTTTCCGATTCTGTGTCTCCCTCTCTCTCTGTCCCTCCCCCGTTCATGCTCTGTCTCTCTCTGTCCCAAAAATAAATAAACGTTGGGAAAAAAAAAAAAAAAAAGAAATCATAACACCCATCATATCACTGACCTGCTTAAACAATCCGAAAGAGACAACCAACTATATAAGGTGCCTTTCCTGATGTCCATCCTCCCTGCAGACCTTAGGTTATTCAAGATAATATCAATGTTTTCATGGTTTAAGCCACGATGAGTCAAAGTTCCTGTTATTTAGATTTAAAAACGTCTTTGACACAGGATTTTAACACTGCCTTAGTGGGACTCCTTAATACCTGTTTACAACCCATATTTATACATCATAACAGAAAGTAAATATATTTTTTGAAAGTAAAGAGTAAAATATTTATTTTCCTCCACTCCCTTCTCCCTTTACTATTCTTGAGATATAACCAATTTTAACTCCTTATGTTTTAATTGTTTTGATGATCACTATCATAATTCTTAACGTTTACTGATTGAATGATAAATTTTAGGTATCTTGAATTCGAGCTATAAAATAGAATTATTTTTTAAGCTTATTTATTTTGAGAGAGAGAGCACATAAGCATGTGGGAGAGGGGCAGAGAAAGAGGCAGAGAGTATCCCAAGCAGGACCCTTGCTGACACAGAGCCCAAGTTGGGGCTTGAACCCATGAACTGAGATCACGACCTGAGCTGAAGCCAAGGGTCAGATGCTTAACTGACCAAGTCACCCAGGAACCCTGCTATAAAATAGAATTATTATCCCCCTTACACACCTTCAGTTTCTCTTTTAGTCATCTACCTCCCCATTTATACATGTTACTATTATTTTAGTTGTTTCAATAGTTAGCTTTATAGTTTTAATTAATGAAGCCTATTCTCGAGGTTTGGCCCATTCAATTTAAAGAGTTATCTTAATTTCCCAGACATCAGCTGAAGCAGTGATGGTGCTTTACTGTTCTACTTCTTTCCTCACTCTCTGTGTCTGTGAACTCTAATGTTTATCTCGTCCAGGTTCAAAATAGGCCCATTAAATGCTCTGGAATTTTTCCAAAATAATTGAAAACATTGAAAATCATTAGTCATTGACATTTTGATGATATAAATGTTGGTCACTAAACAGTCGATTAGAAGGAGTAGGCATGGAAGCCAACACATAATTCTAGGTTCCTAAATCCATACCCCTGAACATAGAATCTCCTAACAATTAAGATCAGATTGTTTCCTTTTTCTTACACTTCACCACCATGTCACACTTTAGTTTGCTTCATGTTTGAATCCTTGCATTCTTGCTTTTCTTCTTTCTGTAAGATTCAATTACTTATTTATTTTCATTTTCTCTGGACAGAAGAGAACTACAGCTTTATCTTACCATGGAGGGCTTCTATGGCTTATGATGTCCCACCCCCACTCCCACTCCTGGGGTCCACCACGGAAGCCTTCAAAAAGCATTTTTTACTTCTTGGTCTATAGTGGACAAATGAGCCTATGTCTGTTGTACTGTATTTCTAGGATTTTTTTTTTTCCAAATAAAATTCTAAGTTACTTCTATTGTGTTGGATCTTGTATTTTCCTTTTTGTTGGGTTTCTTTTATCATTTTTTGGACCAGAACCTTAAGTAATGTTTTAGAGATTTGTATAGGACTAAATGTTCTGTCATTGTATATCTAAAATAAATGCTTATTTTTACCCTTATATATAATTTATAGTTTCTGGACTCAAATCCTACTCAAACCTGTTTCATTAGTTTCTAGCATTTAATACCACTCTTAAAAGTCTGACGCTGTGTGAAAACTTTGCTTTTGTAGGTTTCTGGATTTCTTCTTTAAAAGATTTTGGCTCATCCTTTTATACTTGAAAGTCAGAAATTTCAGAATAATGTGTCTAATTGTGGGTTTTTCATGTATTCATTGACCCCTTTCTTCATTTATTCTATAATGCACCTCAGTACATATTATATCTGCCTGACTTTGTACTTATTTTTTACTTACTTTGGTAATCATGTTTTTAATTAGCAAGAATTGTTTCTTGCTCTTCTATGCCTGCTCTTTATTCATAGTAGCCTGGGCTTGCATTATGAATATGATGTTCTTTTAATGATCCTCAGAATATCTGTTATAATAGGTAATATGTTCTCTTAGATCCATTCATTTCCTGTATTTCCTCCAGTCTATTGTTCTACTTTCTGTATCTGTCTCTTTCAGCTTTCCACTCAAAATACCATTCCACTGAACAGAAGGCATAAAAGTGGGCCATGGTATGAGAGTGATTCCCTTTGGCTTGGGCTTCCGTTTGTGGAGCATAGAAGGCAGGCCATTGGATCAGGGTTTCCATAATTCCCAAACTTAAGAAGGACTTCACTCCAAGGGGAACAGCTTTGCTGTGCTTTACTCCTCCTGAGTGGAGCAGTGAAACTGCCTTTATTGATCTACTTTTCTAAGTTGAATACAGATACTCTTATCTCTCCAAGCCCGATCCACACCACACGTCCACCACTCTCTTTGGAAAGCAGCTTTGTGCTGTCCGACTCAGGTCAGGACAAGTGCTGGTGCTAGAGCTCTGTAATTTGGACAATAGAGAGGGAAACTGGGAGGATTTACCTTCCCAGGATTCCCTGTGTGCCTTGCACAGGCCTCCAATTAGCTCTGCTGATTGCAACCCTCCTTTGACTCTGGTAGGACCTGCCCACTCTGAACTTAGTGCATCTTTTCAGAACCAGCAGCTCTAACCTCTGCTGGCAGTTTTTTCATCTCGGTGTTTAATCTGTTCCTTCTTCTGCCCCCATATGTCCATCAATACAATCTTATCTTCCTTCTGCCTTTCAGAAATTGTCCAAAACACACCATCCACTGTCCTTGTTAGATATTAAATCTTTTACCTATCACCTTAAACAAGGGATTATGTAAATTAGGATAATGGGATGGAAGTGATGACAAAATAAAAACCAAGGCTGGGGCGCCTGGGTGGCTCAGTCGGTTGAGCGTCTGGCTTCGGCTCAGGTCATGATCTCACAGTCCGTGGGTTGGAGCCCCGTGTCGGGCTCTGTGCTGATAGCTCGGAGCCTGGAGCCTGCTTCAGATTCTGTGTCTCCCTCTCTCTCTGCCCCTCCCCTGATCATGCTCTGCCTCTCTCTGTCTCAAAAATAAATAAAAACATTAAAAAAAAATTAAAAAAAATAAAAACCAAGGTAGAAGATGTCATGAAAACCAAGGTAGAGATATTCTAGGTGATCCTACAAAAGTTAAGGGAACTTTCAGAATTGGGACAGAGAAAAACTGCAAAGAATCATGTTATTCCACAGGCATTGAGTTCAATTCCAAGAAAAATCATCATTTTTTTAATAGTTTATTTTCCCTCTTTAGGGAAAAAAAACATCAAGGTTCTTTAAAATGAAATTTAAAAATCGCTTCTCGGCCTTTTGGCTAAGATCAAGTGTAAAATGAAATTTAAAAAAAGAAAATAAAAAGAAGCCAATTAACTTCTTCCTATCTAGAAATTTGAGTACTACTTGCAGGTGCATATAACCACGTGTGCATGAAAGTTTAATTCATGCAAGAATAACAAGAGACCACCAAAAGTTAAGACATTGAAATAAGACACTGGAATGAGCAAATACCATTCCTATCTTCACTAGGGTTTGCAAACTTTCATAGAAGGCAACATAATTCTGTGGGTCATACCTCTCTGATGATCCAGAGCAAATTCTTAGATGTTCAAACTTGAAGCCTTTTTGCTAACAGTCCTTCACTATGCCATACAGTAAGACTCAGAAATGTCCCCACAATTTTCTCATAGCTCTCCTCAGGTAACTTAAATAGATGGATAGAGTTGTGTAAGGTTAGCCTTAAGCTACAGTGACTGGTACCTTTTCTGAGACAACTGCCAAGTTTATGTATTGTTGTTATATACCTTAAGTTAAATTGTGTTCATTTCTTATTAAGACTAGGGAGGTTTACCTAACTAAAATATACTTAAGTCAAGCAATTGGGGAAAAGTGAAAAAAAATGGTGTGGCAATAAAGGCCAGCAGTACCCCATAATTTAAACTGGTATGTATATAAAATGTGCTTGGATTTCTTCAATATTTATTTTTTCTTTTCCAATTTTTTTTAGACTTTATTATTTTTTGTGTGTGTGAGAGAGGGAGAGAAAGAGAGAGAGAGAGAGAGAATGAGCAGGGGAGGGCTAGAGAGAGAAAGGCAGAGAGAGAATCCCAAGCAGGCTCCTCACACCATCAGCGCAAAGCCCAATATGGGTCTCAAACTCACAAACCATGAGATCATGACCTAAGCGGATATCAAGAGTCTGACACTTAACTGACTGAGCCACACAGCTGCCCCTAAAATCTTTATTTCTTAATTACTGTATTATTTAAATTATGCATGAAGTGCGTACCAGGAGCCAGGGTTCATAGGAGACCAAACTCAGTCCTTTATGGTTTTAAACAGGCTATTCATTAAGGCAAGACTAGATTTATAAGTACGGAAATAACCCTTTTCTTTTCCACATTTCTTTCTTGACCCATAAAAATGATAGTTTTGCAAACATTTCCGTCCTGTCAAGGAAGTACTAAGGAGGAAACTTATACCATATTCAGGTTCCTTCTCACTCTTCTCACTGGGAAGAATAACTTTTCTAATTGGCACCCTGGGCAAAGAAAGGTTATAGCTCACAGTTGACCACATCTTCCGCCCCAGACTTCTTTGTCTCTCTTACTCCCTGTCACCAGTTTTCCTACCAGTGATCTGTGATCTCTCTTGCCATTTCGGGCCCTCCTCACACACAAAGCCCACATGAATTTAAATAAGGTTAAGACTCTCAGCCCTTGCTTGCTGTGTTCTAGGATATAGGAAAAGTCATTATACCTGATGTGGGTGAATAAGTAATTCTGTCCAAAGAATCCAACTCTCCCAAAATACAGGTCCCAAGGATTGCTTGAGGATCTCACTTTGTTCTCAAAGTCCAATTTTCTTCATCTGATATAATATAAACCATATTACAGGGGGTACGATATTTTAATGCTTACCTCATTTTTATGGCTGTTCTCGATTTGGCTAGAGCTCAGAAGTTAGGAGAGGGTATAAAGATTAGCATCTAACCGGTCTCAAACAATCAGTAAGGAAAAAAAACCTTTTTAAATAACCATCACTGAGGGGCACATGGGTGGCTCAGTCAGTTAAGCGTCTGATTCTTGATATTGGTTCAAGTCATGATCTTGTGGTCGTCAAATTGAACCCCATGTTGATCTCCACACTGACATGGAGGCTTCTTGAGATTCTCTTTCTCCCTCTCTCTGTCCCCCCCACTCATGCACTGTGCTCTCTCTCAAAATAAATAAGTAAACTTAAAAAAAAATAACCATCATTGACAAAGATCCTTTGCAAACTCACAAAGAAAAAAAAAAGACCTTCTTATATAACTAAACATGTGCCCTAACTATAAGCCCTTGTAATAATACAAAAAAAAAAAAAAGGGCAAACACTTCTACTCAATTTTATTTTTCAGAATACACTATGATGCAATTATAGTTGCTTGTGTTTCAAAGAACCATTGAATAGCAGAACTGTCTCTTATTTAAATTAGCACAGGCAAAACAAGATCACTTTTTTGCAGATTTGTTACAATCGAAAATTACTTGCTTTAGAAGTACAATTTTTCCCCCTTTTGGGGAATCAAAGATGCTGCATATAGCATGTTGAGGGTTAAACTTCAATACTCATTTTGCTGTGCAAGCTGAAAGAGCCTTTGTAGACCCTCTGCCCATAGGCCAGTATTTGATAGAAACCTTGCGCTGTAGGGAGTTTTAAATGTCTCCGGGAACTTTCCGCAATTATCCCTTGTTGAATTAGCAGAATCAATAGGGCACCCAAAGAGGCCCCTGTGAATTTCTGCTTGTTACCTTGGGGGTGTTTTTACTTTCTTAAACCTTCCAGGGTTGTTAATCCTGCAATTTTAAAGCTAAAATGGCTGTTGTATGTAAAGCAATGTGGTACAAAGCTTTCAAGGTCTCTGATAACTAACTTTCTGCAATGTCCTTTGTTTTATTAACCAGACCACTGGGGCTATCCCACATTGTCCCTAGATTTCGTGTGCTTTCCCTGTAGGCTCAAAGGCAGCCATTTAAGACATCCTTAAATGTTTCAATTACATACAAGACCCACTTTAGCTCTGAGATTGCAAGACCATCAGCCTTTCCAAGATTTGACATACCTAGAGACCAATCAGGAAGTCACAGGAGATAATAGTTGTGGGTCTGCTAATTCAGCAAGAAACAACTGTACAAAACTGGGAAATATTCTCTTTATGTGCTGGTCACCTCCATCCACTGCCTTGAATTAGAAATACTGCTTTCAATTGTACTCTTGTACTTACCTGAATATTTTTGTTTTAGTGTCCTACTTCAGTTTCGTAAACATTGGCTTATGATTTCATAAATTTCATGGGCCAAAAAATAATCTTAGAACTTCTATATTTAATAAGATTTCTCTCCTTTGTTAGAAAAATTCTGAGGCTTCATTTTAAATGCCCATCCTATTGATTCTATAGCTTTTGTTTTGTTTTGTTTTATGGCTTTCCTGAGAAGCATAAAAAACTGATAATTGCAAACTGTTAAGTCAGTCCTGAAGCAAAGAATGATGGGAGGATGCATTAATACCATACATTCCTTTCTGATGTACTTTATTCTGAGAAGATGCATCTGTGAGTTCGAATGGATGAAGGGGAAGATTATTGCCCACAGACTCTGCTTTTATAAATAATTTTCTTCAGAGAAAACACTATCAAGAGAGAGCATTCTTTATGATACTTCATATCCATATCTTATGTCAGAAAAATGTATTTGAATGATTAGGTGCTAGCGAAAAAAAATAAAAAGTGGGGAAAAATTCCCCATTCAGCTCTACACACCCATGGTGATCTGGCACTTTTTCCAAAAATGCTTTCCAAACTTCGAGGAAAAAAAGTGATGTTGAATCCTATTTATACAATCTTAGTTTAAGCTGCACATTAGTTTAGAGCGGTAAAATGTGAAACACAACAGTCATGTTTTAAGTCTGAGTATGTAGTAGAGCCCCTCCCTAAGGAATGTGGTGAAAACTTCAAGACAAGGGAAGGAAACCTGGCTATGTGCCTGTGCGCAATATTCCCCATGACTCTGTAACACAGACCACCCATTCAGACTGTATGTTACCATATATGGGAGACAAAGGAGCAAAAATTGTACAAAAGATACCCCCCCTGCTGAGCTTGGGGCTCAGCATTTTGAGTCTTAGCCCACTGAGCCCGTGCTGGCATGAACAAAGCTGCTTCCTGGAAAAAAAGCCTTAGTGTCCCAACTCTCTGCGTGTGACTCACCACTACATATATCCTTTGATACCTTTTGAGACCCATGAACCCTACACTGAGTCTGTGTGTAAAGTATGTGCATGCATTCAAGGTGAAATTCAGAGCCATGCTCTGCTATTCTAAGTAATTATAGATGCATCTGGCTGATACAACTTTGCACCTATAGAATTTTTTCTTGGTATTACTTCTGGCTGAGTGTGTGTGTGTGTGT
Organism: Felis catus; assembly: GCF_018350175.1. Classification (NCBI taxonomy): domain Eukaryota; kingdom Metazoa; phylum Chordata; class Mammalia; order Carnivora; family Felidae; genus Felis; species Felis catus. Next base: position 16,049,071 of record NC_058380.1, read on the forward strand.
GTGTGTGTGTGTGTGTGTGTGAACTCCTAGTCAGAAATATAATTGACAATGAGCACAATCAATTTTATAATTATTCTAATTATGTTGAAGTTTAAATAGGTTATGAAGGGAAAAAACAAAAGCTTTTTGGAGAAGGTATGACTTTTGATGAAAATGTAGGTCTTCTAGGATCATTTTCTCAGGTTTCTTTTTATAAAATGAACTAGTCACTAGAACAAAATCATCATTTTGCAGGGATTTTTTTTCTTTTTTTTTTCTTTCTTTCTTTCTTTCTTTCTTTCTTTCTTTCTTTCTTTCTTTCTCTCTCTCATTCTTTTTTATTTTTTTTACAATGTACAAAATCCCAAGTACCATATTAGTTTCTATGGACCATCTCAAACATGTCCTGGAACCACTATAATAATAATGTATATGCCAATTATAAGCAAATCCACCTTGCCACCACAGCAATCTTTCCTACATTTGTTAGCACTTTTTGTTTCTTGGTGCTGTAATTATCTTTTTATATACCTGTCTCCCCCATTAGACTCAAAGGTCAGATGTAAAAAGGTTTAGCATATCATAGGCATTCAATGGTTTCTTTAGAAATGGTTAATTAATAAATATCAAGTGCATGTTTCATCTTATTTCATAATGAAATACAATTTGCATTTATTTCCTCCACTAGTGATTTCTAGAAGTAAGAAAAGCACCCGTATTCCCATAGATGATGAGATTATTTCGCAAAATGCTTTGTCACGGATGTTACACCTAATACTTGACTCCTCACTGTTCCCCTAATTCATCTGTTAGTAAATCTTATTTTCTACAGTCTGATCTCACATTTGCTCATTGCCCTAGAACTCACTCCTGTGATTCCATACTAGTTTCACATAGCCTTTTTGGTTCATGCCTTTCACAAGTAACAACTCCATAATTACACTTAAAAACAAAATAAAACAACAAAAACAAACAACAAACAAACAAAAAGAAGAGCTACTTCCAATACCCTTTGGCCAAATGCTTACTTACTTCTCTCACTTGAGTTTTAATATACACCATATGAAGGTTTTGGTTTTAGCTCTTAGAGCTCTTCATTTTTAGTGAATGTGTTAATATTCCTTAAGTATCCATTCCTTCCATAAATCTCTAAATACCTTTTGCAAAATTCATGGGAGAATCACTATATCTTTATATAGACCAGTTCAACATCACTGTCCTACATGTTATAGCAGGGATTATGAGAATTACTGATGCCTTAAGCACACATAAAATAAGATCAGTGCATCTGCAACGACTAGTTTATATATTGGTAGAATAAAAGTGAATTATCTAAGAACATCTTTCTGTCCTCTCGGTTTTAGGAATTTGGTGAATTATATTTTCTTTATTAGAAGTTCAATAAGTATGTATACAACAAACATAAGTAACTATTTTCTATTTTCTTGATTATTACTAAGACATTTTCAAAAAGAACTAATATTATTTTTAATTTCATTGTCTAGTCCATAAGAAATACCAAGTTCTGCACAAAATTCTCTGTACAACCACAACACTGATATAAAGCTTTACAATTCATTTAAGTAACCTGGATTTGTATTGATAATACTATCCAATGAATTCTGTAAAGATATTATAATTCAGATTAAATAATATTCTTTCTGATTTAATAATTAACAAAAGTCTAAACATTTGTACTGGTGGGATATATAAATACATCCACATGTATTTCAGCATTTTACAATTAAACCATATAGAGATGATAGCAAGTCTAAAGTATAGAACTTTTTGTTAGAGATAGAAGGGGGGTACATTCTCATATAACTTCCAATAAAGATTCCAACCTGTGGAGAAAAACATCACACACACACACACGCACACACACACACACACACACACACTCACACATGCACATAAACCTCATTTATTTACAGTATTATTTATAATCTATTTAAGAACAAGTAAATCTAGGAATCTACAGATACAAAAGTGGCTTAGGCTGTGAGAATTTTTTTTTTAATTTCACTTTCTCTGTTGTTACTTTTTTTCTATATGAAATCCATATCATAAACAATTTCAAAAAAAAAAAAGATAACTCCAAGAAGATGACAAGAATGTTAGAGTTCTCTCCTGCGTGAGATTATTTAACCTAAGCCCCCTCAACTGTGAAAAACTGGGGATGCAACTTTGAGAAAACATTTTGAATGTGACAGCAAAATTACTTTGTGATGTTTATACATTTTTCATAATGTTGTTCCCAGTAGAACTGATTTCTATATTTCTTACAGCGATGGTATGAAGAATCAGCCTTTTAAAAAGATCAGGATTTGCTGACGCTGCTGTTAGAGTGCCTTGTTAGCTAAGAGACAATGCTATGGTTAAATGCAGCATAGTAATAACTTTGAGGAATTAGGAGGTATCAAGAAAGGGAGTTGTATGGCCTTATGTATTCACATTTGTGTGAGAGAAAAGGAGAGAAAAGAGAAAGAGGAAAACACTGAGGTAGACAGAAATGAAATAAGACAGCCAGAGCAGAGAACTCAAACAATGTGCCACTGAGTTCGATAAATCTATACTTATTTTTTACATCCTGCAAGGTCATAGATGATGCTGATACTGGTCTCCTAGCAACCCACTCTACTAAACCTACTTTTGTCCCAATCACTGGAGAATGGGTTTGGTGTTTTGAGCTGTTTCAACGTGAAGAAGAAAGAATCGGAGTGATAACGAACTAACTACTGATGTCCAAAATAATAAATGTGTGTGCACACACAGAAACAGATATCAGTTCTGGGCTCTTCCCTAAGTCTACAAAGTTTAGAGTGGTCTTCCTACAAATTTCCTAGAATTGAAAATGAAGTTCTCATTATCATACCATAATCATTTTCTTTTAAAAATCCAAAATACCGGGACAACTGGGTGGCTCAGTGGGTTGGGCATCCGACTTCGGCTCAGGTCATGATCTCACAGCTTGTGAATTCAAGCCCTGCAACGGACTCTGTGCTGACAGCTCAGAGCCTGGACCCTGCTTCAGATTCTGTGTCTCCCTCTCTCTCTGCCCCTCCCCTGCTCATGCTCTGTCTCTCTCTGCTTCAAAAATAAATAAAACATTTTAAAAAATCCAAAATACTAATATTGATGTAGTACACATAATACATAAGACACTTCTATATAAGACACATAAAGTAAAATATATACCAACATAACTGGTACTGGTATCTAAGTTAAAAAATGAATTAAGGAAAAATAAACTAAATTTAAATACAGGCATTAATTACTTTTAGGTTGGATATTGAAAAAGTAAAAGTTTTACATGTATAAATTGCCAACTTATCATGTTTCATCCTTCAAGTTCAGAGACCATAGTTTCAGAATTGGTTGCTATGACTCTAAATTTTACAGACTAAGTTTTCTCTTGAGTAATTTTTGGCTTCCTTTTTGAAAGTTATATTTTTATTTAATCTTTGGGTTCTATGATTCCAAGTTTTCACTCACTTGCCTACCTCAACAATCCTATTGTTATATTTCTTCATTTTCCTGGAGGTCTTCTTAGTCTGTGTTTTCACAGCTCTATAAAACATGATGAATGTATTTTCTTCTATTTTGAAATATGTTATCCCATTTGAAATAATTTATTTCATTAGATGATGAAAAAATTTTATCATATTTTGTCCATTTAATTTCTTAAGAGGGTAAACAACATAAATTATTATTTCTTAGTGAAAGCTGATCTAGTTCAACATAAACTTTAACTCAGAAACTCATCTCGCAAAGATTAACTCCAAATGGATTTAAAGACCTAAATGTAAGACCAAAACCCATAAAACAGCTCTGTGAGAACTCTAGAAACCAGCTGAAAAGGTATAGTACTCAAGCCACTGTAAATCCCACCCAGATGGAATTCTAGTGAAAAGGGTAGGAAAATTTGTGGCATTGTCATGCCTACCCTGTATAGTGTGGGGCAGCAGAGAGAAAATCACTTACCAGGGCTCTCTTAGGATAGAAACAAGAGAGTGAACCATGTGTTCAATGTTCTGACTTGTCTGGGAGCTGCCTGAGAGATGCATTTCACTCTCACCTGACACAGAGCACTAACAAGACCATTGTCAGAGTTTGGAAGTTGCTGAAAATAAAGTAGTACCTTAGACCTGCAGTTCTATACGTAGATGTCAAGAGAGCAAGATATCAAAAAGGTTTAGGAGACCTAAGAATCCTGAGATCAGCTAGAGGTTTAAGTGGTCGATGAAAGTCTTTGCCTACATAAAACCAGTGTGGAAAGACTGGGAAAGATTTCTTTCTCCCCCTGCTCAATGCCCAAATTCCAGAAAAACAAAACAAAGCAAAACTATGAGGCACACAAAAATATAAAGGTACCTGGCCTATGAAAGGAACAAAATAACACTCCAGAAACTGACTCTAAAGAAACATAGGTCTAGGAGCTGCCTGCCAAACAATTTAAAATAACTATAATAAGATGCTCAGTGAGATCAAAGAGAACATAGATAAATAACCGAACATAATCAGGAAAACCGTGCATGAACAAAAAGAGAATATCAGCAAAGAGCTAGAAACTATAAAGAAGAACAAGCCAAATTCTAGAGCTCAAAATAAAATAACTGAACTGAAAAAAATTGTTAGAAGTGTTCAACAGCAGACTTGACATGCAGAAGAAGGAATCAAAGTACTTGAAGACATGACATTTGAAGTTACCTAGTCTAAGGGGGGAAAAATGAATGAAGGAAAGCAAAGAGAGCCTAAGGAATTTATGAGACATCATCAAATGGATCAGTATATGCACTGTGAGAATACTAGAAGGAGAAGAGAGAAAGGGGTAGAGAGCTGATCTGAAGAACTAATAGCTGAAAACTCAACAAATCTGAGGGAATACATGGACATACAGATTCGACAGCTTCAGGAACTCCAACTGCATTGATTCAAAGATAACCACATCAAAACATATTACAGTCAAAATGCAATTTTAAAGACGAAGAGAATATCTTGAAAGCAGCATGGGAAAAGTGATTCATTAGATACACAGGAGGTTTACAGCAGAAATGTTATAGGCCAGAAGAGCATGGAATGATATATTCTAATTGCTAGGGAGGAAAGAAAAGCCAACCAAGAATACTGTATCTGGAAAAACTGTCTTTTAAGAATGAAGGAAAAATTAAAGTTTTTCCTGATGAACAAAAGATGAGGTTGTTCTTTACCACGAGACTTGCAAAACGAGAAATATGAAGGGTAATCCCTCAAGTTGATATAAAGGATGATAGACAGACATACAAAAGCATATGAAAATATACAGCTCTCCAGCAAAGACGAATATAGAGAGATACCATATTGTGTACTATTACACAAATAAATAGTTACCTCCTTTTGAAAAATATAGGAAAGTGTACTATATTGTGAGTTTGGTGCATAGAATTTAAAAGACAAAAAACTGGGGTGCCTGGGGGCTCCGTCAATTAAGTGTCTGACTTCAGCTCAGGTCATGATCTCACAGTCCGTGAGTCCGAGTCCCGCATCTGGCTCTGTGCTGATGGCTCAGAACCTGGAGCTTGCTTCAGATACTATGTCTCCCTCTCTCTCTGCACCTCCCCCATTCGTGCTCTGTCTCTCTCCCTCTCAAAAATAAATATTAAAAAGTAAATAAATAAATGACAAAAAACTAACTTCTTAAAGCTATGTTTATGAATATATAATGTATAAAATGCATTTGGGACACCAGTAACATGAAGGGGACGGAGCTGGAAGTAGTGGTGTTTATATGCAATTGAAGTTGTTATCAGTTTAAAATAGAATATTGTAACATTAGGATGTTGTATATAATTGCAATAGGAACCAGAAGAAAAAAAATCTATAGACTATACACAAAAGGAAATGAGAAGGAAATTAAAGTATATAATATAAAAATAAATAAATAAATAAATAAATGAAACAGAGAAGAAAACAGGGACAGAAAAAATGCTATAAGACATACAGAAAATAATTTACAAAATGACAATAGTAAGTCCTTAAGTAGTAATTAGCAAATTACTGTGATAACAAAGACAACTAAGGAGACTATCAGAAAACTGCAGACCAATAGTCCTGATATATAGTGATACAGAAGTCTTCAAAAAAAAATAATACTAGGAAACAGAATTCAACAGTACATTATAAGTATTATACACCACAATCAAGTGGGATTTAATCCTGGAATGAAAGGATGGCTCAACATATGAAAATCAATTAATGTAAGGCACCACAATAACAGAAAGAAATGCAAAAATGAAAAAAAAAAACATAATCATTGTAATTGATGCAGAAAAAGCACTTGAAAAAATTCCACACCCTTGCAATGATGAAAACATAGTGTAGTAGGAAATTACCTGCCTCAAAGGCCACTTAAGAAAACCTCACAGCCAACATCATACTCAACTGTTAAAAGACTGGAAGCTTTTCCTCTTAAGAACATGAGCAAGGCAAGAATGCCCACTCTCCTCACTTCTATTCAACACAGCATTGTAAGGCCTAGCCAGAGAAATCAGGCAAACAAAAGAAAGCAAAAATCCATATTGGAAAGGAAGAAGTAAACTTATCTATATTTGCTGCCGATGTGATCGTATATGTAGAAAACCTTAAACTTACGACCAAAAAAAAAAAAAAATTGAATTCACGACTGAATTCAGTAAAGCTGCAGGATACAAAATCAACACACACACACACACACACACACACACACACACACACAATCTGTTGTTTCTATACACTAACAACAACCCCCAAAAAAGCATTAAGAAAACAGATCCATTTAGGGGCACCTGGGTAGCTCAGTTGGTTCAGTGTCCAACTTCGGCTCAGGTCATGATCTCACGGCTCGGGAGTCTGAGCCCCACATAGGGCGCTGTGCTGACAGCTTGAAGCCTACATTGTGCTTTAAAATCTGCGTCTCCCTCTCTCTTTGCCCTTCCCCCATTCAGGCTCTGACTCTCTCTCTCCTCTCTGTCAAAAATAAATAAATATTATGAAAAATTAAAAAGAAAACAGATCCATTTAAATAGTATCTGAAAGAATAAAATAGGAATAAGCTTAATTACGGTGGTAAAAGACCCATACACTGAAAACTACAAAACATAGCTGAAAGAAATTAATACACAAATAAATGAAGACATACAGTGTTCATGGATTAAACGATTTAAAGTTATTAAGATGTCCATACTACCTAAAGTGATCTACATATTCTGCAAAGTCTTTCAAAATCCCAACAGCATTTTTTGAAGAAATACAAAATCTATCATAAAATTCATACAGAATCTCAAGGGACTCCAAAACACCATAATACTTTATTTTTTAAAGGATAAATTGAAGGACTCACATTTCCTGATCAATACACATATTAGAAAGTTAAATTAATTACAACAGTGTGGCAATGGCATAAAGACAGACAACAGAGTAATGAAATGGAAGGTGAAATCCAGAAATAAACCCTGGTTTATAGGACAAATGATCTTCAATAAGGCAGTCTCTTCAATAAATGTGAAATGGGACAAGTGGATATCCACATGTAAAAGAATGAAGTGGGACCCTTACCTTACACCATACACATAAATTAACTCAAAATGGAGTAAAGACCAAAATGTAAAACTAAAAACTTCTAGATAAATTTTTAGATGAATATTTCTAGATGAAATTATAAAATTTCAAAATGAAAATTTCTCGATGAAAATATAGGTGGAAAGCTTCATTCAAGACATTGGACTTACCACTGATTTCTTGGATGTGATACCAAAAGCCCAGGGAACAAAAGTAAAAACAGACAAATGGCATTACATCAGACTTAAAACTTTTGTGTGTCTAAAGACGTAATCAAGAGTGCAAAGACAACCTATGGAATGGGAGAGGATATTTACAAATCATGTATCTGTAAGGGGGTAATACCAGGATACATAAAGAACTTTTGCAATTCAACAACAACAACAACAACAACAACAACAAAATAACCTGAATGAAAAATGGGTAGAGGGGCACCTGGTGCCTCAGTCCGTTAAGCGTCTGACTTAGGCTCAGATCATGATCTCACAGTTCTTTTGTTTGAGCCCTGCATCAGGCTCTCTGCTGTCAGTGCAAAGCCTGCTTTGGAGCCTCTGTGACCCTCTCTCTCTGCCTCTCCCCTGCCTTGCACACATACCCTCTCTCTCAAAAATAAACCAACATTAAAAAAAGGAAAAAAATGGGTAAAGGACTTGAATAGATATTTTTCTAAAGACAATATAAAAATAATCAATCGTATGAAAAATGTTCAACATCACTAATTACAGAGAAATGCAAATAAAAATATCAGTGAGATATCACTTCACACTCCTTAGAATGACTAGTATAAAAAAATAAACAACAAGTTAGGTAAGGATTGTGGAAAAAGTTGGAACCCTACGTATTGTTGGTGGTATTGTAAAATGGTTCATCTGCTATAGAAAACAGTGTGGAAGTTCCTGAAAAAATTAAACATACTAATTACCATATGACCCCTAAATCTCACTTTTCATACATATGCAGAAAAATTTCAAAGAGGGGCTCAAAGAGATGTCTGCACACCCAAGTTCACAGCAGCACTATTCACAGGAGTCAAGAGGGAAAAAGCCAAATGTCCGCTGATAGATAAGCACATTAACAAAATGTGGTAAATACATACAATGGACTCTTAGCCTTAAAAATAAATAAAAATAAAATAAACCCTGTCACCTGTTCTAACGTGGATGAACTTTGAGGACATCATGCTAAGTGGAACAAGCCGGTCGCAAGAAAACAAACACTGTTTAATTCTATCATATGAAATAAACTAGTCAAATTCATAGAAACAGAGTAGAATGGTGGTTACTAGGGAACAGGGGGAAAGATAAAAGGGGAGCTGTTTAATGGCTACAGTTTCAGATTTGTGTGATGAAAAAGTTCTAGAGACCTGTTTCGCAACAATGAAAATATACTTGACATCACTCAACTGTACACTTCAAATTGGTTAATATGGTAAATACTATATGTATATTTAAAATAAATGTGCACATATATGTATATGCATTTATATATGTGCATATATGCATGTGCATGTTCCATATATATGTGCATATATGCATGTGCATGTTCCATATATATATATATGTGCATATATGCATGTGCATATATGCACATATATATATATATATATATATATATATATATATGGAATATATATATATATATGGAATCCACAGTGGATAAAGTTTCTATGAGGCCAGTATTCATGTTTGCAAACCAGTGTAAGACATGATTGTGCAATGTCATGTATTGACATCTGTGAAAACCTTCAATTTTGACTCTATGTTCTCCGTTCTTCATCTATAGCATCTTTACCCCAACAGTGTCATGTCCCCTTACCTTTTAGGTACAGTTCATGCTCCAGGTTTCTAACCCCTTCCTCTGTCGATGGTAAAAGAATCAGTATCCTCATACATGTGTAATCAATCTATATTATATACCAAGTATACCTTTTAAACCTATTATTCCGATAAACAAAAATAATATCCTCCTAGATTAATACATTTCCTTCCCCAGGGAAGCTATAAGAAAGATTTGACAAGTGATGGTTACCTTCATTTTCTATCTAAAAATCACACTTCTGGCTTTCTATAAGCCAAATTCATTAGGTATGTAGTAGATCCACTGATTTGCTATTTGTTTAAAGAAAAAACTAACACCTTAGTATCAAATGTGTATATTTCACCTGCTAGTTTATCTTTTCTTCATATTTTTATTTATTCAAATATGTGTTAAATGACAGTCATTAGATTTACAGCTCCCAAGTCCTAGAGGCTGGCTCCCAGTCTCAATCTCCTTCTCCCTCTCTACACCCCCAACATTCATGGCTTGAGTCTCTCCAGCATCTGCTCATAACTTAACATAGTAATCATTTTGAGACAGCCCTGGGGAGTCTATATTCTTATTGAACAGAGTTTCCAGGTTATGGCTAATATTGAGTTACCTACAGATCTTAACAAGAGGCAAAAATGAATATTCAAGGATTCTGAAAGAGAACAGGCACTTGTTTTGGTGCAAAGGGCTCGAAACAGGGACATGGAAAAGGCAGATGGAGAGAAGGCCACATAGGTGTTCAGTGGAGACGGCAGAGCAGAGGTATGGAAGTGTGAACAGGAAAATAGGGGAGTTAGGACAAAGGGATAGCAATATCGGGAAGCAAAGTCCAGAATCTCCGACTTCAAATGTAAAGTCACCATGAGTGGTACTGATGATGAACAAAGCGTAAATGATATTAAAGTCAATATTCCATGGTAATATTAATATGTGTCTATAGGCCTAATAAATGGAGAAAGAGAAGGATGAGTTGTGTAAAAATCACAATAGTTATGTAATTATTAATATTTCAGCTTTGGAGTTAGTCGCATAATGGACTTGTATTCCATTCCTTTTCTGAGCCATTGTTTGACCTTAGCAAATTATTTAATCTCACTAAACCTAAATTCTTTCACCTATAAAACAGATATGTATTAAAACAGACACAGTAAATTTACCCAGCTTGTAGCATTATAAGAATTACACATATGACACTTGGAGCAGATCAAATGCTTAAAAAGAATTAACTATCATTGTTAACTTATATAAATGCATACTATTTAAGACACTTACATAATAATCTGTTGTTATTTTTATTATAGATATACAGCAAATGAAATGAAACATGTGAAATTGCTTTTTAACTATAAAATTTGTAGTGCCACTTTTCATTGGCTCATTAAGAGATTTTTTCAACCAGTTCTTGAAAGAACTCAAAGAATGATTAGCCTCCTTTGCAACCAAAGACAACTGTGTGGCCTATTTCTGGCCAATAAAATGTAAAGCCAGTCTAGTTGGGGCTTCCAGAAAAGCTCTTTTGCTTTATATCCCCCAAAAATTCATCATGAAAAATAAAGTCCGCCATGCTTCTCTCTTCTTTGCTTTCTGTGGGGTGACAGACAAAATAACGCTTGCAGATTCTCCAGACAGCTTCCGACCGTGACAAAAAGGCCAAGAGAATGAATGACTGCAATTCCTACTAGAATGAGAAGAACTGCCTCAGGTGGTCTCATGATGGGAGGAATCCTTATTGGTTAGACCACTATTAGCAAGTTTTTGTATTAATTGCAGCCAAAGCCATTCCTTTTTTTTTTTTAATTTTTTTTTAACGTTTATTTATTTTTTGAGACAGAGAGAGACAGAGCATGAATGGGGGAGGGTCAGAGAGAGAAGGAGACACAGAATCTGACACAGGTTCCAGGCTCTGAGCTGTCAGCCCAGAGCCCGACGCGGGGCTTGAACTCACGGACAGCGAGATCATGACCTGAGCTGAAGTCGGACGCTTAACCGACTGAGCCACCCAGGCGCCCCGAGCCAAAGCCATTCCTAATAAGTACAACATTTTAACTACATTACACTTAGTCTTCAAAACTTATAATTTATATACTAGCCCTTGGAAATTACTTATGTACTGTTTTAAGTTTATAATCGTTACTATGGAGTATTCTCTATTGGCCCAGACACTAAAGTATTTCATCTCTGAGAAAAAAATAGGAAGAGATCACAAGCAGCCAGGCAGAGCATTACTTTGTAACCAGGACAAGGCACATTTAGGATACAAACCCAGTGTGCTGACAGATTCTGTGTTATTTTGCCATATTTCTTAGGCTTTATTTTCCCAGTATGAAATGCATGTAGTATTTCTATTTCGCAGGGTAGTAGCTCGAATTAATGAGATCGTATTTACCAAAATGTGTTAGAAAGTACACAGAACAGTAAATATTCAGAAAGTTAATTGCTTTTTAGCCTGATAGTGAACCTTGGGACTCACTGTGGCAGTCCATTCCTTCTCTGTTTACAAACACAGCTAGTTGGTGAATTATCTGCTCTACTATATTATTTATATCTAGTTATAGAACTAAGATAAATGTGACATTACCATCACTTGTAGCATGTGGCTGAAATTCGAATAGTTCTGTGGTTAGTTTAACATTGGTTTTGAATGAAGTGATTGACTATTGTTAGTATTCTCTAAATGAGATATAGATTTCTCATATGTCTATAAAATTATTTAAATAGTCCTGACTTGGGGGACACCTGGGTGGCTCAGTCGGTTAAATGTCTGAGTTTGGCTCAGGTTATCTCACAGTTCGTGAGTTCGAACCGCACATCAGGCTCTGTGCTGACAACTTGGAGCCTGGAACCTGTTTCAAATTCTGTGTCTCCCTCTCTGCTCCTCCCCTGCTCATGCTCTGTCAATCTCTCTCTCTCTCTCTCCCAAAAATAAATAAACATTAAAACTTTTTTAAAAATGAAAAAATAAAATTACATAGTACTGACAAGGAAGTGAAGGTAAAATCACGTTAAAGTGAAGATTAAATTAGGAAAAGTAAATGGGGCACCTGCTCAGTCAGTGGAGCATGTGACTCTTGATCTCAGGGTTGTGACTTTGAGCCCCATATTGGGCATGGAGCCTACTTAAAAAAATAGCAATAGCAATCATAATCATAAATAAATTAGGGAAGGTAAGGGGAACCTGGGTGGCGCAGTCGGTTAAGTGTCCGACTTCAGCCAGGTCACGATCTCGCGGTCCGTGAGTTCGAGCCCCGCGTCAGGCTCCGGGCTGATGGCTCAGAGCCTGGAGCCTGTTTCCGATTCTGTGTCTCCCTCTCTCTCTGCCCCTCCCCCGTTCATGCTCTGTCTCGCTCTGTCCCAAAAATAAATAAAAAATGTTGAAAAAAAATATTAAAAAAAAAATTAGGGAAGGTAAATGGAAGACCTTTTTGGATGAGTCAGTTGGTAATTATTGTTAAAAAAAAAAAGTTACTTGGATGTCTACATCATCTTGACTGTGAGGCAGTGTTTTTCAATCTTGGCAATGTTGACATTTTGGATTGGATAATTCTTTGTTAGGGAAAGGGGCATATCCTGTATAGGCTCAGATGTTCAGCAACGATGCTGTCCTCCACCTCATGGACATCCCACCTTCTGACAACCAAAGATGTCTCTAGAAATTGCCAAATGTACCCTTGGGGACAAAACTGCTCCCTAATTGAGAAAAGCTGCTGTAATTCATCAACGTGAGGAAAGCAGTACCTTGGATCCATGAGGCTTACAAGAAAAAAAAAAGTTAGTTAAATTGATTTGAATGTGTATGAATAAGCATTTACATCTATGTTAGCGATTCCACTAATACTATTTTCTTTCTTGGCACTATTAGCAAGTTCTTGTTGATTCATAGATCTCAGAATTGAATAATGAAGTTTTGAACATCGAAATTTAATTAGACATTAAAATTTATAAGCACATACAGTCATGTTTAATTGACACTGAAAACTGAAGACATAATATTTAAGTAGCATAACTAAAATAGAAAGGAACTATTTTAGAAATAATTGTATACCATTCTATAATATTGAGAAAGCAGCCACAGAATAATTTCATGTAAATTCTGTATCTACTAACTGATTTTTGGATAGCCAAAAAATTTTAAATATCTTTGCAAGTGAGAATATCCATTGTATAATTTGAAAAATTCTAATTTAGGTTCTATGTAGCCGGCAGGCAAAGATAGAAAATCTCTGATAAAATAAATTATGCAGTTTGATTGAATTGATGTGTATCCATGTCAAAGATTAAAAGTGAACATTCTAAAATGAGAGTGGCTGTTGAACATGTTTGTAATTTAGATAAATGTACAACTGATTTAGGCATATTTTAATTGGTGCAACTAGAGTTTTTTTTTTTTTTATAACTTCCTATAAAGAAGTGGTTTATTTTCTAATTTTCTATTTTCATCTACAGGAAGTATAAAACACATCCTGTAAAATTACAGAGAAAAGAAATCTTTAACTTTTTAGGGTAAGGAACATAGTCTTTTACACCAAAATAAAAATTAAGTCAATCACTGGTTTTGTTTTTGTTGTTGTTGTTGTTGTCGTTTTCCCCTGTAAGGTGAGAGAAACTGAGGGAACAAAGAGGAATTTTTTGAGGATTAAGCATACTGGAGATGAAACACTTAGGCAAATCAATGAAACGACAGATTTTTGAGCCAAATGTTGTTAGAGGTCTTTTAGCAAACAAGCCAAACTTAAGAGGGTGCTCATATAAATTCTATTTATTCATATAGTTCTCAATTTATCTAAGGAAAGAAAATAAAAGTAATACTTAATGTCTAGTAAGAACGCATTATGTAATATAATCCCTCCTCCAACCTAGTTGCTGGTACATTTGCAGGATTTCATAGTCGAGCACACTATATTTCAGCTTCAACTAATTTGAGCAAGATGATAATCCATGCTATTTACTCTATACTACAGTAGGTAAGAATCCCGTGTAGAAACCTCAATGTAGCTCTCTTTGGGGAAGGTGGGAGATTTTTAAAAATGCATCCATACACTATTTTTGTAAGCAATGGCTTCTTATTTACTTACTTTTTTGGAGAGAGAGAGAGAGAGAGAGAGAGAAAGAGAGAGAAGGTGTGAACAGGGAGGGGCAGAGAGAGGGAGACAGAGAATACCAAGCAGGCTCCGCATTGTCAGCACAGAGCCCAATGAGGGGCTTGAAGTCATGAACTGTGAGATCATGACCTGAGCCAAAATCAAGAGTAGGACTCAACTGACTGAACCACCCAGGCACCCCCATAGACTTTTATTATAGGCATGGATTTGGTGCTAGATAAAAGTACAGATTTTTAATAATAATAATGATAATAATGATAATAATGTTCCACACTCTGAGAATTTGCCTAATTAAAAATTATTCAATAATTTATTAGTTTTAAAAAGAGGTCATATATACAAATTATTGTTTAGATTAAGTCTCTGTTTGACTCTAATTTCCTTATAAATCACTGACAATGGTATACCACCATTAACTATGGTATGAAATAATAACTGTTTTTATAAATAAAGGCTCAATAATTTTCGATGCATTTTCACTTACTCCTATTTAGTTATTTATCATAACTGTATGAGTAACCTAAAAGAACTAATTAATTTAATGCGTGATAAAGTCTCATAATTCCAAAAAGTATTTGGAGGGATTTGTAATAATATACACAATATAACATGATGACCATGATTATTACAAGCATAAAGTCAAGGGGAAAATAAAGAAAAGTATATTAATGTAAAGGTAAAGTTAAATAAAATCCATGCCAGAATGACAAATACAGTTCTGAGAAATTTGTTACACACATAAAAAAATAAGAAATTTCTAGAAAATAAAGCAGAGGGAAACACAATGTATGAGTCAGAGGATATAAGGAGTAATTAAACTAGGTTTTTGGGATCGATTAATCATTCTTGATTTAAAAAACAGAATTTTCTGTCCTTCTCAAATAAGACACGAAGGAACAGTGATAAACAACAATCTTAAAAGACACTTTTCATTATACACACATTGTGTTTCTCAGAGCCCTTTTCTCATAATGTTCCTCAAAGTAGGAAAATGTTATATACCTAATATATTTCAGTGGAAGTTAGTGTTTATTTTTCTGTAGATTGTAAAAGTAAACCTTAATGTAGTCAACATTTGGATTTGGCCAGAGAATAAGTGGTAATACGTGTAACTCAAAATGTATTTTGTTACCTCAATTATGGGACACCTTCCATATAACATACTGTTTCTATCTGGATACATACTATCAATGGCTGTGCCATAGCATTTTTTTTTTACCCACCTGCATATACTGATGGTTAAACTCTGCAGATACTCACTCCATTCTTAACAATATCATCATCAATAAGGCAAAATAGACACATAAAAAATTAACTTTAAAACCATGAACAGGGCATAAAGAAATGGCTCTGAGTATATGGAAGAAAAGGGAGAAATAACATGTTTCTTACAAAGGGAAACTTAGATAAGCCTTCACAGAAGTGCACCTGTTTGTATAGGAGTTTGAAGGAAGAAACAAATGTACTTGATGTTCAACAGAAAAAGGAGAGTGTAGAAAGAAGAAACAACCAAGAACAATAGCTGATAAAAGACTACAGCATATTCAGTAGAACTTAGAATGCTCTGATGCAACCCATGTGGTTATAGAGAAAAGTGGGAGAGGAGGATAATGGTTAAGAAGATATACTTGAAACAGATGATAAAAGGACTTAAATGCTATGCTGGAGAGCCTGGATTTTATTCTGCAAGCATGGGGGATCAATATAGATTTTAATTAGGGATACAACACAATGAATTTTCTCATTGGTAGTCATGTGGAAGAGAGAGCCCTGGGTGAGTAGACTAGTTAAGAAATCTCTTAGAAATAAGTTTGGATCATTGTGAATTCAAGTGAGTAATATATGATTATACTAACTGGTGCTCCCTATGCTTACTAATGTATGAATAGCTATCCCTAATCTACTACTAGACTCCCAGATTGGACACACTCTCGGTAGCATTGCTGGTCTTCCCATACCTCCAAAAGCAACAAATAAGAAAACCCCATTCTATATGGGTGGGGATGAGGAGTAAAGTGGACCAGAAACCCAGAAGTCTGTGACTGAAAGGCAAAGTAGGAACACACAGGACCAAGAATTGGAAATGGCCTCCAGGAGAAGGGCCTCAAAAAGAAAAATGATAATAATATAAAGAGTTAGAGACTCATGGGGCACCTGGGTGGTTCAGTCAGTTAAGCGCCTGACTCTTGGTTTCAGCTCAGGTCATGATCTCGTGGTTTGTGGGATCAAGCCCCGTGTTGGGCTCTGTGCTGACAGCATGGAGCCTGCTTGGTATTCTCTCTCTCCTTCTCTCTGTGCCCCTCCCCCACTTGCATGCACTCACACTTACTTTCAAAAAAAACAAACAAACGCTAATAAAAAAAAAAAGTTAGGGCCTCAGAGCAAAGTCAAACTCTCTTTCCAAAGTATCCCCAAGTTAGGCAACAGAACTTCCAGTGATTAAAACCTCTCATGATCACACACACACACACACACACACACACACACACACACACACACCCTAAGCAAAGCACAGCATCATCTGAGAAGACAACTACTGAAAGTCAAGATAGATGAACAGTAAAATATTGGATTGCTAAAGATTTGCCAAGATTGTTATTATCCCATAGAGAAAAATAATTATATAAAAGTTTAAAAAAGCAATAAAATAAATTATAGGGATGGTGAGAAGAGTCACCATGAGAAATAAATAGACTTAAGAAAAATTTTAATTTCCATAATTAAAAAATACAAACTGGTAAAATAAAAACCCAGTAGGTTAACTAAAGAGAGAATTAGTGACTTGGGCTATATAGCCAAACAAAGTTATCAAGAATGAAGTAAGGGAATCAAAAATAAAAATGGAAAGTTAAATAAATGAAACATAAAATGGGAAAGCTTGTCATAGAACCAGTTGGATATATACAAAACTCATAGGGCAAAGAAGAAGGCATTCATGGATCAAGAAAAGTTTTAAAATATTTGGAACTGAATAAAAATATAAACAAAACATAATAAAATTTGTAGAATATAGCTAAGCTGATGCTTAGAAATTTACAGCATTATATGTTTTTATCAGGAAAGAAGAAAGGTCTCAAATCAATAATCCATTTTAAGAATCTATTTAAAAAGAGGCAAATTAAACACAAAGCAAACATAGGGAATTAAACAGCAAAAAACAAAACAAAACAAAACAAAACAAAACAAAAAAACCAGAAACATAAGTCAATGAAATTTCAGAGCCAAAATTAAGAAACATCAATTAAACGAAACACAGGTCTTTGAAAAGATCAGTGTAATTGATTAATCTTAAACCAGATTGATGAATAAAAAAAGGAGAAAATACAAATTACTGATAACAGGAATAAAAAAGAGGAAATCATTACAAATTCTGTAAGTTTAAAGAATAAAAAAAAAGAATATTAAAAAAATACTCTAGGGGCGCCTGGGTGGCGCAGTCGGTTAAGCATCCGACTTCAGCCAGGTCACGATCTCGCGGTCCGTGAGTTCGAGCCCGGCATCAGGCTCTGGGCTGACGGCTCAGAGCCTGGAGCCTGTTTCTGATTCTGTGTCTCCCTCTCTCTCTGCCCCTCCCCCGTTCATGCTCTGTCTCTCTCTGTCCCAAAAATAAATAAACGTTGAAAAAAAATTAAAAAAAAACTCTATGCCCAGTAGTTCAATAATTCATATAACTGAATTGATTCAAGTATATGAAATGGACTATTTTCTTAAAAAAAAAAAAAAAGAAACTACCAAAGCTCACTCAAAATGGAATAGCTAATATGAATAATACTCTTCCTATTAGAGAAATTGAATTTGTAATTGTTGAATTTGTATTTCTTACATATCTACATGCCTTGGAATAAGGCACTGATTACCCATTTTATCTACACAATGTTGTCAAGGATCTTTGTACGGCCAATAGTATTGAAAGCTAGGGCCAATGTTTTCTCCAGACCAAAGGATAAGCATGTGTCCTGCCCATTAGAAAAATTTAAATCCCCTAAACTCAGCTGTCTCCTATAATGAAATTCATTTCCGGTCCAGGGCTCCTCTGATCTCTTTGTGTCATCCTGTAGGAATTGGGCTTGAAAAACTGAGGCAAAAATGATGATAATCATGCCTACTATTATCATGACACATGAATTATGCTCGATCTATGAGCCAAGATTTGCATGTCTTCTACCAGCATCCATGAAACTGTCAATATAACTTATTATCTTGCAAGTAGCATAAATCTCAGACCTTTTACAGACCTTGAAACTTAAGGTCTGGATCATTTCATTCTTGAATCTGCAAAATATTTAAGAAATGACTACTAATTCTTCACAAAATTCTCTATAAAACAGTAAAAGAAGAAATACTACCAAGCCACTTCATGAGACTGATGTCAAAATAAGTTAAGGATATTATTAGTAAAGAAAATAATAGATAAATATTCCTCATGAACATACATATAAAAATTATCAACCAAATATGAACAAATCAAACCCAGCTATATATACACCAGATAATACGCCAAGACCAAGAATCATTTATCTTTGGAATGCAATGCTGCTTTGACATTCAGAAACCAATTAATGTGATTCCCCACATCAACAAATTAAAGAAAACTAAATATATCATCTCAATCACTACAGGAAAAGCTTCTGACAAGAGTCAGTGTCCCTTTCAGGCAAAATGTTCAGAAAACTGAAAATAGAGACAGCTTTCTCAACCTGATAAAGAATCTGCAAACAAACCTTCAGCTATCGTCATACTGAACAGGAAAGACTCCATGCTATTTCCTTAACATAGGGAATAGGTAAGGATATCCACTCGCACTCCTATTGAAATATTTCCATAATCCTATGATTAAATCTGAGTTTCTGGTTTTCTTTTTTCCATTTAAAGTGGATAAAGGAATGGGCTGTGACCTTAAGAAACATTTATTGGCTGGGGCCCCTGGATGGCTCAGTCTGTTAAGTTTCCTGATTCTTCATCTCAGCTCAGGTCATGATCTCATGATTTGTGAGACCAGCCCCACATTGGACACAGTGCTAACAGCATGGACACTGTTTGGGATTCTTTCTCTACCTCTCTCTCTGTCCCTCTCACTCCTCGCTCTCTCTCAAAATAAATAAATAAACTTGAAATAAATTTAAAAAAAGAAACATTTATTGGCCTTTTATCCCCCCACCCCCACATGAGAAAGAAAGGATAGAGCAGGATAGAATTTTCTAATTGCCTTTTCCACCAGGTGAAAAGATCTGGAATACTGGAATAGCCAAAATCACTTTGACAGATAAGCAAAATTATAAGAATGCCTGATTCAAGACAGTGTGGTATTGATAAAAGACAAAAATATAAATAAATGGAACAGAAGAGAGAAGCTTAGAATAGTTTCAATAGTTACAAAGGCAATTCAAAGAAGAAATTATACAGCCTGTTCAGCAAACGGTACTGAAACTATTAGAAACCCATATACAAAGAAAGAAATAAGCAGCCTCAAGTAATACCTCATGTCATATAAAAAATTACTATTAAAGAGGTTTTAAACCTAAATGCAAACCCTAAAACCATGATTTCTGGGGGACAAAAAGGAATGAAAGTTCTTGTCACGTTGGGTACACAAAGATTTCTTAGATCGACATCAAAAGTATAATATATATTCAATTTCATCAAAGAAAGAAAAGAGAAGAGAAGAAAGAAAAGACAAGAAAAAGAAAAAAAAACTTTGAAAGACACTGATGAAAAATAATAAAATAAAAAGACAATCCAGAGGATTCCAGTTTCAACTGAGTCATGTAAAGTGCTTGAAAGCCATTATTTCTATTCTCAAGAGAAAAAAAAAAGCTAAACAAGCAAACAGAATATGACTTTTCCTAGGTCCATCAGGTAATTGAAGACAAACTACCACCTCAAAACTAGAATCATAGCTGAGACCAGCTTACTGGAAATAGAAGCTGCCATTACACTTAAATGGCAATTGATGAATTCCTGAAGGCTGAGAGTTAAAAAAAATCCTGGGAGACAGTTCTAAGGGAGTTCCCCCACTTTTTTGGGTTTTGCCTTCAGGAACCCCATCAGGTGCTTCTGGTGAAATTCAGAGAAAAATCTCCTCTTGTATCAGATAGAGAAGGAAAAAATAACCATATTGAGATATGCCCAGAGGAAAATAACTATGACAAAAGCATCCCCTCCAGGAAAAGCTACTTTTACCAGAGCCTTACTAGACCTGGAAGATGGGCATTTGGAAAATTCCATAGTGCTGTAGCTTTCCTATCTCCTGTAAGAGGAGGGAATATTTTGTTTTTTTCTTTTACAGGCAAATAAATGTTTTATTAGGTCATGGCCCTGGGAATGTTTCCCCTCTCCAACATCTTATACCACATCAACCATGCA
Organism: Felis catus; assembly: GCF_018350175.1. NCBI lineage: Eukaryota > Metazoa > Chordata > Mammalia > Carnivora > Felidae > Felis > Felis catus. Next base: position 16,069,896 of record NC_058380.1, read on the forward strand.
ACAGTACAACAATGAGTTACAACTGAATGAGCTGTAAGACACAGACCCTATTTAAGAATGAATTCATAGGGAAAGCCCAATACAACAGAGGAGAAAACAAACAAAAAAGAAATACAACACGAAAACTAGAGGGAACATCTGCTGCCATAGAAATTAAACACAACCAAAGTTCCTATGTAAGTTCACATGAATTTCATACTAAAAACCTGATTACCTCAGATTCTATTGCCAAATACAGTAAAACTTTGGTTTGTGAGCATAATTCATTCCAAAAATATGCTTGTAATCCAAAGCACTCGCATATCAAGGGAAATTTCAAGAACCATTGGCTCAGTTGTGATCATGTGACATGGCGTCACAGTCTACTTGTATTGCAACACATTGCTCATTTATCAAGTTAAAATTTATTAGAAATGTTTGCTTGCCTTATGGAACACTCATAGAACAAGTTACTCTCAACCCAAGGTTTTACTGTATATCACAACCAAATTTCAATAAAAATTACAAGCATGCTAAAAGGCAGAAAAACAAATAACAACAACAACAACAAACACGGTCTGAAGAGACAAAGAAAGCATCAGAACCAAACCCAGATTTTGGATTCTCAGTTAAGGAATTTAAAATAACTATGATTATAGGATACCTGGGTGGCTCTGTTGGTCAGGCATCTGACTTTGGCTCAGGTCATGATCTCACAGTTCCTGGGTTTGAGGCCTGTGTCAGGCTCTGTGCTGACAGCTCAGAGCCTAAAGCCTCCTTCGGATTCTGTGTCTCCTGCTCTCTGCCCCTCCCCCACTCATGCTTATGTTCGCTCTCTCTCTTTCTCTCTCTCAAAAATAATCAAATAAATAAACATTAAAAATAAATCAAATAAAATGACTATGATTAATATATTATGAGCTCTAATGGAAAAAACAACATGCAAAAATAAATAAGGTAAGCACAGTGATGCTTACCTAGGCTCACTATAGATATGGTCAAAAAAAGAAGCATGACCTTAAAGATGGGTCAATATAAAATTCCAAAACTGAAATGCAAATGGAAAATCAGATTTAAACAAAACAAAACAACTCTGGAACAATTCCAATATGCAACATACACATTATGGAACTACCGGAAGAAGGAGAAAAAGAGAAAAGAACAACAACAAAAACTACTGAAAGAAATAATGATGAGAATTTCCCAAATTTAATGATGAATACCAAAACACAGACCAAAGGTCAGAGAACAGGCAGGATAAATGTCTCCCACCCCAATCTAACTAGGTATATTATATTCAAACTTCAGAAAATTAAACACACAGAAAAAAAACCTTGAAAGAAGCCAAAAAGTCCCCCACCCCAATCTAACTAGGCACATAATATTCAAATTTCAGAAAATTAAAGATACATAAAAAGTTTTGAAAAAGGCAAAGAGAAAAGAAAGACCACCTGACCTATAGAGGAGCAAGGATAATAATTATATCAGGCTTCTCATCAGCTTCCATGCAAACGAGAAGAAAATGGAATGGAAAATTTAATGTTGAGACAAAAACAAGCAAACAACACCAACCTAGAATTGTGCATTCAGTGAAACTATCCTTCATTGGTGAAGGAAATAATAAAGACTTTCTCAGAAAAACAAAAACTAAAGGAATTTTTAACAATGGATCTATCTTGTGAGAAAAGTTAAAAACATTCCTCAGGGATAAGGAAAAAAAAATAAATCAGAAACTCATTACCTATTGAAGAAGGAGGTGGGGGAGGGGGAGGTGAAGGAGAAGGAATTCTCCTACCACAATGGATTAAATCATCAATCAGTAACAGAAAGATGTTCAGAAAATACCAAAATATTTGGATATTAAACAACACACTTCTAAATGCCACATGAGTGGGAAAAAAAAGTTTCAGGGCAAATTTTAAGATATTTTGAAGTAAAACAAAAATAAAATGCTAATTACCAAAATTTGTTGAAGCAGCAAAAGCAGTGCTTAAAAGGAAGTGCATAGCATTAAATGCTTATGTTAGAAGATGCCTAAAATCAATAACCTAAGCTTCCACCTTAGAAATTTAGAGGAAGAGTGCCTGGGGGGCTCAGTCAGTTAAGTGTCCAACTTTGGCTCAGGTCATGATCTCACAGTTCATGAGTTCAAGTTCTCATCAGGTTTTGTGCTGACAGCAAGAGCCTGGAGTCTGCTTTGGATTCTGTGTGTGTGTGTGTGTGTGTGTGTGTGTGTGTGTGTGTGCCTCTGCCCCTTCCCTGCACATGCTCTCTCTCTCTCTCTCTCTCAAAAATAAACATTAAAAAGTTTTTAAAAAAGAAAGAGACAAATTTAGAGGAAAAAAAAGTTTAAAATAAGGCAAAGCAAGTGGAAGAAAATCATAAAAATTATCACAGAAACCAATGAAACTGAAAACAGAAAATCAAAGGAGTAATCCAATGAAACAAACAAATAAAATTGCCCTTTAGAAAAATCAATAAATTTATAAACCTGTAACCAGGGTAACCAAGAGAAAAATGAGAGAAGAAATAAATCACTAACATCAGAAATGAAAGAGAGACATCACTACTGATCCCATGGACATTAAAATGGTAAGAAGGAAATATTATAAACAACTCTTTGCCCAGAAATATAACTTGAAACAAATTAAATAATTCCATTAGCACCCTCCAAAAATCAAATACTTAGGTATAAATTTAACAAATCATGTACAAGATCAATATAAGAAAAACCACAAATTTCTGCTGAGAAAGATCAAAAAAGATCTAAGTAAAAGGAAGTATTCCATATTCATGGATAGGATGACTCAATATTGTTAAGATGTTAGTTCTTCCCACGTTGATATACAGATTCAAAGAAATTCCAATCAAAATTCCAGGTGTTTTGTGGATATTTGCAAACTGATTCTAAAATTTGTGTCAGAACAACAAAAACACACAAAACAACAACCAAAAAATCAGAACAGTCAACACACAATACTGAAGAATAAAGTCAAACTTTATTCTAACCAACACTAACCAACTTCAAGACCTGCTACAAAGCTACAGTAATCAAGACACCGTGATACCAGTAAAAGGATAGAAAAAAGATTAATGAAAATGAGCCAGAAGGAGACCTATACGAAACTGATCATTGACATAAAAGCAAAGGCAACTCAATGAAGAAAGGGCAGTTTTCACTGTTGTATTGTTTTTGTTTGTTCTTGTTGCTGTAACAATTGGTACTGTAACAACTGGATGTTCAAAAGAAAAATGAATGAATCTAGACAAAGGCCTCACACATTTTATAAAATTTAACTCAAATGGATCATATATCTAATGGTAAAATATAAAACTACAAGAATTTTGGAGGATAACACAGGAGAAAACTCTATGTGTCCTTGGGTCTGGTGAAAAGAAGGTTTAGTTACAACACCAAAAGAAGAAACCACGAAAGAAAAAAGAAAAGTAAAGTTGCACTTTATTAAAATCAAAAACATCTGTTCTGACAAAAAACACTCTTAAGAAAATGAAAAGACAACCACAGAGTGGGAGAAAATGTTCAAAAAACACATAACTAATAAACGGCCTATACCTAAAATATACAAAGAATCTTTAAACCCAAAAATTTTAAAGAAATTATTCAATTTAAAAATGACAGAGGTGCCTGAGTGGCTCAGCTGGTTAAGAGTCCAATTCTTGAATTCAGCCCAGGTCATGCTCTCATGGTGATGAGACAGGGCCCAGCATCAGGCTCATACTGGGTGTGGAGCCTACTTGAGATTTTCTCTCCCTCTCCCTCTGCCCCTCCCCAGCTTGAGCTCTTGCTCTCTCTCAAATAAATAAATAAGTAAATGTCGATAAATAAAAATGGACAAAAGATCTGAACAGACACCTCACCAAAGATTTACAGATGGCAAATAAGCACCTGAAAGATGTTCACCATCATATGTCATCAGGGAATAGCATATTGAAACAAAAATGAATGAAATCTTCTGAGGACCTGGCATTTGACCAAAAAAATCTAGTTGTGATTTTTCAGGCCTACCCACAGGCAGTGACCCAAGCTCTATCTGACAGGCCTCTGAGGGGAGAACTGCCCTCCTTCCTCCAGTCTCTGCCATCTCTGAAGGGCGTTGCAGTCAAGGATTCAGGTTCCCCTGGGAGCCATGTTTTTACGAATACTTGCATTCCTAGCCCTGGTGCCTTCATTCTGAAGGTCTCTTGATCTGGGTCCTTAAGCCAAGACCTTCTGCAGGCACCTCAGCCAAAGCCTCCTTATGGGGGTGCAGAGGGACCCTTTAAGACATTTTTCTCTACTCTCAGTACTCCTAACTCCCCTTCCCATGCCCCAGTTCAATAAAACTGCAGGAGCCTTTTGTTCAGGGCTCTCTTGGCAGGGAGAGGACTCCCACATCTGTGCTGATCCACCTGACCTTTGTGCATATTGTTAAGTGAAAGAAGCCAATCTGAACACAGCTGGTAATCTGCTGTTTTTCCTGTCTTGATGAAATTTATGTGTGTGTGCAAAAGGCAAACTCTAGGGACAGTAAAAAGATCGCTGTTTGTTAGGGGTTTCAGAAGTATAAAGATGGGATCAAAAAAATGAAGCACAGGAGATTTTTAGAGTGGCAAAACTCTTCTGTACAATACCATATTGATGGACATGTGATATTAGGCGCTTGTCAAAACCCATATAACAATACAACACAGAGAGTGGGTTTCAATGTAAACTACAGAATGTAGTTAATAATGCATCAAAATTGGCTCACTGGGGCTCCTAGAAAGCTCAGTCAGTTAAGTGCCCAACTTCGGCTCAGGTCACGGTCTTGCAGTCTGTGAGTTTGAGTCCTGCATCGGGCACTCTGCCTTCAGCACAGAGCCTGCTTTGGATCCTCTGTCTCCCACTCTCTATCCCTCCCCCACTGGTTCTCTCTCTCTCTCTCTCTCTCTCTCTCTCTCTCTCTCTCTCTCTCAAATAAATAAATAAATTTAGAAAAAAAAAAGAAAAAGATTGGTTCATTAACTGTAATAAATGAAGAAATTAACATATTTAACTCTGTGTGTGTGTGTGTGTGTGTGTGTGTGTGTGTAAAGACCAGCCACAGACTAGGAGAAAGTATTTGTAAGACACATATCTTATAAAACACTTGCATTCAGACCAAATCAGACTCTCATAACTCATTAGCAGGAAAAAAACCAATGAAATAATACAAGTGCAATTTTTTAAAATGTTTCACCAAAACAGATGTACGGATAGCATAAAAGCACATGAATACATGCCCAACATCATTCATCATTAATTAAAGGCAAATGAAAATTAACACCACAATCAGTTACTACTACATACCTACAAGAAAAGGCTACAACCAAATTTTAGCAATACTAAGTACTGGTGATGGTATGGAATATCTGGAACTCTCATTCATTGCAAAATAAGTGGAAAAAGAACTAAGCAATCTTTTTTTCCCACTAACTTGCTGGTTGGAAAGCAATATCGTACAGTCACTTTAGAAAACAGTTTGGCAGTTTCTAATAACATTAAACATATACTTTCCACCCATCTCAGCATGCCACTCCTGAGTATTTATCCAAGAGAAATAAAGCCTTATGTTCTCACAAAATCCTGTATGTGAATGTTTATGCCAGCTTTATTCACAATTGCTGAACAAACCTTAAACTATACACAGCACATTGTTGGTTTAAAAGAGCCGGGAGGCAGTGGTGCCTGAGGGTGGACATCTCCCCACTCCCATCACCCTCAGCTTTAGCTTTTCCGAAAACAACTGGAGAACGGGAAGAGCTGGAATAGGCACCCCTGTGAGTGAATGATCTGGGGGAAAGTGGTGTGTTGGATACATAGATTAACTCACCCAGCATGTATTCTGACCTCATTTTTAGTCTTTTCCTGTATCACGGAGGTGGGGGGTCGAGAGGTACATTTCCTCTAGGTTTGTGGTTTAGGTCACACCTATCAGACGGCAGCGGACAACATGCACTGAATTCAGTGGGAAACGAAGCAGGGCTTGAGGCTTCCGCTTTGCTGGTTGGGTTTTGGTAGATGCTGACTGATCTAGAGCCAGCAGCTAGCTATAGCTTGGGTTTCCCAATTAGGCAAGGTTTCTGATGCTGGCAAAATCATCGGTTCTCTTTGAGCCCCAGTTATATGGGGTGGCTTTAAAAAACCAACATCCCCATTCAGTCTAAACTTGTGTCTTCAGCCTGAAAGCCATTTATTGCCCTTTAATAAATTCCTTTCTGCATCAACCAGCTAGTGTGAAAGCGTGACCCCCGTAAGTTGCATCTAACTATCAAAAATAGAACACAGAACTTGCTCTGTGTTGACATATACAAAACTTCTCATGTTTTTCTTGATTTTGTGAGGTTTATATGGTATACATTATTGCTGCATGGGAGACCGGATGGATGCTATCTGCTGGCAGCCAAAAAGGCTTCCATGAAAGTTAGCGATGCTATCCCAGACTCTACCCATCCACCATCCCCTTACTCCATTTTAGTTTTCTTCAGGGTACTTTTCAATACTTCATTTACATCAAGGGGCAACTTGTAAGTAACACAAATTCAGATATAAGGTAATTGATAATTGCATCTCAGCTTGGAAGAAGGGAAGTCTTAGGTTCTTACCTTCTGTGAGGACAGGGGATGACAAGATTGCAATGCTTCACTTGGGACTTTTTCACTTCCATGTATAACACACACTTTGCTGATAATAATTAGTCAATTTAAAAAAAAATAACGTTTATTTATCTTTGAGAGACAGAGCATGAGTGGGGAAGAGAAGAGAGAAAGGGAGACACGGAATCTGAAGCAGGCTCCAGGCTCTGAGGTGTCAGCACAGAACCCGATGTGGGGCTCAAACCCACAAACTGCAAGATCACGACCTGAGCTGAAGTTGGATGCTTAACTGACTGAGCCACTAAGGAGCCCCAAATCAGTCAATTTTTTAAAGTGAAAACACAATATTAAAAAAATAAAAAAAATAAAAAACATTTGGTTGAAATGTCCCATTCAACTAATATCCCCAGGAAGAAATTATAATGGACAGCCACACAATTCTATAAATGTACATAGTAATACAACTTCTTTCTCAAAAAAACAGGTGTCAACAATATGCATGATGTTAATGGATGATTTTCCAAAAGAGGTTAAATCATAAACCTCTTAAAGCCATAAGACAAACATGTATGATTTCATTTAACTGATTAAATGAGGAAACCAGTCAGGATGCCATAATAGCTCAAAAGAAAAGTTAAAGAAATACAAATTTATATAAAATAAATGTTGAAATGAATTTACAGACAAACACAGAAATGACTTTTTCTATGGGGAGAAAGTAATTGAATTTTCATTGAACAGAACTTATTTTCTTGTGTTTAGAAAATTATTATTCTGCACTGCTATCAGTTATCGACAATTTACAGATTGTAAAATGGCTCGAAGGCAATGTCCTATCAGAATGAGATAACCTAGAAGGATATACACTGAACTAGGGGTCAACAAACTATAGCCAGCAGGCCACATTCTGGCCCTTACCTGCTTTTCTTCTTCCCCATTTTTTTGTTGTGGTAAAATATACAATAAAAATAAAATGATCTAAAAGACACAATAAAATAACAAGATTGGCTGTCTGAACTATTTTTAAGTTTACATTTCATTAGTTTTAAGTACATTTATATTGCTGAGTCACTATCACCAGTATCCCTCTCCAGAACCCTTTTCACCCTGGAAAAATGAGACCCTACATCCATTAAATACTAACTCCCCATTCCCTCTTCCCCCTGGCTCTCAGCAACCACCGTTCTACTTTCTGTCTCGATCGTTTAATGAGCGTCTATTTTTAACCCATGACACAAACCTAATGTATATAAAAACTCTTATCTTTTTTCTTTACAGAATAGGTGGAAGAAGAAGTGAACATTCTTTTTTCATAAACCTCACAACTTAACAATCCCATATATAATTGAATATCTATGATACCACTTAATGCATTATAGCTTGGTCTTAATGCTTATCAGGTATTTATTTGTTTGGCTATATCCTCAGTGGGGTGTAAACTCCAAGGGAAAAAATCTCTCTCTCTCTCTCTCTCTCTCTCTCTCTGTTTAAGTAGCATATTGCCAGTATCTACAACATGACCTGGTAAATATTTGCTGAATGAATGAACGAATGAATGAATGAACAAATGAATGAATGAAAAGTCTGTAGTTATCACAGCCCCCAGTCCCCACCTCATTTACACTTAACCAACTTTTTCTCACCCATTTTTAGCAAAGAACTTGTTTCTGCACACAAGCATTTATACAACATTTCCCCAACATGTGTTTTCTGTAACGTAGTTGTTCTAAGAATTTTATCTCAGCTTCCTTAGTTGTCAATCTCTGTCCCTTTATGCCAGAGACTGACGTTGCACACAGATATTTTATTGGGCTTATACAGGTCATAAAGGCATTTCAATACATTAGAAATGTTTAAAAAGCAGAATATTCTCCCTGAAAAATCCAGATTTCTGGCTTATGTTGTACAATCTGATACTACAACACATGGCCTACAACTGTTCACGAGAGCCATTAGCTATATCTGAAGAGCTGCTCTGCCTGTAGACTGACTGGGCATGTATTTCTGGCCTTCTTCCCCCATTTATGTCACCTGCTTGTCCCCTGTAGACATTTGACTTTTTGACCCCCCGCTGTAAGTCATTTTTGGCAGTTGTAGGTTTCTTTTTGTTCTGATTTGCATTGTAAGAATGTAGACAAAAGCACAGTAACTAGCTGTCAGGGTCATATGACTGCTGATTGGAGAAACGGAGTCTCTGTTATCGCATCCCTATTAAAACCAAAGGATGGGAGGAAAGTTCTTGGCACAGAATGTGCGTTAACGTTATGTAAAATCATATTACAGCCCTTCCACTTGGAAATACTTGAGTCTCCATTTCACCTGCAGTACTTAGAATAATAATGGGATGCCAGGTAAAAGGGAAGAGGTATTTGTTTTTATGTATTTATTACGGTATGGAATGACTCCTGACTCATCTTCCTTTTTATGCTTTACATTTATATGATACATTCATTTTGCAACGCATGTGTGTGAAAATTCTGAAACATATTTCAATTACAGACTTGCTGTATTTTTTAAAAACTCAGTTAATTCAGTAGTAAGAGAGCTGTTATATAGACCTCATCAATAATTACACAGAAGGGTCTGTTAGACTAACAGATGCTCTAACAGTATAAACAAAATGTTTTGTTTAGAGTTCTTTTTAACTTTACATATTTAATTTTAATAATATTTTAGTTGAGTTATCATCATTTATAGCACTGCAAATTTAAACACACACAGCATGAAATTTTTATAGTTACAAAATGTACAGTATTTCAGGGCAGTTATCCCTGAATTGATTAGTTGTGGGACAGAAAATTTCCTACAGTTACAGCACAATCTAATATTCTGGATAGATATAAAGACAAAATTAGATGTTGAGTGATCTGATTTAATGATGTATATACATTGGTGAGGCACATTGTTAGAACCCAAATCATTAGGACAATGAGTTTCATTTTAAAGTGGTTTTTCTTGGGGTATCTGGGTGGCTCAGTTGGTTAAGTGTTCAGCTTCTGCTCAGGTCATGATCTCACGGTTTGTGGGTTTGAGCCCCGCATCAGACTCTGTGCTGACAGTTCAGAGCCTGGAGACTCCTTTGGATTCTGTCTCTGTCTCTGTGTCTCTCTCTCTGCCCCTCCCCTGCTCGTTCTCTCTCTCTCTCTCTCTCTCTCTCTCTCTCTCTCTCTCTCTCTCTCAAAACATAAATGATAAACATAAAACAGTTAAAAAATAAAGTGGTTTTTCTTTTCAAATCTTAAGAATTTACTTACTGTCTCAAAATGATAATAATTCATCATAGTTGAGTACCTACTTAAAGTTTTCAAGCCATTTTCATCTGGGTTACTGCCTTCAATCAAATTCAGAAAAGGTCATTCCTTTAACTTAGTTGTAAATCCAATTTGTTTTTAAGAACTACATGTCATTCTACCTGAAAAACCCACCCATATTTGGACACTAATTAGAACCAATAGACCATTTGCTTGGAAATTCTCAGAATTAAAAGTTTACAACCTGTGTCTCGTGGGCTATTTTGGGCCCCAAACACCTTACATTTTATTCACATGGTACTTTAAAGTATATTTGAAATGGTTGTCAATATTTGAATATTATAGAGATTTCTCAAAATATTGGATTTCTATCTTCTTTGAAAACAATGTGAAGATCAGCACAGGGTCTGCCTACCCTCAGAATAATCTGTGGAAACAGGGTAGTAATTGCCTGCCTGTTAGCACTCTGCAGTTAATATCATTATTTAAAAAAAAATCACATTTATTTATTTTTGAGAGACAGAGAGCGACAGAGCACAAGTGGGGGAGGAACAGAGAGAGAGGGAGACAGAATCCAAAGCAGACTCCAGGTTCTGAGCTGTCAGCACAGAGCCTGACGTGGGGCTCGAACTCACGAACCATGAGATCATGGCATGAGCCGAAGGGATGCTTGACCAACTGAGCCACCCAGGAGCCTGGGTTAATCTCATTCTTGAAGGAACAACCTCATCATTCACACTACAAGGGTGGCCCTTTTAGCGCTGTCCTTTAGTGGTTTCAAACTTGCTGCACATACTAATCATCTGGTAGAACTTTTAAAAAGTCCTGATTGCCTTCACTCATCATGACCAATTCAATCATGATCTCTGAGCAAGTGGCCAGGGGATGGTTTTAAGCTCCCTGGGTGATTCTAGTGTGCATGCATCCAGGTTTGGGAGCCACAATTCTAGGGTTTCTGCGTATCCTCCACTGGCACTCAAAGCACAATCATTCACATACGCATCTCCTAGGACACTGTGAGCAGTGCAAATGCCACAGCCCGTTCCAGATCAAAAAATCACTCTCCAGAGTGGAACCTAGGAAATGGAGTCTCACATGCGTTCCAAGAAAGTACTTAATTCACTACAAGCAAGGCATATCTAAAGCACAACTGCCAGTGAGAAAAATCTCATCCTTAATGTGTCCTCTGTGCCTCAGCATCTTTCCTCAAACCTACACAAAGGCCCTAATCCCCGATGTTCTAGTGCTTTGTGGTGTAAGGCCCCACCCACCTACACTTGTCCTTTACTTTGTTCTACGTGCTTCAAATTTCCCTTCGCCTCTATGATCTTGTTCAATTGCAGATCCATTTTGTCCAGAGTGCTGGTTAAAGGAAAACAATCTGGATATTAATTTCATGATTATGATGACTACCTAGGTTATCCTTATGGAGAATTTAAATTTTAAAGGGTTGGTAATATAAAGAAATCTCAAATTTCAGCATTTGCAATTTGTAGGGAAGATTTGGGGTGCTCAGCAGGAGATACAAGTGCTTTTCCAATCAAGCTTATTTTATGAAAATTGACCTGACTTTATACTATAAATTTGGGTTCACACACAAATGAAATTCCCTAGACATCAGAATATCATAGCCTTGATTCTGTAGGATTTGGGGGCATATTTTCTATATTTGCGTGACATTTTCGCTAAGTCTCATTTCAGAGACCCATAAACTAAAATGATTAGGCAAAATTCATTATTTTATTTTTATTTTTTTTTATTTTATTTTTTAAGTAGGCTCCACACCCAGTGCAGAGCTGGGCCTAAGCTCATGTCCCTGAGATCAAGACCTGAGCTGAGATCAAGAGTCAGATGCTTAACTAACTGAGCCACCCAGGTGGCTTAGAGCAAAATCATGAAATCCTGTTACACAAAATAGCTAAAGAAAACTGAACACATTTGATACGAGGGGCACAGAGCATGGTTGTTCACCAGTTTCCCCTCAGTCTGATTGTAAACAAATAGGCCAGAAAAGAAGAAAGGAAGGAAAGAAGGAAAGAAGGAAGGAAGGAGGAAGGGGGAAAGCAAGGGAAGAAGGGAGGAAGAAAAAAGGAAGAGGAGAAAGGAGTTACTCTTGGGAGAATGACCCTTTGCATTACTTTCTAGATAAATACAGAATTAATGAAATCTAACCATGTGTATATTTCTTCAAAATCCTTTGCATTTTAGCAGCCAGAGAAATCAGGTTAGTAACATAGGAAAAAAAAACAATTTGTACAACTGAAACAGGTATGTTTTCTAATATATTAAAATGCAGTTTTATTGAAACCATGGTGTTTCAGAAAAACTGTTACGTGATTAAAATAGATGGTTGAAAATTCTCTTAAAAAGATTTCAGGGTGCCTGGCTGGCTCAGTCAGTTAAGCATCTGATTCTTGGTTTCAGCTCAGGTGATGATCCCACGGTTCATGAGTTCGAGCCCCACATCGAACTCATGATTGGGATTCTCTCTTTCCCTCTCTCTCTCTCTGCCTCTCCCCAGTTCATGCTCGCTCGCTCGCTCTCTCTCTCTCTTAAAATAAATAAAATAAACTTAAAAAAACTTTTTTAAATAAAAAAATTAAAAAAAACACTTCAAGGTAGTTATTACTACTTATATTTTGCAAAAGAGAAAACTGAGACACAGAATATTGTTTAATTGGCCTAAGGTAATATATCTATTAAGAAGAGGTCCAATCTCTTAATCAATGTTCACGTTGGTCAAAAGACCAAATTTGGGTTGCCTGGGTGGCTTGGTCGGTTGAGCATCTAACTTCAGCTCAGGTCATGATCTCACAGTTTGTGAGTTCAAGCCCTGCATCAGGCTCTGTGCTGACAGCTTGGAGCCTGGAGCCTGCTTCAGATTCTGTGTCTCCCTCCCTCTCTCTCTCTCTGCCCCTCCCCTGCTCATGCTCTGTCTCTCTCTCTCTCAAAAATGAATAAACTTAAAAATTTTTTTTAAAAGACCAAGTTTTACCCATTGCATCAGGCTATTGCTCATCACTAAACACAAAATGTTTCAGACACACATTCCAGCGTCCTTTTATTTGATATTCCTAGTCAGTGAAAGAATTTGGAGTGTGTTTTTTACTGTTGTTGGGATACAGCATATTGAAGTAGGCGAGATCACCCACTAGAGTCAGTTTTATCACTGTTTTACCAAATACTCTGAGCATCTATTTCCTCACTTACAAATAGGATTACAATCCCTATCTTGCAGAATTGTTGGAAGAAGGACATAGAATATTTGTAAGCAAAAGAACGCCTGGCATACAAAAGGTGTTTTTAAACGTTAGTTTCACTTCTGTCCATGGACTTAAGTCTCTGCATATTTCCCTTTGGCCTGGTGCCATGAAAATAAATAAGAGTTAAGCATTTCAATGGAATTTTGACATTATTAAATGTTGAGAGGTTTCATACAAATTTTATACACCTAATAGGATTAGAGGAGCCTTGTTAGCTTTACAAAATGATTTGCAGAACTGGCATAGACAGAGGCTAAAATAAGGAGAGTTGTTTTGTTTTGTTTTTAGTTATTTGTTGGGTGGTCCATATGTTTTATATGAGAAATAAGTTGTAAAAAATGATGAAGTACTTGTCAAATATAAAAAGATTAATGAATACTAATGTTATAAAAAGCTAAATCTCTACAAATAAATTTACCCTCAAAACTGAGCTATATGTTTGTGTCTGTTTTTTTTTTTCAGTTTTCAAATCAATTCTTCCTTCAGACAGTGCACTTGGGATCAAAAATTTAGCTTTCTGTTTGAAGAAAACTGGACTCAATATGAATAAATATATTTGTTCTGTGAGTAACTTTTTTCTATTGTTTACAAATACATTTAATAGGTTTTATTCTTCTTCATTAAACTTATAATTTTTCAGTCTCTTTGGAAGTCAGTGTGGCAGTTCCTTAGAAGACAAAACATACCCTTACCATACAACCCAGCACTTGTACTTCATGGTCTGTGCCCAAAGGAATTGAGAAGCTAAAACACACAAAATTAAAGCATACAAAAACCTGCATATGTATCTACATAGAAGTTTGTTAATCATTGCCAAAACTTAGAAGCAACCAAAAGGTCTTTCAGGGGGTGACTGGATGAATGAACTGTGGGATATCAGGACAACGGAAGACTAGTCAGTGTCGAAAACAAATGAGCACTCAAGCCATGAAAAGACATGGAGAACACTTAACTACATGTTACTAAGTCAAAGAAGCCAATCTGGAGTGACTACAAATTGTGTGATTCCAACTCTATGACACTCTGGAAAGGACAAAACTCTAAAGATCATGAAAAGATTAGTGTCGCCAGGTGCCAGGAGGAGAGATGAATAGGCAGAGTACAGACAATCTGTAGGGTGCTAAAGCCATTCAGAATGATACAACGATGGATGTATGTTATTTTCATTTGCCAAAATCCATGTACTAGACAACACTAAGAGTGAATCCTAATGAAAACTATGGCCTTTGGATGATAATAATGTGTCGGTGTAGGCTCATCAATAATAACAAATGTAACAATCTGGTGAGGGATATTGATAATGGAGAAGGCTATGGAGGTATGAGGACAGGGAGTATATGGGAACCTCTTATACTTTCTGTCCATTTTGCTGTAAACCTAAACTGCTGTAAAAATCACGTTTACTAATTAAAAGAAATGATATGGAAGGTGCAAAAAGAGATTCTCCAAATGCACTGTTAGAACCCATGGGAAAAAAAAAAAACGGGAATAACAGAAATGAACAATTACTTAAAGATGTAATTCAAGAAAACAGGCTTTCAAAGAAGAATTACATATTAATTACATATTATGTACATATTACATATTAGCATGACACTAGGAAAATATATCCAAACTGACCCAACTAAAGAATTTTGCCCCAAGTCTAATAAAGTTGTCATACTTCAAAAAAAAAGTATCTTGTATATTTCAAGAAGTAATTTGAAGAAGTAACTAGAAGAGCAATAAAAGCACTTATAAGAGAAAAATCAGCCTGGTCTCTGATCTTTCCACAGCCACATTAAAGGCTAGAAGTCAGTGAAGCAATACCTACAATTTTAAAAATGAAAAAAAAAAAAACAAAGAATTTTTTTTTTACTTGGCCAATATTCTCATTCTAATACAAAAACAACCATCAATAAACATGAGTGTATACACACAGGAACCAAGGGAACAAGGTTCCCATTAATTCTCCTTAAGGGATATAATAGAACCAACCAAGAAAGTATGCAAAACATTTCCAAGCCAATGCTAGTAAACATCTGTTTAACTTTAGTCCTAATAAAACGAGAAATTATGGTAAGGAATATTAAAACTAAGAAAAATTGGGAGCTGGAGGAAGAAAAAAAGCATAGTGGTGAGGGCATGTGCTAAAACTCAAAATAGAATTCACAAACCTACAAATTAAAAAATTTATATACTTTTATATGGGTGTAAGCACTAAAATACTGTGAAAAATATATAATAAACAAGAAATTTCAGATGGTGGAGGAGAGAAAGAAGAAGGTGAGAAGGAAGAAATATGTAAACTGTATCACAAATTTGTGTGTAGTGGAAAACTTAAGAAATACTATATATCTGTACATTGTGCGTGTGTGTGTGTGTGTGTGTGTGTGTGTGTGTATTCTTAAGAATATAAAGTTAACCACCAGAGAAACTGAAGACTTTTCTAATAGGCAAAAACCATAAGTCAAGCCAACAACAACAACAAACCCATAAAATAACCACACACTGAAAAAAAATTTTAATCTATTTTAAAAACAGAAGTCTTAAAATACGGTAAGACTGAATTGAGAGTGATCATACATCCTTCGGATATTTATGCAAAAATGTTCCACACTTCCCAAACTCTATGATTATGGAAGAAATATACCTAAAACTTTGTGACTTAAAAATATTGAAAATAAAAAGATGGCCACAAAAACCTAACAAAGACAAAAATAAATTATGTGTTGCTATTTTAATTCATTTTAAAGCCATGCAGGGGTGCTTGGGTGGCTCAGCTGGTTGAGTGTCCGACCTTGGCTCAGGTCGTGATCTCTCTGTGAGTTCAAGCCCTGTCTCAGGCTCTGTGCTGAAAGCTAGAGCCTGGAGGCTACTTTGGAGTCTGTGTCTCCCTCTCTCTTTGCTCCTCCTCCACTCGTGCTCTGTCTCTTTCTCCCTCACTCTCAAAAATACAATAAAACATTAAAACAAATAATGCAAAGAGGCATTAAGTGAAAAAAAAGAGGTGATTTCATAATGATAAATAGTACAATTAATATGATAATATAGCATTTATTAAAATTTAGATGCCAGTTAATTTAAGATCAATCTTCATAAAACAAAAACTATAGGAGATTCAAGCAGAAATTGGCAAAAACACATCAGTAGACAAAAACTGTAATTCTCCCAACAATGATAAATCAAGTGAACAAAGTTAAGTAAGATTATTAAGATTGAGTCAATATTGGCTTAGTTTAGCTGCAATAACAAACAGGACCTCAATCCCAATGGCTTAAAACAACAGTTTATTTTTTGCTTTTATCACATGTCTTCCAGGATTAGATGGGGTCTCTGCTCAGAGTACTCACTCAGGGATACCAGATGGCACATTGTCCATGGTCTCTAATGTGGTTAGTTTCTGTGTTAGATAGGAAAAGAACACTTTGGGGCATCTCTCCAGCAATTAAATGGCATGTGTCATTTTTGCTTGCCATTCTTTTCATTGCCCCACCCAACCACAAGGTGGGGGCAGAGAGATACAATTCTATACTATGTCCAGAAGAAAAACCATAAATATTTTGTAAACTGCATTAAAAACTACAGTATAACCAGTGAAGTTTATTTAATTGAGATATAGATATATACATACGCTATAGGTATGGACTTAGATATAGTTATTGGTAACTCACTACCCTAAATACTGTTGCTCATGGAACATTCATAAAAATTGACTTGTATTTGGCCATAAAACAAACATAAAGGTGCAGTAAAGAAATTACGTGATGACAATCAAAAAATGTAGAAAATTAAAAACACCAGAAATATTTGACTCAGCTGGAAACTTTTTGAAGTATGTATTTTAAAAGCTATTATGAAAAAAAAGTTGTGATCAAAACTCATGGGAATATATGAAGCAATGCTCAGAGGAAAATTCACAGTGCTAAATGTTTATGTCTTAAAAACATAAAAACATAAAATGTATATACAACATAATGTTATATAAATATATAACTCAAAAATGGAGGGGAAAATACAGACACAAAATCTAATAAAAAAAAGAAAATACTGAGTTATAAAAAGAAACCAAAAAAGTTAAACACAAATCTACAAGCTGGTTCTTTTAAAAGTGAAAAAAAGAGGCACCTGAGTGGCTCAGTCGGTTAAGCGTCTGACTTCAGCTCAGGTCACAATCTCACGATTTGTGAGTTTGAGCCCCACGTTGGGCTTTGTGTTGACAGCTCAGAGCCTGAAGCCTGCTTCAGATTCTGTGTCTCTCCATCTCTCAGCCCCTCCCCTGCTCATGCTCTGTGTCCCTCTGTCTCTCAATAATAAATAATTTTAACAAATTTAAAGTGAAAAAAACCCCTACTATTTAACCTTATTAAGCAAATAATTAGAAAATGAAGGGAAGGTGAATGAGCAAATAAGAAACACTATATAGAAAGTAACTATAGGGGCGCCTGGGTGGCTCAGTTGGTTAAGCATCCGACTTCGGCTCAGGTCATGATCTCATGGTCCATGAGTTCAAGCCCCGCGTCGGGCTCTGTGCTGACAGCTCAGAGCCTGGAGCCTGTTTCAGATTCTGTGTCTCCCTCTCTCTCTGACCCTCCTCCGTTCATGCTCTGTCTCTCCCTGTCTCAAAAATAAATAAATTTAAAAAAAAATTAAAAAAAAAGAAACTATAGAAATTGAGAGAATTAAAGGATCCATAAAAAAATTTATTAACTCTAAGCAAAACATCTGAAAACCTCAATTAAATAATTCAAAGTGTACCATAACAGACCGTAGGATAATAGAAGATCTAAACAAAGCAATTAGAATAGATGTGGGGGAAAGCAAAGTTTGCAAAGAACTAATCATAGAAAACATAAGGTCAAGATAGATTCATCGTGAAATTCTACTAAATCCCAAAATAAAGGGTAATCTCATTTTTAAAATACTTAAGAGCATAGAAAAGGAATGTCTTCTAAAACATTCTTATAAATAAAATTTAATATTGTTCCCAAGAGCAGCAAACATTTTAAAAATATGGAACTACCTGATGCCACTTATGAATATTAATGAAAATAAAAACTACATAAAATTATGGAAATATTATAGTACTTTTAATATAAATTACAATATGAATAGATCTAAGAAAAAAAGTAACTTAATCATGCCTATCGATGTTTTATAATCATCTGACTAAAAACCCACATTTCCACACCTTTCTTTATTAAACTTTAAATTCTTAATAAAACAGAAACAGATGGGTATTTCTTTAACATCTTTTACAATACCAAGGATGTCATCACTCTGAAATGAAAAAACACTAAACGTATACCCGTTTATAGTCAAGAAAAACGCAAGAATTTACCCTGAAATTATTACTGTTTAAAATTGTTCTAAATGATCTAACTGATGCAATTAGAGAAATAAATAAATAAATAGATAAAATTAGTTAATTACAGATAAAATCTCCAGCTACCTAGGAAACCCACGAAAGCCAACTTCAAAAGCATCATAAGCAAAAAGGCAATTCAGTGAAGTGGCTGGAGACAATACCAGTACACAGAAAAAATAAACTTCATATATACAAATTCACCAACCTTATAAAAATAATAAGTAATGACCCGATTTACAATAAAATAATCATAACAGTCATAAGTAAAATTCTTAAAAATAAACTTTTAAAAATCTACATAAATAGATAGAACTAGACAAAGCATCTAAGAGATAAAAAAAATACTGAACTAAATGAAGGTTGTACCATGTTTCTAGACAGAAAATTTCAACATTATAAGATGTCAATTCTCCATAATTTAATTAATAAATTTAATGTAGTTCCACCAAAAATTCATGATGATTAAAAAGGCATGCAAGATATTGAAAGAGAGAGATATGAGAAAATTTCCCCAATAATCAAAATATATTTTAAAACTACAATAGTTAAAATGTGTATTACCACCATATGTATAGATGATAGATCAATAGAACAAAATAAAAAATTCAACTCACTTAAATAGATATGATAATTATGTTTATTAGTATGATGAAGGTGATATTTCAACTCAGTGAAGGAAGGTTTTTTTCAATTAATATACTTGAAAAAATAAATAACTGTGCAAAATAATCCACATCAGTATAAATTCTACATGATCAGATATTTAAATTTTAAAAAGAAAAATAAATAGCATAATAGAATTAGAAGAAAATATAGAACTTAAAAATTAATTTTAGAATGTGGGAGACTTTTATAAATAAGTCATAAAGCTAGACTTCATAAAAGAAAAAACTAAATTTAACTAATTTAACCTTTACATTTTGTAAAGTTTTCATGGAAAAACTCACAATAAAAAAGCCAAAACACAAACTGTAACTAGAAAAAAATTACTTATAAATCATGTCACGATGCAATAATGTTTATACATATGAAAACTTGTTAAAATCCCCTAAGAAAAGCACTGTGAATGCGTTAGAAGGAAAAAAAAAAGACACAAAATATAAACTGACAATTTACTGAAAAGACAATATACATGACTAAACATGTGAAAAGGCAGTCTCATTCGTAATATGAGAAACACAAATTAAATTTCTCTGACCAGTTTTCATTGGGCATTTTGCCAAAGAGCAAAGAGTTCGATCTCACTGCTGCACCAAACATGTGAGAAAGCAACCAGTCTCCTCCTCTGTGATAGTGGTGTTAACTGGTATAGCAGCTATGAAAGGAAATTTAGCAAAAAAAAAGTACCCACATTTTAAAAGCAGTTGTTATTTCCCCGCTCAGTTCTACATCTAGAAATTATCCTATAATTATGTTCGTATCCATATGAAATGATATATGCTGGGCTGATGTTAACTAATATATCCAGTTATGTCCAGACTGTTATTTACAGCTAACATCTGCTCTGAGGCATCTGCTCTGTGTCTGTAGTTACTGGTTGGTACCCACACCATACTGGTAGTTGTTAAGTGTTTTGAATATTACTCCAATATTGCAGCATCATGGACAGTAGCTAAAGACTGGAAATGACATTCGACATCATTTACCCTAAAAAAAAAAAAAAAAAGGAAACTAAAATCCCATTGAAACATCACTACATCTAATAAAACGGCTTTAAAAAAGGACAATGGCAAGTTGTGAAAAGGATGCAGAACAACTGGAACTCTCAGACATTGCTGGCAAAATGGAAAATGGAAAAAAGGTCAGTTTCTTGCAAAGTTAAATATGCACAAAGTTAAACATACCAGGGATCCCACAGCAAGAAAAAAATAAAATTTATATTTACACCAAATCTGTATGCAAATGTTTCTAGTGGCTTTATTCATAACTGCCAAAAAAAAAGAAACCTAACTTGTTCTTCAACTGGTAAATGAATGAACTGTGGTACATCCAAGCAATGGAATACTACTCAAATTTTTTTTTTAAAAAGCACAGACAGATACATAATATGTATTAAAAATATGAAATGAGGGGCACCTAGGTGGCTCAATCGGTTAAGCGTCCGACTTTGGCTCAGGTCATGATCTCATGGTTCGTGGGGGCGAGCCTCATGTAGGGTTCTGTACTGACAGCTCAGAGCCTGGAACCTGCTTCAGAATCTGTGTCTCCCTCTCTCTCTGCCCTCCCCCTCTCATGCTCTGTCTCTCTCTCTCTCTCACAAAAATAAACAATAATTTTTTTTAAATATGAAATGAAAAAATACATACATTTGTATCCTCAATAAAAGAATTCCAGATAAAAACTAGCCAAGTTGAGCTCACTATAGTAGATCCCACTCCTCTCTAACCACACTTAGCAGGTAGCTATCCTTTTCAAGGTTGCAATAAATGTGGCCTATTCCCAAGATTCACATCAGTGCTTCAGGTTAGAGAAAAGAGAAACTTCAGGAAGTCTTAGCTTTATTTTTCTTAAATAGCTTTTTGGAAGTATAATTTGTATACTATAAATTCCACCCATTGTAACTGTACAATTTGGTATTTCTGGTGAATTTACCCCGAATATTGTGCATCTATCACTCATCATTTTAGAATAATTTCTTCATTCCAGAAATAATGTTCATTTCTAATCAATCCTCATTACCACTTCCAACCAGTAACCTGAGACTTTCTACATCTATAGATTGGCCCTTTCCAAATATTTCAAATACATGAAATGATACAATATCTGATTATTGCATTTAGCTTCATTCACTTAATGTTTTGAAGTTCACTCACGTTATAACATGGTTCAGAAAAACCTAGCCAGGGGAGATGCCCATTTTGAGGTCAGGAAAAACTTGGTGAGCAGAATAAGGAAGACAACAAAGGAAGGGAATTAACAAATGAAAATGGGCCATCCAGCATGGTGTGGGGCTGAAAAAGCCAGACAATTTAAGGCACATTAAGCAAATTCTGAGATCTCCCATAGATTATCTATTATGTAGAACAAATATATCTCCTCATAACAAGCACAGTTACATAAAGCAGCTCACCATGTCATATGGAAGTTCTGTGCCTTCCTGTGATGACTGAATGAGTGCAAAGTAGATGTATTCATATACAAAGAAAATGAGGAAAAAATTTAGTCTCCCGGTTCATTTCATTTGATCGCTTAAAATAACCTTCCAATACATATAAACACCTAGAAATGACAGTAAAAATATAACAAAATTCTCTTTTACATGCTTTATTGAGCATATTAAACAATCCCCAGATGTCAGAACTTAAGAGAAAACAGAAAATCAGAATTGATGAAACCTTTAGTTGTAATAAAGAAACACAATTCCCAAAATGGATAAATATAATCAATGCAATGTAGATGCAGTGTACTATTTTGTTGTGACATTATATGTACTAAAGGAAAAAAAAAGAAAAACTCAGAAAAAAACAGAGAAAGATTGATTCAGGAAAATTGTTTAAGTAAATCTGAGCTTCATAACAACTGCAGGTAAAGTTATATTTAAAACATAAAGATTGAAAGAATAAAAAGCATAAATTCTAATTTCACAAAATAAAAAATAAACATAATAATAAAAATAAAAAATACAAACAAAAATACCTAGTGAAACTTCATTAATCCAAAAGACAGAAGAAGGATAAAGATCATAGGAAACAAAAATCGAAAATAAAGTGGCAGAAATAAGAACAAAAACATTATAAATTACAATAAATATAAATGGGCTAAATGAACTGGTTAAAAAATTATTGACTTTTCAATCTGGACTAAAACAAAAAAAATAAATAAAACAAAATTTCACTAGACTATCAATAATACAAAATAAAACCAAAAGTACACAAAATGACTAAAAACTGAAAATATATATACTAGGCAAATAATAACCAAAGGACTAAAGAAAAAGAAAATGAAAAATGTGAGATAAGCAGGAGATTAAAGACTTTAGAAATAAGAAGTATATCAAGTAAAGCTATTCGTTTTTTTATTCTTAAATTCCAAAATGAACATTGTGTCATGAGGTTATTTCAAAGTAATTGTGATGATGATGATATTGATGATAATTAATCATGCAATTACTTTTCATGGCATTTTTAACATTGAAATCCCTATGCATGTTTCTCCAAATTATTTTTTTCTGTGCAGATTAACAAAATATTTGTCTTTGCTTTTCATAATTTTTCATCATACTTCTTCGTATATTTGTTGCTTTCAAAATTAAGTTTTTCAGGCATCTTTCTGAGAAGTTAAACGATGTATATACACCCTGAGTGTTCATACATAAATGAATTATATCCTGCTGATACTCTGACACTTCCACACAGAGATTTAATTAGGAGATACTTCTAACTGACAGACTTTCAAGAAATAGATAATTATATTTCTCATTTTAGTTAATAAACATAAGAACCATTATCATAAATAAGTAAGAGACTACCCAATTTTGAGCACTTATTTCCTCATAAATCTGTTTATTCAAGATTTTTATTACATCCAAAATGATGTGAAATAGTTTACTGAATTCAAGATAATGTAAAATAGGGGCTTGTACATAAAATCAAAGCAGAAACATTATATTCATAGATTCTCATTGTTTTACACACACACACACACACACACACACACACACACAGCAAGAAGTTTATCTGGGAAAGATATTATTAATTAGTTAATTAGAGATAAAATAGAAACCTTGATTCCATGGAATAGCTTCTTCGCAAAATTTTGTAATATATATTTGGTTATATAGTTTGGCAAAGGTATAAAACACTAATCTCAAGGATAATCTTTTCTATTATTACTGTCATATTAAATAATGTAGAAAATAAGACTAATAAATGGAGAACATCATTTCTGCCAGGATATTAAAAACAATTAAAGAAATCATTTCTTTATAATTAAAAGCATCTCTGGATATGGTCATATTTTGTCTTAATGCTGGGGAAAATATGTAGATTGACTTCAAAGTATAATGTTCTGTGCATCGATGCTTGAAATAACTCTAGATTCACATACCTGTTCAGACACACTCGATAAGTAATATGAATTTACCTAATCATAGGAAAACTACTATTACTAAAGAAAATATATTAAAAATAACTCCAATAATAACAAGTGAAGTTTAATGTGTATATTTTTCAAAATATTCATCACAATAAAATTAATTATTTAAAAACCATGAAGAAAAAAATTGTATTTCTTCCACCAAGAAAAAGGCAACCACAAATATGTATTTATTTCTATTACATATCTATCCTTTTTTGTTTTGTTTTGTTTTGTTTTCCTTCTCAAATTATAATTTTCCCCTTTACACGATTGATGTGGTGGTTTACACTGATTGATACTGAACCTGCTTCCATACCTGAAATAAATCTCACTAGGTTATGGAGCATTTTTCTTTTTACACCTTGTTAGATTTTGATCTGCCTGCATTTTGTTGAAGAATCTTGCACCTAAATTCATTCCTGATACCAGTCTGTAGTTTTCCTTTCTTGTAATCTTTTAATCTGGTTTTAGTGTTAGGATAATATTGAGTTTATAGAATTAATTAGGAAATGTTTCTTCACTTTTATTTTCTGGACTAGTGTGAGAAGAAATGGTATTTTTTTTTCTTATTATATGTTTGGTAAAATACACCAATAAATACATTTGAACCTATTTCTTTATTTAAAAAGTTATTAAACATTTCATATTGTTACTAGTTATAGGACTATTTAGGCCATTTCTGTGAGTTTGGGAAATTTGTTTTCTTCAAGAAAGTGATCCATTTCTTCTAAGTTGTCATATTTGTGGGTACAAAGTTGTTCATAATATTCCTTCATTGTCCTTTTAGTGTTCAGGGAATCACTAGTGATTATCTCTCTTTTATTTCTGATATGTGTCTTCTGTCTCCCCCTTTTTTTTAATTGACTAAATAAATGTCTATCACTTTTATTGATCATATCAAGGAACTAGATCATATCAAGGAAGATTTTGTTGCTTTTCTCTATTGTTTTCTGTTTTAAATTTTACCAATTTATTTTCTAACTTTTATTATTTCTATTTGTCCTGCTTTCTTTTTTCTTTTCTTCTTTCTTTCTCAACCTTCCTTCCTTCCTTTCTTTCTCTTTCTTTCTCCCTTATTTTCCTTCCTCCTCCTCCCCCACCTTCTTCTTCCTCTCTCTTTCTTTTCCCTCTTTCTCTCCTTTTTTAAAAAAAAAAATTTTTCAACATTTATTTACTTTGGAGAGTCAGAGAGAGACAGAGCATGATTGGGGGAGGGGCAGAGAAAAAGAAGGAGACACAGAATCCAAAGCAGGTTCTGTGCTCTGAGCTGTCAGCACAGAGCCCGAGGTGGGGCTCTAACTCACTCATAAAGTCAGACACTTAACCAACTGAGCCACCCAGGCGCCCTTCTCTCTCTCTCTCTCTTCTAAAATGAAAGATTAAGTTATTGAATTGAGGTCTTTCTAACATTCTAATGTATGTTTTTAATGCTATAAAATTCCTTCTAAATAACATTAGTACTGTATCCCTCAAAATTTGATACATTGTATTTTAAGTTTCATTTAGTTCAAATATGTATTTTTTCAATTTATCTTGCAACTTCCTTAACCAATGTTATATTGGAAATATTTATTTAATTTCAAAATACCTTGAGATTTTCCAGCTTTATTTTTGTTATTGATTTCTAGTTTAATTCCAATGGAATCTGATAGCAAACTTTTCTGATTTCTATTATTTGAAATGCGTTAAGGTGTGTTTTATGTCTCCACATGTGGTCTATTTTGGTGAAGTTCTATGTGAGTTTTAGAAGAGTGTGTATTCTGCTATTGGATGTAGTATTCCATAAATGTCAGTTCGATCAAATGTCCGTTAGATCTATACCCATGCTGATTTTCTGCCTGTTTATCAGTTACTGGCAGAAGGGTATATAATCCACTGTAATAGTGGATTTGTTTATCTTTCCTTCAGGTTCTATAAGTCTTACCTCACATATTTTAATGCTTTATTGTTTGTTGTACAGACATTTAGGATTGGTATGTCCTCTTGGATAAAGAACTTCTTTGGAATTATATAATACATCTGTGTGTGTGTGTGTGTGTGTGTGTGTGTGTGTACACACACACACACACACACACAGATATACATATACACACATATGTATGTTTTTAATTACTGCATTTTCCTTTTCTCCTATTGGGAAATTTAGGCTTTTACTGCAATTTCTGCTACAGTAGAAATCTTTGCACTTGCAACCTTATCACATTAGGAAGGTGAAATTTCAACAGGGATACAAGACTCTCATAATCAATGAATCCTTCCAAGTGTTTTGAAAAGGGGTTCCAATTACATTTGAATCTGAGAGAAACATAATTGAAGACCATTATGTTATCCAGGATAACCTAGATTATATCAAAGTAAGGATATGCTTTGTTTTGGTTTTTTTTTTCTGGAACTTTATCAATCAACATT
Organism: Felis catus; assembly: GCF_018350175.1. Taxonomy (NCBI): domain Eukaryota; kingdom Metazoa; phylum Chordata; class Mammalia; order Carnivora; family Felidae; genus Felis; species Felis catus. Next base: position 16,095,836 of record NC_058380.1, read on the forward strand.
ATCCCCACTTTAATAATGAAAAGCAATTACTTCATATATTTTCATAAGAAATTTGTAACTCAATCAAGTACAAATTATTAATGGACACTAGTTAAGAAGAAAAGTATTTAAAATAAAGCAATAATGTCAGACTACTGAACTGTGTCTAATGCAATGTCTGTTACAGACCCAAAAATACTTAGTAGATCCTAATAATTATAATTATATTAAGACTTTATAACAGAAAAAAGTATGTATTTACTTCAAAACAGGAACAAAATGTTTATATTAGTAAATGAGTAAAGCAGAAATTGGATCATAAATAGAAGTGTGAGTGCTTAGCATATGTTCACTTTAAGCAAAACATGATGACCTCATTATATTTAAAACCCTTCATAAGAGTATTTAGCTTCAAAGCAGGTGACTAAGTTAAGCAATAGGATACTGTCTGACTTTGATTAAGCTAAACAATTTAATTTTGTGAAAGTAATAATCACTTCATAGAATATACAGGTCTACACAGACAATTAGTAAGTCTAGCTAGTCCATAGCTTATTTTTTCAGAAAAGTATTGAAACTCACCTTAAAAATTAACATGTGCTATTATCCTCTCCAACTTGCAATTTACTTAGAAAATGATCTAAGATGTGTCATTGAAGCACGTCCTAGGAACTCAACACTGAACTCTCAGTCAAGGTAAAAGGGTTCTGGATCGCATTTGTCACAAATTAATTCAATTTAAAGTGTAGGAGCCTTCAAATCTCTGGGCTTCGATTTCTTCCTCAGTAAATTCAAGATACTTGACCACTAAATTTTCTTATGTTTTCTCCTAACACTGTTTATTCATCTTTTACTCAGTGAGCAAGTAAACAAATATTTATTGAGTCCCTACTATGTGACAGTTGCTAGGCTAGGCACTACGGATAAAATGATAAATGACAGGATATAAAGTTTTTGCTTTAAATGAGTATTAATGTTCATCCTCTGTTTAATAAAAGATACCACTATACATCAACTTATGAAATCAAAAATGTGTCTGTCACTTGAAAACTCTTATGTTTCATAAACTCACACATCTATATAACCACCAAGGAACTATATGGAATTCGGTGCTTTCACAGGGAATGTGACAACAGAAGCACTGAATTAAGAGAAAATTTCCGCTATCTCTCATTCATATTTATATCCCCAGGGTTTAGGACAATGTTTACTTTGTCATACTTTGGCATGTGATAGATATTCCATAAATAGTGTTCAATGAGGACATGAATAATATCGTCTTGTCCAACTAGAATGAAAACACAAGTAGAAGTGAGAACTGGTGACATGCTACTACCTTTGATTTATTCACTGAGAAAAACCACCTGCTTTAAAAAATACACAGTAAAGCTTTGGATTGCGAGTAACTTGTTCTGTGAGTGTTCTGCAAGATAAGCAGACATTTCTAATAAATTTTAACTTGATAAATTAGTGATGTCTTGCAACAGGAGTAGCACATGATGCCAAACGTCACATGATCACAACAGAGTCAATGGTTCTTGAAATTTGCTGTGATATACAGGTGCTTTGGATTATAAGCATGTTTCCGGAATGAATTACGCTCCCAAACCAAGGTTTTACTGTATATCGTTATAATCACTATAGGGTATATGGATGAACAGACCTTAAACCCTGACCCCAAATAATTCACTATGTGCTGATGAAAACAAAGCATGACAATAAACAATAAACATATAGATTAGGACAGAGTCTAAATACTCATCTTTTTAAATCTCTAAATCCATGAAGTTGTACAATCTTAGAAGAATAAGGCAAGGAACAGGCTAAAATTAAAGCAGGCATCATTTATTTTGTGTTATTTCTTGTAGGCCTCTCCTCTACGAGACTCATTACAGGGTTACCATCTCTGCTCTGGACTCTTATTCGGGGTTTACAACAATAGTGCACCACCTGCTTCCGCAAATTAAAAACTACGTATCTTCTTACCAAAGTCCATTGTACTCTTCTTCTATCGTAAAGTGCTCAAAGTAACAATTCAATAGAACTAAATTTTCTGTAAGCACAAAAGAAAACTTGAAACCATCTGTCTCTGATGGGACTGAGGACTTTTTAAATAACCTCTTTAGATAAGTTGTTGATTCTGTTTTGTTTTGTTGTGTTTAACCACGAGTGTAAAAGTAATTGTTTCATTTTGGCTAGACAGGCCAATTCTCAGGGAAAATGTTTTTGAACTGAAGAACAAGAAATGACACCTTTTTTTTTCCTCTAGAATGTAAATGAACTCACTGAATGACATCTATTTTGAAAATCTATGAAAAGTGACCTCAGCAGACTAATTAGTGCCTGTGTTGACACTTCAATTTGCAACCTAATTGTTTACGTAACTGCTAGTTATTTTTCTTCCCCCTCAAGGTTGATAGCACTTTTAAAATCATGTTTTAGAACCTGGTAAATTAATCATTTATTTAATCATTAGCTCCCAAGGACCAGGTTGCAAAATGTTATTTAAGAAATAATGTAACAAGTAAAAATCAATGAAAATGCTGAAAGGAGAAAGTAAACCATTATCTCACCAGCCTACTAGAAAAATTCTTTTTTCTTCCATATTTCTCTCTAGCCTCTGCCCTATGCATGAGTACTTTTTCCCCCTTTCCCTATGTGTTAGTGACCAACAATGACACTCACAAATATGTTTTTTTTTTCCTTTCGATCATTTTCCTTTCCTTTCTTCATCTTTTCAGCCTTCAGTATTTTCTATCTACCATCATTCAGAATGCCCTAGAGTTAAGAACTGTATAAGCAGTAAGCCCTCATGTCAAAGAATCATCCCAAACTTCTCAGAATAGTTTTCATAGATGTCTGAGCTTTCTAAGAGATGTCATTTAAAATATAATAACTTTTCACCTGAGTTTATTTATTGCGGTTAGACAATCAAGAGAGGAAGCATATCTATACTTCTCAGGTCTTCCATCTGAACTTATTTCCTTCCTCTGAGTGGAATTATTTTCCTTCCTCTTCTGCATAACACAAACTCATTTCTTTCCTATGCGGTCTGAGTGCATACACACATACTTCATACAAACATACATACATAAAGCAGAGCACGGAAATTTTCTTCTCCCCCTTCTCCCCCTATCTTCCTTTACATAAATGTAAAGTTCTACACATCTAGCCAACAAAAATGAAATGAAATGAAATAAATAAAATAAAATAAAATAAAATAAAAAAATAAAATAAAATAAAATAAAATAAAATAAAATAAAACAATAAAACAAAACGCAGGACAGGAGATGGAACAGAAATTTTAACAACTCAGAAGAACAGAACAGGAAGTGGGTGTACAGCTTACAACAAGGAGGCCTAAAAGGTCAAGATATCAAGGGAAAAAATAAAATAGGTGGACCCTTCAGAGCGATGTGGGTCTTGCAGATTCGGCAAGGAGAACCCTATGAATGGCATCACAAAGTGAGGAAAAAAAAGTCTGCAGTACCTACAGAAAAGCAGGTGCAGAAGCTGACTGGAGCAGTGGAATCCAGCAAACTTCACCTGAAAGAGGCCACTATGGTTCACAAAAGGAAACTGAGCCTTAAATAAAGATGTCTTTGCTGCATTCCTCTTGACTCTCATTTTTAGAACCGGACTTCACTATTCCACCCTTCTGGTGTTAAGAACTTGGCGGGGGAACTGGCCCCTTGCCAATGCCTTCAGCATAATACACAGCTGAGAACTGAAGCCACGGGAGGATTACGGAAATGGTGAAAAGGAATACTACCTAGTAATGCAAAATAGTATGGATTCAAATCATTGAAAGAAATGAAAAGCATTTTGTAAATTCTAAATTGTTGCAAACATTTTACTTGTTAATATGATTATTTATTATCACTGCCTCTTAACAGTCTACTAGCCAACCTCTGCTAGCCTCTAAGTCAGTGGTTCTCAAACATTTTTGGCCTCTGGATTTTTATATTCTGAGGATTAGTGAGAACCCCTAAGAGTTTTTTTTTATGTTGAGTGTACTTATCAGAATCTACTACATTTTAAATTAGAGCAAAAAATATAAATATATTTATTTAGCTATTCGGTTAGTTTAAAATAGCAACAAGCCCCCTGCATGTTAGTATAAACAACATGCTTCCATGAAGAATAACTATTTTCCAATATCGCAAAACAATTTGAGAAGAATAGCATTTGCTTTACATTTAAAAAAAAGCTGCTTAATCCCTGGCTTAATAGAAGACAGCTGGATTTTCAAATCTTCCGCATTCAATCTGTTATGGTATCACATGTCATGTTGTCTCTGGAAAACTACACTCTATGTTCATGAGAGAAAAAAATGAAAAGGGCAAATAATAGCTTTCCATTATTATGAAAAAAATTTTGATCTCATGAACTCTTCCAAGTGTCACGGAGATCCACACTTTCAGAATCTCTACCCAAAGTCATGGTCATTCCCAGACTAGCTCACATTTCCAACATAAAGGAACATAATTTAGTTGTTCTCCACTTCACTTCAATGCAAACACACCACAATGGTGTGAGGTTAATTCTGGAAAAAGGAAATTAAACCATAGTTTTTTAGCTGTCCCCTATATCTTAGAAATTATTTTGTAAAAACTTGAGGACTATAACTGCTATATGTAGCCCAACTATGTGTGTGTGTGTGTGTGTGTGTGTGTGTGTATGATCTTACTTAAGATTTACAATAATCTTGGTCCACAAGTGAAGCAGGAAGTGTTCTCATGACTATTTTAGTTGTGAGAAAACAGGCTCTGTGAGGACACGTGGGTTCCTCAAGCACAGTGCCTCTATGCATCTAGCTAAACTGAGAAGGGCTAAATGGCATCGAATATTGTCCTACAAGTGGCTACTGCTCAACAAAGGGATCTGACAAAAAAACAAAAGAGAAAAGGGAGGAGAAGAGAAGAGGTAAAAACAAAAACAAAACTCAGTTTATACCTTGGCTCTGTCTGCTGTTCGCATTGGATCTTCTAGAATCTCCTTATAAAAAAGAGAAAGGAGTTCGGATAAACTAAAAGTTTCTCTAATGCCAACATTTATAAAATGAAGAGAAGGATGAGTTTCTGACTCTTATCTGTCCCTCAGCTCTCTATTAAAGAGTAATTAAACTATCAATATCTGAGTGGGTTTCTTTTTATTTTCTCTCTTGTCCCATTTTCAAATCTTATTTTTATTAGTGTTTGCTGCTCTTTGGGGCAATCTGTGGAGACTGACCTGTGGGGTCACCTGGGGGTGGACTCGCTAACTAGATCATCAGTCACTCCCTGAGATGGAAGATACCCAAGCAGTAAAATTGTACGCTAACTTCTCTGTGGTGAATACTGAAATAACTCAGAATAAGCAAGTTCAAGCGGAAATTTATGATGAGGCAAAGTCCATTAGTGTTCCAGCAAACTCATGTGAATTCTGGAAGGGTTTTAGGGACTGAACTAAGCTTTCTAATTATCTTTAGACTAAATCGTATTAGAAATTGAGCTCTATTCCCCCCTGTACCAGGCTCTCTGGCTGTAACATGCTTTGGGAGGATTGTCAACCCTTCAGGGCCTACAAGGTCCTACTTTGGGTGGATTGACATTTAGCAGCAAGGATCTCACATTTCTGACAAATACCTCTGGGTCTTTTCCTTATGCATGCAGGCTAATATGTGATGAGACCCCACCAAAAAAGTTGGATATATAATCCTTATGCACTTCCATGAACAAAAGACTGGCAGCTACTTTTATCTTCACAACTTCTCTTAACACTGAGAGCAGAAAGATTTCAGATCTTGCTTCATGTTGTATTTTTTTTCCCTTTAATTATTTTTTTGGAATCTCTCACTCGCTTAAATATTTCAATTTGTAGGTTCTAAATGCACAACAAATTCAGTAGGTCAAACACAGAAATCTACGTCTTCTTCCAAGAAATCTTCCACAGCTGCTCAAATATTAATTTTAATAGAGGAAATATCAAGTTCTTCTCTTTCTCCCCAACCCAAATCCAAGGTCAAGTTCTGATCTGTTTGCTTTCCTAGTCACATCATCTCTTCCAACATAAAACTATTCAGTTAGACTTATTCTCTTTCCCACTAGTAAATCTCCTGCTTGAATCCTCAACAACATACCCCGGAATGAGAAAAATCTATATCTTCTGTTGAGCCTGACACACCAAATCTGACCTGGTTTGGCCATGCTACTGTGCCGAACTCTGCCCTTAACGCCTGGTGTCTTGTCATTTTGTAGACCAAATTAATGATTGACATTTCAGTGCGGAACTACAGTACTCTCCTTTCAGGTAAGAATACTACATTGTTGCTATTGTTTTTTAATTACTTAGAACACATTTTAAGTATTGTTGTTAAATATTTGATATATTTTCGATAAAAAACTATACATATGCATATATTAAAACATCAAGAAAAACATGAACTTGTGAGAATCTACAAATACTAAGGCTTCTCTGCGATTATAAAATATTTTCTGCTCCCTGGTCCTGGTGCTTCTTTAACTTTCTGCCACCACATCATTCTTGCTGCTGTGATCTCTGATGGAGCTAGTCTTGTTTGCTTTGGTAACTTTCTGTTCTGTTCAGTGACCTGAATAGAGCCTTACATCTGAACCAGTACATCTGAAAACTGCAATTTTGACTCTTCTCCTCACTGGTCAGGGAAGGATGGTCCCATGGTGAAACAAATCTCTTTCCCTCACCAAGACAGAAGTAGACATCAGAGAGTTCTTCTTGCCTTTGTTATGGTGAGTAGGGATCAGGCTACATGAACAGAAAACTATCAGGAGATAGGATAATGAATTCTAAGAAGTAAGAGGTAAAGAGGATTTGTGAGGGCTTGAGATTGTCAGAAGCGTGAGAGTGGTACTGCGATGGAGAAGCTGCTCAGGGTATCTTTAAAAAAATGTTCTTAATGTTTATTTATTTTGGGGGGGGGGAGGGAGCATGAGCAGAGGAGGAGCAGAGAGAGAGAGATGGAGAGAGAGAATCCCAAGCAGGCTCCACACAGTTAGCACACAGCCCAACACAGGCTTGAACTCATGAAACATGAGATCATGACCTAAGATGAAATCGAGAGTCAGACACTTAACGGACTGAGCCGCTCGAGCGCCCCTCAGGGCATCTTTACTAACAATGTAATACCCACAAAAATACTCGTATTTTGGAACTTTCAAAACTGCAACATGTTGTAAGCCTATAAAACCAATAACAAATATTTTAATCACTAGATCCAAGCTAAACTAATGAATTCAAGCATCTCTATGAGATATCTATTAACATCCACATTTTTAATTAAGAAAACTAACAATTAAAGAAGTTAAAAAAATTGCCCCAAATCACATAGCTACCAAATATCAGACACAAAGTTCAAGCTCAGCCTTAAACACTTCACAGAATCTTCCCTTCCTGTCAGTTCTGCTTCTATTGTGTTAAAATTAAGGTCTGTGAGATATTAGAGATGTGGTATACTTAGTTGGATATTAGTCTGGAGCTGCAGAGTAAGGCCCAGACTGGTGAGACAGGCCTGGGTTTTTCAGAATGTAACTGATAAAGATGGGGAAATGCGTAACAACATTAGAGAAAAGTGAAAAAAATAATATTGTGTTCAGAGATAAATTTTTCAGTACAACAAAATGGTTCGTTTCTATTTAAGATCACTAATATCATCGAAGGGATAAGGTGAGCAATCTATCTTCAATAATTTTCCCTGCATAAAATCTACCCACAGAACCAAACATCTGTTTCTATGCAAACAGCTCTCAAGTTTGTCATCAAAGTGGGTCAATTCTTTCATTCTGTTTCTTTTATTTGAGGGTAATGAATCCAGTAGGAAAGATATAACCTTTTATTTGCACAAATCAGACAAAAGAGTATATCTCAAAGGTAACAACATGTAAACAAGCATTATATTTTTAGAGTGTTATTTGAGAACTGCATACCAGAAATCAGAGGAGTCACATTTTATATAATATGTACACACACGCAAACACACACACACACACACACACACACACACACACACACACACACAAAACACATCTAATGTATAACTACAACACTTAGTGACATCTTCCAGGTTACTATATATATTGATGTAACTTTCTTTTCTTCTTGTTGTGTAATATTCTGTATTGCCATAATCAATCTTTCCCTATTGAAAAACAGTTTTAATTTCCACATCTTAGCTGAACCAGACAACACTGTGATACAATTTTTGGATGTGTTTATATGCAAAGTCACTATACATTCTGATGCTATTAATTCTCTTAAATAATTTCTTCAAAGTGAGATCCTGGGTCAAAGATTATGTGGAATATTCACTTAAATGAATTGCCAGATTACAAAATGATGTAACTATTCAGCCTTTAACCAATAATTTTTGATGTACTGATATATTTGCTTGTTTTCCAACACTTTACTTGTACCCTTTATTTAAGTTTATTTATTTTGAGAGAGGAAGAGAGAGAAAACAAGAGGCAGGGAGGGGCAGAGAGAGAGAGGGAGAGAAGAATCCCAAGATGGCTCTGAGTGCTGTCAGTGTGGAGGTAGATGCAGGGTTTGAACTCACACACCACACCATGGTGTCCCATGTACCCTGTATTTAAATAATTGCTGGGGTACTTGGGTGGCTCAATCAGTTTAGCATCCAAATTCGAGTCAGGTCATAATCTTCCAGTTCATGGGTTCAAGCCCTACGTAGGGCTCTGTGCTCACAGCTCAGGGCCTGGAGCCTGCTTCGGATTCTGTCTGTCTTTCTCTGCCCCTCCCTTGCTCACGCTCTCTCTCTTTCTCAAAAATAAATACACATTGAAAGTAAATAAATAAAAAAATGCCAATTCTAATGATGAAGATGCATCATTATTGACTTTCATTATTAATTTACTTTCTTTTTCATAACAACCAAACAACCATGCTAATTGGCTACTTTGTATTTTTTTGTATATGTATTACTTGTATGTTCCTATTTGCCTATAGAAAATCGAATGATGGTGTTTTCTTTTTAAAACATAACTTACAATGTTTTTCACATCACTGGTATGGCAAGACGAATCTCTCATGCACATTGTGAATATTCTCCCAATCATTTATTTGTCTTTTTATTTTATGGTTTTATTGTATGTTTTTGCTACAGGTACTTATCCATGCAAATTTATATTTACTTTCTGTGTAAATAATTGAACAGGTATTTTCTGATAAATAAACAGCCACTCTTATCAGTACTTTATTAAATAATTATTTCCTCTCTAAATGTAAATTATACAATTTCTTTTTAGTAACTGTGATATATTTTGAAACTTCATATATAATAATAATGCAATTCCTCCTTGCCGTTTGCTATTTTCAGACTTTCTTCTGAAGTGATTTCTTCCCAACGAATATTAAATTATTTTGTAAAGGTTTCAATTTTTTAAGTGTAAGTTACACATATATTCTAATCATTTGATTTTAATGAAAATAGTATAGTGTTTACAATTTCTTTTTTAAAAAAAATTTATTAATGTTTATTTATTTTTGAGAGAGAGACAGAGCGCGAGTGGGGAAGGGACAGAGAGAGAGAGGGAGACACAGAATCTGAAGCAGGCTCCAGGCTCTGAGCTGTCAGCACAGAGCCTGACGTGGGGCTCGAACTCACGAACTGTGAGATCATGACTTGAGCTAAAGTCGGATGCTCAACTGATGGAGCCACCCAGACGCCCCTAGTGTTTACATTTTCAATGCAACATAACATTTTATAATTATTATGTTCATTTACTGTACTGTTTTTGTACTTTAATAAAAACTTTCAGATTTTTTTCTTATGATTTAACTTTCTCTAAATTACTTCTTTTCACTTCCATTTCTATCTTGAACTAATTATTGCTAACTTTTTCCTTCATACATACTCAATGGATTAATTTTTTGGTAATCCTATGTTAGTTTTGCCCAAGACTCTTAGGCTTCCAATGTAAGCAAATATATCTTGACGAACATAAATATTTTCATTTCTTTATTTTAAATATTTATATTTATTACTTCATTTTCTTATCTTGTTTCATTAATTACTGCTTCCAAAATGAGGCTCAATTATGGCAGTGATAATGTAAACCCAAATTTAGTGAAAATAGCATTACTATTTCACTCTTCAATGCAGTTTCCTGGTTCAAACAGTCTTTAACACTTGAGTTTCAATCTGTGCCTATTTTCCATAGCAGTTTAAGTGGAACTTTTGCTAAATATTGTTAAATGTTATTTGAGTCTTTATAGTTCGTTTTATGAATTATATTGATGGCTTTTATGGTCTTAAATGTCTTTTCATTTTTCAAGAAAATTCTAATTAGTATTGGTATTAGATAACAGTTAAGTTTAATACATTACTATATTCAACCTACTATTATCTAATTTAACTTCTAGTATTTATATTCATCCTATTATTTAATCATGATTTGAGTTTTTAAATTATTTTTCTAAGTTGTATATAAGGGCATGACAATTTCATAAAACATTGATTTTTCTAAAATTTTATATTATCTTGGATAGTTTTAATAAAGGAATTTTCTGCTTTTTAAAAGTTTGATTTAATATTGTGATAAAACTAGGTGAACATGGCAGTGTTTAAAAATTGTAGGTCTTGGGGCAACTGGGTCGTTTAGTTGGTTAAGTGTCCGACTTCAGCTCAGGTCATGATCTCCCCATTTGTGGGTTCGAGCCCCAGGTCCGGCTCTGTGCTGACACCTCAGAGCTCGAAGCCTGCTTCAGATTTTGTGTCTCCCTCTCTCATTGCCCCTCCCCTGCTCACCACACTCAGTCTGTCTCTCTCAAAAATAAACATTAAAAAAATTAGTAAAAAATTTAAAAAAACTATAGGTCTTCAGTTATCTTCCCCATTCCTCTCTGGTTATTTGGCTCCTTGAGTCAATTTGTATTAGTTTATATATTTCCAGAAAACTATCCCTTCACTCTAGATATTGAAATTAAGACTGTAAAGTTCCACATACATTTTTAATCATTTCTATGTTTACAGTTCTTCTTTCATTAATCAGACTCACCAATTTTTTTTTTTTTCCATTTCAGGAATCTATCCAGAGAATCATCTTTTGATTTTATCTTTCTTGCCTATTGTTTTCTGTTTTATAATTTGTACTTTATCTTATGCATTCCTGCCGTCTTATTTCTTTCATTCTGTTTTTACTTTATCCTCTAAAGTTCATTGCAGTCTTAAATAATATCATTTCTTTTTAACTTTAAGAGTACTTAACACCTTGTGGTCCTCTAAGTACAGCTTTATTGTGGCCCCTAATTTCTCTTCACTATTTCTAATTTTTTTTAACGTTTATTTATTTTTGAGACAGAGAGAGACAGAGCATGAATGGGGGAGGGGCAGAAAAAGAGGGAGACACAGAATTGGAAGCAGGCTCCAGGCTCTGAGCCATCAGCCCAGAGCCCGACGCGGGGCTCGAATTCACGGACCGCGAGATCATGACCTGGCTGAAGTCGGACGCTTAACCGACTGAGCCACCCAGGCACCCCTCTCTTCACTATTTCTAAATAATTTTGGTTGTTGTTTTGTTTGTTTGTTTGTTTGCTTACTTTGTCTTTGATCTCGAGGTTATTTATATTTTTTCCAAGCTACAAGTGTTTATAGTTTTTAGCATCAAGAACCAAGAAATCATTCACTTACTTGTTCATTTATTTAAAACTACTATTCAATAATGGAAATTCAGACAAATCATTATGAAATGCAACTATACTCTTTGGGGCCCATTATATGCTCTTAAAAAAACACCAAACAAACAAACAAAAACACTTCCTTGGCCATGAGAAGAATGTACAGTCTTTCTTTGAAAGGCACAAATTTCTACATGATTTTTCCCATTATTGCATTGTTTGTGCATTACTATTTTCCCAATGACTAGAAAATTATCTATAGACTGTCGGTGCTTGAGAAGTATTTCTGAAGATATTAATATGTGTATTCTTACCCTTGATTGTATTAATGAAGTTCTTAACCACCCTTATGCTTTGTTTCTTGGCTGGCAAAATCTGAAACACGGGTAGTGAAATTACTTAATATAATTTTTTAATTATCAAATTTTCCTTGTAATTATAATTTTTTGTTTCATAAATGTGTTCTCCATATACATTTAGTGCATAGACATATCGCTTATATCATATTTTTAAATTTTTTATTAAAAATAAATCCCTTTTTATTCTTTTTAAATCTTTTGCTATCGAGTTATGTTTTAATATTAATATTGCCACTTTTGCTATCTTACTTTACATATATCAGATATAGCTTTTCCTGCCCTTTATTTTTAAAAAAAAATTTTTTTTCAACGTTTATTTATTTTTGGGACAGAGAGAGACAGAGCATGAACGGGGGAGGGGCAGAGAGAGAGGGAGACACAGAATCAGAAACAGGCTCCAGGCTCCGAGCCATCAGCCCAGAGCCTGATGCGGGGCTCGAACTCACGGACCGCGAGATCGTGACCTGGCTGAAGTCGGACGCTTAACCGACTGCGCCACCCTGGCGCCCCTCCTGCCCTTTATTTTAAACTTCCCTTTGCCAATTCATTTTAGATGTCTTTGTAAAGACATCATAGCTGGATTTTTGTTTTTTAGTCTCCTACCACCATATTGTTGCCTTTTTGCAGGGGAATTCAGTCCACAGGCATTTATTCTGAGGTCCTATCGTTTTTTTTTTTTTAATTTTTCTTTTCTCATATTTAAATCTACATATATTTGTATTTATCTCTCCTTTATCCCATTCTTATTTTTTCTGAACTCATCAAAATTCTTTTTGTTCACTTGCATTCCCGCCTTTACTGTCCGAAGTCATAGTTCAACTCACATGTTTTTGTTTTTCTATCAATACTGAAAAACCCTTATGCCTCTTCACTGAGATATTTTATATTAATTCTTGTGTAGTATCCAGGGAATGAAAGCCACCATATTCTTTTTCTCCAGACATCTATGGAGAACTCTTAGGGATACTTCTAGGTTCTACCAACAGTTCTGCTGTTTCTTTGCCCAGGAAAATAATTTGTGAGAAAGAGAGGGGACATCAGTGTATATACAGCTGTTCTTACTCTTAATATTTTGTTCTTTTTTTTAAAGTTTTTTAACATTTATTTATTTTTGAGACACAGAGAGAAATAGAGCATGAGCAGGGGAGGAACAGAGAAGGAGGGAGACCCAGAATCTAAAGCAGGCTCCAGGCTCCGAGCTGCCAGCACGGATCCCGACGCAGGTTTCAAACTGACGAACCATGAGATCGTGACCTGAGCTGAAGTCGGACACTTAATCAACTGAGCCACTCAGGTGCCCCTTACTATCTTGTTCTTAAATATCTTTCTCTTTTTTTGATAATTTAAACTAAGAATTTTATTTTACTTCAAATGTTGTTTCAAATATTTTGTAAAATAAATGCTTCACCATGAAATATGTTATAGCACACGGAGTAGTGTGATTCATTCAAGGACCAAGCAATCATCTACTTATTTATTTACTCCACAATACATATCCACAGCTAATCTAACACATTGCTAGATATAGATACTAAAATCTCAAAATAAAAAAAAAATGTCTGTCATTGCTTCCTACTTACAAAGGCAACACAGAATTACTCATGAACTAAATTTCAGAAAGATAAAAACGGTAGTTGTCAAAGAAGAGTCACATATATTACAGAAGATCCAAGAATGAAGAATTTACTGCTAGAAGACTGTACACAACAAGTATAGAATAAGTGAATGAGATGTGTTTGTGATGAAACTCTGGGGTAAAGTATCCAAATTCACAAAATATGATGGATCTAGAAGGTGGGGGGGGGGGGTTGACTCTATGATGAAAAGTAGGAGAAAGGTTCTAGAATACTGTGGAGACAGGTCACAAAGGGCCCAGGTGCCAGGCACAGGACTCCTAAAAATCTTTTGACAAATGTGCAGCAATTAATACTGATTTTCTCTATCTTTAAAAAAAATTTTTTTGGATATTTTCTAATCATTTTTTTCTATATGCAGTTCCATTCTGCATATATAGGCTTCTTCTATTCTTATTTTTTAAATTAATTTTCTTCCCCTTTTTAAATTTTTTTTTTCATTTAATTTAGAGAGAGAGAAAGAGCACAAGTGGGGGAGTGGACAAAGGGAGAAAGAGAGAGAGAGAGAGAGAGAGAAAGAGAATCTTATGCAGACTCCATGCTCAGCATGGAGCCCAACTTGGGGCTCGATCCCATGACCCTGGGATCCTGACCTGAGCCGAAATCAGGAGTCGGACCCTCAACGAACTGAGTCACCCAGGCGCTCCAATGTTCTCCCCCTCTCTTTCTGTTGATTTCTTTTTCTAGCTTTCTTAAATATGCTTACCCTTATGTACACAATGTTATAACTAAAGCTATTAAATAATGAATGGCAACTTTCTTTTTGACTCTCATAGTCTATTTTATACTTTATTTTTATAAAGATTCCCAGTGTCAAGCTATTAAATACAATGGTATCGAGAGTCCTCCGTGAAACAAGAGTACCTGCTTTTTCATCTCAGTGTTACCACAATCTATACCAATTCAGAAAGCCACTTAATGATTTTATTTTCTTGCTTCCTCACCAAAGAATGGCAACATTAACACTTGCTAAATAAAATAAAATAAAATTAATGATTGTGCTCTGGAAAAATTTAACTTGTGGGCTAAAGCAATATAAGTTTTATTTTTTTTCTCAGAAGCCACCAAAATAGTAAATTTCCAAATTTTCTCAACAGATCCTTTCCAACCCACGTTTTAAGTCAGTGTCTTTCTCCCTTCTCACCAACTGCTCCTTCAGTAGTTCTTCCAGCTGTTGCTATTTCAAGTACTAATGCTGCCAATTTTGTTTTCCTTCTAATAATCCTACATCCTATTAATCATATCAATGTGCCATCAATATTTTCTAGTCTTCACACATTATCATAAGACGGGTTATTTTTTCCACCTGTTTCTCTGCATTGCCAACATAGTATCTCTCTGAGTCCAAAAGATCACACCTGTGCAATTTGGAAAGCGTCCAAAAAACTCTGTAAAATTTTCAATTACATTACCTCTAATTTAGCTCCTTTTGATACAGTATCAGTGGAGTCAAGTATTCTACACCATTGATTTTTCACTCAATGTTTATATCTAATCCCCCATAACAATTTTCTTTCCATGGCTTACTCAATCCTGCAAGATACATTGTTCTTTTAAAAATAATGTATATATTTTGAACTAATGAGTGTTCCCTCTCAATTCACATCTTTTGCAATTTTAAGGCAACAGGAGACACCTTATTACAAATTCTTACAAACTGACTAGGACTGTTAATCAATATGTGTGTGTGTGTGTGTGAGTGTGTGTGTGTGTGTGTGTGTATGCATATATATGTATACAGGCTTACTTATAGACAGAGTAAGCTTTTTTAACTATGATAAATTAAGTAAGACACAATGAAAAAACAAACCTCATATCTCAAAACTGTTTTATATATTCCTTCCTTAAGAATGTACTTATTAATTACAAGTTTAATTTAAATACAATGAAATGTGTTGCTACATTAGTATGATACAATTTATCTCCCCAAATTTATTATTTCTTTCCTGAATTATCAAATCTTACCTGATAGAATGATATAAATTAAGACCTTAAAGCATAAAATGCTTCAACTGGAAAGGATCCAAGAGATAATTTATTTTAATCACTTTATTCCGTGACGATCAGAACGAGGCACAGATGGACTTGTGTGTTATCCAATATCACATTTCTGGTCATTTTTTTGTAGTCTCTAGAGTTTTAGACTGGCACTTTTTTAAACACAGACCTCTCCATTCTTTCCCTCTAAACTTTCCAATGAATATAAATATATTCATAGTTTTGTTAATCGCAAATGTAATTTTCCCTACATTGATTGCATTGGATAAACTGGTCAACATCTGCTAACTCCAATCTGTCTTTTTCATATGTCTTTTACTAAGTGGTTTTTCCTTTCAACACACTTCAAATACTTTGGAAAACCGGAACTCTAATGAAAAACAGAAAAATGAAACATGTTTTTAAATAACCCATTGACCACTATCATGTTATTAAGATAGAAAATTGAGAGTAATAATACAACCTAGTTTTGATTCATGTGTGTCTTTCAGGAAATTCTATGGACAAAGTCTCCTTGCTGTTTTATTACTAATTTCGTTATAATAATAAGCTGGTATATTCATTCCTAGTCATTCTTTTTTCTTTTCAAATATGACCCATTTTCAGTACAATATTCGGTAGAGGAAATTAGTTCCTCTACCAAAACCAGTACTCATTCTTTGACTCCTGCCCGCAATATTTTAGAACCTGATACACTTTACGCCTGGAGCCCTCAGTTGTCACGATTATATAGGACTGTGTTCTACTGTCGTGACCTCTAGTGCTCGCTTCGGCAGCACATACACTGTCATGACCTCTGAAAGCGAAGATGGGTTGTGTTTGTGTTGGAAGAAGGTAGTAAAGGGAAAGGGAGCAGGAGGAGGTAGAAGGCACTTGATGATTGGCTGGTACAAAAGGAAAAGGTGTAAATGCTTTGTCACCTGCAGGGGCTAATGTGTGTGTGTGGTGCTTCTTTGCAGACTCCAGCTCTGTGTTTCCCTCCTCTCTGAGAATGCATTTTCTCTGGGGCTCTGGACACTTCTTTAGATTAGAGTTTACCAAAAGCGGGTATGTTAGGCCATGACAGACGTTGCTATTTCATGGTGAACTGCAGGTAAAAAGGGACAAAATATTGAGTCTTGTACAAAGCAAAATATACTTAAAGAAATGTGTCTTTTCTGATAAACCATCCTTCTTATCTTTATTGTGCTAAAATGTCACTTTCCAAATGTCTTTTCCCAGGAAACTGAAGTTGGTTGCCTGATGTCAGTCACTAGTTTTACATTTCACAAATGCCTATTATAACAACAGATCTTAATCAGTTATTCTAGATGATCTTATGTGAATAATAATGTAGCTAACAGGTTTTGTAGAGCTTTTGTGTAAATATTTTGTGCAGGACCCATGGCTATATAAATATTTTTTTTTTTTTTTAATTGGCTCCAGGCGCTGAGCTGTCAGCACAGAGCCCGACGCGGGGCTCAAACTCACGGACTGCGAGATCATGACCTGAGCCAAAGTTGGCCGCTTAACCGACTGAGCCACCCAGGCGCCCCATATAAATAATTTGAATGACCCAGATTAGCGTGCATGTAGCATTTCAATAGCTCAAGTTCAAGCGACGCGATAAAAAAGCTATCTGTTGGCAAGGCTGCCTTCTACAAACCAGGGCCCAAGTATAGGGCTCAAAACTGAGCCCGTAGACCTGAGTCCTGGATATTCGTGGGACATCTATGGTGTGGTGCTAGCCCCTGTGGCAGTGCTATGGTTTCAATGTTTTTGTCCTCCTCAAATGTGTATGTTGAAGTCCTAACCTGCAAAGATGATGGTATTAGGAGATGAAGACTTTGGGGGCAATTAGATCAGGAAGGTGAAGCCTCTTTACTGCTTTTACGTAAGAGGCCCCAGAAAGATTCCTAGTCTCTCTGTCATGCAAGGATACATAAGTCTGCAGCCCAGAAGGGAGCCCCCATCCGACCATGCCGAAACCTTGATCTCTGACTTCAGCCTTCAGAACCGTTAAGTGACACATTTCTGATGTCTATATGCTAACTCATCTATGGTATTTTATTTGAGCTGCCAGAATGGACTACCACAGGAGGTGTGGTGGGAGAGAAGAAGGGGAGCAGGATGAGAGCAGGTCCAGGACTCCCTGCCATGACAGTATTGCCACCTCTGGCCAATCCTAGGTATCAAAGGATAACTTGGACAGTTTCGAAGGTGGCACTACCACTGGCCATGACCCACAGGGAATTGAGTCTGAGCTCAGGGTACCCTTACTGAGTACTATTGGCTGGTCCCAGGCACCCAAGGGGATCCCAAAAATTTCAAGGAAGGTACTCCAAAGTATAGAGGCTCGGATCTAAGAGGATAGGTGCAGTAATTACTATTATGGTCTCCATTTTCCAGATAAGACATCATCTGTCAGAGAATGTCCACCAGCCATGTAAAGAATTCAGTGTCTAGCAAATAGTACTTTTTGGTACTTAGCAGCTAAATATACCGACGAAATACTTTTCTTCTTGTCTGATTAAACTCTAAGAAGATAGCCAATTTCTTTTAATATTTCTAACCATTTTAATCATCAATAAATTCTCTTCTTTTGAAATGATGAAGTACAGGATCTCATTTGCTGCCTAAACTTTTGAAAGAGAAAAATATTAGAAGTCAATTGTTAAATAATGCCTATTCTCTTTTAAGTAAGAGAACTTAAAAAAGTAAGATATCCAGGACATGTCTAAGTTTAAAGCCTACTCTCCTATTCCTCATAACTCTTATTTATGCTTTTTCTCATTTTATATTCAGTTTTTGGTTGGTTGGTTGGTTTTTTCAGAGGGAGAGAGAGCAAGAGAGAGAGAGAGAGAGAGAGAGAGAGAGAGAGAGAGAGAGAGAGAGAGAGACAGCATGCGCTGGGGAGGGGCAGAGGGAGTGATAAAGAATCTTAAGTAGGCTCCACTGAGCCTACTTAACGCATGGCTCAATCTCCTGTGAGATCATGACCTGAGCCAAAATCAAGAGTCAGATGCTTAACTGACTGAGCCACCCAGGCGTCCCTATAATAAGGACTAGAGAAAAGTCATCCATATCCATATTGGAGATGATCTGTACCATACTTTCAAAATATTATCCAGCAATTTCTCCATGCTATTATTCCAAACCACTTGTTCCCAACTCTATTTCCATTTTCTTTTTTTTAAATTAACTTTAGTTATTTTCTTTTAAGAAACTGTATTTTTTTCTTAATTTCTGCAAAACCTATTGCATTTAATGCTCAAAGATACCAAAAGCATATTTAAAACCAAGTCCTCTTCTTAATTACATTCACTCAGACACCTCAATAAAATTTCCACATATATAATTCCATATCGTTCCTCTAGTTTGTCAGAAATAAAAATATGACAAAGGTCTGATGGAGGTCACATTATCAAGGATTTTTCACTCACACACAAAGTGTTGATAACTAAATTTGCATGTGATTAATCTTCCTGAATAAAAAATAGAAAAAAAATTTTAAATTGTTAAAAAAAATTGTTTCCTATTGTTAACTACAGATACTTCATCTGTCACCTAGTGAAACTGCATGCTAAGGAACAGGGTGAGTTCATTTTATTTTTCCATAGCCTATATTTTACAGAAAACTTCCTCAGAATATCTCTATAAAATATTATCAGGGACAACCCAGTGAAGACTTTTTTTCATCTCTTAATTTTTTCAATTGTATCTGATCACCAGTGAAACTGAGATGTTCCAACCAATTTTAATTTTTTTAATGTAGAACCCCCAGGTTCTGAGCTGTCAGCATAGAGCCCGACGTGGGGCTCAAACCTACGAACCACGAGATCATGACCTGAGCAGAAGTTGGATGCTTAACTGACTGAATCCCCCACGAGCCCCCCAATCAATCAATTTTAAACATCTCCTTTAAGTACTTTATAATAATCAACTTTTGTTTTGTTTTAGCAGCTGAATTATGGTCATTTCAATTGGCTTTAACAGAAAACGAGTAAATCATGCATGAAGGCTGCCTATCTGTAGCCTGAGCAAAATGGAGTCTTGAGAATGATATACTTACATAAAAAAAAACCATAATTATTGAAATATTAGCAAACACGGGGATACATTTATATATATATATATATATATATATACACACACACACATATATATACATACATATATACATACATATATATATACATATATATATATATATATGTATATATATATATATCTTTTGCATATTATATGCTAAGATAGTAAATTCAATGATCACCCTAAGGGCTTATCTATCCATGGCTTCCTGTCCTGTCCCCCATGGTTTAGGTGAGTGTCATCTGACTAAACTAATACTCTGCTGGTGGCTTCCCAGACTTTAAACTCTCCTAACTTTCAGTTCTGCTCTTCACAATCCTCCAAATTACACTATTAAAACCCTACCTTCTTCATCACGCCGTCGGTTTGAAACTTTTCACTTAGCCTCCATTTTCTATAAGACAAAGTCCTCAAATTTTACCCCTCTAATGCCAGTTTATGCTTCTAGTAGCAACCCTATACTCCATATATGAATCTAGGTGGGCATATGGTCCTCTGCTGTCTCCTGGGCATGGCTTCCTCTTTTCTACAGTCACAGAAATGCACATTTACTGCATTCCTGGCCAACCAAATCATGACCATCATCTGAGACCAAATTCCACTCTTCCTTATGCAATACAATGTCCTTTTACTGAGCAGAGATCTGTGGTTTAACAAAGCATTTTCACAGACAATCTCAATTAATACACTTGAGTTGAACTGATATAAATAGGTATTTTACAGATAAGGGTGCTGATGCTCAAAGAGATCTTTCCTAACCATCAGAATTCATGTTGCTCCCTCCTTTCGCTAACACTGGTAGCAGGACGTCTGTGATATTTATTGGTGTAACTATTTGGCAACAGTTGTATTTACTCTTCATATATGTAAGGTTTTTTTTTTTTTTTAATATTCATTCATTCATTCATTCATTCAACACCGGGTTTTCTGAGGTCTTATAATGTGTCCAGCATTACCTGGGCATTCCTGTGACAGGAAGCTTATTGCTAGCATTTTTAACTAAATGGTAAGTAAGCTCCTTCCTGGGAGAGATCAGTTTTATCACCCGACAGTGCCTATTACAGGCAATATGCAACACATGTTTAAAGAAAGAATAAAGCAAAAGTCAACCATGATTTCAAGATGAATAATCACATTTTTAAATTAAAACGATGCAAACTTGTAACTTGAACTTCTGACACTTTCCCTTAACTATCTCACATGCAGCCTGCTGCATTCAATCTAGTTTTCTAAGTGTAAAGTAAATAACAAATACAAAACCCATACATCAAACTCTTTTAGGACTCGCCGCCACAAGTGATTAGCCATAGGTGTGATTACCGTTACCACCGAAGGCAATTTTTTTGGCCCTAAAATAATTATGCTGAATATTCAGCATCTTTTGGGAAGGCTAATTGAGGAAAAATGAACTAGTAAGCTTCTGTGCTGTGCAGCTGCAATTATTAAGATGTGAAACTCTTGTCATTAGAGTCTCACTGAACATCAGTAGAATGAGTCTTTGTCTGAGCATGTCTGCGTTATTTAAACACCTTGATTCCAGATACAAAGCAAGTTGAAATTTAGCTTTGGGATGCACTTTTATGTGTAGGA